>NC_056050.1:22794183-23403956 GCF_004379255.2 Salvia splendens | reverse complement strand
GAGGCTTGTAACTAGTGTTGCCCACGGTTCGAAAACCGGCGGTTCCGGTTCGGAACCGCCGGTTCCGGTTTTGGCGGAGGCGGAACCGGAACCGGACCGTGAGGCTATTTCACGGTTCCGGTTCCGGTTCCGGTTCAAAAACCGGCGGTTCCGGTTCCGGTTCGGAACCGCCGGTTTTCCGGCGGTTCCGGTTTTCGAACCGGCGGTTTCGCGGTTCAATTATTTTTTATTTTTTTTTAATTTGAAATTTAGCTTTATACAACAAATCGGAACAAGACAATGCATAATTCAAGCACAAATAAGACGAATAAGGAAAAAATGAAATAAATTTTATTGATTTTGAGTTGTAACGGACAACGATACATTACAATTTACAATACATAAGTATACAATACAACAACATACAACAATGTAATATAATTTACAAGTGTCGTCGCCTCGTCGGACTCCGAAGATAAAAATGGGGGGGAAAATGGAAGAATTTGAATTTGAAATTTGAAAAAAAAAATTGAATTTTCGGAAAACCGGCGGTTTTTTGCGGAAAACCGCCGGAACCGCCGGTTTCCGGGACAAAACCGCCGGTTCGGTCAACGAAACCGTCTGCAAAAGCTGCGCAATGTCTCCTCGTGTCTCGCGCCGCAACCGGATACCACTGAACCGGCGATTAACCGCCGGTTCACGTCCCAAAAACCGCCGGTTTTTCAGCTAAAAAGCTGCCGCCGTCGGCCCCATCCCCATGCCTTGATATACGCGCCCGAATCGGCAGTTCACCCGGTTAACCGCCGGTTCCGAACCGTCCGGAACCGCCGGTTCGGTGACGGTTCCGGTTCGAAATATTTTGAACCTGAACCGGACCGCGACCCGAATTCCGACGGTTCCGGTTCGGGAAAATGGCCACGGTTCCGGTTCGGAACCGAAACCGCCGGTTCCGGTTCGGCGGTTAACCGCCGGAACCGGAACCGGTGGGCATCTCTACTTGTAACATAGAGAAACAACTTTTGCACATATTTGAAATGGAGGAATCCTATAATTATAAACACATTTCATATATAGAAAAATAAATGGCTTTCCTTTGAGGATGCCATGCTCATTCAGTCAATTAAGTTTAATTACAAGTTAGGTTCTAAAATCCTAAATCTTGGGAAATGAAGACAGAGATAACTAAAGAAGAAAATGACATGGTTCAATGGCTAAATCTGAAATTTCAACCCACAATCAACAGAAAAGTTTAGTTTAACCATCAGAGCACTATAGCAACTGCAAGTAATTTATACCTAGAACAGGATTGAGTCCAGATTTAGATTTTGGTGTCCATAAACATATGCAGCAAGATCTGCAGATAGAGACCAGCAGAGAACAGAATTTAACAAATGCCTGCTTCAGCAATGATTCCCAATGGAACCGCCAAATGCAGCAGTTTCAGAGCCTAAAACACAGAGACGAATCGGAAATTGCATCCAATTCATTAATCACAGCTAAATATTCTTCAAAAATTCAAACAGTGGAGAGTCGCCGAGGTCAATCAACCTTCCGATCAACCGTTTTCTTCAGATGAGAATTTTTTGGAACAACAAGCAGGAATTTCGATCAAAAAATTAGGGTTGATGGCGATTTGTCCGAGAAAGTGCCATTCCTGCAGCTACTAGTGATTTTTGATGAGATTTATGTGCGGTTTTGTGAAAAGAGAATGGTGGCGATTGGGGCGAAGAAGAGAGGGAGTAGAATTAGAATATTGGGAAATGCAGGAAGTTGCAGACACTGTGTAAACAGTTTATTCCCGGGAGCTTAAATTTACAGTTTTGTTCATTGCTCAGGTGGGTCCCTCCACGGCTACCGTTGTACTAAGAGCATCTCCAATGGCGGACGTCCAGTCAGACATCCGCGACGGGTGACCGGGACGTCCGCCATTGTGGCGTGGCAAGTCGGATACGGACGTCCCGTAAGGACGTCGGATGTCCTCGGACGTGCGGGCGACGGGCGGGTGGACGTCCGCCATTGTGGCGTGGGTCGGACGTCCGGTATTTAAATTTTTTTTAAACTCTATATATACGGCTCGCTGAACTTCATTTCATTCGCACCACTTGTGTTAACAAGTTTCTCTCTTCTTTTACTACAACTTTCATTTCTACTTAATGGAGAACGACAGGAACTCCCCCGCCACGAGCGAGTCCCAGACTCCGACGTTTCCCGCCGAACTGGAGGGAAACTCTAGCGGAAATGCGACAACGGTTCCGACAATGTCGGGGATGCAGTCCCAAATGGCGTGTGGGATGGGTGGTATGATGTCCCGGTACTTCAATATGTACAATTGGATGGGTGGTATGGATGGTATGATGCCCAGGGCAGCGGGGATCGGGGGCATGACCCCAAATATGATGGGGATGGGGATCGGGGCATGACCCCATATATGATGGGGATGGGTGGGATGTTGCCGGGGATGATGCAGACCATGCCTGGGGGAGGGGGTGGCAGGGGCCCTGAACCACTTGCGGAGAATGTCTATCGCCCAGTTATCGATATGTTGTCTACTGATTCCCCATCCAGTTTTGTTCCGGAGACTCAGTTCACCGGCATGGAAATTTTCTCTTTTGAGGAGTTGGGACTATCTCCAGTCAGGGAAACTCCCGATGATGTGGGGACAGCGGCAAGGGGCAGGGGCAGGGGCAAGGGCAAGGGGAAAGCCACGGGCTCTTCCTCGCGAACGGTGGCAGAGGAGGAGGATGAGGAGGAGATGGGAAAGAGGACGGTCTGGAGCGTGTGGGAAAACGTCGCGCTTGCGAAGGCTTGTGTTTCAATAGTCGAGGATCCCTATGTCGGTGCTAACCAGCATATTGACAGACTGTGGCATCGCATCGCTGAAGCCTACCTCACACACAAACCGGCTGTGGCGAAGCGTCGCATTCCCGAACAATGCCGGAAACAGTGGGAGCGGTTGAGGCCTAAGCTAGTCGATTTGCCGGCCTCTACCAAAACAATCTCCGCCAGGCATCCAGCGGTATGTCCGAGGAGGATGTGAAGAACCGTGCCTTTGTGCAGTACCCCGACAAAGCCTTGAAGTTCAAAGATTTCGACCAGTGGGAGGCCTATCTCGTGGTGAAGGATTCCCAAAAGTTTTGTGGGGGTGTCAAAGCGGGCTGGCCGAAGCGGACGAAGATCAACACTTCCGGTGAATACAGCAGCAGTGCTGGTTCGCACGAGCTCCCAGAAGCCGAGGAAGTGTCCCCGATACCTCAATCAGACTCTTGCCGTCGTCGTCGCCGGATTGGGAAAAAGGCTGCGCAGCGGAATGCTAGGGGAAGCAGCAGCGGTAGCGGGTCGTTCGAGGTCTAATCGCAGGCCCCTGCTCCCCCAGAAGAGTACGACCGTCTCGCCCGCGCGCAGATAACGACTAGCTTGGTCCGGACCATGCATAGGTGGCATAGCACGACCGATCCGGTGTACAAAAGGATGTTGAAGGATGTCATCGATGGATGTCGGTGCGATTTGGGGATGCCACCCATTGGAGATGATGGCGCCGATATCAGCGGCGGGGACGACGGGGGCGGCACGGGCGACGAGGACAACGCGGAGTGAGCCGAGAATGTATGACTATGTATTTTTTTTGTTTTATTACTATGTAATTTTTTTTTCGAAGCATGTATGTTTTTTTTTAATGAAGTTGTTAATTTTTCCCGTTCGTATTCGTGTTGAAATTTTATTTCCGTAAACGTAAATTGCTTTATTTGTGAATTTGTGATTTTTTTATTGCGGGAAGTCCTAGTGGGAAGGGCGGATTGTGCAGGGGAAGTCCTAGTGACGTGACAGTGGGATGGGAAGTCCTAGTGACGTGGCAGGAGGTGTTTTTGGCAAGTCCTAGTGGATGTCCGAGTGGGACATCCGGGCATTGGAGATGCTCTAATATTCTACTCTGACTTTTTTTTACCCCTCTATCTTATTTTTAAAATAACAACTATTTTCATTTTGGGTCGTTACTTAAAAATAGAGACTTTAGAATCTTTCTATTTTAGGATATGGACAGATTTGGATCCCCTATTGTGCTAAAAGACATATAGTAGGTAATGCTGTGCACAAATACACACATATTTTATTCATAAAAAATAATGTTGAAATATTAATTTTATTTTATATAAAATAATGGCTTGCTGTGGCTTTTAGTACAGCAGGGGATCCAAATCCGGACATGAAGCCTCCAATCTACTAACTCTACTTTTACTATTTTTTTCTCTTCATCTTTCTTACTTTACTCCTTTTTCTTTTTCCTCACTTACTTTATCAATTCTTCTCACTTATTTTATTAATCGTGCATTAAAACTCGCGTTGTTTCAAATGTTTCTATTTTTTTAACATGGAGGGAGTATTAAACTATCGCATTTTTAAGGTTTAGTATTTTATGAACGCCGCCAGCACGATACGGACACATATTAGAACAAAAGTGACAATTAATTAAAAAGATTTATTCTTTTTAAATGGTGGCTATTTTCCGGTGCAAGGTAATTCTAATTTCGTAGAATTTTGATGATTATCAAAGAATTAGCTTATAAAATGTTGACCACCAAACTGTTTAACGTGATCATTCCCTAACAAGTGAAACATGTGATACAATATTATGTATACATAATTAGGAATCAAAATGACTAAGGCTCCGTTGGGTACCACATAATTGGGGCTATGAAATTGGAATTGGAATTGGAATTGGAGCCTTTAATTCTAAATTCGATGTTCGATATTGCAAAATATATGGATTTAAAATTGAACTACAATTCTAATTTCTCTCCATTTTACAATTTGAATTCCACATCAAAAGTATAAAATTAAAATTCCAAATAATTATAAAATTGGACTCTTTCACACACTACATAAACACACAATTACAAACACACACACACACTGTCACACACACACACACGCAGTCACACACTGTCACACACACACAAACACGTACTGCCGCGCGCGCGCACACACTGTTACACACATAGACACACAACGTCATACACGAGTGTGTGTGTGTAAATTTAATTTCTTATCATTTTTACCGAACAAAGAATTTGAAATTGAAATATAATTCAATTCCGCTAAATTCAATATCGTAGAATTCTAATTCGAATTCAATTCCAATTCCGTTTACCGAACGGACCCTAAGAATTTACTCCTACCATATTATTCAACTTTTTCTCAATTACATGGAAGTGATTATTGAACTCTATATAGTCTATATGCCAATTCTTAAAAAAGAATAAAATAAATTAGAGTCGTTACGTATGGACATAGTATGAATCCATTTTTACATAGGTTTTACGTTAATTTAAGACTTAATTACAATTATTATTATAGCTTGATGCATGATTAAGGGACATCTAAGACTAATATAGATTATTTCTCACACTCTGTAAAGTACAGTATTTGTTTACAACTCATTTGGTCATGCCAATGAATATTATGTCCAACTTTCAAGGGTCCACTATAATTGATTAATTGTTTTAAAATAATACTCCATGAGCAACTTGCATAAATTACTAAAAGAGAGAAGAACTAGAACCTCACGTTATGTTGCTTTTGGTAGAAAAAAAAATATACATTCCACTTTGCAAGTTCAATTATTTCTTTATATATCTTCTTTCTCCTTTTCTTTTCCTTTTCTCATTTTAATAATCGTAATTTGCTACTAATAAAAGTGACAACTTTCTTAGCTTTAGTTATAACTAGTAGAAAAGAAAGCTAGAAACCTCAGCCTATATTCCTATTATAAAATAATCATTTCTTAGTAGTTGTTACAGAATTTATTACTATTATTTATGTAACGAACTTAAATATTCGAGATAAGCTTTGGGATCATGAGCTAATCTAGTCAATGCATGTCATCTGCAATAACCCAAAATCGCGGCGAACAATCAGCGATGTGCCATGATCGACCACCGCCTCCCCGCGGCGGAGCACCGCCTGAAAATCAAGAAACCCACTCCCAAAAAAAAAAAAAAAACCTTTTCACACTTTGTCAACTCTACAGGCTAAGAAATCATTGCGCCACCTCCACTAATAAACAAGCCACAATCACGAGTACAATTAAAAACCAGACATTTCCAATCCCCATCTTCTAAAATTCCTCTCTGTCACTTACCAAATCCAAAAGCAACAAAAAAATAACGTCACTGGTCCCAATATTCCAATTTCCACACGACACATAAGCATGAGCAAATTTCTATATAGTAAAAATATTCTACCTAAAAATAAATAAGCCATTACCCATCATGACCCACTACTACAATAATCAATGTGCACAAATTATATACATCCCATCAACTAACCTTTTTCCAGAGCATACAGACAAGGAAATAAGCCACCAAAAACACAAATTTTTTCAGCAAATGAGGTGTTGTAGTTTTGTGATTGTGCCAATTAACAGCAATGGATAACCAAAACAGCATCTTTCATTTGCTACACCTTTGATAAAGTTCTGTTACATGACCTTTCTACTAACTACCCACTTTTCTTCTACTTCCTTCCTTCCCCTTTTCAAAAGATTACTTTTTTTTTGTGTTTGAGTTGAGGAAATGGCGAGTCTTGGGGATATAGGGGTGTCGGCGCTGATCAACATAATCGGCACCATCACATTCTTGCTGGCGTTTGCCTTGCTGAGAATCCAGCCAATCAACGACAGAGTTTACTTTCCCAAATGGTACATTGCTGGGAAGAGGACCAGCCCCAGGAGCTGGGGTGGGGTGGTGGGCAAATTTGTCAATTTGAATATCATGACTTACTTCACCTTTCTCAACTGGATGCCTCAGGCGCTCAAGATGAGTGAGTCTGAGCTTATTAGCCATGCTGGGCTGGATTCTGCTGTTTTCTTGAGGATTTATACTCTTGGGTACTTGCAATTTTCCTTCTTTTCTGATTACTAGATTCTTGTGATGATGTTTATTGATGTTTTCCAATGATAAAAAATGTGATTTTCAATTGAATTTTTTGTTTTTAGAGTTTTTGAGGAGCTTTTGATCCGTGGTCTCTTGCCAAAGTTTTCATCTTTTTTAGTAGTAATTGGTATCTTCAGGAATTTGTGATTTCTGGTAAAAAAGTTCTTCCTTTTTTCAATTTTTGTAATTTAGCGGTTTATATACCTGGTGGCATTGTGCATCTTCAGAATTCAAGAAGAAGCTGATATGATTTTGGGATTGATTCTTAAGATTCTTTTTGAAGTAATGATTTTTACTTCATATGTAGGAATGATTCACACACCAGTACAATGTATTTTGTTACTTAGTTTCTAAATTCAGCTCTTTTCTTTTAAGAACATCACTAGAAATATGCATCCTTGTACATACATTTGTGTATATCGTTCGCAGTTGGTGGGATTCTTTTGGTTGACTGTTTGAAAGGAACAAAGCTCTTGAAAGTTTTTTTAGAAAATCAGCAAATGTCCTGTTTTGGGGTCCAAGCATATTTTGATCATTTGATGCAAAAATCTTGGTGTTTTAATAATGTTTTGATCTTTGTCCTTTTTACCTCTATCAGGTTGAAAATATTTGCACCAATAGCAACTGTGGCACTCTTAATTCTGATTCCAGTGAATGTATCTGATGGAATTCTATTTTTCTTGCGCCGCGACTTGGTTGTCAATGACATCGACAAGCTTTCAATCTCAAATGTTCGCCCCAAGTCTTATAAGTAAGTTGGTGGCCCTCTTCCTAAAAAATCTTGAAATGTCTTGTCCTGCTAAATAAATTCAAGTACATTATCCAGTTCATTTCCTTGTCATGCCTCATATTTTCAAGGCGAGGAGATGACTGTTGTCGTTGAATCTCAGGTTTTTCGTCCACATATCAATGGAGTACTTGTTTACTTTCTGGATTTGTTACATGCTTTATAAGGAATACAATATAGTTGCTTCAATGCGGCTTAAATTCTTGGCTTCTCAAGAAAGGCGTGCTGAGCAGTTCACGGTTAGTTGTGTGGACTTTTCTGTAACTCGAAAGTGCATTTCTTACATGAGTCCATGTGATGATATCATTTCGATATGGTGTATCATGAGAAGGAAACAATGGACATTTACTTATCGAATTTATTCAATAATCTGCAGGTTCTTGTAAGAAACGTACCACATATTTCAGGACGCTCGATATCTGACCGCGTTCAAACCTTCTTCCAGAGAAACCATCCAGATCATTACCTATGTCACCAGGTGATAGAATCTCTCATACAATTTTTTTCGCAGCAACCGACTCTTGTTCATTACCTTTCATGTGCTGTTACCAGGCCATGTACAATTCTAATAAGTTTGCCAGACTCGTTAGACAAAGACACCGGCTTCAGAACTGGTTCGACTATTACCAGCTCAAGTTTGAGAGGCATCCAGACAAGAGGCCTAAGACGAAGGTATAATCCGTAAAAACAAGTTTGTCTGGCTTAACACTTATTTCACCTTTACTGGTTTTTTATGGTGTAGAGAGGTTGCCTCGGGCTCTGGGGTAAAAGAGTGGATGCAATCGACTACTATAAGGGGCAAATTAATTATCTCGACAAAAAAGTAAGTCTGAACACTAAGCTAAGCTTGATCAACAACTGATTTTTCATCCTGTCCTGACAAAATACGAATTTTCATGCCATGCTCTTAGTTGACGATGGAGCGCCAAAAGATTCTAAAAGATCCGAAATCCATAACACCGGCTGCATTTGTGTCGTTTAGTTCAAGATGGGGAGCGGCTGTTTGTGCGCAGACACAACAGAGCAAGAACCCCACACTATGGCTGACAAATTGGGCGCCTGAGCCTCGCGATGTATACTGGAGGAACGTTACCATACCATTTGTTTCACTCAGCATCCGACAACTAGTGATAGCGTTGTCTGTGTTCGCATTGGTCTTCTTCTACATGATACCTATTGCTTTTGTTCAGTCCTTAGCTAATCTGGAGGGCTTGGAGAGAGTTGCACCTTTCCTCGGGCCATTAATTGAATGGTATGACTTGGTTTTCACATCAAAGCATTTAATTTACTTTATGTGCAGTTTTGTTTCAACACGAAAACTGAATGTCGATTTGCAGGAGTTTTGTGAAGTCATTCCTGCAAGGTTTCCTTCCCGGTCTTACTCTTAAGATCTTTTTGTACTATCTCCCTGCGATCCTAATGGTAATGTCGAAGATAGAGGGGCACGTAGCATTTTCAGTGTTGGAACGAAGGACTGCTGCTAAATACTACTACTTCATGCTTGTCAACGTGTTTCTAGGCAGCATCGTGGCAGGAACTGCATTCCAGCAACTTGATGCTTTCATTCACCAATCTGCTGAGCAGTAATGTTCCTTGTTGTTTCGTGCAGTTGTTTATGAAGACTTTGAACTAATTTAGACGCGTTTTGGCTGCAGAATCCCAAGAAATATTGGTGTATCAATACCAATGAAGGCTACTTTCTTCATCACATACATAATGGTCGATGGCTGGGCTGGGATCGCTTGTGAAATACTTCGGATTAGGCCTTTGGTGATCTTCCACTTGAAGAACATGTTCATTGTGAAAACCGAGAGGGACATGGAGATGGCGATGGACCCTGGAGGTGTCGATCTCCCAGAGGCTTTACCGAGCCTTCAGCTGTATTTCCTTCTAGGCATTGTTTACATGGTCGTTACGCCAATCCTCCTTCCTTTCATCCTCGTCTTCTTCGCCTTGGCATACTTTGTCTATCGCCATCAGGTGATCAATGTGTATCACCAGCAATACGAGAGTGCTGCGGCGTTCTGGCCTCATGTTCACGGCCGCATTGTAGCAAGCTTGCTCATTTCGCAGCTCCTCCTGTTAGGCCTATTGAGCACGAAAAAGGCTGCAAACTCGACTCCGTTACTAGTGATGCTGCCCGTGCTGACTCTGTCGTTCCACAAATACTGCAAGAATCGCTTTGAGCCTGCGTTCCGAAAGTACCCTCTTGAGGTAATCCGATTTAACTTACTCCATCATCAAGAAATGTGGCAGCGTCAAATCGGGTTGTGATATGTGCAAAACTCAATCTTAATGTCAAACTACAGAACAAACACAAGGTCGTTATTAGTTAGTTTTTAGTTCATTTTAGAAAGAATGACCTGAAACGATCTAAACATGACTTCCGTATTTTAAGTCTGGATTTTCTAAAATGAACTAAAAAGGACAGTTCTGCAGTTCTGCATTAGGAATTAGTTCGATTTTGATCACAATCCGTGTCAAATATAACTTCACTTGAATCTTGTCTTCAGGAAGCCATGTTGAAGGACACACAAGACGGCGCCTCTGCATCTGACGTGGACGTGAAATCCTACCTGGCAGACGCATACCTACACCCCATCTTCCGGTCATTTGAGGAGGTGGAGCTAGTTGAAGTGAAGGTCGACACGGATCCGACCCCGGCCAAGGAAGCCAGCCCTTCTCCAAGCCATCCCAGTTCACCCTCCCCTGCTCATCATGAGCACAAAAAAGAAGAAGAAGAAGACGAAGGCGAAGAAGAGGAGGCGTCGCACACTGTGCAGCACTATGAATTCGGACAGCCTCACAGCGCGTACCAGTATGAAGTGGATCATCGTCATCAGGTATATCAGTATGAACTCCAACAGCCTCCTTACAGCGGCTATCACTATCATCATGAAGTGGAATCACCCTCCAATGTACATAGATATGATGAGAGTAGTGAGCCTCACTATCACTACTATCACTATTGAGATCTGATTTCTGTGTGTAATGGTTTGGTTTTCAAATGTAAAGAAAGCTCTTAACAGAAAATAACTACCATCTTCAGTTACATATGTAAATGAGTTGTCCCAATTTGCCATTTTTGAATAATTGTCTCATTTCCTTTTTACTAGTATTTTTTTAATGAATCCAACATTGCACTAACTTAATTTTACTCATATTTTATTATAAAACTAATATACTATAAAAAAAAATAGGATCCTGTGATATTAGAATGAATGGCTATTTTCTCATCGTTTGGACATAGTAATTTAACAAGACACGCAAGATACAATTTATTTAATTATTGGGCCTTTATCGGCATACACTAGGAGCAATACTTGAGATCAGATCCAACACTTTATTCGACGTAACTTTAAAATTAAATAAGGAAAAAGGAAAGATGGATTTGAGGCAGACTCCAAAAGATATAGTAATTTTAAGTGATGACGGGAGGGCGAAGAACATATCCACATTCATCAACCCAAACCCAGACACGATCGCAGCGGAAATCGAAGGTGACGGGAGTTCCATCTAATATGATTATCGCATGCACAAACGGATTCTCACTCTCTATCACAACGGCCGCCTCTTCGCCCTTCTTCCCCACTAGCTCTGGCCATGAATCCTTCCCTGTACATAGTCAAAGCCAATATTTCATCTCAAGTGATATATAAAGAGACATATTCAATGAAAACAAAATGAAGAGAGAGTTAAGGTGGTACTTGCCTAGACACTTTGACACATCCACTATTGATTCCATGATTTATTTTTGTTGAGTGAAGTAGATGATTGTTGATCATAGATTTGCACAAACTTCACACCATATATATAGAGAGAAATGCATACATGTTTAAAAGTGATTTTTTTTTAAATAGGTACAGACAAAGATATTGAGAGTATATATTGCACGTTTAGAATGAAGTTTGGACAGTTGTTGAAACTTTCACCCATTCTATCCATCACACACACAACTTCGATCTTATCCTTTTCTATAAAATATCAAGATTAATTGGTAATACTAATTGTGTTTTGATTTTTTGGATTTTGTTAGTACAATTTTAGTTTTATATTATATTTCAATTTTCAATATTTAGTTTTCGTTTTTTCGATTTCAATTTTTATTTGAATGTATTTTTTTTTAAAAGATTGTTTCCAGCTCCTTACAATTTTTGTAAAAAAAGTGAGAAACCCAAATGCCAAGACAATTGGTGAAGGGACTTCGATAAGGGACAACAATGAGACTAATTTGCGAAACAGTGTTATTTTTTTTTGGTCGCCGACAAACATTTTGGGACGGTTTAAAAAAAAACTAGAACTAATTTAATGAAGGAATGTAGATTTATATTTAGATTAATTGTCAAATAAACTTTTTTTCCAAAATGGTAAAGTACACTTAAATCCAAAAAAAGTTAAACAGATTTATTAAGTCCATTAAATAGAATCCGACAGAGTTTAAGGTAAAAGTATAATTATTTATTAAGTTGTTCAGAGATTTAGTAAGAAAATAAAATATATATCTTGTACTCCAGCAAAAATAATATACTACTACGTAACTCCATCAATCAAAACTAGTCATTTTGTTTTACTTATAGTATTTATTTTCTCTAGTCGTGTTTTAATTGATCGAACGCTCTTCGTGATTTCATTTTTGCTTGATTTATAAAAATCATTATTTGAGTGTCCACTCTCAATTCTTGAAGTATAATTAAAGAACAATTTCACAGCATGAATATGAATACTATTATGTAGTATCATGTTACAAGAACAATTTCTTATAAAATATAAACGTGGAATTTATTTCCCAAGCCACAAACAACAATTTCACGCACAAAGATTTAACAATAAACGAAGATGCAATTTATTTATGGAGCATTTCTCAACTTAGGAGCAACACCGCCTCCGAAAGCTCTACAATAATTTTAAGTGATGACGGGAGTGCTAACGACGTTTCCATAATCGTTGACAAAAACAAAGACGCGGTCACAGCGGAAATCCGCAGGAACCGGACTTCCTTCTTTTAGAACTATCGCCATAACATACGGATTCTCTTTCTCTATCACCGCGGCTGCCTCTACGCCGTTCTTCCCCACCAACTCTGGCCACGAATCCTTCCCTATATATACACACATAGTACATTTATTAATAAAACTTACCTATAGACATATAATTTAATGAAAACAAGATGTAAAGAGAATTAAATAAGGAGATCTTGCCTTGACAATCATCTATTATCGATTGCATTGTTTATTCCTGCTTAGTGAAGTAGTAGATGTTTGGTGATGCTAGATTGGCATAGACTTCACACCATATTTATAGAGAGAGAGAGAGATATGATTATATGAACACGTTTATAATGAAATTTTTTAAAATGCGTAGATATTGAGAGTGCATATTTCACGTTTAGAATGAAGCTAGGACAGTTGTTGATTTGTGTTTTTATTTGCAATTTTGGTTTATAATGAATTTATGAGGAGATAGATGGTCCAAACTTTGATCATATCACTTCTAAGTAGCATTCTCTCCTTCACACAAACAACTTAAATATTATCCTTTTATAACTACTAAAGTACTAATGATTTAGCACATTTTTTAAAAAAAATTGTCATGCCTATTTGTCGATCTCTTTATTTAGATAAATCTTCCCATCCTAAAAGTGAAAATATAATTAAAATGAAAACATCTTAGATACTTAACATAGGTATACCGTATACGACTATTCACAATATTTTCTTGAATTATTCATTCAGTATAAATTGATAATTTTATTTCTCACACAATTAAAACAATTTTTTCTATTAAAAAAAACTAATTCCTTGGTCTATGCCCAGCTCCTTTCAATTAAGAAAATATAATCAACGCCACAATTTTTTGAAATTAAAGTAAATTTTGCACAAAATATGCCATTCTCTCTATATCTAGAAAGGCTCTTCGCACTATAAAACTGAAAATATGAAAATATGATTAAACGCAATTTATATATATATATAGGGGAGCACTATTCTCCTTTTCCACTCTTAGATTCTTTTCTCTTCTTACTAATAACCGTTAGATCTTTTCAATCAACGGACCACGTTAATCCTTAATAATGATTTCCGCGTTGCATTATAGAACCTTTAGTTGTGCATTATGGGGGTAATATAGTAAAGTTAGTAAAATGGAACCGCCATATTTTTGGCAATAGCGAATTTTAAGCGATTTGCAATCTTACGCCTCTTCAGTTTTCTCCAACTTCTCTCCAGCATACGATTAGACTCTCCCCACTCCTTCCACTCTCTAAAACCCTAGTTACATCTCCCACAAATCGATTTTGACAGCCTCCGTGACATATTTCGGCGATTACACTCCACCGTGGTTACATCTGCCACAAATCGACCGGCCTTGACTCGTTTCGACGAATATTCAACAAATCTTGCAGGTATGTAAATGGAAAGCATTCAACTTTGCAAATGCCTACGAGAGGTCGACCACTCTCTCAAGCATCAGAGGATGCAGGTGAAATTTCCGACGCTATTCAATATCTTATTTGTTGCTTGCGTGAAAGGGTATTTGCAACTCTGTTGATTGCTCATTATCCAGTTTAAAAAGGAATAACTTTACAATGTTCTTTAATCTGTTGGTGTATATGTGCTCAGTCCGGATGGAATAAGTTTATCAATTTGTGTGGGTAATGCATTATGAAACTGTAATTGTACATTTTTTGGAGTATATTGTGCATTATATGATTGGTATTCTTTATGTGCAGTAAATTATGCAATGTGCATAGTGTCGTGTGTTTTGTGTTGTGTTGATTAAACTCGTGAAGTAGTTTGTATGTGCATATTTTAGTGTAAACTATGCATTATGAAACATACTTTATGCATTATGGTAACTACATTATGCATTATTAAGGGTGTTGGATGTGTTGTCATATTTGCTCAGTCTGGATGTGTTTTTTGTATTATGTTGTGTGGCCAATGCATTGGCAAACAGTAAAATTGGATTTTTTTTCTACTATTGAATGCATTATATGAGTTGTATAATGTATATAGTTTCAAACATTATGTGTGTAACACATGTGCGTTTTCATGTTGAGACGCTGCACTATCAGTTCGTTTGTGCATTTAATAGTGTAGACTATGCAGTATAGAACATTATTTATGCATTAAGTTAACTAAATTATGCATTATTCAGGGATTTGGATGTGTTGCCATAGATCCTCAGTTTGAATGAGCTTCTTTTATTATGTTGTGTGGGCAATGCATTTTGAAACTATAATATTGCATTTTTTGTAGTATTGACTACATTATATGAATGGTATCATTTATACAGTTTACTATATTTTATGTATAACCCATGCGCATTATCATGTTGAGACAATGCATTATTAGTAATATTATATGCATTATCATGTTGAGACAATGCATTATCAGTATTATTTAATGCAGTATCATGTTGAGACAATGCATTATCAGTAATATTTAATGCATTATCATGTTGAGACAATGCATTATCAGTAATATTTAATGCATTATCATGTGAACATCTATTAGTATTATATAGACTTTATTGAAAATGTTATGATAGTTTTCTTTGTTTGTTCTATTTCAGAGAAGCGGCTACAATCAGAAATAGATGATACAGTAGATGATGTTATACCAGTTGCTTTGGCTAAGAGGTTCAGGGATAGGTTGGCAGAGGGCGCTCCCAGTGCGGTCGCAGGTGATGCTGAAAAGAAACAGCTAAAGGGACGAAAGCCTAATCGGCTGTACTGTAGACGACCACCGCTGGAATTTTTTAACTACTTGAAGCAGTTAAATCCAAGACAGAAAAGGGCGGTTACGGAGATTGGTTTTGGGGCAGTACTCTGTTTTTGAGAATATGTTTTATGACTGTGAAATTTCAAACACGCAGCCGAACAGTTTGTGCATGTCGTTTATTCGGATTGCCTTTATTTTAAATGCAGTCCACGTTATTTTACAATGTAGTGTGTATTATGTTATTTGTCCATATACGTGTACGATTAACTCTCATATTGCTTAACATAAACCACATAATTTACAAATCCTAGTGCATAATGCAATGCCTACACCAAATAATGCGTTCGTACATTACACAATAACTATACTAATCCATATACAGAAAACGGATCAAAATCATGTGCATCATATCTGCATGTCATTGCATTATTTGTACTGAATTATGCATTATATAACTTTTTGTGTGTACTTGAGAATATGCTCTATGACTGTGAAATTGCGCATTTTAGTTTCTGTAATGCATTATTTGTGATATGTAATGAACATTTATCCTGATCCGTTTAACTTAAGTTGTGTCGTGTTTCTATATTTGGTTCACGTTTCTTGTTTTCCCTAAGGGTTTAACAAGCCTAGGGGCTAGGGTGTAGTACGTTCTAAGTCTACATAACGTTGTCCAAATACACGAGCTGCAGTAATTCGTCTAGGGTTGCACGTTTATAGCGCGTAGACATTTTTAAAACAGATGTACGTAATGTACATTTGTTGTAGAGTATAATGCGTAGTTTAGTTTCTGTAATGCATGTTTTGTGATATGTAATTCACATTTATCCTGCCCCGTTTAATTTAAGTTGGGCCGTGTTTAGATGTTTGGCGCACGTTTCTTGTTTTCCCTAAGGGTTTAACAAGCCCAGGGGCTAGGGTCTAGTAAGTACACATTAATAACAACGTTAACAAAGACCATTAGTTTGATTTATAAAACTAGTGTTTAGTTATAATCGCGGATATGCACTAATTTTGACTGATTTACATAATGTACATATTATGTAAGAGACGAGGGCCCTTTCTTCCTCTACGGCTCTTCGGCTCACCCTTAGGGTCTATGGTCTATTTATAAATCAAACTAATGGTCTTTGTTAACGTTGTTATTAATGTGTACTTACTAGACCCTAGCCCCTGGGCTTGTTAAACCCTTAGGGAAAACAAGAAACGTGCGCCAAACATCTAAACACGGCCCAACTTAAATTAAACGGGGCAGGATAAATGTGAATTACATATCACAAAACATGCATTACAGAAACTAAACTACGCATTATACTCTACAACAAATGTACATTACGTACATCTGTTTTAAAAATGTCTACGCGCTATAAACGTGCAACCCTAGACGAATTACTGCAGCTCGTGTATTTGGACAACGTTATGTAGACTTAGAACGTACTACACCCTAGCCCCTAGGCTTGTTAAACCCTTAGGGAAAACAGGAAACGTGAGCCAAACATCGAAACACTGCATAAGTTTAATTAAACGGGTCAAGATCAATGTTCATTACATATCACATATGATGCATTACAGAAACTAAACTGCGCATTATACTCTACATATCAGAATTCAACAAAGTATAACATCTCCTTTCACGCAGCGCTCCCTCTCTCTTAGAAAATTCTCCGTCACCGTCAGCCATTGTTTAGGTCTGCTCTCCCTCCTTCGTCGGCGTTCCGTCGCTGAACTGCTGCACGGCTGCTGTCCTTCGCGCAGCTACTACCCATGTTCCCAACCTCGCTTTCTCTGCCCTCCGATCTGTACTCCGTCGTCACCGTCGGCGAGCTCGAAAGCTCAGCTCTCCGCCTATCTTCTTCTCTCAGCGCCGTTGCGATTCGTCGCAGCCGCGACTCTCCATCATCGCTGTTGATCAGCCACCGCTGCCACCACTAGGGTCGCCATTGAACGGATGTTGCTGTTTTCCTCCCGCCATGGCTGTGCGCGATCCAGCACAGAGCCGACGTCGCATCAACCTCTGTTCCCCGTCGCTGCCTCTCATAAAGCACAGATGTAATGGAGAAATTCACGTCAATGGCGTTTGGCAAGGAATAATAACCGTGAAGATTGAGTTGGAGTAAATTTAGGAAGTTGCCATAACCAACCAAATTATTGATTACCAATTAAGCCCTTTTCGTTTTTTTTAATCATTAAATTAAATGATTAAACACACTAATTTAGGCCATTGGATACAGGAAATCAACGGCTAAGATCAAGAAGGAAATAGGAGGAAATATGAGAAAAGGAAATGAATACATCCCTATATATATATATATATATATATATATATATATATATATATAGAGTTGTGATCAATGTCGAACCAATTTTAAAGACCGAACTAGAGACCAAATCTGTGCCATTAGATCTAGTTTTTTTGATGAGATGTGCTGCTGTGTAAATTTTTCGGTCTTCATTACAAGCCCATTTTACTTCATTATATAGGTTTATTACTTCATTTCGTACGTAATACCTTAAAACTACATGTTTTTACTTTCTTCCAGTAGGTTTTGAAATGATTGAACATATGTTTCATTTGAATTCATTGACCTGAGTTTTTACTTTGTTTACATTAAAAAATGCAATTTATTCAAGTGCGTTTATTACTTCATTTGAACAACATCATTATATGATAACATGGAGTTCATTATAATGAACTAATAATAAACATATAATGTACTTCAGATTTCTAAATTATGTATGATGATGTCATTGTTTTTAAATCTTAGAATTCCCTATAATGAACTACAAATAAAGTTGTAATGAACTCCGCATTATTATATAATGATGTGTTTGGCGTTTAGTGTTTAAAACTAGTTTGGTATATAATACAACCCTATATATATATAGGACTGTGATCAATACCAAACCACTCTTAAACCTTAAACGCCGAACAACATCATTATATGATAACCTGGAGTTCATTATAATGAACTAATAACAAACTTATAATGAACTTTAGATTTCTAAACTATACATGATGATGTCATTGTTTTTAAATCTCAGAATTCCCTATAATTAACTACAAATAAAGTAGTAATGAACTCCGCGTTATTATATAATGATGTGTTTGGCGTTTAGTGTTTTAAACTAGTTTGGTATATAATACACCCCCTAAACCCTAAACCCTATTATGTACCAAACTAGTTTAAAATACTAAACGCCAAACACATCATTATATAATAATGCGGAGTTCATTACAACTTTATTTGTAGTTCATTATAGGGAATTCTGAGATTTAAAAACAATTACATCATCATGCATAGTTTAGAAATCTGAAGTTCATTATAAGTTTGTTATTAGTTCATTATAATGAACTACAGGTTATCATATAATGATGTTGTTCGGCGTTTAAGGTTTAGGAGTGGTTTGGTATTGATCAAAGTCCTATATATATAGGGTTTTGATCTATGCAAAACCATTCTTAATACAAAAATGCAGAACCAAGCATACAAAAGTCATTTTTTGGTCATTGTAAGCTTATTTTTACGTCATTATAGTAAGGATGACATGAAATGATCTTAACATGACCTCAAACCCAAAGTTTATAATATGACCTAAAACTGCTTTACAATGACCCTCCGTGTTTTTATTTAATTATTGACCATTGGATTGTCAAATCTCATGGTCAGGATTTGGTCTGAATTTTGTATTGAGATCAAGTTTTGTATTGATCATTTTCCTATATATATATATATATATATATATATATATATGTAGTCCAAATCCAAACAAAAATCCATCTAAATCCAGAAAAGCAGCCCAAATCTTGGTCCTAGGATTAAATGATCTAATGGTCAATAATTAACCAAAAACACGGAAGATCAATATTAATCTGTTTTAGGTCATTTTATAAAATTTGTGTTTGATGTCATTTTTAGATCATTTTAGTTTATCCTTTATTAAAATTACCTAAAAATAACCTAACAATGACCTAAACATACCCTACGTATGATTTTGTTTAGGGTTTTGTTCTGCGTTTCTATTAAGATCTAGTTTTGTATAGATCAAAACCCGTCCTAGAATTAACTGCAAAACATAAACAAAAGGAGAAAAATATGTTGGAGCTAATTATTTGGTTGGGCCTATGTTGGGCTGATCATGGGTCGTTCCAAGGTCTGGGGCGCGTTTCTATGGGCTTGGGGTCGGGTCAGTTTTGAATACAAACACCCAATTGATAAGGCCAACTTAGTATGTTTCTCTTGTGGGTAGATCTTGGGCCGAGATGGGTCGGGTCGGGTCGACCCACTTACAAAATATCTACACTAAATACACTTTGATGACGAGACTACGAATTCTGGATTACATGTAATGTAAGCTATTAATAACACTTAGTAGCAGATTTATTTCACATAAAAATTATATCATGATTTGTTCAAATATTACAATGATTTCTAACAATCTTCGAATATCCACCTCTATATATAATTGTACAACAACAACTCACGCATTGGTATGATTTGCACAACAAATCTCTTAAAAAAGAGAAATTTTGAATACTTAACTTTGATGGTGCGTCAATGACTCAATATATATTAAATTTACAAGAACAATTTCTTATAAAATCTTGTAAAAATCATGGATTAAATATGCCCGGTCAATGGTTTTGACCAAAGAATAAATGTGACGAGACATTTAATTTTGTGAAATTAAATGATATAGCGTCGATCTACATTTTACGTAGATAAATGTAGTATATTCACTTTCTCAAATCCGATTTCCGGTGAGTGAGAAATAGTGGATTAAAGTTGGGCATAATTAGCTTTTAATTAAAGCTTGGAGCATGTGCTTAGGGAATAATTAACTAGTGTTAATTATCCCACATTGGAAGATTAATACATCTTTAATGTGTTTAAATTAAGTGACTTTATGTTACTTAATAATTATAGTGGATCAAGATGGGTGAAAAAACCCACACGCGCGCACACGCGCGCGCGCCGCCGCCGCCCGCCCCGCCCGAGCCCGTGCTCGTGCTCGTGCTCGTGGGCGCGGGCCCGATCCCAGTCCCGATCCCGATCTCGATCTCGATCTTGGACTTGGATCTTGGCAATTGGTCTTTGGGCTTGGGGCTTGGCCCAAACTATTCTTTTTGGACCACCGCCGAGTCAGCAATCCAAGTGGCTTGACACGTCGTCAAGCGAGGCACAGTCACGGCTGCCACGTGAGAAATCCACACGCTCCACATGCGATAGGCACACGCCTGCCACACGCTCGTAACCGACGTCGGTTACGAATCTGCCATGATGAGCCTTCATGGCTCGGTTGACCCTGCATGGTGGCTTGGCCTATAAATAGGCTAGCCATACCACTGCATTAGTACACCATTACAAGCCTTCTGCATCATCATAAGCTCTCTCCCTCTCTCTGCATTGTCCTTCTGTCGAAGCTCTGCCCTCTCCTCCATCCAGTTCGCCGGAGCTCTACTGATTGCGGTGCTGCATCAAAAGAGACGTAGTCGTTTTACCTTTGGGGACGAAACACCAAACCGAAGAGCACTACCGGGGCGTATCTCGTCTTGCGGGAAGAGGCCTCCTCGACTCGGCTAAACATTCACGGTTTATTTGTTTCATTGTAATTCAGTTCAGTTTCGTTTCTTGTATTCCTTCTTTTGGGTTGTATTACGCCCGGCTTTTATCTCTTGTAATCAGTAGAACCAACAATCGCAAGACGAGATAACTTGCTTTTGAAGGGATTTTTGACCTCTAAACTGAACTTAAAATTTCGAAACTTAATACACCTTTGCTGGAGATGTCGACAGAATCCAACACCACCGCTGCCGCCACCACCGCCGCCATTCCTTCAACCATGGCGACCATTGGACCTGTCAACACGTCGTCGATTCCGACGATGATGCCCACTCCCGGGCGCTATCCTTCTTCCTCAACAACCCCTTGGGAGTTCGTTAACCCCCTTGGGCTCACTGGTGGATCCACTTCGAGTGGGTCGGTTGGTTCCACTTTTAGTGGTTCCTTCGGGTCCTTTAATGGATCGAGTGCTGGGGCCTTCGGGTCTCACACGGGTGTTGGGGCCTTCGGGTCTCACACGAATGCTGGGGCCTTCGGGTCTCATGCGGGTGCTAGTCCCTTCGGGGCTGGTACGACCATGGCGGGCTCTATGCCCAACATGAATGGTGGGGGCTCTATGCCCAACCATGTTGTTGGCTCCTTCGGGGGCAACGGAATTGGTTCCTTCAATGGACCAAGTGCGGCACCTATGGCACCAAGAATGATGCCACCCGCCGAGAAACCACCCAAGTTTGGAGGATCAGACTTCAAGAGGTGGTACCAAAAGATGTTGTTCTACTTGACAACATTGGGCGTCGCCAACTTCCTCACGGAGAACGAGCCGCCCGCGCCAAGCGACCAAGAGACTAGGCTCGAAGTCATGGCGGACTATGAAGCTTGGAGAAAAGGGGATTATCTATGTAAAATTTTTATTTTAAGTGCATTAGATGATAGCCTCTATAATGTATACTCCAATGTAACCACATCTAAACAAATGTAGGAAAACCTAGAAAAGAAGTATAGCATAGATAATGCTGCAGGGACGGAACAAGTTGTAGCATCCAAGTTTATGGACTACAAAATGGTCGACTCTCGACCCGTCATGGAGCAAGTCCAAGAGCTCCAAATGATCATCCACTCATTAGTGGCTGAAGGGATGACCTTGCCCGACAAATTCCTAAGGTGCACGATCATTGACAAGCTCCCTCCAAGTTGGAAGGACTTCAAGAGTTATCTCAAGCACAAGCGAAAGCAGATGACCCTTGAAGACTTGATCGTGAAGTTGCGCATCGAGGCCGACGTGCGCAAAAGTGATCAAAAGGCTAAGAGCTTCACCCCAAATGAGGCCAAAGCCAATCTGTTGGAGCGGGGCGGACCCTCCAACAAACGCCCTCGCCCAAACCGTCCAAACGACAAAGGGAAGGGAAAGCAGTCTTCAAAGAAGTTTGAAGGCGACTGCTACAAATGTGGCAAATCGGGCCACTTTGCCAAAGACTGCCGCAGCAAGAAGAAGAAGTCGGCAGCCCACGTCGTTGAGAAGGAGTTCAAGGACTGGGATGAGAACGACCTCATTGCAGTGGTCACTGAAGAGGTTAACCTTGTTGATAACAAGGGAGGCTGGTACATCGACACCGGCGCTACTGCTCATGTTTGCTCCGACAGGAGCAAGTTTGCCTCCTACACGGCTGTTGAAGGAAGGAAAATCAACATGGGGAATCAAGCATCGTCTGAAATCCTCGGCGTTGGCAACGTGATTCTCATGATGACGTCTGGCGTCACAATCACTTTGAAGGATGTGCTGCATGTCCTGGACATCCGCAAGAACCTAGTGTCAGGATCAATACTAGTTAATAAGGGGTTTAAACTTGTATTTGAGTCTGATAGGTTTGTCTTGTATAAGTTTGGAAAATCCCTCGGAAAAGGTTATGTAACCGATGAGCTTTTCAAGCTTAGTGTAGCAACTCGCAGTGTTGCAAAGCCATTGGCTAATAATAATAAAACATCTACTTCCTCTTATTTGACCGAGTCTTCAAATTTGTGGCATTGTAGATTGGGACATGTGAATTCAAAAGCCATTAAAAGATTAGTAAATTTAGACTTACTAAAGGCTAATGAATTGGATATCCAAGATAAATGTGAAATTTGTCTTGAAGCAAAAATGACTAAGTTGCCGTTTCACTCGGTTGAACGAAGCACAAAACCCCTTGAATTAATTCACACGGATGTATGTGATTTAAAGATGGTGCAAACAAGAGGTGGTAAAAAGTACTTTATCACTTTCATAGATGATTGCACAAGGTATTGCTACATTTATCTTTTAAGAAGTAAAGATGAAGCAATAGAAGCGTTCAAAAATTATAAGAACGAAGTTGAGAATCAACTTGGTTGTAAAATCAAAATGATTCGAAGCGATAGAGGAGGCGAATATGTAGCCCCGTTTGAGGAGTTATGCAACGCAAGTGGTATAATTCATCAAACAACTGCTCCATATTCACCACAATCTAATGGTGTTGCAGAACGCAAAAATCGAACTCTAAAAGAGATGATGAATGCACTGCTTCTAACTTCAGGATTACCGCATAACATGTGGGGGGAAGCTGTTTTGACAGCCAACTATATCTTGAATAAGATCCCTCTCAAAGGAAAAGATGTCACTCCTTATGAGTTGTGGAAGGGAAGGAAGCCATCCTACAAATACCTCAAAGTGTGGGGGTGTTTGGCAAAGGTGATGGTTCCTCCGCCCAAAGAAGTTACAATCGGACCTAAGACGGTTGATTGCATCTTCATTGGATATGCACTTAACAGTAGTGCATATCGATTTGTTGTTCACAAGTCTGAAATATCGACTATCAAAGTAGGAACAACAATTGAGTCAAGGAATGCTGTATTTCTCGAAAATACATTTCCTTGCAAAGACAAGGAAAAAGTCTCAACCAATTCTGAGACAAGAATTGAAGAAGCCACTAGTTCTAAATCAGCAGATGCGGAACCTGAATCGCGCAAGCGTGCAAGGCCCGATCCAAAAGATACAGTACTAAGACGTGGTAATAGAGTCAGAACACCAAAAACTTTTGGTCCTGACTACATTGCTTTCATGTTGGATGAAGAACCAACATCGATAAAAGTAGCCTTTGCTGGCCCAGACGGGCTGCATTGGAGAGAAGCTGTTCAAAGCGAAATTGATTCAATTTTGCTAAATCACACATGGGTGTTGGTTGATTTGCCCGAAGGTGCTAAACCTTTAGGATGCAAATGGGTTCTTAAAAGAAAGTTTAAGGCCGATGGAACAGTTGATAAGTATAAAGTCCGATTAGTAGTAAAGGGTTTTAAACAAAAGGAAGGACATGACTTCTTCGATACCTATTCACCTGTAACAAGGATTACATCTATACGAGTGCTTCTCACTATTGCTGCATTGCACAATCTTGAGATTCATCAAATGGATGTAAAGACCGCGTTTCTAAATGGTGAACTAGAAGATGAAATCTATATGGAACAACCCGAAGGGTTTGTAGTACCTGGACAAGAGAAAAAGGTATGCAAGCTCGTAAAGTCCCTATATGGATTGAAACAAGCGTCATTGCAATGGCACTTGAAGTTTGATAATGTGATGTTATCAAATGGGTTTAAAATCAACGAGTGCCACAAATGTGTCTACATCAAGAGCACTAATAACGGTCATGTTATAGTGTGTCTCTACGTTGATGATATGTTAATCTTGGGTAGCAACACTCAAGTAATTAACGATACAAAGGCCATGTTAAAGAGAAACTTTGACATGAAAGACATGAGTCTAGCCGATGTAATTCTTGGAATGAAGATTCTAAGAACGAATGATGGAATCATCTTAACACAATCACATTATGTTGAGAAGATATTGAATAAATTCAAAGCCTATGATGGCGCGCCGGTTAAGACTCCAATTGAACTCGACGTTCACTTGAGCAAAAACAAAGGCGAGCTCGTTGCACAAGAAGAGTATGCACGGGTCATCGAGTGCATTATGTACTTGACTAATTGCACTCGACCTGACATTGCTTGTGCCGTGAACAAGTTGAGTCGTTACACGAGCAATCCAAACAAAGAGCATTGGAGAGCTCTTGTAAGGGTTTTGAGATATTTAAAACATACTCAAAATTATGGGCTACGCTTCTCGAGATACCCCCCGGTACTTGAAGGGTACTGTGATGCCAATTGGATATCCGATAATAGAGACTCACTTTCAACAAGTGGATATGTCTTTACTATTGGGGGTGGTGCTGTATCGTGGAAATCCACAAAACAGACCTGTATAGCCCGATCAACAATGGAATCGGAGTTCATTGCCTTGGATAAGGCTGGTGAGGAAGCCGAGTGGCTTAAGAACTTCCTTGAAGACATTCCATGTTGGTCTAAGCCAGTGCCACCAGTGTTGATCCACTGCGATAGTCAAGCAGCTATTGGGAGGGCAAACAATGGCTTCTATAACGGTAAGTCTCGACATATACGTCGACGACATAACACCGTGGGACATTTGATCATAACAGGGGTGATTACAATTGACTATGTGAAGTCAATAGATAACCTAGCGGATCCGCTAACCAAAGGGTTAAATCGTGATCAAATGAATAAGTTGCTAGAGGGAATGGGTTTGAAATCCACAAACTAAAGAATTATCATAGTGGTAACCCAACCATGATGACTGGAGATCCCAAGAACTTGGTTCAAATGGACAACTAAGCTATGAGAGTTCATGAGAAACACTCAACTATATCTATTCCCTAGAGAGCAATAGAGTGTTGGAGAGCTTGCCTAGTGGTAAAGGCTAAGTCTATGACTTTTAATGGTTCTTAAGGATCTCAAAGAGATGGAATTCTCAAAGAGACCAAGTATGGCAAGGTACTTGACTAAGAATCACCTATGTAAGTGCGAAGTGTGGTCGCTTCATAAAAAATGCACTTATGAATCCAAAGTGGTGTCCAAGACCGCAATGGACACAAAACGTGAGAACGGATGAGGTTGAGGTGTTTAAGCGTTAACACCATTGTCTCGGTGCACGCCGTGGGGGATTAGTTCAAAGCATCGCGCTACTAAGCCGTCTGTGTATCCGATGGTGTCGACTATGGAGGGTTCAAAGTCAACAACTACCTATCCTTATGCTTATATACCTCTCGAGGGTTGAGCTTATGTCTGCATGCATATGCATTTGGCTATTTCCACTCATGTGGGGGATTGTAAAAATCATGGATTAAATATGCCCGGTCAATGGTTTTGACCAAAGAATAAATGTGACGAGACATTTAATTTTGTGAAATTAAATGATATAGCGTCGATCTACATTTTACGTAGATAAATGTAGTATATTCACTTTCTCAAATCCGATTTCCGGTGAGTGAGAAATAGTGGATTAAAGTTGGGCATAATTAGCTTTTAATTAAAGCTTGGAGCATGTGCTTAGGGAATAATTAACTAGTGTTAATTATCCCACATTGGAAGATTAATACATCTTTAATGTGTTTAAATTAAGTGACTTTATGTTACTTAATAATTATAGTGGATCAAGATGGGTGAAAAAACGCACACGCGCGCACACGCGCGCGCCGCCGCCGCCCGCCCGCCCCGCCCGAGCCCGTGGGCGTGGCCGCGGGCCTCGGGCCCGGGCACGGGCCTGATCCCGATCTCGATCTCGATCTCGATCTTGATCTTGATCTTGATCTTGTACTTGGACTTGGATCTTGGCAATTGGTCTTTGGGCTTGGGGCTTGGCCCAAACTATTCTTTTTGGACCACCGCCGAGTCAGCAATCCAAGTGGCTTGACACGTCGTCAAGCGAGGCACAGTCACGGCTGCCACGTGAGAAATCCACACGCTCCACATGCGATAGGCACACGCCTGCCACACGCTCGTAACCGGCGTCGGTTACGAATCTGCCATGATGAGCCTTCATGGCTCGGTTGACCCTGCATGGTGGCTTGGCCTATAAATAGGCTAGCCATACCACTGCATTAGTACACCATTACAAGCCTTCTGCATCATCATAAGCTCTCTCCCTCTCTCTGCATTGTCCTTCTGTCGAAGCTCTGCCCTCTCCTCCATCCAGTTCGCCGGAGCTCTACTGATTGCGGTGCTGCATCAAAAGAGACGTAGTCGTTTTACCTTTGGGGACGAAACGCCAAACCGAAGAGCACTACCGGGGCGTATCTCGTCTTGCGGGAAGAGGCCTCCTCGACTCGGCTAAACATTCACGGTTTATTTGTTTCATTGTAATTCAGTTCAGTTTCGTTTCTTGTATTCCTTCTTTTGGGTTGTATTACGCCCGGCTTTTATCTCTTGTAATCAGTAGAACCAACAAATCTAAACGCCAAATTTATTTCCCAATATCATTCACAAAGTATTTTTACAAGACATGCAAAATGCAATTTATCTATTGGCATTTCTCGCCCTATATTATGAGCAACACTTAAGTTTCAAATCCAACACTTTATTCAACACTACTTAAAATAAAAAAGGAAAAGTTCAATTTGAAGCATATAATAAAATTTTAAGTAATGATCGGAGTGCGAACAACATATCCGCAGTCATCAACCCAAACCCAAACGCGATCGCAGCGGAAATCCTTAGTAACAGGAGTTCCGTCTTTCAGGACTATAGCCTTCACATATGGATTCTCGCTCTCTATCACGACAGCCACCTCTTCGCCCTTTTTCCCCACCAACTCCAGCCACGAATCCTTCCCTATATATCCACCACATAAACTCATAAATATCAATTGATATAAAGACATATTTAATGAAAGCAAGTTGAAGAGAGAGTTAAGGTGGTACTTGCCTAGACACCTCGACATATCAAAAATTGATTGCATGCTTGATTCCTGGTAGATTATTGTTAATGATAGATTTACACAATTCACACCATATTTATAGAGATAGATTGAAAGAAAGAGATTCACACGTTTAAAATAAAAATTGCAGAGAGATAGTGATACTTGGAGAGTACATCGTTCACATTTTTGAACAATTATTGATTGGTTATTTTTATTTACAATTTTTCTTCTTATGAATTTATGAGAGACATATATATGGTCTAAACTTTCACGCTTCTCTCCTTCACACCGACAACTTTGGTAATTGATAACAACTACAAACAATTTTTTATTCACATTCAAAATACAAATTATATATAATGAATTGATCAAATATTACAAAGATTTCTAGCAATCTTTTCAATATCCAAGTTATTTAAATTAGACCACCTCTACATAAAATTGTAATACAACTCACACGTTGGTAGCAACGTACAAAATACCTATTAATAAAGAGAAATATTGAGTGTATGTGTTCGATTTCCTTTTCTTTCCTGCTCATTTTTTCAGAAAGAAAATTTTCTTCAAGAAAACATCTTCCAGGCTATTTAATCCCAATAAGATATCGTCACTTAACCCAGATAATTGGGCTGGAGTTAATGTCACTTTAATCCCAATAAGATATTGTCAAATACTAGGAAAATGAAACTATGCTATATACCTCCATGCTCTCCATACCTAGGAGCATTTTGGGTCGAAAAAAAACACAGAAAAGTCATAAAAATTCTTTAGAAATTATCCATGTTCATGACTAAAATATTAGGGTCTATTTGTGTAGTTCATTCTTTCCTTTATAATATTTTTACTATTTTTATTCATTAACATACGAATATGTACGGACTTTCACCTTCATCTTCATCTTCATCTTCATCTTCATCTTCATCTTCATCTTCATCTTCATCTTCATCTTCTCATATTTGTATATGTTAGTTTTTGAATCATTTTTTTATTAGATTTTTTTGTTTACGTTCCTTAATTATTTTTTTATTGCAATTCATTTCCAGTATATGAATTTTATTTTTAGCTGTCTCATCTAGTTACAAGTCATTTATAGTTAAATTTATAATTTTTAATATTAATAAAATAATTGAACCACAATTAAAATTCAAATTCAAATTTATATTTAAATGGGGGATGATCCCCTACTGTGTTTCAGCACAAAATGCTGTGATACAAAATGCAGCTATTTAGGCACAAAACGCAGAAATCTAATCAATCTCTCTCTTTCTGTTTTTTTCAATATTTTTACATTTTTGTTTTTATATTTTTATATTATCAGCTCTGAAACAAAATCATCAGCTCAAAATATTTAAATGTGGATGAAATCATCAATTATAGTATAAGATAATTAATTATGAAAGAAAAATATAAAAAGGAGTATATTTTTGAGCTAATTATTTTATTTCAAGAATGATAGCTAAAATTAATAACATTAATACTCAATGATGAATATATACCCAATTAAATGTTAATGAAATCATCAGATATATAAAATGATTAACTACAAAAGAAAAAAATAGAAAGAGAGAAATTGAATAATTTATGCGTTTTGTACCACAGTATTAATTTTGTGCTATGTTTTGAAACACAGTAGGGATCCTCCCCATTCCCCAAGAATTGGACAGTCCTTAATGCGACATCACCCCATTCCTAAAGCTCACTCAACATCCGCTGCAACATCACCCCTCAACCTGCACATAAAGAAAAAGTATATGCAGGGCTGAGTACTTGTTGTACTCAATGGGCTCATGCCGAAAATATTTTATAACAGTTATGTCATCCATACCGGTGAACTCGAGTTTTTACGTTTATTTAAGAAATATCACGAGTATCACAAAAACACTTTTCACAGACCGGCCAGTCAAAACAATCTCCCCACTTTCTCATCAATCAATCAATCACATCCTCTTACCATAGTGCGACGAAAGTGTGGCCACACTATTCGCCCACGTGACCGGCCGACTAGCAAGGACGGCTCACGATCCCCTCTGTGTACACAACCTGATAGGGTTTGCGGCCCTACTCAGACCCGAATTCGTTTATCATAACCCTATAGCCTAATGGAGCGAACTCACAAACTAGGCATCAAGCACAATCTCAACATAGCCCTATAGCCTAACGGAGCAAGCTCAAACGAACTAGGCATCAGGCAAAAATCTCAACATTAAAAAAATCACGGCATGACATAACACTTTAAACCACCCTTATAACACCACATCATATTTTCGGAAAAGTAAAAAGGTTTGAAAAGAAAGCCCACCTCGTTCGCTTAACAATTCACAATCCAACTTATGGCAACTCTCGTTCCTCGAGTTCACGAATACACAATCACCCTTGTCAACGACAACACAAGTCAGCCTTCCACAAAAACATATTACCATGCATGTCCTATCGTTTCTTTCACCGTTCTTTCAAAATTACCCAACCCAACGTTCGTCACAAAGATGGAAAAACACACCATATTATATTTCGACGTATCTCACGCGATCACATCATTAAACACGTTCCTTGGATATACATGCATCATATAAGACTTTTAAACTTGAAAATAAGTATCCTTTTATCAAAGCAGAAAACTGGCAGAACTGCGCGACCGTTTTATAAAAATCACTAAATATTCACCCGACCTCATATGAAGCTAAATTTTGGTCACAACATAGAATACACATTCAAGTTCATCCTGAAAAATTTTCACACTGAAGTCACGTCGTTTAGTCAGTCAAATTAATAATTAAACTCTCTAGTCGGAACATAAAATTTCTAACAGCACTGCGTAGTTCATTTGAAAACTTTACCATAAATTCATCCAATGCCTAAAAAGGCTAAAAATTTTACACGACTTATAAGACACTTCAAATTTTCATATAGTTCAAGAATCACATCAATCGGAGGTCATTTGGTCAGTCAAAAAGAAAACGAAACATTCTTGGAGAGAACACAGGTTTCTGGCAGATTTGCGCAGTCAACTTCAAAAAATTATTAAAAATTCATTTTTTGATAAAAAGGGCTGAAATTCATACGAGACACAGAAAACACCTTGAAGTTTATTCAGTAAAAATTTCATATCAAAATTCGTTCGTTTGATGAGTCAATTACAGATCAGAAGCTACTGGTCGTGCACCACAGATTTCAGGTTCATAGTTTCGAAAATAGGGTTTTCATCTTCCATCAAACAAACCCCAACTTTTCATGCTGGAAAACACATAATCATGCTTAAAAGGTTCTCATAATCATGTTTTCCCATAAACTCACATCATTCACCAAAGATTCAAATCAAACTTCACATGAACTCATTCAAAATCGCATATTCATCAAAGTTCTCATGCAAACACAAATTCCCACCGATTAATTTTGCGATCTATGATTCCTACACTCACTATATGTATGTAGGATTCAAGAACAAGGATTAAATGGAAAGATTGAGGGAAAGTGAATCAAATATACCTTTCTTGATAAAAACGAATCGGTAGAAACAAGAATTGATGCGATTCGTCGGAAACTCTTGAAAATCAACTCCAACGGATGCAAGAACAAAGATGAATGGAGGATTTTTGGAGAGGATGAAGAGATGGAGGGAGAAAACGTGTGGGAGGGGGAGAGGGAGGAGGAAAAAGGCGTTGAAATAATGGGGCTAGGGTTTGGTTTCTCCCTTTTATATTCTAGGATTAATCCCCCACTTAAATAAACAAATAAAAAGAAATTGTGGAGAGAAATAGGGAAAAAGGGGCGTGTACTAAAGGGAGTATTTAAAAAAATTAATATTTAAATCCTTAATTAAATAGGAATAGGATTTAAATTTGGTAATTTCTTGTAGTAAAAGACTCCTACAAAATAGGTAACAAATAAATTAATCCCACAAGGTAATTGAAAGGTATAAGGGATGAAAATTTAAGGGTCTTAAAGATGGAAAGAATCAAAGTACCAATTAAGTCTACAAAGTAATTTATTCTCCCAAGTATAAGAGAAATTCAAAAATTCCAAGGAATGGGGCAAGGGTCGAAAATCATGGAGAATAAATTAGGAATATTTTGGTTTTGGATTTAATTTGGATAAATATCCCAAAATAATTAATTAAATCCAAGAAAGAAGATATTACTTCCAACAAATAGAAAGGCCGAAAAGAATTCGAATAAAGTGGCTGGCACAAATATGCATGATCCTATTTAATTAAATCCCCCCATTGGAAAACATATCATATTATTCCACATAACTCTCAACCATTAATTTCACATCGTTAACACAATCACATAGAAATCAATTTCCAAAAAATGCATTTCCAAATCAACATCCACATTAATAAAACGAAATAAGTCACAAATTTTAGGGGTGTTACACCCTGGATCCAGACTTAATGTTTTGGACCACCTCTGTTTTGGGCAGCAGCCTGATCAACTTGACATGTTGCGCCTTGATCAGCAACCTGATCAACTCGGCCTGCTGCGCCTAAAGCGATGGCTTGACCAGTGTCTTGATCAAGTCGCTTCACGAAGTCCACATGTGACGGTTGAACTAGGGCGTGTACAGCGTCTAGATTCAACGTCGACCACTCCAGCTTTCAAACTCGTAACGGCCGGCGGTTACAGGCCCGCCATAATGAGCCATGATGTCAGCCATCAAGGCTGAGTTGACCCCTGCAGTGGACTAGGCCTATAGATAGGATAGTCATTCCATGCATCAACATAGAACATTCACAAAGCATATAGCATCATAAGCTCTCTCCCTCTCCTGCATTGTTTTTCTGTCGAAAGCTATGCCCTCTCCTCCATCCAGTTCGTCGGAGCTCTGTTGATTGCGGTGCTGCTTCATCAGAGACGTAGCCGTTTTATCTTTGGGGACGACACGCCAAACCGAGAGCACTACCGGGGCGTATCTCGTCTTGCGGAAAGAGGCCTACTCGACTCGGCTAAGTTTAATTTCCTTTGACAGTTTCGATTTTCGTGTAATTTTCAGTTTTCAGTTCTTCCTTCTTGGGTTGTATTACGCTCGGTATTGTTTATCTCTTTTAATTCTAGTAAGAAGGATCCCAACACTAGTTTTATTCCAAATTGGCTCGCGAATTTCAGGACACGTAAAATTTAGATTGATATGAGCATCTACGATTGGGCGCCCTATAGTCCGCCCTATAGGGTGCTCTATGCTCCGCCACATTATCATTCTATCCTTCTACCCTTCCACCTGTAGTGGGATGCCCTAAATTCCAATCTATGTTTTTAGGGCACCCACAGTGGGGCGGACGATAGGCCGTCCGATGCCTCGGGCGCGTCATTGTCCGCCACTGTGGGTGCGCGGACGACGGATGATGCATCGTCCTCGCCCGACAGATAGTCCGCGGAGGAAGTGCGGACGATAGGGCATCGTCCGCGCTATTGTCAGCCCACTGTGGGCAACGCGGACGATGCAACGCATTTTTATTTTTGTTTTTTTTAAATTCGAAAAATTCATTTATATAAATACCCCCTACCCCACCTTCATTTGTAACATTTTCATTCGCATTTTCACTCTCAATTTACACTAGAAAATGGATTTCGGTGATTACTCAAGTCCCAATAGTCCGATGTTTGGAGGTGGTGCACGTTGGCTGGGTACACAACCTGATGAATATCGGTCGTTCGACCCCGACACGCAGTACAATCCCGAATTCAGTACGGTTTCGTACGGTCTGTCTGACATAGAGCCGTCTCCAACTCGCCCCGCCGTCCCCTCTGCCGCCGCCCCGTCGGCCGCTGCCGCCCCCCGCCAGAAAGAAGCGGATCAAGTACCCGGCGTACAAGTTGCCACCTCCGGCAACGAATGAAGAGTACGCCCCAGGGAGGACGAACTACCAACCGGATGAAACCCTCGTCTTGGCGAGGTGTTGGGTGGATAGCTCGGATGACCCGGTATTCGCGAACAACCAATAGCAGCTTGCTTACTGGGAGCGCATCGTCGAGCGCTACAATGAGGCGAAGCCGCCGAGCGCGTACAAGCGCCATAGGGAGCAGCTCCGCAAGCACTGGGATCAGGTTAAGAAATAAGTCAACCTGTTCGCGGCGGAGTACGAGAAGTGCTCGAGGGAGCAGGGAAGCGGCGAGAGCCTGAGCGATGTGCGCGATAGAGCACTGTTGTCGTACCAGTCCATGTACGACGACTTCAAGCATTTCAATGTCTGGGCGCTCTTGAAGGACAAGCATAAATTCCAAAGCGGGATTCTACACACCGCTGCGACGAAGAGGACGAAGACCACCGACATTGGTGGTTACACGAGCAGCGAAAGCGGCGCATATCCGGTGGACCTCAACCAGAAGTACACGGAGGATGAGAGTTCCGGCACACCGATGTCCTCCCGGCGTCCTGTAGGCGTCAAGGCTACAAAGAACAAGGGGAAGGCGACATCCTCCTCGCAAGCCGTGGCCGCCCCCCATCGCCGATCCCGACGGCACTTGCCTACGCGGAGTTGGCAACGACCTCGATGGCGCGGATGTTGTTGGACACGCATAACGCCCTCATTAAGTGTACGGACCCGACCAGAGCCGAATACCTCCAGGGGTTGATCGATGAGCTGCGCCAGAAGTTGGAAGGCTTTTGTAGAGTAGTCAACTTTTTTTTTATTTCTAACTCGTATATTTTTTTAGTTAATTGTTGTGTTTTTTAATTAGTTTGCATTTATATATTTGAAAACATTTAAACTAATTAACAAAACAATAGTAAAACCTATAAGGCGCCCCACTGCAGGTGAAAGGGTGGGGATAAAATGCTGACGTGGCGGTGCATAGGACGGGCTTTAGGGCGCGCCTTAGGGCGCCCCACTGCTGATGCCCTTAAATATGTCATGCAAAATAATAAAAAAAACACCACGATTTAAGGCAAATCCTACATTACTTAATAAAAAAAAGTTATAAGAGTTAGAAATAAAAAAACAAGTTCACTATAGATAAAAGGGCATACTCTACATCATTCCCAACTTGCGGGGCAGATCATCGATCATCCACTTGAGGTATTCGGCTTCGCCAGTACGAATCCGTGCTGAAATCGGGATCATACTAGGTGTTGGAGTCGAAGGGCCGGTATTCATCAGGGTCTGTACCCGGCCACCGTGCACCACCACCGAACATCAGACTATTCGGACTTGGGAAATCATCGGGATTCATTTTGTATTAAGTGAAATAGAGAGAATGAGAAGAAAGAGTGAATGGAAGAGTGTATATATATAAATTTTGAAGAATTAAAATAAATGTAAAACGCGTTGCATCATCCGCGGGATTGTCTGCGTCGCCCGCAGTGGGGCGGACGATACCGCGGACGATGCGTGCTCCAACACCTATCTTCCGCGGACGAAGGTGACGGACGATAGTCCGCCCGATGCGTCCGCCCCACTGTGGATGCTCTTAAAAATGCAGTTTTTACATTTTTGAGAAGATACGCATCACAAGTAGTGTGGGATTACATTTTTATATCCAATTTATTTTGTGGTGCTTTTCGCAAATTCCTTTGTACTACTCTTCTGGCGCTACTTTAAATAGCCAAGAAAAATACATGCTTGTCTTAATTTAAGCATTTTAGCCTTTGATCCTGTCTCCTCTCCTCTGGTCTCTCCATGGCTGCATTGTCGAAAGCCCACGTCGAGTTGAGTGATGGGATTGATGAAACAAGAAAGTTGACAGAATCCCATCCTTCTTGGTATTCACCTCAAACAGGGATATATTCCAGCAAATACCCATCTATCAACCTTCCTACTGAGCCTCTTCTTGATGTTGTTTCATTCATTTTCTCACATAAACACAATGGCCTACATGCACTCGTTGATTCAGCATCTGGGCTTTCGGTTCCATACTCTAAGCTCTCACCTTTGGTGAAATCCATGGCAGCTGGTCTCCACCAATTGGGAGTGAAGCAAGGTGATGTAATCTTGATTTCGCTCCCCAACTCTGTATGTTTCCCTATAGTTTTCTTGGGTGCTTTGAGTCTTGGTGCCGTTGTGACCACCATGAATCCCTTGAGTAGTTTGTTGGAGATAAAAAGACAGTTTCTTGATTGTAATGCATCTCTAGCATTTGCTGCCATTGGTAAAGTTGATGAGTTAGTTAATGCATTAGGGGGTTGCCGTGTAGTCGGGGTGCCCGAAGCTTTAGATGTTAACTCCCTGTCTAGTGATGATTCTGTTTTCCATAACCTGATTTCTAGTGATCATGCAATGGCACCGAGGCCTAGAATTAGGCAGCAGGACACTGCCGCAATTTTGTACTCATCGGGCACTACTGGTAGGTCGAAAGGAGTTATGTTGAGTCATGGCAACTTCATAGCTATGGTTGAGATTTTTGTGAGATTTGAGGCTTCTCTTTATGACTATCCCAGTTCAGAGAATGTCTACCTGGCTGTTGTCCCAATGTTCCATGTTTATGGATTGTCTCTATTTGTTTTGGGATTGTTGTCTTTGGGGGGTACTATTGTCACTATGAAACGATTCGATGCTATTGAAATGGCGAGATCTATTGAGAAATATGGTGTCACTCACCTTCATTCTGTTCCACCGATACTGGTAGCATTGACAAAGAAAGTTAAGAAAGGTTGTGCCAGTAAATTTCGGAGTTTGAAGCAGGTTTGCTGTGGGGCAGCTCCGTTGAGCGAGAAAAGCATCACTGAACTGGTTGAGTCACTCCCCTATGTTGATTTCATTCAGGTATTTCATATGCAGATGGCTTTCTCTTTCTTAGTTTATGGCTAATCCCTTTGTGATAATTTAATGGTAGAACCTGATAGGAGTATATTATAAGTAGTTTGTTCGAAATATATAGAGAATGAGAATGAGTTTTTGCTCAGGGTTATGGCATGACAGAATCAACTGCTGTGGCAACTCGTGGATACAACACCATCGGAGCTCACAGATATTCGTCTGCAGGACTTCTTTCGCCTAATGTAGAAGCTAAAGTGGTAGATTGGGTCACAGGCGCTCACTTGCCTTCAGGTTCCGTTGGTGAGCTATGGTTGCGCTCGCCTGGAAACATGAAAGGTAATTGATTTTCCTCTTTGTCGTTAACATCATAAACTCGAAGAAGTTCTGTAGATATTGATGTTCAGATCATGTTGCTACAGGGTACTTGAATAATATCGAAGCAACGATGGTTGCACTTGACAAAGACGGTTGGCTACATACGGGAGACATTGTTTATTTCAATCAAGAAGGATACTTGTATGTGATTGACCGCTTGAAAGAGGTCATCAAGTATAAAGGCTTCCAGGTTTGCCTTCGTCTGCGCTCAGGGGCGGAGGGAGGGTGGTGCCCGGGTGCCCATGGTCCCCCACTAATTCTTAAAAAACTTAGGGGTATTTTAGTAATTTCACAATAATTATAATTTATAATAAATACTCCCTCCGTCCCGTGCTACTCGCACGTTTGCTTTTCGGCTCGTCACAAAGTCCTTACACTATTTATAATTTAAGTTAGAATTAATGCATTTAATTACTATGTTAGTTTAAGTTAAGAGCTCTTTTATTAAGTGATGTCTCATTACACCTAAAATTCTTTTTTAATTACACAAAAAAATCAATTCCAAATTTACGGCCTAAAATGAAAAGTGCGAGTAGCATGGGACAGAGGGAGTATAATATTAGAGATAGGTTTCAGCAAAATATATATGAATTGTGCCTCTTAATTTAGCGTATTCATTCTGCCGTTCCAATCCAAGTCTGAATTTAGAGTATTCATTCTGCCGTTCCAAGTCTGAAATCTGGTAAACTAGAACTAGGTATATTCAAAACTCAAATATAATTCAATTAATTTTTCTACATAGGTTGTTTTTTTGTTTGGCTGCAATAATAATTCAAAGGGAGAGAAAGAAGATAGCTTATGTAATTCAATGGCTACGGACTACGGTGGTTCTGTAGTTGGAATTTTATAACTCCAATTCTTTATTTGATGTGTGTGTTAATAGTTTTGCATACAGAAAATATCAAATATTTTGAACTTAATCAGTGTTGACTATTTTTGTAGGTATATGGATCGTTATTTTCGATGTGCGCATAGATGAAAAGTTTTCACAAATATCATGAATCAGTGGTCTTGCTCAAAAGATGGTTTCTACAAGGAAACATGAAGTTTTTCCAATGGTTTATTCATTAGTTAAGTTGTCATTGATCTTACCGGTTGCCACTGCATCAGTAGAAAGAGCCTTTTCAGCAATGAAGATCATCAAGACTTCTCTACGTAATAGCATGGGAGACCAACTATTGAATGATTGCTTAGTTCCTTACATCGAAAATGATGTGTTTGTTAAAGTTATCAATGAAACTATTATGCAGCGGTTTCAGAAGATGAAGAATAGAAGACAAATGTTATGATGTGATTGCATTTGACTTTTACATTTTGAACCTTATAATTTAATTTATGTAATTTTTTTTGAAGTTTAATTTTGGACCCCCCATTATGAAATCTCTGGCTCCGCCACTGTCTGCGCTAATTAAGCGACTCCAGTTGCCTATATTCATGAACTTCTGTGTATAAGTTTGATATAGAATTACTGCACTGTGGTTATTGATTCTAGTTTGGTCCATTCTGTTATATTCAGATTGCTCCTGCTGATTTAGAGACAGTTTTGATGACACGCCATGAAATTCTTGATGCGGCTGTTACAGGGTAAGAGCGAGTTGTTGAAAGATATTCTGTCCATTAATCGGGTATCTAATACTACGTTGAAGTTTAACATGGATCTTCTAGTAATGAACTTACCAAATATAGTGTTTTTCCCTACTTAGTTTATATTTGATGATCTTGTTGATGAGGAAAAGTTTTGGGATTCTAATCTCATTGGAGTCAGAATAAATTCCTTTGTGGAGTATCACACGGCATATTGCTGTGCGGATCTGCTTGTCGTTGAGTCCTACTAATTCTTGCTTCTAAGACACGAGGAAGTTTGTGTCTGTTATTGTGAAATGTTTGATTCAATTATTTGAGGGGTCATTGCTAGTTCATCTTATGCTCTGAAACGAAAACCATAAGGTCGGATGATTTAAACGTATCCTGCTCCGATTAGTGTTGATCAGTGAAGACTTATCCTTTCAATATTTTTTTCGTAAAGTAGATATTAGTTGCCTAACCATCAAATTTTCAGAAATGCAAGTTTTATTAGCAGATGAAAGTGAAATGGTCATATCCCCATTACTCTAAGACATATATGATTCTTATTTCTCCAAAAACTAGCCATGAAACTAGTTTCTGTGTTTTCTTATGTGTTGCTATATAGATTTGTGCATTGCATACTGCAAAACTGGTGGTTTGAATGAATGATAGTGAATCAGATCACACAAGTCTCTTGTCTTCCTTTTGCGAGTAAACAAATTCTGGCTGGGAGATTTTGACCCTTCATACGAAGCAGTATCAAGGACGAAGAAGCTGGAGAGATCCCCGTTGCATTTGTTGTTCCCAGAGAAGGCAGTTTCCTCACCGAAGCAGCTGCGATGAGTTACGTGGCGAAGCAGGTCACTCTTCTCGCTGCTTTCGCCAGCTAACCGATACTGTTATAGCATTCCTTCTTGTTGTTGTCACAATTTATGGTTGTTTGGTGCAGGTTGCACCTTATAAGAAAGTGAGGAAGGTATACTTTCGCTCGTCTATACCGCGATCGCCTGCAGGAAAAATACTTTGGAGAGAGCTCAAGAACATGTTAATTTCCAGGCTTTAGGTCTATATATATACGGAAGCAGTTTTTAGATATGCTGTGGAAATATTGTGACTGAAGCAGAAGAACAAAATTGCATTCTTTCATGGGCAGGGGTAATTCTTTTATGGTTCTAGACTACAATTAACATTACACAAGTGTACTAGACTTTTTTTTCCCTGCTTTGGGAGAGACGCATGACCCTCATGCGTCTCCCTTTAATGAAACGCATGACGGAGCTGCGTCTTTGTGTAAGAAGTCATGCGTCTCTCCCTAAGACGCATGAGCGTCACTAAAAGTCTAGAACAATTCTACACAGCAGCATCTAGAACAACTCTTTTTTATCCTAAAAGTCTAAGACTTTGACTAGCTGCAATTTCTTGACAGTTTCTGCTCCCGCTCACCAATTCCATTGACAAGGAATTCGCATCAATTCTTCTTAAATATACGTATTGATCATGTTTCTACTTCGCATTTAATCTCTAAATTTTTCTCTCCCCAAATTTTAGTGGAATTTCATATACTGCTGCAGTAATTCAGTCTTAATTGCAAAATTTCGAATTCAACTTTCTGATCAGCTTGGATGTGTGTGTGTTTTGAAGGAGATGATGCAATGTTTCTTTCTGTTCCAGTTTTCATTTTTGTTTGTTGAAATTCTCTGTGTATATTGGCTAGTCAAAGTCTTAGACTTTTAGGATAAGAAAGAGTTGTTCTAGATGCTGCCGTGTAGAGTTGTTCTAGACTTTTAGTGACGCATGATGCTCATGCGTCTCTTAAAAAAATAAAAAAACAAACGACGCATGTCTCTCATGCGTCTTACACAAAGATGCATCTCCGTCATGCGTTTCATTAAAGGGAGACGCATGCGTCTCTCCCAAAGCAGGAAAAAAAAATTCAGTACACTTATGTTAATGGTAGTCTAGAACAACAAAAGAATTATCCCTTCATGTGCAGAATGGGATCAGCTTGACATTTTTTCAATAAAATTTGTGCATTGATCTTTTCTTTTTGCCAGTGATCTCATTCAATGTAATCAACAATTAGATATTTATGCAGTATTATAAAAGTATGTAGTATAGAAGTTATTGCTCATAATCACTATTTTAAATATGCACTAGATAAATTTGCTACCGTGAAATAATCCACAAATCACAAAAAAAATAGCATTATAGTGTAGATATACTACCTTAGTCCATAAAAATAATTTTAATAATAAAAAATATAAATTTTAATACAAAATTGATAAAGTAAGAAAACAACAAATATGTTTATTTTCTGTGCATTAGAGGAAAACTTACTATAAATAGATAATGATAAATTTTGGCTGATGACCCAAACAGAATACTATAGTGAATAAAAGTAGTACTCCTCCGTTTTAAGGAAGATGACGTCCCCTTCCTAGGGAGGCACAAGATTTTATATAATTTTATTTTGTTTGTTAGATGGAGAGAATAAAGTAAGAAATAAAAATAAAATAGAGACAAATGAGTTTCTATTTTAAATAATAGGTCATTTTGGATTGGATAAATTAAAAAGGAAAGTTTGGAATCACCTTTTTTTTGCTGCAATGAATTGGAAAAGGTCAAAATTAATTACTACTACTTCTTTGACTATTATGAGTGCCTTTGATTTTGGTTATCATTGTTTTGATAACACGTACATGCTGAATTTAATGAGTGTTTAAAGTCTGTTCAATTAAATTAACATGCTTATGATATAAGTATTGTCCCATCAAAACAATAAAGACATTCCACTTCCATCTAAAAATTAAATATAGTCGATTTTATTATATTATTCTCAAACACACGAAATTCTCTTTATAACATCAACAAACATACTAAACTAGTGATCATAATGCAAACAAAAAATTAATATATGATACTTATATCACAACCAACATCAAGTCCAAAACCGTCGCCGCCAATGCAAAACCAATCCACGCACGTAACCCCACCGCCGCACTATCAGGCCGCGCGAGAATCATGGACTTGTCGACATCCACTATGTCCCCATCGGACTCCAGCCTCAACCCTGAAAAAACCCGCGCCGGAGACCCGGGAAACGGCAGCACCGAGAACATAATATAGTCCTCCTCCTCCTCCGCCATGAAGTTGAAGTTGAAGTTGAACACATCGCGCCCGATGCCCACATTCTCGAACTCCGCCAGCGACTGCCCCGCCTTCGCGGTAGTATTTCAGCTCGCCGCTCCTCCATATAGCCGCCCCGCGCCTCCTCACCACTAAATTCCGCAAGCTCGAATCTCACTCCATAGAATAAGCTCCCGGCGCCGGATCCGTTCTCGGCAGCCCAAGAAGTGAGCGCCCAGCTCCTATTGATGCTTCGTTCAACGCTCAGCCTACACCATAAAAAAGAATGACTAAGGACATTTTTTAATGCAATTAAGACGCCAATCTGTGTTGGTACTTTTAAAAAATCTTTATTTTGTGTATGTTTCAACTAAATTTAAGGAAGACAAGTAGTACTAATTTTTAATAATTTAGTGAATGATAGAGTCTACTTATCTAAAATAACAAAAAAGTAAAGAAAATTTTAAATAACATAGTGAAGCCCTTTTACAGAGTATTTTTTCAAAACATTCCAACGTGAGTATGTCATTATTTTTGTGTAAATAGAAGACAGTAGTAAGTTTTAGTACCTCATCCCTCCGAGGAGGGTGTCGGAGGGCTGGTCGAAGCTGTGCCAGAAGAGGCCGGCGGGCCCCAAGAAGTTCCCAGTGTCGGACAGCGTGGCGGTGACGTTTTCCACCTCGGATGATCGCCATCTTAGGCGGAATACCCGATACGGGAAATCAGCACACAGGAGCAAAGTTCATGATTTTTAGCGCATCATTTATAGTTCACGGGAAAAACCAAACTTTTGTGAAAGTTCACGATTTTTAAGGCAATTAGCCCAAAAAAATAATTAGAGTATTGTTGTTGAAGAATAGAGCTCACCTCATTAGAAAAAAAGTTACAAAAAAAAAATACTTCATCTGTCCCTTAAATTTTGTCACACTTTGATCGGGCACGGGTTTGAAAAAATGTAATGAGAAGTGAGTTAAAAAAATTAGTGGAATGTAAGTCCTATTTTTATATATTAGTTTTATAATAAAATGTGACTAAGAATGGATCAGTGGAATATGGGGCTAGTAAAAAATGGTAGTAAAAAGTGAAATGAGACAAATTTTGTTAAACGGACGAAAATGAACAAATGGAACAAATTTGAAACGATGAATAACTTTTTATGGGACAAACTAAAATGAAAAAAGTCTCTAATAATATGAAATATAGAGAATTTTATTTAACTGTTGTGAGCAATAAATAATCGGTCAATAAAAGCCCTACTAATTTTGGTTTTTCCCACTCGAAAAGAATCAAAATTATCTACTGTACTAGTATGTAACTGGACTATGAGTTCAATAACCGACAACAATAACAACAATCCTCAATATTAATACTATATTTTTTCGTGTGGTCAACTAGGAGTATTAATGTAATCCCTCTATCCTATTCAAGATATTCACATTCTTGAGTGACATAAGATTTTAAGAAAAGTTGTTAAGTAGAGAGAAAAAAGTAGTTGAATATTTTAATGAGAAGAGGTTGAGAATGATTTATTTTTAAACATAGAAAGAAAATGGACATTTTGAGTGAGATAAGCCAAAAAGAAAAGATGGATATCTTAAATGGAACGGAGATAGTATTATAGAACTGATATGATTTTCGATTCTCGAAGTTTTTACGAAAACTACCTTTATTTTCTACATCTTTTGTGTATTTTCTACGCGTATTTGCTTGCTAAAGCGTGTGTATGGCTGTTGTGAGTAGGAGTAATTGAGTAACAGACCAGTCAGTATTAGCTTATTTCCTAGAAAGTTCATTTGAGGTCCTGCTAAGTCAACTACATCACACATAAGTCAAGCGTGTTGTGGCCTCACAACTACAGTTGTTTTCATGTTATTCAAGTCAAACCTCACAAAAAAAATGGAGAAACACCTAATCCTCATCGTTTCCAAACCCCATGGCCATGGCTCCTTCAATTTTGCAGTGGATATGCATCACAATGTGTGTCGGCATCAAAGCAGTTTCCTCCAACACTCTTACCCAAGGAGACTATCTCGACTCCGCGTCTCAACTCGACTCCCCCAATGCCCTCTTCACCCTACGCTTCTACGCCCCTGAATCCAACCAATCAACAAACCACATTTACTTAGCCATCGTCTTCAACAGCGGCGCCTCCGCTCCTGTCTCCCACAAAGCAATCTGGATCGCCAACCGCGACGACCCCATCCTCAAAAACTCCGACCCCCAGCTGACCCTCAGCTCCCGCGGCGACCTCACCATCACCCGCCATTTAGGCCTTCCCATCCAAGTCTACACCGCCCAAGGATCAAACACCACTACTACTAACATAACCGCCACACTAACCGATACAGGCAATTTCATACTTCTCTCAAATGCGACTCAAGTGTTGTGGCAGAGCTATGATCACCCCACAGACACCCTTCTCTCAGGAATGAAACTATCAGCAAACAACAGGATCACTTCATGGCTCACACCGTCTAATCCGGCTCCCGGCCCTTTCTCTCTGGAGTGGGATCCGAGCCCAGGTTCATAGAAATCCATATGGTTCCATCCTCAGAACTTTTTTTTTTTAGCCAGCGACCCGCTTTGATATCATGACAGATGGTTAGCTATATTTATATATTTCGTTAACACAGGAGAGCTGGTCATCAGACGGAGAGGGATGGCGTACTGGAGGAGCGGGCGCCTCGTGGACTATCACAACGACTCTATGGGGAATGTCAAGAATTTCGAGAATTTCTATTTGAGGCCTGATCGCGACAGCTTCAACTATAACTTAACTAGCGGAGGAGACTACTTCGTGTACACAGTGATCCAAGGCAGGACGATGGAGAGCCGGAAGGTGACTTCAGGGTGGCTGCTGGACGAGACGGGGAACGTGTCGACCATCGATGACAGGGGCCTGAGGGTGGTTATGGCCAGCCTTTGCAACGGTTACAGCTCTATTGGTGATGGTTACAGCAAAGGGTGTGAGCTGTGGGAGCTGCCCAAGTGCAGGAATAGGAATCAGGTGTTTGATCGGCGGTCGGGAGATTTTAGGGACGTGAGAGGGAGATCGGTTATGCCAACTATCGATGGAAACCAGAGCCTTATACTGAGTGACTGCAGGGATACCTGCTGGAAATGGAGTGACTGCGAATGCGCGGGCTATGCGAATTATATGGGAGGAGACTATGGGTGCAGCTATTGGATTGGGGGAGATTTGGAATGGGTGCAGGATAATTCTGGTGCCGATGAGAAGATATATGTTCTTCAATCTCCACCAAAAGGTACCTTGCTATATGCATTTCACTGACGGTTAATTCTACATCGTTAGTTGTTGTGATACCAAATGAGATAAGTTGATATTTTTGTGACAGCAAAAGCGAAATCGTATATAGGAATAATCCTGGGTGAAGTGGGTGCAATTCTACTGCTTATGTTGGCATTTGTTCTTTTGATAATGCGAAATCGTAAGGGTGAGCATGCCATGTTTGTATTTCTCTTTTTCATTCCATTGAAATCAATAATCTCAATTCTCATGCTATATTTGGACGATCATCAGTGAAAAGGGAAGAAAGATTACATGAACTTCTCACATTGGAGGGACATACAGAGCTCGACAACAGAGGAGCCAATGGTCATCAGCTTAAGCTTTTCACTTATGCATCCATCATATCTGCCACTAACAACTTCTCTTCCAACAACAAACTCGGAGAGGGCGGTTTCGGCCCTGTTTATAAGGTCAGGTCATTCATAACTAAGACACCACTACTTGTTTACTTTGTCTTTGTGAATCAGTCAATCAACAACATTAATGTACAGGGTAGAACAGGAGATGGCCAAGACATAGCAGTGAAGCTTCTTTCGCGAAAGTCAGGACAAGGCTTGCTTGAGTTCAAAAATGAGCTCGTACTTATCTCTGAGCTGCAGCATGTCAACCTTGTCAAGCTTATAGGATTTTGCATTCACAAAGAGGACAAAATGATTATATATGACTATATGCCTAACAAAAGTCTGGATTGTTTTCTTTTTAGTAAGTCTCCTCCTCATCCACTTTTCAATCACAAAAAAGTTAGCTTTGTGAATACAAATTTGTGCAAACACAGGTCCATCCGGGAGAGAGCAGTTAGATTGGGAGAAACGGTTCAGCATCATCGAGGGGACTGCTCAGGGGCTACTGTACCTCCACAAGCACTCCCGCCTCAAAATCATCCATCGTGACATGAAACCAAACAATATACTACTTGATCAAAACATGACTCCCAAGATCTCTGATTTTGGCCTTGCTAGAATCTTCAAAGAGGACGCTAATGAAGTGAACACAAACACACGTGTTGGGACTTAGTAAGTCATGATTCCTATAGACCTTGATGCATAATTATTCATAGGGATTGGTTCCTTCGAGAATTTAGTTAAAATGAAAACTTTGAGAACTGAAAAATCATATCAGTTTGTTAATGTTGGCATTACAAAATATATCAGTTCCTAATGTTGAATCAGATGATAATATTTGTAATGCCTACTAATAATATGGTATTTGCAAACTGATATGGTTTAGGGCTATGTGTTCTAACTTTAGTAAGAGTACTGAAATGAACCATCTCCATTATTCATAACTAATACAGTAACAAATAAATGTAATGTGTCACAGTGGTTACATGGCCCCTGAGTATGCAATGCAAGGCATATTCTCAGTCAAATCGGACGTGTATAGTTATGGAGTTTTAGTACTTGAGATTGTGAGCGGTAGGAGAAATGGAAGCTTCCACGAGATTGAAGGCCCTTTGAGCATCGTGGAATACGTGAGTTTCGTATGGTTTTATTATCTCTAATCAATTTGTGTCAAACTCTTGGAGACGAACGTGTTTAATTGCAGGCGTGGGAGCTGTGGAGAAAAGATGATGCATTGCAACTGATGGATCCAATGTTGAGGGATTCATGTGTGATGGAGCAACTGCAGAAATGCATTCACATTGGGCTTCTGTGTGTTGAAAATCAAGCAGTGGATCGACCAAACATTGAAGATGTTTTATTCATGCTGAAAAATGAGACAGCAACTCTGCCGATGCCCAAAAATCCAGTATTTATCACAAGAAATAGTGTGTTTCAACAAGTGGGCAAAACTACACCACAACAGTTATCAAAAAATGAAGTCACACTTTCTCAGTTATCAGGAAGATAGAACATAGAATATAGAGTAAAGGTCATTTTTTGTCCTAAATATATTTTGGTCCAAAACATTATCTTTTGAATTATTCGGTCCCTCACATTTGAAATCGGATCACATTTAGTCCGAAATGGATGAAACTGTTAAAATTTAACATCGCCTCCGACCGCGCCGCCGTGGGCGGCCACGTCCTCCTCTGGAACCTCTCCAGCCCCACCCCCTGCGCCTGGCCCGGCGTCAACTGCTCCCCCGACAACTCCTCCGTCGTCGAGTTCCACTTCCCCGGAATGGGCCTCTCCGGCGAGCTCCCCCCAGATCCTTCTCCAACATGACCAATCTGCAGACTCTCAGCCTCCGCTACAACGCCCTCTCCGACCCCCTTCCGCCCGACCTCTTCACCTCCCTCCGCAATCTCTACCTACAGCACAATTTCTTCACCGGCGAGCTTCCCCAAACCCTCTTCTCCGTCACCTCGCTGGTGTGGCTCAATCTAGAGGAGAACAACTTATCCGGCCCGATTTCGCCGGGTTTCGCCAATTTGACCCGGTTAGGAACTCTCTATTGCATAAAAACCGCTTCTCCGGCCCTATCCCCGCCCTAGTTCAATTCGATGTTTCCAGCAATAACCTAATCGGCTCAATCCCCAATTCCCTTTCGAAAACCCCTAAATCCTCCTTCCTCGGCACATCGCTCTGCGGCGAGCCTCTCAATTCGTGCGGAAACGCTAATCCGAAGAAGAAGAAGCTCTCCGCCGGAGCGATTGCCGGCATTGTGATCGCCTCCATCGTCGCGGTTTTCGTTGACCGTTAAATTTTAACATTTCCGTTCATTTCGGACTAAATGTGATCCGATTTCAAATGTGATGGACCGAATAATTCAAAAGATAATATTTTTAACCAAAATAAAAAAATCGCCGTATGTTTAGGACCAAAAAGGACCTTTAGTCTAGAATATATGTCCACTTTTTGTTTTTCATCCAAATATAATTATTTGTGTTATATATCACCTCAAACAAATGAAATTCTCTTCACATTTATCAAACAAGAAACATGACCTACAATCTCAGATCATAAATAACACCAAGTCCAGTAGAAATGTCTGTTTCTTAGCACTTTTTAACATGCAATATTGGATGTTGAAAAATTCAAATCTCCTCTGACCATAACGGGACGTTAGAAAACTATACTACTACTCTTGTGTTTTGACTAAAAAGTCAGTGGTTCATACTTCATATATATCATCGTGTGATGCATGTAACCAACCATAATTGCAGAAATTAAGCAAGAAAAACAATGAGTAAAGTGATGGCTGATTATGATAGCTTTTTTTTCATATGGCAATTGTAGTTTTATTCTCGTGCTTTTGTTTCTTCTTTGGTCACTTAATTATGTGAATTATATAATTACAAAATAAAATCATTATTAGTACCATACAATATGTTTTGGGTTAAAATTATACTCCACTTCATTCATCCCACCACATCGCACTGTGAATGATTTCTTTTCCAGCCCTGATGATAACTTCAGCTATAACTTAACCAGAGCGAGGGAGACTACTTCATGTATACAATGCTTGAACGGAAGGCTACTTCCAGGGTGGGTGCTGGATGAGACGGGGAACATAACGAGCATCGATGACGATGACAGGGGCGTTTGGTACGGTTACAACTCTGGTGATGATGTTCTCAGCAAAGGGTGTGAGTTGTGGGAGCAGCCAAAGTGCTTGAAACGGCGTCAGGTGTTTGATCTGAGGAGGTCAGGGTCCTTTAGGTAACTCAGCCTGCAGGGACACTTGCTGGAAATGGAATAGTTGTGAATGCATGGGCTATCAAGGACGAGACGGCTACCAATGCACCTATTGGATTGGTAGAGGTATGACGTGCAGGGAGCAGGATCTTTTAGGTAACTCGCCCAACATATATCTTATTCAATCTTCACCACAAGGTACCTTGCTATTAGCACGTTTTCTGATTCCATGATACTAAATAAAAAAAGTGTACATTATTTTTACGGGACGTGGAGAGTATTTTAAAATGAGATGAGATGAAGATAATTGTAATTGCAAAAATACGTTGGTCAAAAAATACCAAAAACAGGAACTATTCATAAGAGCGTTTCTTTGTTCCCCTAAGAGCAATCAAAATGGTGGCTGATCGCCACCGCCGAGCAATCGGCCGCCCTATCGGCTATGATCGGCTCCCATTGTGGGGAGGGGACCGATCTCCCAACCCTAATGCATCCGCCCTTGTGCTGATGCATCCCCCCAGCCAATGTGGATATCAACCCTCATCGGCCTTGCGATAGGCTTCCATTGCGGGGTCTCGGGCCGATCGAGACGCCGATATCCTTTTTTTAATTTAATTCATCTCTTTTATCTACTATATATACCTCATTCCCCATAAATTCAAATTCATCCTTCTCCAATCTAATTTTTCACTTCTCTCTAGCAAAATGAATTCCGATAAGTCCACTAATTCCGGCGATGTTTATTGTAGGATGTTTTATTTTGTTTTTTTATAAAATTTGTTATCTTTATTATTTATATGTTATCTTTAATTTACACCAATAATTAAAAGTGAAATATATAAAAATAGTACCGATGTGGAAATGAGATGAACTGTAAGATAGGCTTTGGGATGGGCAACCATTGCTCTGAGATGGTCTACTGACGTGGCAGGAGAAAATGGAGATGACTCTGAGATGGGCTCCGGATTTAAGGCTCACATTGTGAATGCTCTAATATTCTATTCAACTCATAAATTGTTCGACTAGAGCTATATGAATGAAAAGTGAATACTTCCTTCCGTTTCTATAAAATGTCTCACATTTTTTTATTTGGATGGACCCAATAAATATTTCATTTTACTTTTTACTAAGAGGAAATGTAAATTCAAAAAATATATTTCATATTTACCTTCTCAAAAGAGAATTATACATTTTTTAAAGAGTAATGAAATCCAAAGGAATAAAGTAAAATTAAAAAAGGTAAACAAAATAACTAACTGTTTATCTTTTGTGTGGAAGAAAGTAAAAAATATCTTTTCAAAATTAAAATATATATATATATATATATATATATATATATATATATATATATATATATATATATATATATATATATCTTCTCAAATACTCTTTCCATTAGAAATAAATTTTTAAAAAGCAAAATTATTACCTAAACACATGAAATTCACATTACAATATCAACAATTATATGAATACCACAATATTAGATCATACTCTTTATTGCTGGGGTTTGAATCCTATTGCACAGCGGAAGATTTATACAAAATAAATAAATCAGACGTAAGATCTATTTGACAGATTATGGTATTAACCTATTCACATGTTAACACATAATTGTATGCTAGAATGCAAATAATTTATGTTCAAAGAAGTATAAATCCTAAAACATGATTTCTACGGTTTAGAGTTACCGAATTTATTGTCCAAAGAATCATCGATTCTTCGCGCCTTCTCCACATCATGATCTTCAATACTAGACCACGGATCTTCTAACTGGTTCCAGAACTGTATCTCGAAATCGGTGTATGTTGATCTTATCAAAATACTATGACTCAAATAAAGAAGACAGAAATTCCTCGCGAAGGAGGAGAGAGAAAAACGTCCCCTATGGAATATAGGAGTGGACGAAATTTTTTGAAAACAATTAAGTGTGTTTTCTTTCTCCTTTATTCTCCTATTTATATTAAGTTCATATTGGGCCCAGTCAGGGATCTACGGGATGTTTTGGATATGGCCTCACCCAATTAGCTTTTTACTAATTAAATTGAACCCACAATTTAATACAAGCTAATATTGGAATATTACAAGCAGCCACTACAGAAGTAATATTGCATTGTTCATCCAAATCCGAAATTACAAGTAATCCGGGTTTACGTTGTTTAAATGTTTATTTGTTGCGCTTAAGATAGAAATGTCCATTAATTAATTGAAGTCTGCTATGGACTTAATTAACATCTTATTAATTCCAAGAGTAGACTCAGCAAGAAACACTCATTTATTATTCATGGAATAATTAAATTCCAACTGGCCAGTTTCCGAATAATAAAACTTTGTTCAAGCTCCTCTTGAGGACGTTATCAAACGAGACTCACCTCGCGCACGATTCAACATAATAGCAATCCTAGCACCGTTAGATATTAATCACCACTACCCAATATATCAGGATTATTGGGTTGCGAAAAACCCGCACCATTTGATAAGTCAAAGTAGTGCATAATCAATACCGCATGCTCAATGCTAACGTATATAGATTAAGAAATAGTTATTTATCAAGAACTCGTCTTTCAGTAGATAGCATAAAGACATGTCTTGCTGTTAGATCCGTTCAGTGTTATACCACACCAACGTCATCTTATTTCAGTAATACTTAGAAATAATCGGACTGACATTGCAACCTTTCACGATAAGTAGCCAAAGCCTATCTGGGTTGTGAAATTCTTCTTTCTCTTTTGCAAAGCATTGCATAGATCTGACCGTGTTACCTTAAAGTGGACGACGCTCACAACCGGTCTACTAAGTAAAAGACTTAGGCTTTGTTTGCTTCTTATGTATTAAAATGTTTGTAAAACATCTTATAAATGCACAAGCACATACAATGTAATAATAATAGTGATTCTATTCGTGCGAAACTGCTCGAATAATACTGAATCGAGTTAAAAGTGGATTGTAGAATTTTTCGTATACAAGCAAGATTCAATTCTCGCCAACTAGCCCGAAACATACTTTTCAGTATACCAAACCTAACACTTACGTCCCATAAAAGCATTCAACACTTACATCCCATAAAAGTAGTCTTTTTTGCATTTTTATATTCTATTTTAAGCTTATAGATATTACATAAAAAAATCTAAGCCAAGTCAAATCGAGCCAATGAATGGTAAACCGAAGAAGTATTATTTTTAATATATATAGACTTATTTGACTATAGGAAAATAGTCCTAATAAAGCTCCAACCAATATTATTTTCTATGCACCTATATTCTTTTTTTAGGGTTGATTTTCTACTAATAATTTTTTAACTTTTTTTTATCTCTTTTTTATATTTTATAAATTGTGTATAAAAATTTGTGCAGTTCTCAAAGTTTCTATTTTTATGAGATGGAATGGTGTATTTGTTCATATTTTCTTTCCCCACCTATTTGCTTGTTGAAGTTTATGCATGCCATTCAATGTATAATGAGTAAACGGAACCTAATTAAGGAGCTTGTTTCCTAGAAACTTCGGACAATCACACAGAACGAACACGGAAACTAATCAAACATTTATTGGCCTTAGAAATATGAATGAAAATCAAAAGGAGGAAGAAAAAACTAAGTCAAAGTTTGTAATGGTTGAAAACTTGGTAATGAGTAATCTCCACCCATCCAATCCAATCCAATCCAATCCAATCCAATCCAATCCAATCCAATCCAAATATCCAACTAATGGTATATTCAAACCTCACAAAAAAAAGTAAAAACACTGATCCTCGTAATTTCCAAACCCACCATGATGAAGATTCCCAACAAGGCTTCATCCCGCAGATCAATTTTGGTATGGATATGTATCACACTCTGTCTCAGCATCATCAAACTAGTTTCCTCCATCGACACTCTGAGACAAGGAGACCATCTCAACTCGATTCTCCCAACGGCCTCTTCACGTTACGCTTCTACACCCCTGAAGCCTATCCACTCTCAAACAACACCTACATAGCAGTCGTGTTCAACCGCGGCCAGGGCGCTCCTGTTGATCACAAAGCAGTCTGGATTGCCAACCGGGACCACCCTGTCTTTACAAACTCCACTCCCCTGCTGACCCTCGGCACCAGAGGCGACCGATCCCATCCACGTCTACAACGGCCTATCCCAAACCACTACAACTAACATAACCGCCACACTCTTGAATAATGGGAATCTCATACTTCTCTCAAATGCTACTCAACTGTTATGCCAGAGCTATGATCACCCCACTCACACCCTTCTCTCAGGAATGAAACTATCAGCCAACACCAGGATCACTTCATGGCTCACGCCGTCTAATCCGGCTCCCGGCCCTTTCACTCTGGAGTGGGATCCGAGTCAAGGCGAGCTGGTCATCAGACGGGGAGGGATGGCCTACTGGAGGAGCGGACGCCTCGTGGACTATGACTCCAACTATTTTGAGAATGTCAAGATTTTCGAGAATTTCTATAGGAGGCCTGATCCTTACAACTTCAACTATAACTTAACAAGCGAAGGAGACTACTTTATGTATACAGTGATCCATAATAGGTGGACGATGGACAGCCGGAAGGTTACTTCAGGGTGGCTGCTGGACGAGACGGGGAACATAACGACCATCGACAGGCCTATGGTCCTGGTTATGGCCAGCGTTTGCTACGGTTACAACTCTGGTGATGATTTATACGACAAAGGGTGTGAGTTGTGGGAGCAGCCAAAGTGCTTGAAACGGCGTCAGGTGGTTGATCTGAGGTCGGGATACTTTACATCCAACTCGCCACCAGTGCCTACAACTACCAACACCAACGCGGGCCTTAGCCTGAGTGACTGCAGGGACGCCTGCTGGAAATGGGATAATTGTGAATGCGCGGGATATCAAGGAGGAGAAGGCTACGGCTGCAGCTATTGGATTGGTAGAGATTTGAAGTGGGAGCAGGATTTTTCAGGCAACGCGCCGAAGATATATGTTATTCAATCTTCACCAAAAGGTACCTTGCTATTAGCACATTTTCTACTTTGGATCGTTAGTTGTTCTGATACGCTATGATAGAAAATATGATTGGACTTTACAGAAACATCTTGGTAGAATGATTTCATGTTTCTATAATTTCATTTTTCTCAGTCTAATACACATATTGATTGTACTATATTGGTATGCAATCAATTTATTTAATTCTCAGTATACTTTTATCATATTGCCTGGATTAATTTCCTCATTTCTTCATGACCTAACTTGAAATTTTTGTGACAGCAAAAGAGAAGTATATAGGAATAATCCTGGGTGTAGTCAGTGCAGTTGTACTGCTTATATTGGCACTTGTTCTTTTGATCATGCGAAATCGTAAGGGTGAGCAATACATGGCATGTTTGTATTTCTCTTTTTCATTATGTTGAAATCTATATATCTCAATTGTCATGCTATATTTGGATGACCATCAGTGAAAAGGGAGGAAGAATTGCATGAACTCCTCACACTGGACGGATACACAGGAAGTTACGAGCTCGACAACAGAGGAGCCAATGGTCATCAGCTTAAGCTTTTCACTTATGCATCCATCATATCTGCCACTAACAACTTCTCTTCCAACAACAAACTCGGAGAGGGCGGTTTCGGCCCTGTTTATAAGGTCAGGTCATTCATAACTAAGACACCACTTACTTGTTTACTTTGTCTTTGTGAATCAGTCAATCAACAACATTATTGTACAGGGTAGAACAGGAGATGGCCAAGACATAGCAGTGAAGCTTCTTTCGAGAAAGTCAGGACAAGGCTTGCTTGAGTTCAAAAATGAGCTCATCCTCATCTCTGAGCTGCAGCATGTCAACCTTGTCAAGCTTATAGGATTTTGCATTCACAAAGAGGACAAAATGATTATATATGACTACATGCCTAACAAAAGTCTGGATTGCTTTCTCTTCAGTAAGTCTCCTCATCCACATTTCAATCATCAAATTAACAAGTTAGTTTAGTGAATAGTAAAAATTTGCACAAACACAGGTCCATCCGGGAGGGAGCAGCTAGATTGGGAGAAACGGTTCAACATCATCGAGGGGACTGCTCAGGGGCTACTATACCTCCACAAGCACTCCCGCCTCAGAATCATCCATCGTGACATGAAACCAAACAACATACTACTTGATCACAACATGACTCCCAAGATCTCTGATTTCGGTCTTGCAAGGATCTTCAAAGAAGACACTAGTGAAGTCAACACAAACAGGCGCGTTGGGACTTAGTAAGTCATGCAGCATATGATTAATTCCTATAGACCTTGATGCATAATTATTCATAACTAAAAAATAGATGCAATGTGTCACAGTGGCTACATGGCCCCTGAGTATGCAATGCAAGGCATATTCTCAGTCAAATCCGATGTGTATAGTTATGGAGTTTTAGTACTTGAGATTGTGAGCGGTAGGAAAAACAACAGCTTCCACGATATTGAAGGCCCCTTGAGCATCGTGGAATACGTGAGATTCGTATGATTTCATTATCTCTCATCAATTTGTGTCAAACTCTTGGAAACGAACGTGTTTAATTGCAGGCATGGGAGCTGTGGAGAAAAGATGATGCGTTGCAACTGATGGATCCAATGTTGAAGGAGTCATGTGTGTTAGAGCAGCTGCGGAAATGCATTCACATTGGGCTTCTGTGTGTTGAGAATCATGCAGTGGATCGACCAACCATTGAAGATGTTTTATTCATGCTCAAAAATGAGACAGCAACTCTGCCAATGCCCAAAAATCCATCATTCATCACAAGAAATAGTGTATTTCAACAAGTGGACAAAGCTACTCCACAGCAGTCATCAGACAATCAAGTCACACTTTCTCAGTTATCAGGAAGATAGAACATAGATTAATTGTCCATTTTTTGGTGTATTTTGTTCTTCATCCAAATATTACAGTATTATTCCTTTTGTAATATGTCCAAAAAAACTTTCAGTTACCAACATTCTGTACCATTCAATATGGGGTATTTTTTATTTTTTAATTGAATCCCTAATCCCTAATTTTTCCTCTAAAATGAAAAATAAACCTTGCTTGTCCACTTACTTAATTTCAATAACTTAGTTGCTTAAATATAATTTGACATCATGCATGGTTTATAGGCTATTGATACAGATATAGATTTATTGAGAGAATCATGATTGTAATTTTTTTTTCAAATTACTGTCTTAGTATAACTTTAAATACAGTAATTAATTAGGATTCACCAATCAAATTAGAGTTTATATTTAATTTTCAATTTTTATTAGAAATAAAATGGGCCATGGTCTTTTTTCAATGGGTTCTGGCCATTCAGAAATCAAAATAATGTGTTCGACTGTACCACAAAAGTGGTCAACAAGATCAAGATATCCATCAAATTAAGTCATAGTCACATAAAAGAAAAAGTAAATCCATTTTTCAACAATCATATCATATGTTTCCCAATGATGAAATTGGTTATAATTTCACTCCAACAATGTTGTCCAAAAGTTAACATCCTCTAACGGCACAAATCATGGAACTATTGGTAAAGTAATGCTTGCTTTGACCTTACCCCACATCACTAATGTCAAATACAGTATTTCTTTTACTCCATGCTTTGATTTATTTATTCTATTTTTATAGGAATTCACCTTCTTTGAAGTGATGAAATTAAAAAGTAGAATTCAAATAGGAAATACACTCTGTGATCTTGATGATTGTTAAATTTAAGATAAAGTTGGGAATAAAGAAAAAAGAAAAGTTTTGTTAGGGTAAACTAACATCAAGTGGAATTTTTAGGTTGCCATGTACACTGTGCCGTTTAATTAAGGCTAATTACCACTTTAGCAAGTCTTATTTCAAGCAGAGGCAATGGTTAAGAATTCAAAGGCCTCTTTCTTTTTCTCACATAGCTGTGCTATCTAATACTCCATCTCCGTTCAGAGATATTTAAAAAGTTTAAGACAGTAATGCTTTGTTAATTATGTGTAAAAGGAATAAAATATAAGAAAAAAATAAAGTAAGAATATTGAACTTCGCTAAAAATATGACTAACTTTATTTGGAAGTCTAAAAAAATCACTTAAAAAAGGAAGGATGAAGTAATGTTATTTATAGGAACTTAACATTTTTCAGTTGAGTCCATACAATCTTTCAGCCTATAAATAGTTATATTTATCTTTTAGTCATTTACTTTTTTAAAAATAACAACACTTTTAGTATCTTTCATATTTTTATGTTCTCTTACACTTTATCATCACTCATATTTTTATTACTTCACTTCTTTATTTTATTTTATTCGTTCTTTGATACGGAGTATTATACTCCCTTCGCCTAGCCTAAGTGATGTGTTGTGCTATTCAATTTTAGAATGTCATAACCTAAATGAGACATTGCTTATTTTGGAAATAATCTCTTTTACTCTTATCTTTTACTTTATTTAGTACTTCTTTCTTTCCTCTCTATCCTATTTTATTATTTACAATTTTATTCACTAAAACATCATAATCTAAATTCATTTTTCATACCAAAACAGAAACGTTTTATTTAGATGAGATGGAGGGATGAGGGAGTAACATAGTAAATATTGATAAAGGAAACAAAAACATAGATAAACAAAAGGTTAAGATTATGTAAAAATTGAAAGTAGTAACATTTATCTGTCACCTTATATTATATGGTGGTAGCTATCATACTAGTATGGAATAAACCAAACATAAAAATAATAACACAAAAGATATTTCCCACTACTGTCGTATAGTTGTTTCCATCTTTCAGGCACAAGTGTGAGGCCTTGGGAGATGGGCTTTTGGCAGCTAGTGGGTTAAGGTCTCCCCCTTAAAAGGTAAATGCGTACCCTGATTGAACCCTCTCATATGATGTCGGGCCGAAGTGTGGGGGCCGCCAAGGCGATGGAATCTCCTTTTTGTTGTAACAACACAAAAGATAGGATTACGTGATGTGCCGTTAGAGCATCCACAACCGTGCTCTTGCCAGCGGCACGGTTGTGGGCCCGGGCGGTACTATTCATGCCTGCTCTCTGGCAAGAGCACAACACCCACAACTGTGCTCTTCCGCAAGGACGAGCACAATTAATATAAAATTCAATTAAACAATAACATTTCCATAATATTAAAATCCATTTAAAAACCATAATAAATATTACAAATTACAAATAAAATTAAAAAATACATAATTAAAATCCTAAAAATTAAAAATTACATAATTAAACTCCTTAAAATTAAAAATTACATAATTAAAATCCTAAAAATTAAAAATTACATAATTAAACTCCTAATAAGACTACGCATCCGGCGGGATCAACCCCAATTGTTTTTGGAGACCTTTTATCATGGTCTCGTGTGTTTCAAGTTGCGTGGGGGTCATAGATGACCTATCGGCCATATTGAGTTGGCTTAAGAGCATCCACAGCGAGTTGTTCGGGGGTGGAGGTGGCACATAGGGAGCGGGAGCGGCTTCGGGAGTCGAGCCGCGACGACGGTTGGCCGCCGCCTTCTTCCTTCCTTGGGGGCGGCGTTGGGAACCGCTCGGTCCGGTGTCCACCCATAGCGCCCTTCGGAGGCACCTTGGTCGTCGATTGGGTATGGACGATAGCCACCCGGAACGGCCGAATCTTGGGTTTGAGGAGGGGCCAAATATTCCGTTTCCGGACTAGGAAACGGTTGTGAACCGAACCATTCGGGGTTCCAACCGTGGGAGCCCGAAGGGTTATCGTCTTGGCCGGACATAGTGATGTTGTAGGGTATGAGAGAATGAAGATGAAAATGGATATGAGAGAATGGAGATGAGAATGGATATTGGAGAATGATGATGAAAGTGTAGTTTGATGTGAATTTTTGGGGTGAAATTGGGGGTATTTATAGATGAAAGTGTGTATTTTTTGGGTAAAAAAAATGAAAAAAAAATTAAAAAGGTGTAAAAAATGGTTATAAACGGATATATTTTTTTGGGGAAGTGAATTTTTTTTTTTATCGGTTTTTTTAATAAAAAACCGATTTAAAAAAAAAAGTTTAAACAACGGCTATGCCGTTGACGAATGGGAGCGCGACACGTGTGCGTCCGCTGGCACGGACGTGCTCGATACATCGAGCAGCGCCGGCGGTCCTTCGCCTTGCCAACGGCGCGGACGGCGGTAAACATGCCCACCGGTTCCGGTTCCGGCGGCTAACCGCCGAACCGGAACCATGGACTTTTTCCCGAACCGGAACCGTCGGAATTCGGGTTGCGGTCCGGTTCCGGTTCAAGATATTTCGAACCGGAACCGTGACCGAACCGGCGGTTCCGGACGGTTCGGAACCGGCGGTTAACCGGCCGAACCACCGGTTCGGGTGCTAATTTCGAGGCATTTTGATGGGGGAACCGGCGGCAACTTTTCAGCTGAAAAACCGGCCGGTTCCGGCGGTTAACCGGCCGTTAACCGGCGGTTAACCGTGAAAACCGGCGGTTAACCGCCGGTTCAGGGCTTCCGGATGCGGCGCGAGAAACGAGGCGACATAACGCAGCTTTTGCATACGGTTTCGTTGACTGAACCGGCGGTTCCGGCCCGGGAACCGGCGGTTTTGGCCGGAAAACCGGTGGTTCCGGCGGTTTTCCGACAAAAACCGCCGGTTTTTGCGAAAATTGATTTTTTTTTTTTTCAAATTTCAAATTCGAAATTCTTCCATTTTCCCCCATTTTTATCTATAAATACCCCCCTATCCTCATTTACATTCACCCCACTCTTGTGTTAATAAGAGTTTCTCTCTTCAATCTCTCAATTCTCTCTCTTTGTCTCCAATTTCTCATTTGTGCTATTGTGCTTCCATTTAATTACGCAAGTGCTACTCTTATTACGCATTGTTATACACTTATACTTGTTCCCGTAGTTCTATCTATAAGTTGTCTTCCTTTCTCAATTGCTAAAACAAAAAAAATATTATTCCATATTTCTACATTTCTACTTCTACATAGCAATATGTCTTCATCCCGAGAAGGTCGTGTTGATAAGGGAAAGGGAAAGGCCAAGAGGCCATCTCGGAGATCCGTTATTGATGAAATTTCTCAAATGAACATGGATGAGTGGCAGGTTAATATTTATTATCTACTAATTTAATTAATTTTGAATTACATTACATTATTGTTCATAATTTTATTTTGTATTTACAATACAAATATTATTTTGTAGGCTCGAGAAGAGCAAGATGTGGCACATGCTATTGCTCTCTCTCGCTCTCAATACCAAGGCGATGCTTATGTTGGTACCGGTAGTGGTGCTCCCGGTCGCGGTGCCTATTCCCAACAAAGTCCAACCCCTGTGAATGTTGATGAAGACGATGATGATGATGACGACGAGGAGGAGGGGGAGGAGGTAGAAGAGGTTCAAGAAATGCCACCCCCACCACCACCAAGGAGTCGGTGTGGTCGTGGACAACCTCGTCCTCCTCAACCTCCTAGACCAGCTGACAGGTCTTTAACCTCCAACATCATGGTGAAACACTTCAAGAAGGTACAAGATAGTAACGATCCTAACACTTATAATGTGTATTGCAACTATTGCGAAAACGTATACACATTCCGAAGGGGTGGAGGATACGGTACATTTACCCGTCAGAAGTAAAAGGGGTGGAGGATACGGTACATTCCGAAGGGGTGGAGGATACGGTACATTCCGAAAACGTATACACATTCCGATGGCGATGACGAGGTCAGAAGCGAGAGCACTCAACATTAGCAATGAGTCGACGGGGGGCGGTGAACGGCGAGCACAGCCGACCAAAAAGGTAAGCAAGGTAAGAGAACTACGTGGGCTTTGATTCCTCAATAAAATTGTGGATACGTAGGCACCTCAACTTAAATTTGAAAAGTTTAACTTCGAAAGTTTAAGTTGAGCTCAAGCCCTTTTCAATTTTTTTTTCCCCCTCATTTCATGTTTTTTTATTTGTAATTGTAATGTATCATTAAAATATATTCCCCATTTGATATGTATCTTATTGGTGAAAAAGTGGATATCTTTGGGGCAAATGGTACTGGAACACAAATTTATATATGATCTTGAAGTATCATCCAGATTCCATATATAAATTTGTGTTCCAGTACCATCTGCCTCAAAGATACCCACTTTTTCACCAATAAGATATTTATCAAATGAGGAATATATTTTAATGATCTTCAAGTACAATTTACCTTAGGATCAACCATTTTTTCTTGCAAAATGTTGCCCATTTTCTAAGCAAACACGTATCAACACGCCATATACACATTGCTGCATTTCTAATAGGGGCAATTTGATCTTCCAAAGCAATCAATGTGTTCGAGATGCATTGATTGCTTTGGAAGATCAAATTGCCCCTATTAGAAATGCAGCAATGTGTATATGGCGTGCTGATATGTGTTTGCTTAGAAAATGGGAAACATTTTGCAAGAAAAAATGGTTGATCCTAAGGTAAGAGAACTACGTGGGCTTTGATTCCTCAATAAAATTGTGGATACGTAGGCAACTCAACTTAAATTTGAAAAGTTTAACTTTGAAAGTTTAAGTTGATCCCAAGCCCTTTTCAATTTTTCCTTCCCCCCCCCCCCATTTCATGTTTTTTTATTTACCTTCCGAGTCCCACGAGGCGGCGACACTTGTAAATTATATTATATTGTTGTATGTTGTTGTATTGTATATTTATGTATTGTAAATTGTAATGTATCGTTGTCCGTTACAACTCAAAATCAATAAAATTTATTTCATTTTCTCCTTATTCGTCTTATTTGTGCTTGAATTATGCATTGTCTTGTTCCGATTTATTGTATAAAGCCAAATTTCAAATTTAAAAAAAAAAATAAAAAAATTGAACCGGCGGTTCCGCCGGTTCGAAAACCGGAACCGCCAAAACCGCCGGAAAACCGGCGGTTCCGAACCGGAACCGGAACCGCCGGTTTTCGAACCGGAACCGGAACCGTGAAATAGCCTCACGGTTCGGTTCCGAAGACGACCGAACCGGAACCGGCGGTTCCGAACCGGAACCGGCGGTTCGTGAACCGTGGGCATGTTTAGACGGCGGTGGCGAAAGTCGCCACCGCCGCGGATGCTCTTACCTACTAAAATTTTTTCGCCACCGCCGCGGATGCTCTTAACTACTAAAATTTCGCCACCGCCGCGGATGCTCTTACCTACTAAAACTAAACCAATTCAAATCATAAAACCCTCTCTCTCGAAAACACCACAACACCAGCTGTGACGCTGCTACGCTACATAGCTCTATCACTCTCTGCAAATTTCTCCACACCTCTGCCCCTCACACTCTCATTGCTACTGCCACACTCCACAATTTCAACCCCCAAACCAAACCCTCTCTTTTCCACCCACACCTCCTGCTGCGCTATATATTTATCCATGGCAGAAATCAGCTCGCAGCAAAAGGAAGCAGCCATGGCTACTACTACCCCAGACTCTCACAATGTGGCCGCGCAGGACATGTACAAGGCCGGCGGAGGAGGAGGAGGACTCGAGGAGAAACCCTCCAAAGCTGAAGTTCTCGGCTGGTACATGTACGGACTCTGCTCCTACTTCGTCCACACCGTCCTCATCCCCATCGTCTTCCCGCTTATTATCAGCCAGACCGTCTCGGATCCGCCTCCGCCGCCGCAGGGCTGGGAGAGGAGCTACCAGAATGTCACCTGCAAGCACACTGAAATGCTACTGTAACTTCTCTACATACTTATCTCCTTCCCAGACTTGTCAACTTACCAAACCCTAGCCCTATTTTTCTTTTCCTTTCTCCTCAAACTACTCATTTCCCCCCCCCCCCCTTTGTCATGTTTTAGCTGCTACAGCATGCAATTTGTTGATTTTGTAGATTTCTCTTCGTTTGTAGTTGTTTTGTTCATTTTTACCGTAAAAAATTCAAAATACAGCATGAATGTGAGCAAGGAACACCAAAATCACCTGAGAATGGAATGTTTTTTTGAAGAAATACAGCCTAATGTGGCCGTGTAGGCAGCTTAGGCTGGATTTTTGGAGCTAAAGTTGTGAAAAAAGTTTTCAAGTATTTTGAACCGTTTTAGATCTGTTCATTACTTCAAGGAACATAGATTAGTTAAATAAAAGCAAACTGCAAAAAGCCCTAGGCATTTAGTTGTGAAATGTTTTCAAACATTTGGAAGCAATTTCTGAAGTTATTAACTATTGAATCATGTTTTGTTTGAAATCTTATGTTTGTAGCTATAGTAACTGGTATTCTGTGTGACTAAAGCTAATGATCTCCACGGATAATCGCAGATATGAAGAACTGGTGCACAGGGCAATTAAACTGGGTGGGAAGAATGTATCCCCGCTGGAATGGACTTCGATCTCTTGGTTCATGGGGCTAATTCTTTCAGCGCCTGTATTGGGCATTGTTTCGATCCTCCTTGATTATAGCCACTATCAGCAGCTTATAGCTGGTGCAGCCACCATAATCGGAGCCATCTTCTGCCTCCCAGCCGGCTTTTTCAAGAAGTCGTGGATCTTTCCACCATACATTGCCATCATCGTGGCAGCAAACACCATTGTTGGTGCAGCTCATGCCCGCCACCTTGGCCTAATGATCCGCGGATTCACAGGCTCCGTCATACCGCAGCAACAGTTTGCAAACAGAAGATCCTTCACCAGCCGTCTGTCCCTCTACTCAACTGCAGCGGGCTGCTTGGGAGCTGCAATCATGTCTTCCTTTACATACCACATGTTCAGCCACAAAGACCACTTCACTGCAATGTGGGTTGTTTCCATATTCAGTGGCCTTGTCTGGGGTCTAGGATTGCTCCACATTTTCAGCACGGACAGAGCCACGACAACTTACAACGACGCACCATCACATTCTGCGCCCATAACGCACGTGTTGTCCATCTTCAGATACCCGCATGCTGCAGGGAGTCTTGCTGCGGTTTTCCTATCATCTTTTATGTCAATGTGCATTTTCGGAGCAGCATTGCTTCATGCCATGGGATACAGTTGCTTCCAAACAAAGAACATATTGTTTCTATGGCTAACATATTTCATGGTTCCTATAGCTTCTCTTCCATTGGTACATCCACTTCAGCTAACCATGAAATTAGATGCGGAGAAGATGCAGCTTCTTGGGTTCATATTGTCCACTTTGGCATCAGGGTTTGGTTTCTATTATAAAGGAGCCATGTGGACTAAAGGCAATCTGTTTTTCTTCGCAGCTATACAGGGATCCGCCACAGGTGCATACCTATCTTTTGAGTCCCTGCTACTTATGCAAATGTGTTATATGCTGAAGAACGACACACTTTGACAGGTTTCCTGCATGCTTTCGGGAGGGTTCTGTGGTTGGATTGTTCCCCTGCAGGTAAAGAAGGTGCATTTTCTGTGTGGTTTTCATGGGCACGAGCACTGGGAGCTTGTGCAGGATTCGCTGTAGCAACTTCCATACCTGGAAACGTTGGCAGAGCGTTTGGAGCATCGTTCTGTGCAGGGCTCGTGGGGATGGTTATTCTGATATTCGGAAATATCAGCAGCTTCAAAGGAGCGAAAGCAGCCGGGCACGTCATCAAAAGTGGGAAGAACTCCCCTGCCCCTGAATTTGTTGCTGATCGTTCCAAGACTACTGTTTTATCTGAGGTTCTAGCTAAAGGAAAGGCTGAAGTTTAAAAGACTGTTTGCCCTTTTCATTTATTTGTTGTTTGCTTTTTTCTTTCTTTATTTTCTCTTTTTTGATGTACTTGATGAGTTTGGATCTATTTCATATTCTTTTTGTAAAAGAGGCGTGGCATGTAAAGTTAACCTGTGTTGCTTCTCCAAATGATGAGGATCAGAAGAAACCTTTTAGGATAACAAGTGTATGAATTGCTGTTTTGTCAACTAATTTATAGATTTGTAGCCTTTTTTTGCTTTTAAGGAAGTTTTGGGATATAAATAGAAGTTACATGTAAGAAAATTCCTAAAATCAAGGATGCATTTATCATGCCAAAAATAAAATCTCTAAGATAGAAATCGTAATTAATCTGAAACTTTAAAAAACAAACAGCTTTCTTGATCCTCTAATGTTGCAAGCACAAAATATGCTGCAACCCCACCTTATACATCTCAGCGTTTTGAGCAGTTGTCTTGTTGAGGAAAGCACAATTGAACCATCAAGACAACCAATTCAAACGAAATGCAGTAATCCGCAAAACTGCAAATCTGGACTAAATCTATCAACCAGTTAGAGGAGCCTTGACAAACTGACTTACAAGCTGTATGGAAATCATGAGATGAAGTATGCTTTGATGACAAGGGCAGCCTTCCCAGCGACAACGAGGCTGCTGCATTGCGAACTTTGCTTCAAGCGCAGAAATTTAGCTTCTTCATTACCTTTGCATAAGCTGCAGGAACAATACCAGGTTGTCTCAGTCGTCGTTTTGACTTCTTAGACTGCAATAACAAACCAAGTAATTTTATTACTAGTATATTTTATATTTGAAGACATGCCAGTGGAAAACATCAAAGGAGAGGAATCAGAGTAGGAGAATGATTTTGGCAGAAAAGGGAAAGGTGAAATCAGTAGAACGAAAATAAAATGGAGTAATACTGGATCAGTTAAATATATTATTTGCCAAATATCCGATCATTGTTTATTTAGTGAAGCACGCGGAAACAAACTATTTTAAAGAATACTCCACAAACTCAGCTAGTACGTAGTCGGTTCTCTGAAGCATTAGTTTCCTTGTTTATGGATAATCCAGTACCTTAGTATTATTTACAACACCTGACCATAAAGCACATTCTAGAGAAAAGAGATGTGGAAAAAGAAAAAAACCACCAAACTGTACTACAAACTGCATAATTGCTGCTACTATTAACTGATAGGCACCGGAATGTTCTTATATTTCATATGTGATCCTCATCTGATGCAATGGAAAGTTCAGGACATACTCCATCAAATCCTCTAGCTAGTAAGCCTTGTACTGATAATTATACCTAAACCTTGCAATAAGTATAGCTAAAAATTTTTATATACCAAATTAGACTTCTACATGAAGTACTATTAAAGAAATTATAGCTAAAACTTGCAATAATTCTCAACGTACTAACTTCTTTTACATATAGTGTGAAACGTACTCAATAGAAACCTTCCAACTCTTCCAAAGTTGAGAAGATCTATGATCATATGATATTTACCAGGTCAAGGGCTCTATTAGAGCTAGGATAATCTATGTTTAGGTGGTAAATTACTGGAAAAAGGAAGACGTCTCAAGTAACCTGTTCGACAACTTCCCTATCGGTAATAGCTACTCGTTTTTTCTAGTATATATATTTAAATATCTAAGAGATGCTTAGTATGCAAACCTTTGAGAATGCATTATGCCTCTTCCCCTCCTTCCACCGCCTGATTTGCCCATCATGCATAAGCCTAAATCTGCTTTTATAAGACCTAATAACAAAAACCATCACATTATCAGTGTTTCTTGCCCAGCTCCAGAAAATTGACAAAATATAGTGCATCTATCGAAGGCATTATATACATACGAGTAGCCTTTGATTTTGACTTTTTTGACTTTGGAAACTACTGGAGTCATTGGCTTCCTACTCTTCAACTTCCTCTTCCTCTGCTTAGCAGTGATATGCCGTACTTGGATCAACTAAAAAGATACCATTTCGATACAAGACATGAGAGGATATGAATAAACAAATCCCTATCACAGCAAACATATGTTCTATTCCAATGATGTCGACAAGATGAAAAATGTAGTATAATTTTAATAGCAAGAAACAAATGGAGAAAACACAACAAATCAAGACCAAAATGACCATAGACGGTGGAGAGTATAATACCGATATACGCAAAAAGTGTCGGAAACTTGTGAAATCTCATTTAGATAACAACATTTAAGATTGACAGTTCAAACTGACCCAGAACTCAATCGAGTAGGATGATCCGACACATGGACGGATCCCAATACAAAGTAGCAACCTTTACAGAAAAATTCATCACATTCTACCAATAGGCTGATGATAGAAATAGCAATTAACATTCCTAATTACTTGATATCGATAAACATCTCCTAAAATTTAAATCAAGAATGTTTAACACACACACACACACACACAATGGTGGAAGGTGGGGGAGCAATGTAATCTAAAATGCGCAAGCACCTTCAGATATTCTGGTATGGAAATAACCCAACATCAAGCATAAAAGCCAGCTTTCAACCACCAGGAACACATATACAAGAAAACAACAGAAAAAAGGAGCCAGGGCTAAAATGAGACACTTACAGAGAGAGGCGACTGTGTGATAGGAGTGGGAAAGGTGGAGGCGCTGATGTGGGAGGTAAAATTGGGTGCAATTAGAGAACGAGAGGCGAGTGGGGGTTTGTGGAATAAATTGGGGACAGTGTGGAGGAGACGAGCAGCGGCGGGAGGGCGGAGGTGGGTAGAGGAAGCAAGGGCTGCCAAAGAGCGGAGCCTCCAGCACCATCTCTGCATCATCTCTATGTTCTTCTTCCAAATGGGGGAATCTCAGAGAGGAGAAAATTGGATCTGGGGCCTGGGGGCACTCTAGTGCTATAATAACAAAAATGTACTCATTTTATTAGATCTCTTTCCACTATGTGAAAAACGCCACACATATTGGCGTATTTTTAAGTAAAATGGCGTTTTACAATTTCGTCTTATTTTATGCAAATACAGTATTTATCGTAACATGCTCACTTGGTTGGCGTGCTTAATTAAAAAACGCCAACGTCGGCGTGTCAAGCAAATTTCGGATAAAATAAATCATAAAATATAATTTATACTCGCCTATCCCGCATGCGTTTTTAAACTAGAAACGCCGACACCATTGGCGTGTTTAAAGTAAAAACACCAACGACGGTGGCGTGTTTTAATTAAAGACACCAACACCACTGGCATGTTTATGCAGAATGATATATCATACTCTTCTCCCCTAAATCGTGAAACTCACGCCACACACATCGCGATTTTATCCACACAGTGCCCTCTTCTCTGTGATTTCGCCCTCCCTCCATCAATCGGTGCTATTCTTCCCCATATTTCATATACTTTTCGGTTAGTATGCTTATCTTTTACAATATTAGAGTAATTGTTTGATAGTTATTTAGGGTTTGTAATGAGTTTTAAATTGAGTGGAAATTCTGTGTTGCATTATTATTTAGCATATTGGCTTGTTTGAATGACATTATTGTTGATCTATAGTTGAGATATTGGTGTTTAGTTATGGTATAAATTTGATTAAAAACCTAAACCCTAGTGTTGTTCTAGCTTAAAAATTGGGCAACTTGATTTGGTTTATGTGGGTTTTAAATTGGTATTGCATTATTTGGGTTTAGGTGTTACATTATTTGATATTGGGTTCAATAGTGACAAATTATTGAAATTGTTTAGGTTGATGTATATTGTTTAGTTTGTTTTATGTAATGTTGTGTAGGTGAATTGTGTTATAATTTTGTGTAACTTTGTGTAGGTGAATTTGTGTAATGGTGTGTAGGTGAATTTGTGCATTATTTGATATTGGTGTTCCATTTTGTGATATTGGCTTAAATCGTATCCCATTATTGAAATTGGTGTGGGTTTGTGTATTGTTTAATTTGAATTGTGAATGTTGTGTAGGTGAATTATGGCATCATCTTCAAGTTCTCGTCGAAGACTCTTATGTGATCCTGAGGACCCTTCCGTCTTGTATCTTCAGAGACAACACGTCTCTAATAATATATGGGCAGGAGTTGAAACAGAAGACGCCCGCTGCAGAAGATAAGAAGGAATAATTTGGGATGTTCCCATACATCCCTGTGTATTCGCAGTAGTAGACGAGATGGGGTTCGGCGGCATATTGAGGTGTGGTCAACTAAAGGACATTGACCACCATCTTATTACCGCGTTGATTGAACGCTGCAGGCCAGAGACTCACACGTTTCACTTTCCAGTCGATGAAGCGACAGTGACTTTGGAAGACGTGGAGGTCTTATGGGGCCTCAAAGTTGACGGGGATGCTTTGACGGGTTACATCCCCACCAAGGATGCCAACTATTGGATGTAACTGTCTTTGGATTATCTTATATTTGTACCAAATACAATTGAGCTGAAAGAAATGGTTTGGAGCAGACAAGCTTATCAAATCAACTGAGGATTGAGTTGAGTGATGAACACGACCAGTATATATATGTTAAACGTGCTTGTGTTTATTGTCTGCTGTTACTTGGTGGTCTGATGATCCCGAACGCCTCCGGAAATAAAATTTCATTCTTCTACTTGTAATTTTTCATGGATGTAGAACGATGTGCTAGCTATAGCTGGGGTGGTGGGACGCTTGCTTGCTTGTACCACAATTTATGTGAAGCTGCTCTTGCTAGGAGGAGCGATGTCGGGGGAGCTTGTACTTTATTACAGCTGTGAGCTTGGGAGAGAATCTCAAATATAAGACCGAAGATGCTAAATCTCGTGCATATAGACTACGCACCATGTGCAGTCGCGTAAGTTGTTCACTAATTACACCTTGGTTGGCGTTTTACACTTTGATGTTTCGTCCGAGATTTTAACCAAGCAATACACCCATCCTGTATTGACTCACCAGTCCCGTTAGCGTTTTAGAGAAACACGCCGATAGGGTAGATACATTTATTTTTGGCACGGAGTTTAAAAATAGTGTGTTAAGTGGATATTGGATAAAGTATGAGAGAATAAAGTAAGAGAGATGAACTCAATTACCTTGGAACTTCTCAAAATAATAAAATGACTCTATTAACATGGAATGGGGGAAGTACTAGATAGACTCGGTGGAGGTACTTATAATTAAGAGTGAACATCATTTTTGGTCCACGAACTTTGCCAAAGTATCATTTTAGGCCCGTGAACTTTGAAAATATCATTTTAGGTTCGTGAACTTTGAGTTAGTATCATTTGAGGTACTTTTTACTATTTTCAAGTTTTTTTGGACGAAAATACCCTCAATACCTTAAAGTGTATATATTTTTAATAAATTTATCATATACTCATAATTTTTTATAAATATCTTTACAATATATTTTTGACAAATTTTCTAAATATAATTTGACCTTAAATATTATCACTTAATTTTGTGACATGCAAGTAAAATCGTTTTTTCAATTTTTTATATTAATTTTTTTTTAAAATTGAATAAAGAACATTTATTTAATAATAAAAAATTGAATAAAGATCTTTTCTTGCGTGTCACAAAATTAAATGATAATATTCAAGGTCAAATTATATTTAGAAAATTTGTCAAAAATATATTGTAAAGATATTTATAAAAAGATCTTTATTCAATTTTTTATTATTAAAGAAAGTTCTTTATTCAATTTTAAAAAAAATTAATATAAAAAATTGAAGAAGCAATTTTACTTGCATGTCACAAAATTAATTGATAATATTTAAGGTCAAATTATATTTAGAAAATTTGTCAAAAATATATTGTAAAAATATTTATAAAAAAATATGAGTATATGATAAATTTATTAAAAATATATACACTTTAAGGTATTGAGGGTATTTTCATCCAAAAAAACTTGGAAATAGTAAAAAGTACCTCAAATGATACTAACTCAAAGTTCACGGACCTAAAATGATATTTTCAAAGTTCACGGACTTAAAATGATAATTTGACAAAGTTCGTAGACAAAAAATGATGTTCCCTCTATAATTAATTAGACATTTAAGAGCATTTGACATTTTTACCGCATAGTAATATTAAGTCTAACAGTTAGAATAAGACTAGCATATGCTCCATTAGTCCTGAAGTAGTTAAGTCTTATTTTTTGATAAAAAATTTATTTTATTTTTTTTAATTTAACCTTTAATATATATTAATTTTTAAATTTCATGTATAATATTCAATTAAAATATTTTATTTTATTTTTTTTAATTTAACCTTTAATATATATTACTCCCTCCGTCCCCGAATAAGAGTCGCTAATTTCCTTTTCGGGATGTCCCCCAATAAGAGTCACTCTTCCCACTTACCATTTTTGGACATCAAAATTACCCTCTATTTTTACCAAATTTTACATAAAATGCCATTATTTACACTTAAAAAAAAAAGAAAATAGAAAGTGCTAACCCTAGTCTACTCTCACTCTCGATTTCAACTCTCTCACTCCCGACTCTCTCCCTCTCTCACTCCCGTAAACATCTCTCTCATTACTCCTCTTTCTCTCTGCCTCACTCCGCCTCCCTCCGAAACGATGGACACCCCTGAATCACCGCCGGACTGGGTTGATGGCGACGCAATAGGTCGTCGGTCCGTGGTTCACGGTGTTCCACCGTTCATAGGCGACGACGGTTGTGAAGGGCCGACACCTCCCGATTTGGTGTTTGACGGATCTGAAACCGAAGATCCGTTGGACGCTATGGATGGATCTGAAACTCAGCCTCCGTCCGAGGGCTTCTACGTTCCTGACAGTGAATCTCCGTCCCCATTAATCGACGGATCTGAAACCGAAGATCTGGCTAAGGGTTTCGACGGATCTGAAACCGAAGCCCCCTTTGATTGGCCGGACTTCAAGCCGCCTTCAGGCTATGTTAATCTGGGGGAAAGCGAAGCACCTCTGTTCGGTTTGGATGACATCGGGGAAGGCATAGATGGAGCAATGCAGCCGGCGGTAGAGCCAAACAGGGAGTACACCAACAATGAAAAAGCTATGCTCTTGATCATGTTTCCTTGCATGAAGGATATCTTCTGATTTGTGAGTTTTTTTCTAATTCAGAGCCACCCCCTTTTTAGGGTTTGGAGGCTTTTGACATTAGGAAAATGTAGCCTATTTCTGATGTACTCCATGTTTATATGAATTACTTCATGTTTATGTGCATTGCTCCATGTATGAGGCTGTGGGAATTGCTCCTGATTGTTTATGCGATATTGGTGAATGTGTATGTGATATTGAGGATGTGGGAATTGTTCCTCACTGTTTATGTGATATTGGTCCTTGAGGATGTAATATTGAGGCCGTGGGTATTGTTCCTGACTGTGTATATGATATTGATCCATGTTTATGTGATATTGAGGCAGGGAGAATTGTTGATGATTGTGATATGTGCAATCTGATGTTGTTTATACACCCTGTGATGAAGCTTTTCTGAGGGGATGCTTAGCCACCCCTGTGTCAGGTTTGGAGGCTGTGTTAGTGTCTTCTGTTGCTCCTAGGCCTTGTGTTGTTGTCCATATGCCCTGTGATAAAGCTTTTCTGCATACTTTACCCAGCCACCCCTGTGTTAGGTTTGGAGGCTGTTGTAAGTGTAATGTGTTGCTCCTAGGCCTTGTGTTGACTGCCTTATGCCCTGTGATGAAGTTTTTCTGAGGGAAATGAAAAAGAGCCACCCCCTATGAAGGGTTTGGAGGCTGATTAGAAGTGATAATACCAAAAATATGCACTGATTAGTTTGTAGTTTGTACATTGATGATGTTTATACAAAATGCAGCCTATTTAGCTTAGTAAGCCACCCCCTATGAAGGGTTTGGAGGCTGATGCCATGTGATGACACTTCTCTGATGGCATTAACAAAAAATGCAGTCTATTCACAAAAAATAGAGTTTACATCTTAAACACCAACATATGTTGGTGCTTATACTGTAAACTCCAGTCCCTAAACTTATGTCTAGTACCCTAAAGCATGGTTAAGCCGCCCTATGTCATATGAGTCCCCAGTGTTGTTTTCAGGCAGCTTTAGATACTCCAAGCTCTCTCTCACCAATCCTTCTTCAACCTGAAGTTGTAAAGGCAACCCCTCTGTTCTTTCCAACCTGTTCTTGTTCATATGAGGGATCTTATAATCATTCTTCCCATGCACTTGTAATATTGCTGTCAAACAGCTTTGCAAAGTGATGAAAACTCTATTCAGGGTCTGTGGTGAGAGTTCTTCAAATGAGTTAAACACATTCCTAAGCAAATCATCAACACTTGTGGCCATCTTGTCATCTTGTAGTGACTGTATTGCCCTGAAATACCCGAGGTCTAACACATTTGTGTCTGGGGAGTTGGGTGGTTGGCTAATTAGATGGAATTCAAATCCATCAGTACTTGCAAGTGCCTCAAATTGATGATCAGCTGCTCTAAGGTGAGGTTTGGCATTATCTTGCTGTATGAAAATCTTCTTGCTTGCATTGGCTGGCCATTTGGCTTTGATTGATGGTATAATCTGGCAACAAACTGTGTATGTGACTATGTGATGACATGAATATGATGTCTGATAGCTTTATTGGCATAAAAAGTGGCATACCTGGTTTATGAGACAAGCTGTCATGACTTCCTTGGTAATTGACTGAATTGGCTTTGTCTCCATTGTCCCTTTTGGCCTGTTCTTTGAACTTCTTTGGGCTGGTATCTGTTCTGTGAATGGAAATAACCCTATTTTACCATCGAATATGATGTCTCCATCAGGCCCACATAGTGGCCTACTCACAGCAGCCATGAACATCACTTTAGTGATGAATCTCTTGGACTTACAGGACCTGTATGGCACATCTTCATCCGGCAACAGGTAGTATCTATCTGATGTCTTTGTCATGTAGAACCATTTCTCGTCAATATGGACAATGTTGTGCATTGAATGGTAAAGAAGTTTACCTTCAGCGAGTGTTGGCTGAATATGAGAAAGACACCATTTTATCCTTGCAATTTTGTTGGTTTCAGTAAGTGTAGGCTTGATAGCACTTGTATGAGGTTTCAATTGATTCCTCTTAAGAAATCTACCAATTGTTGTCTTGCTTACTTCCATCTTAGAAGCAACCTTCCTTATGGTTGATCTCTCAAGCATGGACAGGTTTCTAAACTTGTCTTCATCTAACATGAGTTTGTCTTTGTGTTGATAACCTTTTACTTTGCCTTGCATCATGACAGGTTCCCCTCTGTCCATCTGCTGCTTACTGATGTGCCATATTCTCTCTGCTGTCCTTTTGTGGATGTTGAATTTATTGGCAGCCTCTGCACAAGAACCTCTTGGCAGCACTCCAGCACTACTTCGCTGTAGAAGAAACTGTGCAATGAGGTTTTTTTGTTGGCTAGTCAAGGCTAATGTAGGCCGATGCCATCCGGACTGCCCCTGCCACTGCCCCTGCTGCTCCTGATCAGGGTCCAACACTTGGACCACCTCATTCTCCATTACCCAGTGATGAAAATTTTCTGAGGGTATACTACAAAACCAATAGATTTTCCTTTTTTTTTTGTTTTGGTTGGTGGAAGTAAATGAAGAGTAGAAGTGAATGTATTTATAGGAGTGGTGAACAATTTGAATGTCCTTGTACATTTTCCCTCCTTACTTGTAAGAATTCCCTCCACTAAATTAAATTGGCATTCCCTCTCAATTTTTGGCAGGAGACTGAAATAGGAAACGTGCCCTATCTATACACAATTGCAGCTTTAATTTTGCATTTATAGTGCAACTTGCACTTTTTTTTCATTCAATTTTGTGTAAGGCAGTAAACATGGTTTCAATTGAGGTCCCACATTGTTAATGAATTTAGTTAATGACTACACAATTAAATTGAAAATTTAATTTAATTGCATTGTTTAAATTGAAACATTAAATTAAAATTAAACATTGAATTTGATTCAATTACATTTATTACACCAAAAGTCAAAGTGGTCCCACATTCCACTACCTACCTCCATTTACTACACCAACCATTCAAACACTTCCTTAAAACCCGTGCCGAGTCAAACAACGACTCCAAATGGGGGACGGAGGGAGTAATTTTTAAATTTCATGTATAATATTCAATTACCTGGGATGGGATGGGAAGGGAGTAGTATAAAAACCAGTTTTGAAGTGAATAATTAAAATCCAAAAGACGAATTATTTTACATAAAAATTAATGCAATAACTGGAGTAGTGAGGAATACCATAAACTATGTTTTCCACTGAAAAAAACGCACAGTTGCAAAAATGCACTTAATAAATACTGTATGTCTGCATCATGATGTAACTAAAAGAGAAAAATAACCACCTCAGCAGTGTATTATTACCATCATTTACTTTCCTCTGAGTTTCCATTTCTGCAACTTCTCTCTCTCATTGTTCCTCACGCTCAAATCTAGCCGTCACCGGCGATGAAGAAGCTTCCTCAGCAGCTCCCCTCCAGAAAATCCTCTAGATTCTCTTCTTCTCCCGCTGCTGCTGCTGCTTCTTCAACCCGTACCCGCAACAAACCGGAGCCCCGACCCGACGATGCATGGGCCCTCTCATTGCCCCTACGAGATAATTCACTCCGCAGATCGACCAGATTTGCATCCAAAACTCCCCCTCCCCAATCAAGAACATCGCCGACATTTCCCCCCTCTTCATCGGCGCCGGCGTTGACTTTGACTGACGGCGAGAATGTGGTTTTGAGCGAGAGGTGCTTGAGATCGAGAACTGTCTTGATGAAGAGAGTTGTGAGTGAGAGGAGAGGGAGAGGGAGAGGGAGAGGTAAGGCAGCTGCTGAAATTGAGATGTTGGCATTGACTCCAGTTTCAAGAAATGCGGAACAGAGTGTTGAGTTGTTGAGTAAGGAGAGATGCAGTTCAGAGGGGGTGATCAGTGAGAAGCGGCTGAGGTCTAGAATTGTTCAATTTAAAGGGATTGTGGCTGAGGATGCTGCTAGGAAGCGTGATCGGAATGGAAGCGTGGTGAGGTCTAGGAGTATTCAATTGAAACAGAATGTGGCTGAGGATGCTCTTGGAAAAGCTGATCAAAAGGGAGGAGGAGGGAACGAAGAGAGCTCGGTGAGGTCGGGGAAGAAGAAGAGGAATGAGAAGGGTGTTTTATGCTGTTTTGTAGGGGAGCCGATTCCGGAGGAAGACGCTTGGAGAAGGTGGCAATGGAGATATGATTTAAAGGTGAATGCTTGCTCATTAAATTCAATGTAATGACATGAGTATCTAATTCTTGATTTGCTGCTTAAATTAGATGATTTAGAATGTCTGTTTGAAAGCCTCCTTTAACTGATAGGTGTATCATTCTTGTCTGTTTTTATCGAATGAAACTGTATAGCCATAGCCTTTGTTGATTTATACATGTTTAAGTACACTATCTGTTTGCTTATGTTCAGCACTTCCCAATAGAAAACAAAGCATATTTCATAGTTTATATTGTCTTGAAAGAGTTGCTAGTTTTTATCTGGCATTTAGGCTTATCAGAATTGTCTACACAGTGACACGAACATTTCTAACTACGATTAATTTTGGACTACACAGAGCAGAGGAAAGGGCAAAAACTGGAAAATAAAGTGAGTGAACCTATCAACATGTGTTACCTACACATCTTCGTCTCTAACATTTTCTACTGTGTCTGAATCTTAAATTTTGCGTATTCGCTTTCAGCACTGATGATGATAATGATGAAATTATACTGAATGTGGAAAGCCATTACGCTCAAGCCAAAGTAGGGAACTCTGTCTTGAACATTGGAGATTGTGTTTTTGTTAAGGTAAATTTCATTACATTTACAACGTCCTGTTTGGATGTGTTTTTATGTTCGAAAGTCATGCTAAGCTCGGTGAAAATCATCATCTTTGGTTCAATTCTTAGTTATTGGAACTCTAAACAGTATGTGATCAGCAATCACTCATCTGGTTATGGTTTAATATTGCAAGATTGATGTCCTAAGCAATTCATTCAGGGCGAAGGAAGCAAGAAACACATAGGGAGGATCTTGGAATTCTTCAAAACGACGGCGGGAGAAGACTACTTCAGGGTTCAGTGGTTCTTCAGGGCTGAGGATACGGTTGTTATAACACGTTTCCCATTCTGCATCTTAAGTTTTTGTCTCATTCATCTATTTGAAACTTTTTTCTGTTTGCCTGTGGACTCTTCAGGTTTTGAAAAACGCTGCTTCATCGCATGACAAAAGGCGCATATTCTACTCCACCTTAATGAACGACAACGTATTAGATTGCATCATCTCAAAAGTTAATATAGTAAAAGTACCTTCTATGGTATGTTACCAATTGGAGTGCTTTTCTCTATGTTATTTCGTACAATTTCTCGCTAATTTTTTACTATTGTATGGTCTTTCTTCTCATCAAACTGCAGCAGTGCTTAAAAAGAAACCCTGTGCCGTCAGCTGCATTTTATTATGACATGGAGTACTCTGTGAATTATTCAACATTTCGGTCATTAGTTACAGGTTCGTATCACAATAAACAACATATCCTTCCGAAGTGGACTCGTTACTCATTACTGTCACATTTTTATTTCAGAAACTTCCACGGGGACTGAGCCATTCTTGTCGAACTCAAAGCCTCCCGAAGAAGAACCAGTTACTCTGACACCCTTGGCGCTTTTACCCGAGTACGAGTCTCCTGAGCAAGAATTAGCGCTACTGGACTTGTACGCTGGATGTGGTGGAATGTCCACTGGATTATGTCTTGGTGCAAAACTTTCGAGTGTAAATGTCAAGACGGTATTCACGATCGATTATAAATCTTGATTTAAGTCCTTGTTATCTTATCATCAGTCTAACTCGTTTCATCGTTTTTCTCAGAGATGGGCTGTTGATTATAACAGTGCTGCATGTGAGAGTTTGAAACTGAACCATCCAGAAACAAATGTAACCAACTCGATAAACACATTTCGATGAAGTTAGTCTGTTTGGTTACGTGACGATATCTGAATTGTTCTGCAGGTCAGAAATGAAGCTGCTGAGGACTTCCTAGAACTACTAAAGCAATGGGAGAGTTTATGCAAGATGTATGTCTGTGATATAGAAAGAGCACTAAAATGCGAGATAGAGGAACTTCCAGAAGCCAAAGAAGCCTGTTTGTCTTCATCGGATACAGAGGAATCTAGTGATGAGTACGAGGTCTCTCATCTGGTTGACATTTGCTACGGTGATCCTAACGAAAGTGGAAAATGCGGGCTACTCTTCAAGGTACATGGAATTAGCTCAGGAATCTCTTGCTAGTTTTTGATTCGCCTAAAATCTCACTTTCACAAACGAATTTGTTAAGGTACGTTGGAAGGGGTACGGCCCAGATGACGATACATGGGAAGCAGCCGAAGGATTGAGGTGTGGAACTAAAACTATGAACTACATTAGCAATCCTTATGCTGATTCACATCCTGTTAATCCGTCTTGTCCATTTCAGCAATTGCCACGAGCGGATAGAAGACTTTGTTCGAAGAGGCTTCAAGTCTAAAATCCTACCACTTCCTGTGAGTTCTGTTAAAAATCTCTTAAATCATGTCTCATCTATAAGTATGAATAACCCTACCCCTTTACAAGGCTTTTTACGGGTGTGAGTGGTCCATTTCTAATAAGTTCAAGAAGTCTTAAACACCAGGATAGTAAGTAATGTTGGTTGTATTCTGCAGGGCGATGTCGGTGTAATCTGTGGAGGGCCGCCGTGCCAGGGTGTAAGCGGCTACAATCGCCACCGAAACTACAAATCTCCGTTGGAAGACGAGAAAAACCGCCAGATTGTGGTTTTCATGGACATAGTGGAGTTCTTGAAACCCAAGTATTGCCTGATGGAAAACGTCGTCGACATCATAAGGTTCGACAAAGGCTCTCTCGGTCGATACGCTCTAAGCCGTCTCGTGCTCATGAAATACCAAGCGAGGCTCGGCACCATCGCCTCGGGGTGCTACGGCCTCCCGCAGTTCCGTCTGCGCGTCTTCATCTGGGGGGCCCACCCGAGCCAGGTGCTGCCGCAGTTCCCGCTCCCCACGCACGATGTCGTGGCCAGGTACTGGGCCCCCATCGAGTTCGAGAGGAACATCGTGGCGTACGACGAGGGCCAACCGCACGCGTTGCGGCCCGCCATCGTCCTCGGGGACGCCATCTCCGACCTCCCGCCCGTCACGAACGACGAATCCCGGGAGGAGATGGCGTACGAGAAACCCCCGGAGTCGGAGTTCCAGAAACGCATACGGATGAGCAAAGACGAGACGACGACCGGGAAGATATCGGCCGGATCGCATGGCATCCTCTACGACCACCGGCCGATGAAGCTGGATTGCTCCGACTACATGCGCGTGTGCCAAGTCCCGCACCGGAAGGGAGCCAACTTCAGGGACCTGGCCGGAGTGGTGGTCGGAGAGGACAAGGTGGTGCGTCGTGATCCAACACGAGAGCCGGTGGTGCTGCCAACAGGAAAGCTGCTCGTCCCGGACTGCGTGTTGACGTACGAGCTAGGGAAGTCGAAGAGGCCGTATGGGAGATTATGGTGGGACGAGACAGTGTCGACGGTGGTGACGTTTCCTCATATCCGGGCGCAGTCGATACTGCACCCGGATCAAGATAGACGGCTAACGATACGTGAATGCGCGAGGCTGCAAGGGTTCCCAGACTACTATAGATTTTGTGGCACCGTTAAAGAGCGGTATTGCCAGATAGGGAACGCAGTCTCCATGCCGGTGTCGAGGGCGTTAGGGTACGCGCTAGGGGTAGCGCACCGGAAGGTTGCCGGAGACGAGCCGCTGATGACGCTGCCGCCGGATTTCTCCTCCATGTTGCCTTCTTCTACTTGAGCTTGCTAGGTTGTGGGATTGATAAATGTACCATTTTTCCCTATGTCACATTTTTATTACTGATGATAAACATGCTGCATGTTGGGTGTGACATTGTATTATTAATAGGTCGTACTCATGATTTATATCACTAATTTAAATTCTTAATATTATCCGAGTCCCCAATTATTTGGTTCATTCATTTTTTCTGATTTTTCATATCCGTATTTGTCATAAATTCTTAGATTTTCATTAAATTATAATTTTAAATTTCAATATTAAAATCTGCCTGAAAAATAACCAAGTTATTGCTCTTTTTTTTCTCATTTTGCCGCCAATCAAAGGGATGCCAAATGCCAAATTGTAAGTAATAGTAAAACGATTATTAGATTCTGGGATTACAAGAGATAAAAGCCGGGCGTAATACAAACCCAAAGAAGGAATACAAAATGAGAAACTGAACAAAAAATTACAACTGAAATTGAAACAGTAACCGTGAATAAGTTTAGCCGAGTCGAGGAGGTATCTTCCCGCAAGACGAGATACGCCCCGGTAGTGCTCTCGGTTTGGCGTGTCGTCCCCAAAGGTAAAATAGCTACGTCTCTGGCGATGCAGCACCGCAATCAACAGAGCTCCGGCGAACTGGATGAAGGAGAGGACATAGCTTCGACAGAAAGACAATGCAGAGCTCTCGGTTTCACCCATCTTGGTCCACTATAATTATTAAGTAACATAAAGTCACTTAATTTAAACACATTAAAATATGTGTTACTTCTCCTATGTGGGATAATTAACACTAGTTAATTATTCCCTAAGCTCCAACTCCAAGCTTTAATTAAAAGCTAATTATGTCCAACTTTAATCCACCATTTCTCACTCACCGGAAATCGGATTTGAGAATGTGAATATACTACATTTATCTACGTAAAATGTAGATCGACGCTATATCATTTAATTTCACAAAATTAAATGTCTCGTCACTTTTATTATTTGGTCAAAATCCATTGACCGGGCATATTTAATTCATGATTTTTACAACGATATCGTAATATACTAAATTACTACATAATTTCCTTTTTTATAATTCATTGCATCTCTTTTCTCATCTCTAGTTTGTAAATATAAACTTTAATCTAATAAATGAAATTATTTAATTTAGTATAATAAGTATGATATTATGTTGTTGCTTAACATCATTTTATTTGACATTCCATAGTCACATAAATAAGTCATCAAGATATGACAATACAAAAATATTAATTAATTGTAAAATTAAAGCAAATTATTAATTTAACTCTAAACTCAAAATAAATTAATAAGTTCATTAACTCACAGAAAGATTTTTAAAGCAAAACCAAAATTTTGCAAAACTAATTATTACCAAACAAAAGAAAAAAGTAATTATAAAATTAATAATTACAAAACAAAAGGAATAACAATATTTGAAAATTTTATCTAATTCAATTGATAATAATTAAATATTTATTTTCAAACAAAAGGGAAAATTATCAAGTTTTTCAAAATAGAAAATCTGAAAATACTTATGGAGTACCAAAACAAATTAAATAATGCAACTCAATATATTCGTCGAATTACTAGAACACAAACAAAGAATACCTCTTGCTCTCTCTATTGAAAGGATCAAGCGGTTTTTGCTGTAATCAGGTAAGCTGAATACATATGTTGGGCCAACTTTCACCGAGAATTTCAAACAAGGCGCACTCTCGCTCTATATATACGATTTACTTTTGTTGTCACCAACTGTTCGATGAAAGTCCTCACTGAACTGCATTTCTGATTAGCTCATGAAACCGCGATTAACTGCTCTTCTTCTATTTGCCAGATATTGTTATGTCATTATGGAACTCAGCTCACACCTGTGACATTTGGATTACCTGTTGTTTATATGGTTTCTAGCATTCATGTTTGAGACTGTGCCGCAAGAAATTATTATATCATTGATGTAAATTTGGATTGTTTGATTTCAGAAAAGATATATATGATGCAACACTTTGTGTCCAAGGCTTCGAGGAGGGTATTGTGTGTGGTTAGAGCTCTCAATGGAAATGCTTCATGTTCTTCTATGGCAACAAGACATTATTTTCGTGTAGTTCCAACTCTGCAAAGGGATTTTGACAAGACTCCAGTGCCTAGAAATTTCTTTAAATGGGGATCGCAGGAGTTCTGCAGGAGCTTCAGCTTTGTGACTGGGTTTGCACCATTGAAGGAAAAGCCTTTGGACACAATCCTTGATGTCGAAATGGCTAAGACGAAATCACCTGAAGAACTCGCTGACATTTGGGATGATGTATGTTAATTTAAATCAAATGATTCAAATTCAATGCTGTTTGGACTCTCTGAAGCTTTGGTTTCTCTCTGCGTCTATACTTCATTCAAGAAAGCATGACAAATTGACTTTAGCTGCAAATTCTGATGGCAACTTTCCCGTGTTATATTTCAGACATAGTTTGTGGCTGCCTTTCTGCTAATTTTCTTGCCACATAAGGGAGCAGCTTGAAATTTGTTTAAATTGTTTAGTTAATTAGTGCCTGAGGATTACGGTGCGTGATTGGTATGTTATACACAGTAGCTCTGTTGTGAAATAGCCAAAGGTTGAATCTTCCATGTTTGAAGATGCGGAACATGTCTTGATTATGAATAATGTTGAATCTTATCAGTGTTTCAATGTATTTTCCCATGTAATAATACTTTAAGCATTTCGTTTTTCTGTCTGGATGGCATAATATCTAAATTCACTTGCTGTGTTCTCTTAACACACACAGACGCGCTTAACAAATCTTATGTCATAAATTGTCAAAACAAAGTCTCGTAATTTACCTGTTAATATTTTCTTCCATAGATATTACATGCCTTTTTCTGCTCATAATATATGGTGGTGACTATTGCTGTTTTTGCAGTTTCATTTGGGAAGGGGTCACATTGGTATATCGATGAAAGCAAAACTGTACCACCTGATGGAACAAAGAGCTTCGGATTGGTAGTAGTCCACCTTTTTTGCTTTTCTTACATGTCTTCATCAAAAGATTAATGATCTTTTCTCTTTCTTTCTTTGCAGCCGATATTTTGTGATTCCTGTGTGGAAAGGAAATGGGCACACCACAATGTTTGTGCAAGGTTAAGAGGATTACTTCTTTCTGTTTTGTGCTATTATATATTAAGGGTGGCCTAATGTTGAATATGAACAAAATTGTAAAATGACCTCAACTTCTTTACTGGTCTGTATGACAATCGCAGTATCCAGATTTTACTAAACCTCGTGTTAAGCTAGTGTCTCTGTTGTCGCTGTATTCACATTATCATGAATCCGTGTGTATCGGACTCGTTTGTCTTACAGTTGAGATGCCACACATGCTTTTCACTGGTCTTGAAGATTACAGAGCAAGAGGAACCCAAGCTGCTCCATACATGACAGCGTCGTATTACAAAGAATTTGCAGAAAGCAAGGACTTGGTGCTTGTTCGTGGCGACATTGTCTTCACTAGCAAGCTGAGTGATGAAGAAGCAAAGTGGCTTCTGGAGGCTGCTCAATCGTTCTACGTGAATGATGTCAAGTATAAACTGGTCGAGCGTTTCAACAAACAAACTCGTGAATTTGAGTTGAAGGATGTTTTGCAAGCTTTAGAGATGCCCATACTGTAGTCCAAAAGAAACAACCATGGGGTTTATTACCCCTATTATGATGTGCGTACCAAATACTGCCTTGTTAGTGTATTTCCAATCATTATATCATTGTATTTTTCTTTTGTAATTTAGAGGTCAGAATTTAGGCCAAACACCAAAAACAAAAAATTCAAGTGTTATTGATAATTAGCCAAAGTAACTGCTTCTTTGCTCTTGTTGTCGTCGTTTGTGGGATGTACAAGAATGTTAGTTACCATGTTTGGGGCAGCTAATTTTTGAACATTATGTTTATGTATATCCATCCATATGTAAAGAGAATGGGTTTTAGGGCAAATTGTCAAAAAAATCATATAGTTAAAATTCTGGTCAATTCTGCATTTTTTCGAAAATACTAGGGAGTAATATCATAACTTTGAGACTTTCCTCAACTGTCTCTTTTATTTGAATTTAGAAGCTGAAAAAGTGAAAATAAATTATTTTTTTGCAAATTTGTATATCACTCACAAGAGCCAATAATTTTAATATGAAAGTATAGAATATAAGGTTAGACTAAAGTATTTTGACTTCCGAATTATATACTCCAGCGATTTTCTTCCAAATCTAAATATAATTGTGAAAAATGTCAAAATTGTGATATAATTGACTATTTTTTAAAGTTGCAGATTAACTAAAATTTCATCGGAATTCATAATTTTTGTGGCAATTGGTCCTTTTAAACAGTATTATTTCTTCATGCAATTATTCTACTCATATTAAATGGTGTACTATATAGAAACCATCAAACTCTTTGGAATGCTTATGCATTATTGCATATTGTTGACCAATTCATTTATTCTAAATAAAAAAGATTGTAGTAACACCTAATTTGAGCAAAGTAAATGAATGACAAACTAAAAAAATAGTCCAAAAGACATTGGAGCAGTTTCAATGAAAAATATTCTCATATCACTTTATGTAACGTGTCAGTGTTATTGTATATCTTGTCTTTCAATATGTCTCTAACTTTTTAAGGAATTGACAGTTTCCATATATATCAACCCAACAATAGTAGATTAGTACTTACTCCTCTGTTTCTTGTCAATAAAGATATTTTTTTTATTAAAGAGTTTTAAAATAGTGTGTTAAATAATGGATAGTGAAAAAGGCATGAGAGAATAAAATATAAAAGATGAAGAGATAATAAAGTAAAAGGAAGAATAATTTTTTTTATTTTTTGCCCGCAGGGGCGTAGCGTAGTTGGCAACGGAGGGGCAGATCTTGCTGCAATGAGTCTGAGTTCGAATCCCACTGTTGTCGTGTAGTTGCTTCCATCTCTCCGGCACAAGTGTGAGGCATTGGGAGATGGGCTTCTGGCAGCCAGTGGGTTAAGGCCTCTCTCTTAACGGGTTACTGTGTACCCTGATTGAACCCTCCCTCACATGATGTCGGGCCGGAGTGTGGGGGCCGCCAAGGCGACGAAATCGCCTTTTGCTGCAATGAGACAAAATTTTTGGACACAAATATTAGAAATTGTGTTGAAAAGTAGGAGAGATAAATAAAGTAAGAAAAATAAAGAGAGAGTAAAGTATGTGATAGAATAAAGACAAAATTTTTGGACACAAATATTAGAAATTGTGTTGAAAAGTAGGAGAGATGAATAAAGTAAGAAAGATAAAGAGGGAGTAAAGTATGTAACATAATAAAGTAAGAGTGAGATGTTTTGTCTTTTTGTCAAGAAGAGAAATGACTCAACTTAGGTGACATAAAAAAAATACGACTCAACTTAGTTAAAAGGGAGTGAGTAATATTTGTTTTTTTCCCTTTAATTTCTTCCCGGTCGTGATAAAGAAGTAGAATAACATTTTCAGTTTTCCTAAGAGTGTATATATAATATATACATATTTTAGGTGTACAGATACATATAGCATTACTCGAACGACCTCATATAAAATCTTCTATTTGACTAAACCAACATAAAACTGAGTTTGTCCAAATTAAACTAGTCTGGCTTATTTTCTTTAATATTCTCAAATTAAAAAAATAACTCTCAACTGTTCAAGAACATTGTCACCCACCGTTCGCGGAACTAAGTCTTAAAATGTAAAATTACACACATATGTGTGTGGAAGACTATATAGTGCCAAAAGAATTTTAAACTTTAAACTTTAGTCTTTTAAATAATGTAAAGAAAATGAGGAAAAATTGTACTAGTAGTATGAGTTGAATTTATACATACATTTTTATAATAAACTATGAGTGAAATAATGTAAAGAAAATGAGGAAAAATTGTACTAGTAGTATGAGTTGAATTTATACATACATTTTTATAATAAACTATGAGTGAAATGAGTTAACGTGAAATATGTGATCATTTAATAAAAATAACAAAAAAAATTGTGTCATTAATGTTGAATATCTCAAAATGAAATTATAAAATTTTTTATAATGCCAGCCGAAGTGAGTAGTAGTATACTACCTCCTCCGTTCATAAAATTAGTCATATTTTTCATTTTGGGCCTCCTGCTAAAATTAGTACGTATTTATGTATTTATAAGATTATTATTTTTTTGTGATTGGAGTTGGAGATCGTATGGTGCAATGAATTGCAATTTGCATGAATACAATACAAGGGAATTCCATATGCTATGCCAGCCAATGGCCGTCCCTAGATTGAAAGACGTGGCACGTGACCACAGGAATATTCCTGTTCTCGCGTATACCCCGCGCTGCCTTCCACGTGTCACCGGATTTTCTCCACTGCATCGCACCCTCTCCTCCCATCTCCGCATCTCATCCTACACCGTCCGTAGACCTCACATGGTGAAACTCTACAGTCACATTTCCTACGCCGCGTCACACCAGATCAAGATTCTTCATTTCATATTTCGGCAATCATGTTTCTTCAGATTCGTCGCCGAATTTATCTCCCCATTCTCCTCTTCTTTATTCCCCAACAAAGCCCACATAGCATAAGTCCAAAAACTCATGATGCAATTCATTTGTGTGTATTTATATGCATGCATGTTAGTGTTTTATTACACCAACATGAACAGTTGAAAAATCACGGGCTTTGTCTGTCGTTGGAAAAAATATTTAGTAGTACAAATTATTGTCACGGTGTGGTGTCTTTTCAATATATAGAAGACTTTATCACATATTTCCAATTTCTCCAATCCCACAAAATTATTAAATTTTATTTTTATTATTTTTGGTAATAACTTTCATAATCCACTTATTCATTCTCACTTACATTTTATTAATTTTTTTTTCTATGATTAAGTATCTTAAGTTTACTTTTCGTCAGTTTATGATTAACTGTCTCATTTATTTAATACTTTTAATAATGTATCAGATGTTCCACTAACTCATCTCACTCTTATTTTATTATAAAATTAATATATTTTCATTTCAATAAACGTGAAATATTTGCTTATAGGCACAAGATTTTATGTAGTGTTATTCTGTGATTTAAGAAAAAAAATAATAAAGTAGAGATGATATTGTTTTTATTTAAGAAAATATATCATTTTTAATGAGACAATCTAAAAATAAAAATATGTCACTAATAATGATAGAAAAGAAGTATTTAAGTGTATGACTCATACACCACTAACTTTTTCTACTAACTTTTGTTATAAGTATTTTTTAGAACACGAGACAAGTCGACCTATGTCTTAATCGAGAATGTATAAAATTTACTATAAAAAAGTACAGCATTACACTAACTTTTTCGTCTACAAGCTTTATTTTTATTCGCGGTCTAAATAATTTAGGAAGGTTGATCTCATCTTCTTTATCTCTTCATCGTACTATACTTCATTAATCCCTACACACATTTACAGGTCTATACACATAAATATAATCGTCTCCCTTTTTCTCCGTTGGATTCTTGAGTCTCTTTTTCGCTTTAGTAGAGGATTCATGAGGTGAATTCCGGTGTGGTGGTGGCGATGGACAGAATGTATGCCGGTGGCGGCGGAGTTGGTGGCAGCGGCGGCGTGGTTCTGACAAGAGACCCCAAGCCGAGGCTGAGGTGGACTGCTGATTTGCACGACCGTTTTGTTGATGCTGTCACAAAGCTTGGTGGCCCTGACAGTCAGTCTATTTTTTCTTCAATCGATATCTCACTCTGTGTGTGTGTGTTATTCAGGATTTATGCAACTTTGTTTGTGAAATTGTGATAAAAATGCAATCTTTTTATGGTAATTGCATTTCTTGATTCTGTTTTGTTGATCAAATAGTTTGGAGTGTCAAGAAAAAACAGAGGTCTGGTTTTGATCAAATTATCATAGAGCACTTCCTAGCTATGTGAAAAAGAGGGGTTTCTGAGTTCCATAAATTGTAAATAGGCAGTTGGTTAAGGATTTAATCAAAGTAATTTACCTTGACATATATAGTAAATTATTTGTTTGTTAAAGTGGCTGCTATTTTCAGAGGCTACTCCAAAATCAGTGCTGAGAGTGATGGGGCTAAAGGGGCTCACATTGTATCACTTAAAGAGCCATTTACAGGTAAACTAGTTACACGATCTTCGTTATCACTCTGATCGGTTCGTCTCCTCATTATACTTGTTTCGGGCGCAGAAGTATAGGCTTGGACAGCAGCAAGCCAAACAGCAGAATTATGCTCTTGAACATAACATAGACAGCTTTGGTGAGTTTCCTTATACTAGTATTGATTCATTGTTCGCATAGGAGATCTTTACGGATGATTGGAATGTGCGCGTTCGTCTATAACTAGAGAGAAAATATGAGCTATTAGGAGATCATAAACTTAAATCTGTATAAACATTCAGAAAATTCATCTACTACTAATTTCTTCCATGGCTCAAAGTTGGTGTTTCTGCTTTCGTGTTTGTAGAGAATCCGTATATGCACATTGCAAGTACAAGCGTTAATTCATCGAGCATGAATAGCGAACAAGGGTACGTAGGCGTTGCTTAAACCATTTTACGTTAGACGCAACAGGAGATTCTTCGTTGGTTGAAACTAATAAATTTGAATATGATGTGCAGAGACGTTCCCCTCGCTGAAGCAGTAACGTGCCAGATCGAGGTGCAGAAAACGCTACAAGAACAGCTCGAGGTAGACGTGTTCAAGAAACATAACAACTCCATTTTAGACCTTTTACATGATAATAGGCGAATTCGTGTTTCTAAAAACAGGTGCAGAAGAGATTGCAAATGAGAATAGAAGCACAAGGGAAGTACTTGCAAGCCATACTAGAAAGAGCGCAACTGAGCCTTTCTGCTAACTCGGATCACTCGATTAAAGCTCAGCTAACAGACTTCAACTTGGCGCTATCGAGCTTCATTCACACCGTCAATGGAGACAACAGGAATGGAGAGGAAGCACGTGACACAAAAGACATCAAGCTCGAAGGGCCTTCCATCGAGTTTGATCTCAACTCCAGAAGTAGCTACGACTTCATAGGCGTTTCCGGATCAGGTTTCAAACACAAACCACTTCAAAATCGATGAGGATGTATCTAACTGAATTTGCTAATATACTGTATTATACAGATGGAACATATACAGACCTCTTGATTAATGACTTAATTGTGAACAATTTGAGAGTAGTTTTATTGATATTACAAGCAATATATTTAGAGATAAAGTTTCAAGTATTCATCCATGCGCTTGTACTGGACTTCCAGATAGAGTCTAGAAGCTTCTTCCCCGTCTTCCCCTATCTCGAAGCTTGTGAGGCAGCCGTCGTAGAAAATGTGATAGAAATGGCCTAATCCAACTTGGCCAGCGAAGTCAGCATCTGCATTGCATTTCATGATAGTTGAATTGTATTCCTTTTTAAGCTGTCTCAAGTTAGTTGAGTCATTTCTCTTTATGAAAAAAGAAAAAATACCTTTCATGAGAGCAAGAAAGTCTTGGCCGGAAATGGAGGTCTTTTCCAACGTGTTCCCGGAAAGATTCTCCCATATCTGGACGAGCTCTCGCTGGGAGAGGATGTTTCCGGGTGGGCGGATGTAGACGGTCTTGTTTAGGGTGCGGGGGTCGTCAACGGACTTGATGGTGTAAGTGGCGATGTCGTCCTCGCCCATGAAGACGGCTTTGGCGTTGCCGTCGCCGTAGATGAGGACTTTGTCTTTGGGGGGGAGGAGGGTCCCCATCTGAGAGAGGTTGCCGACGAAGTAGCCGCCGAAGCAGTTGGCGGAGATGTAGGTGCGGGGGATGTTGGCTGCCTCGATGGCCTTCCTTACCGTCATCTTCTCGTCGAATGTGACCCTACCTGGTTCAAGCGCGTGCATCATTTGGGCGGGATCCATGCCGAACTCCGAAGGCAAGAAACGCTGCAATCAACATTAATCAATTTCTCTCTTCGTCCGCGATTAAAAGTCTCAAAATATGTACAAAATGGTAATTCTATTCATAGTCTAATTTAGGTCTATAGCTCTTTAATTACTTACCTTGGTATAGGAGAAAATATTTACACAATGATGATTCTGTTTAATCTAATTCTTATTGATAAGTCTATAGGTCTATAGCTCTTAGATGAATAAAAATAGTAACGAATTTCTTTTCGATCAATCCATAAATATTGTCAATTACTACTACTACATATCATATCTTTGTCCGTCCCGATAAAAATACTCTCATCTTTTCTATTTTGATTTTTTGTTTTGGATAGAGAGAGAGAGAGGGAGTAGTTGTGTTGGCCTTTCCGGCTTGGTTTCGGGCTATTCGGCCAATGTGGCTCAATCTAAGGCAGACCGACCTTTTAGTACTCCTAGTATGGTCCGAATAACTACCACACTCCATACATTGAAATGACACTACTTTTACATCACTCTTCCACTATTAACCATTTATTGAGTAAAGATTAAATATAATAAAAATATATTTTTTTTGATTGAAATGATAATTTATATACATATGGAGTATTTGCTAATTTACCGAAATATCCTAATTGTTGCCACCAGATCTCATTCACACCTTATCTTAGTAGTAGTAAATAAAAATAACACGGCACTAACTTTAAAATTCAAATGGGTGGCTAAGTTTATTTAAAACATAAAAGTGACAAAACAATTAAGCTGTGTAGATGATAAAATCTTAATGAGAATCAAGACTTTCTGTTAGATGGAGGACTAGGGTGGTTATAACTATCTATCGTAGATTTAGTACCCGTTCAAAAAAATCTTTAAATTTGTATTCACTCAATAATAAAAAAACATGCATATGATTAAATATGACCTTGATATTTCCAGCTTCTTTAATAGCATCAACAAGCTTAAGCTGCATCAGCAAATTATGGGTCCGGAAATGCACCCCGGACATGGTGCATACAACCACGTCGACTTGCTTCAGCGCCTCCACCAGGCTCTGGTGATCGGGAAACGACCCCTCGACCAGCACGGCCCCCTGCCTCTTGAACTCCAGCAGCACCTGCAGCTTCTCGATGTCCATCCCGATTTCCGGCCTCCTTAGAATGTAGGTCGGGTGGCCCTCCGCTAGGCTGCCCTTCACAATCCTCCTCCCCATGTAACCGGTCCCACCTACAACAAGAATTCTACTTTTTCCCATTTTATAAAAATTTTAATTTAACAACTCTTTAAGTAAATTTGTCTTTGACTGGGAATTGAGAGAATGATGATATATATATATATAGGGTTTTGATCTATGCAAAACTGGATTTAAATACAGAAACGCAGAACAATATCATAATTAGGGCATTTTTAGGTCATAATTAGGTAATTTGTAGGTCATGCTAACAAAGCATGACCTAAAACGATCTTAGTATGACATTAAATCAAAATATTATAATATGACCTAAAATTGCTTAATTATGACCTTCCGTGTTTTTGGTTAATTATTGACCATTAGATCATCTAATCCTAGGGCTGAGATTTGGTCTGCATTTCTGGATTTAAACACATACTTATTTTGATCATCTCCCTATATATATATATATATATATATATATATATATATATATAGTATTTGATTGAAATATACTCTAAATATTAGGTACTATGTATGTAGGGATATTGATCAGAAAGATGATGAAATTTAACCAACATGACTAATTTGAAAATTCAGTTGGTTTGGCTGTGCTTTTTATATATGTTTTGCTTTTCACTTTGTTGATGAAAATGTTAATATATTCTCATTGAGCTCGAATGTTCAAAACAAGTGGTGCAATTAATGTTTATGTTCTAGTATTGCTTTTCTTCTGTAGAAGGTTAGGCGAGGATGGGAATTCAATTAGAAATTAAATATTAAACGGAATTTTATATTTTAATTTGGTTTGAATCGATTATTCAAATTAATTATGAATATTGCGTTCACTGCTATTACTAAGAAAATCACACATGCTTTTAATTATGTGAAATTAATTACAAATATTTTGAATAGCATTGACTATAGATAACAGTAAAAGAGATAAGGGAGAATAAAATAATAGATAAAAAAGAATAAAGTAGAAAAGAGAATAAAATATTGTATTCCATCCGTCTCAGATAATTTGTCCCATTTTTCAATTTCGGTCCCTCCCACATAATTTGTCTCATTTCATTTTTTACCATTTTTTGTAGTGGACCTCATATTCCACTAACTCACTTCTACTCACATTTTATTAAATTAATATATAAAAGTATGGCCCACATTCCACTGACTTTTTCAACTCACTTTTCATTACATTTCTTAAAACATGTGTCTGGTCAAAGTAAGACGAATTATCCGAGACGGGGGAGTATGAGATACAAGAATAATAAAGTCTAAAATATACTCCTAATAAATTAGGAAAGAGAATAAGATTTAATTATTTTGGCGAAAGAAAATGAGTCAATTAATTTGATGTTTCAAAAAGAAATACTACTTCACTACAACTTAATTAACTTGGGATGGGTGAGTATGCCATTTAAAGCCATCGATTAGGTTAATTGACTTTTGCAACGATTTGTGATGTGACACAGATGTAGGATTACCAAGCTTAAAAATACCCATTTGAGTAATTATTAGTCAATACTAATTACTAGTAGTATTAATTAATTGTACTTATACTACTAAAGAGAGGTCCTTTTTGGCCTACACAACACTAGTCCTTATGGAGTTATGGTTCATGTCTATATTTGTTTGGTGGGCTGCCCTAATTACTTGTTCCAATTTGACATTACACCCAAACAAATATTTTCAATTCTCGTTTCCTTATATTATTATTATTATTATTGTTATTATTATCATCATCATCATCATCTCTCAGTGGAACTAATATGCCGAACCAAATTTCTATACTTTCTGTGTCATGCTGACCTATGTAATTAAGGGCCATGTCATAATAATTTATTTGTCAACAATAATGAAAAAGAAAGGCCTTCCGATGATTTGGACTTTTTCTTTTCTTATAATTTGCTAATATCTTTGGCAAATATCTAGTTAATCGCTTTTAAGAGATATAATTCCAGAAATGTATGAGGAGAGGTACAATGGTGAAATGTAATTTAAACCCAATTAATTAGTGATGAAAACGAGATCTAAGCTTACATTGTTGATTTTTTCTCTAAGCACGACAACATGTCTGTCCCAACATTCCAATAGTAACGTCAATTTCCTAATTAAGATTTCTACCAAGAAAAATAATTTCATCATTCTATGCGTGTGTTACGAAAAAAATTCCAAAATTTTCATCTACGTTTTTCCCTTATTGTTAAAAGTAACAGTGGTACCAAAATAAAAGTAAATAAAATAAACAAATTTCGTCCAAATTGTCAAATTTCACCTCTCGAAAATGAAAATAATAGTAATAAAATGTACAACTCGCATGATATAATAAAACGGTAATAACTCGGAAATGAATTATTTAACTGCCATAATGCTGCAGAAAAAAAAAGAAACTCAGCGGTTATCACATATGCCACCAATTATAACTTAATTAAGAAAAAAGATAAATTTACATAAATTTTAAAATTAGTTCGGTTGATTTTTTGAATCGATTTTCTTTTTTAGTAAGAAATAAAAATTTGCCATTGTTTAAAGGAAAAATGCATATATTCTTGAGAAATATATTTGAATTTAACCCTTTTCTCTAATTTGGAAATGGGGAAATGGTAAAATTTGAATCTTAAATTTTCTGTTGTTTGAAGAAGTTCGAATCGATTTAGTGTTTTTGAGGAGACATATTAGATGCAAACTCAATTAACAATGTTTGTTGATTAAGATCATGATACTATTATTAATAGATTGGTAATTATTTTCCGTTGTAGATATCTTGAAGAAAAAATGGGATGAATGCTTTATATCAAAAAAACAGAAATTAATCTACTAACCATTTAATTAATGAACGAGTCTCATATCACTCACTATATCCTCAATCATAATACTATTTAATTTACCACTAACCTACTAAAATTTTTTCCAAAGATCCACTCAAAGAAACGGCCACGATAACTCTTCATGTCGTTCAAAGATTGGGCTCAATGTTTCTAGGCAAAGAAAGTCAAAGTGCACTTAGTGCTGATCGAAAAATTAATTCTTTAATCCCAGCGGTTACATTTATTAGGTTGAATGGAAAAAAAAGTTAAATAGTACTCCCTCCGTCCCGGACTACTCACACATTTCCTTTTCGGCACGGAGATTAAGGAATGAGTGTATAGCAAAGTCAACAATTGCGGCCGTAGGTGATAATTTTTACTAAAAATGAAAAGAGTGCAAATAACTTGGGACGCCCAGAAAGGAAATAAGTGCAAGTAGTCCGGGACGGAGGGAGTATAACAACATTTAAGTAGTAATTATAAAATTACTTCTAGAAATAAAAGGGCTACCACAAAAGCTATACATAACTTTTTAAATTTTATTTTTCTTACATTATAAATTTGTAATGTACGTATCCATTCTATGTATAACTAAATTTTAAATCATGACAGCAAAGCGTGAGTAACTTGGACGCATTTATGTAGTCGTTATCAAACATTTTTGTCAAATATTTTTTGCATTCTTTAATTTTAAGAAAAAGTAACAAGAATTGTGCTTCGTATGATAATTAGCGTTGAAGTTTTATGTTAATATCAGCTAGTTAGTTGTTGGGTAGATTTATTTGTTTTTTGAGGGTTTAATTTCGAGCAGATTTTCTTTTAATATTAAAGGAAATGATCTTTGCAATATGTTTTTTCTTTCATTCCAAAGTAGCACAATATAGTAATTTAGTATACTTAACACTATAACAAAATGTCACGTTGTAATTTACCTTCTGTATATAGGAAAAAAATAAATTCCTTCCATCCCCTAAAAATAGAAACTTTTGAAATGCTATGAATTTTAATGCAAAATTAGTAAACTAAAAGAGATAGAAAAAAATATGAGTGGGAATGAGTCCTACTTCATTAGAGAAAAAAACTTTACTAAAATAGAAAATTTCTAAAAGACATACCAAAAGGAAAAGAACTTTTATTTTTAGAGAACGGACAAAGTATTATATACTCCCTCCGTCTCAAAATAAGCGAAGCACTTCTTTTGGGTACGAGATTTAAGGAATTGATATTTAAAAAGTTAAAGTAGACAGAGTAAAGTATGAGAGAATAAAGTAGGTGGATAATAAAGTAAGATAGATATTTTTTGCTAAAAAGGGAAATGATCCACTTATAGTGGAACATTCCAAAAATGAATGTAACTCGCTTCTCTTAGGATAAATTAGAGACATTTATACATTATTAATTAAGTTAGGGGATTCCTATAGTATAAAAAAAACTTCTAGAGAGTACGGCCACGATTTTGTTCACTCAATCTTTTTTTCTATCTACAAAAATAAAAGTCAATCTGTCATCTGTGGATCTCTTTTCTAACACACATGGTGTTGAATCTCTGATAGGGAAGATTTATTTTGGTGGATGTTTTCCTATGAAAGAAAATCAATGTTGAATTTCATAATATATATATTAAAAGGAAAATTATTATTCAAATTATATTTTTTGATTCTGGTCAATCTCTATTAGTGAATGGCATTTAACATTTAACTTAACTTTTACCTGACTTCTGAACAAATTTAGCATTGTTCTACATTATAATAATAATAATAATAATAATTTATTATTATTATTATTATTATGTGGTGAAGCAATAATGACAAAATGTACAAAATACTAAAAAATGTCATTATAATTTTAATTGTATTATACAATTGTTAATGGTACAAAAGTTATAATTAACTACTTCTACAAGTTAGAGATTAATCATAAATGAATAAAAAGTCATGATTTTAATGGCAGTTTTCCCTAAATAAAATTGTAATTGTGTACCAACCAAGTAAAAAATATATACCTAAGGATATTAACTTTACACGTACCTCGTTAGAAATGAGAATTATATTATACTCGTAACACAGCTAACCAATTCATTATAGTGACAATAATCATTTAAATTATAAAATTTGGTCAAATTTAGTCTATCCCATGAGGTTGGAAAACAGAATATAATAGTACAGTAAATCACAAAAATTTAATTGTTAGTATTTTTGACAATGGTTAAAGTAGTCTTTTTCATTAAAATAAGTAGTATTTTTTTCTTTTCTTTTCATTTCCTTTAATTTCTTTTTTATTTTCTTATTTTAACTAACTCAACATCACAATTTGTGCATCACTAAAGACAAATTTTACACGAATGAGGTAATTCAGAAATTTGTAGATTTCATAATTTAATACTCTAATTTAAAATAAGACTTGTAACGGGAAATCGTTGATGGAGGGTGGTAAAATGTAGTACTACGTAAAAGTGAGTACTATTGAGTTGAAACATACAAGAGACTTGTTTTGGTTGTTTACCTAACTCTAACTTGCACGCATTCTAACGCCACCTACAAGTCGAAGCATAGCTGAGATTCTAATATTTTTTCCACTCTTTAATTTCAAGACATCATTCTAAGGTTGGCTTGTTGTTGGTGCAAATTTAATGGGTTTTATTTCTATTTTAGATCTAAATTAATAATTGTGGTCGTCTTATTTCATGTACATTATCTTTAATTGACAAAGAGGAATGATTTGGGTGTATTCCCATCTCATGATGCAACACATTAGAGATATTTCACCCAAATTTTGTTGGTTGGAAACCTATAAACATGACCAAATGAGAACTTAGTAGTTGCTATTCACTTTTGAATTTGATGATGATATCTTGTTTCGAATATTTCTTGACAGTATTTTGGTTAATTTTCAATTTGTATCATTTTCACTCTTTAGTCGTCTAACTTGATGGAAAATTTAATGACATGAAAATTAGAAACGATAACTCACTTATTAAATAACAATATAGCAATATTTTCAACTATCAGAATATACCCGTCCTATTCTAAGCTAAAACAATTCAAAATTTTCAATTCATAATTTTCGTTTTTTGTCAATATATAGAAAAATAATGCCCTTGAAAGATTGTCCCATTTGGAGGGAAGAGAGAAAAACACAAAGAGTTATATCTATAAATCCATAATCTCAAGAATATGTTGTAACCAATTCAAATACATAAAAAAAAGATAGGGAAGAATGGCGAAAAGCAAAGTGCTGATAGTTGGGGGGACTGGCTATCTCGGAAAGAGACTGGTGAAAGCTAGTTTACGTGAAGGCCATGAAACCTTCGTTCTGAGCAGGCGCGAGATTGGTGTGGACATAGACAAAGTAGAGATGTTAATATCCTTCAAAATGCTAGGAGCACACCTCGTCCCCGCCTCCTTCAGCGACCACGCCAGCCTTGTAGAAGCCGTTAAGCTCGTCGACGTCGTCATCTGCGCCGTTTCCGGGGTCCACATTCGGAGCCACAGCATCATGCTGCAGCTCAACCTTGTTCGAGCAATCAAGGAGGCTGGAAATGTCAAGGTCTATCGTTAAATGTTTTATTTTATTTTTACTATTTTGATAAATGGATTATGTATTCAACTCATATTTTTAATATTAAAATAATAGTAGTATATAAAAGTAGGACTCACTGTTAATTATGTGGACAGAGGTTTTTGCCATCGGAATTTGGAACAGATCCGGCGAGGATGGAGAAGGCGACAGAGCCGGGAAATGTGATGTTTCAAGACAAAATGGTGGTGAGGAAAGCCATTGAAGAAACTGGGATTCCGTACACGTATGTTTCAGCTAACTGTTTCGCGGGCTATTTTGTTGGAGGTCTGTGTCAGTTTGGTAAAATCCTTCCATCAAGAGACTCCGTGGCCATACACGGAGATGGCCGTAAAAAAGGTCTAGAGTTCAAACTCCGTCACTCTCATTTTAGTCTTATCTTCACATTAACATTTATATAGGGTAAATTGCTAAAAAACAGCCATAAAACAAACAATCTATGCCATAAAATTTAGGTGGAATTGCATCTATTAGTGAAGCCGAGAAACCGTATGTAGACATCACCATGAATGAGTTAATCGATATCATCTATTCCTAAACAAATGGCTTCGTTTGGTTGAACAACAACACCAATTTATTACACGATAGGCAGTCATATTATTTAGCCGTGAAACAACTAAAAATAAATCCAAATTTCATGATTTTTCCGACTGATTTTTTAAGTGGTTAGACGAACCAAAATTTCATAGTTTTTAACACAATTTACCCATAACTATATATTGATATTTGACTAATGGTGCTATGTGTATAGCAATATATGTAGTTGAAGATGACGTAGCCAGCTACACCATAAAGACAATCGATGATCCAAGAACACTCAATAAGACGTTATATATTAGGCCTCCCAAAAACATTCTTTCTCAGAGAGAAGTTGTGAGCATATGGGAAAAGCTAATTGGAAAAGAATTGGACAAGATTACAATCTCCAAAGAAGATTTCTTAGCTACCATGAAAGGTGATTTATTTGCTCAACTCAATTGGAGAATTGTGTCACACAAACAAGGTAAGGTTGCTAATTGTTTGTTATGTTCAATTTTATTGAAGATCTTGATTATGGACAGCAAGTTGGATTAGGGCATTACCACGATGTATTGTATGAAGGATGTCTCACCAATTTTGAAATAGGAAGTGAAGGAGAAGAAGCTTCTCAACTCTACCCTGATGTCAATTATACTGCAGTGGAAGATTATCTCAAACGTTATGTCTAATTTATACCCAAATACAGTGACATAAAATAAATAAATTATTACGATAATTTGTCTTTGATCTAAGGTAAATGAATTCAAGTTCTAACAAGTTTTATTTATTTACTCCTATCAAAATAGAACTAAATTGTTTTGACTTTTTTACAATCGTCTAAATCAAATTGAGACATAAAAACTTGCAATTTAAATTTATCGTAACAAAATCGGCCGAAAGATTGTAAATTGTTTTTATGCATATCTTAATTCTGCTCAGGAATCATGAAATGGTCTTCTCATAGATTATATATAATCTCTGAAGTCTGACATGTGAATTTATTTCATAAATCATCACAGTAGAATAGAAAAAACTTGGAACTTAATAAAAACAAAGAAACAATTTATGGAAACAAGCAGCTCTCATACTGGAAGAGTTCTTCCAAAGCGTATATCGCCTAAAAATAGGCAGATAATCACAGAGCCACAGAAAAAATTGCCGATTTGTAAAAATAAAAAATACTGTACAATAATAATGTACAGCGTATGTGGAAATGAGGAGATCAGAGGTTTGGAAAGGTTTATCAGTCAGGGTTAGTTCAGAAACACGGACCAAATAATGTAATCATCATATCTCCTTCAAATCATTTTTTAAAATAATGAATAATATTAGTAGTAGAAAAAAAAGGGGGAAACCAATGGAATGGAATTGAGAAATAAGAAATCATCAGAGACTTAAATACTAGGAATCATAGAAAATATTCCGATCATATTGTTGCAGTTAATTTTCTCATCACATGATTTCGAGTGTGAAATACAAACAAGCCGATACAAGAAGAGAGAAATAAAATGAAACAATCTGAGAAATGATAATAATTTGTGGCTGAATGTGAAGTAGATGAGGTTTGACGAGAGAATTCAGCCGTATATATATAGGGAGGAAGCGGCGCGCGAGAGAGAGCCGTTGTGAACCCTAAATCGAGAGGCGGCGTTTAATTGTACATTATCAGAGCACGGCCGTGGTGGCCTATCTCCGAAGCACATCTGAGAACAAAAAACATATTTCATTTTAAAAACTAAATAAAACATAAATGTCAAAATAATATAAATAAAATTAATTAAAATATTCATTCTTCAATGTATTACAATATTGAAGTGAAATTAAAAGACATTTCTAGTGAAAAAAAATGTGGAGTAGAGAAAGATGTGGGTGTGTGAAATGAAGGAGAGGAAATTGAGGTTTTTATAATAGGAGAAGAAAATTAAAAAATTAGTTTAAAAAATATGAAAATCGACTCCGCCATCGGCTCGAGCCTCCACAATGGAGGCCAATCGCAGGGCCGATGCGGAGCCTATATGCCATCAGCTGGGGCGATTGATCGGGCATGGGGCGGAGCCGAAAGGGATGAGAGATAGGCCCCCTCCCCACAATGGAGGCCTATGAGAGGCGACGGAGGGGCTGATCGCTCGGCCCTTGCGATCGGCCCCTGCGATCGGCCCCATTACTAGTGCTCTCAATTTATCAATGACGTTATTATGCCAAATAGTATTATTACTGAAGTTTTAATAAATAAAATAGAAAAAAAAAGTTCTATTTTAAAAATGTGACTATCCAAAATGATAATTTGGACTATTAATATGCAAAATTTTACTGAAATTTGGATATAATTCATAAAAGAATTGATGTCTAGAAATCATTCTGTAAGGATACATTAGAAAATGTCAAAGTCCATACATTTAGATAGAAAAAGAATAAACTTAAAGAAAATAGTAGTATCAAATTATGAACTGTGTCGATTGTGTCGGTGTACATTACATCCACACAGTGGGAGGAACAAGATCAATAGCTACAACTGAAGTTGAAAGTTGAAAAATTCTCAAGCTGATTTCTTGTAATCTGACTGGAATTCCCACAAATAAAAACAATAAAAATAAAATGTTGAAAGCGTGAAACTAATGCTAAAATAAATAAAGTAAAATCAAGACAATTATTTTCACTCTATTGAGGGTGAAAATAAAATCGGCCAAAGAACACCAATTTCATCATAGGGCAGTAGAACACCAACCCTTAAACCTCCTAACCCAAATTGGGGATGGCTAAATCACATAACATTTCAAACCCTCGGAAACCCCTAAATACCCAAAAACTAAGAACCTCCAAACCCTAAATAAAGGGTGGTTCTCAGAAAACTAAGAACCTCCAAAGTGTCGAAGGTCCATTCCAGCATCGGATTAGAACGGGAAAGAGGGGGCGGCCAATTGGGGGTTCGGATTGCATATCGACAAGAGATGGGGGTTAGGGTTTCTGAGTGGCTGCGATCCATTGAAGATAACGTGAGGAGGGGGAGGGGGAGGAGGTGGTTGGGACGCCTTTGGCCGGAGGTGGCGGCGAATGAGAACGGGTAGGGTTCTCGAGAGGTAGAGAGAGAGTGAGAATGGAGAGAATGAGATTAATCGTCAAATGGTGTGAGAGGGAGGTGGGTGGGGTGATTTTTTTGATGGCAGGCATGTAAATAAGTGAGAAAGGGGAGGGTAATTAAATTGTCCAAATATAGTAAGTAGAACCGGGACTCTTATTCCCGGACGTACAAAAATGGAAAAACGGGACTCCTATTGCTGGACGGAGGGAGTATTAAATGAATGTAGTAATATATGTACTTGAATAACAATATCATTTATACAATCCACTACGTTTTCTGTGAATCTGAAGAATCCGTCTCCAGCACCGGCACAATAGCTGATGATAATTCTATATGAGACACTCTCACAGCACCGATCAACCGCTCCGGCAACTCATCTGTACTGTTCGCCTGACCGTTGCACCAATTCACAAAATCACATTAAGGGTATATATCAACATAATTTCGTCGTACAAAATTTATGGTTACAAGTTACATTAGTTCTTAAACATTTTCAATCCTTCATAATCCTATAATCCGTGTGAGCTAGCTGGTGATTTCTTGGACACATTCATGTGAACATTTGAGATTATATGAGCTATATAAGTTTGTTCCCAAGATTATATGAGCTATTGTCAGATGAGATTGAATACCTGTACAAGAAAAGCCATGTCGACCACAAGTGTCGTAATAACACCAATCACAAGGCCCAGGACTCCATTTGCCACAGTGGAGGAACCGATATCGATATCAACCTACAAAAAATTAAAAACCAAAGTGGTGAAATCGGATGAGAAATGTACAGCTAGTGCATTGTTTAAGTATATGCTACGGCCTCTATGATGGATAGGGTGGATTTCTAAGAACCTTCCAACTTTACTTGTCTTGATTTCAAGTAGGTGGATAACCCAAAGCCCCTTGATTGTTTTGGTTTCAACTTTAAAGTGATTAACTGCAATTTATTTATGCCACTAATGACATGGGATATGATTTATCATCTCTTTCTTCTAAATGTACAGTGAATAATAGATGTATCATAGTAATTTTATTGTATCCTTCTATTCACTAAACTATCCACTCACCAAATTATGAAATTATAAATCCTTAAGGTATTACACAATCCCCAAAAGTACAGAAAAGGTCTTACTTCCAAATACTTCGGACCACGTATATAGTTGCAATCAACTGCTTTCCCCAATAAACAAGGGGTGCTGCCAACACTCTGGCGTACAATCCAAGAACCCTGCGTGATTTGTAATTTTAGTAAAAATTAGAATGACATGGATTGCATTGAAACAAGAACAAGAGTTTTAAATCTATGAAATCAGTAAAAGGACTCCTAGTTTCAGACATTTGAAATTCTGATTACTTCAGGTTATCATGTGAATCCTGGAAATTGTGAGCAGACATTCATGATGAAAAAGAAGTCGTAGAAGGTTTTTCTGGAACAGAATGACTTGCATATATGTATGAGTATCTATACATAGGCAGACAGACATTTCAACTACTAACATATACAGATCTTTATAAGCTCTCTTCTCTTTCTTGTTCGCATCAGAATTACGGTGACAACATGAATGTTTAGTTATATGTTACTACTGGTTATAGCATCAAAAGCCATAGCGGCTCAAAGAAGTATTAGCTACACAAAATCTAACATAGTTGGCTTCAAAAAAAAATTTAGCATTAGTGAATAGGCACTAGTAGCTCCTTATCAATGGGCAGAAGAAAGCTACCTTAGGTACTGATGGAATAAGCTTCAACCTGCTATTGCGGAACTCATCATCTCCATCGACAAACCTCTGCAAAAGAGATCCTGGTACTAGTTCCTTGGACACAAAATAAAATACCATGCTGTAGTGTGTCGATCCAGGTACCTAGGAGGGAATATTCTCATTAGCTGTACAAACAAACAAACAAAATAAATATGACAGAACTCAGCAACATAATCAACTCACTTGAAGATTAAACACGATAGAGAAAAGTCCTTTATCTGAAGCAACCTAAAAAGAAAGACATAATATTGGTTATATATCAAGAGCAAGAATGAACAAACTGGAATTTGATCAAATAGGCAAAAGCAATTCCTTCAAAAAAAAATTGCATTATCAGAAAGGAATTCAGATCTAATAATGAAAAGATAATCAGCCATAGAAATTCACCTGAGCTGCACAACCCAGGCGTCGAGCTACATGATCCATTCTTTTTGTATCTTTAAACCAATCTACAGCAACTAGATCCATAAGATGTTTGCCTGCAGGAATCTTCAGAAAGTGTTGCAGAAATTCAATTAGACTTTTTGTTAAACAAATTTAGGCAGCCTAGACTGCAATCAAAATGTATCTGCAACTGCAACAAACAAGAAAGTATTTTTACTTTTGATTTGTCATAACAGAAGTGCTTGCTCCGGACTCTGAAGTTGTTTCCATTAGACAATGTCCAACAGTTGCGAGCCTTATCGTGATCATCACGTCGAAGGTTACCAGAGAATATGGATAAATCTATTTGGTCTGTAGACTCTTCTTCATGGCCTAAAATGAATAAAAGAAAAACATTACAAATGAATTGTAGCGCAACATTATCATAATTCCATATCACTTAGACAATCACTAAAGTAGATATATACCAGTTCTCTTGTCTTCAACCTCAAAGGCAGACGACAAAGCCTATAGATGACAGAAACCCAAACTTCAGAATAAACCTTAACTATGCTATAGACACATAAGTATTATGTGAACCTCTTGATCTGCCTGGAGATCTTCATCTTCATCAGAGTATTCATCCATTAAAACAGCATTTCTGTTTGCTGCATGTATTTGATCAAGTGAAGGACTGCGATGGTGAGCAGAAGATGACTGGAGCTTCTTACTCCGCTTTGAAGAGCTGGATACTGATGTCATATTAACCATAACAGGAATCCGAGGAGCCACTGGTCTTTCATCAGTTTGAGAGTAATATTCTCGCAATCCTAAATACAGAAGGAAAACAAAAATCATATCTACAGAGATCACACCAAATTCATACAAAAGAATTAAAGATCAGGGTCAAGAAAAAAGATATAGCTCATAGTTGAAGCATCAGTGTCTTTATCTTTTTTTATAAATATTTTAAACTTAATTTGGCTACAGTGAAAAAATAGATCCAAAAGTGCAGAGGACAATATCTGCTACTCCCTTCGTCCCTGAAAAGTATGAACTACTACTATTTCTTTATTAATCTGTCCGTGAAAAGTATGAACTGTCTAATTATGGAATAGTTAAACAACACATTACCCCTACACATCATTTTATTTTCAACTTGTACCATTACACTACACTACTTACACTACCATTTATCTCTCTCTCTTACTTTACCAATTATACATTAAAACCCCTGTCGAACCAAATGTTCATACTTTTCAGGGACGGAGGGAGTACATCTCAAGAATTTAAATCACATAAAAAGAGATCTCACCAGCAACACTATTTAACATTTGAAGGAGACAATGCTGCTGAAATGATGATACATAACCCACTCCCCAGCCTTTTAGATCAATTTGCATAAGATGTTGGACCTGTGTTCTGGGCCTCCCATTACGAGGTTTCAGAGGTGAAATATTGTATCCTCCACCTGCAATTGGTTCAGGTGAATCTTACAGCATGACTATAACATAAAATGAAGATTGTAAAAATATTCAATTAGTATAGACAACATGGCTTGAGAATTGATTCAAGAAACAGCTGTTTATATACTAATAAAGCTAAGCTGAATTTACTTTCAATATGAGCTCGCACAAATCCAGGTTGAGGGCCACAATTCTCATGCTCCCTAGAACGGAATAGCACAACTGCAAAGTAACATGGATTAAAACAGAGAGATTTGCACTAAAATATTATAAGCACATAAAAGAGGAAGGAAAGCACTAAAACTTTTACCATAACTCCCATCATCATTCCGACGCCAATAGCGCACATAGCAGAGGTCACGAGGCCATACAAACCTGTAATGGGTTACAATATTTGTAAGGATTCTTGATGGTGTACCCTGCAGATGTATTCAAAGAATATATGCACAGGATTTTTGTATGACATATGAGTTGTCTCCTTCAATAGGGAACAGATCATTGAACTATAAAATCCATATAATGCCACCATAAAAAGAGACGAAAACATAATTTTATTTGCTGACAGAAATTTAGCTAACTAGCAAATAATAGAGAAATTAAGAAAACGGCTGAGTATAGTATCTTTAAGGAGCTTTATCTACATTCAGTTAAACCAATGCTCAGGAAACGGCACTGAAGAAAATGTAATGTAAATACTAACATTCTAGAAAGATGATATGATAAGGGCACATTACGTTGGGAACCAATCTAACTGAAGTCTGTGGTAAAGTAAAGCTGTATGTCCATCTACTTCTTCCACTAAGCTACCATACTGGAAACTGCAATCCCACCTACATGCATAATACACTTCTGTTAACGTAGAAGAACAAAGGTTATTAGTTCTGATCTACACATTGTAATGAAATTGTGAATTGTGCCATGATGAACTTTTCCTTTTGTACGCTGCATAAAGAATATGACCATCTCTACATACTGGCTGCAATTAAAATAAGTGCAACATTCACGGAACAGGAAACACAAATTGATATAACCAAATAAAAAATTGAGCAAGTCATGAAGTTTTCTTCACTATCGTAACTTACTTCATTAGCAAATATGATACAAGGAAAAAATATAAAAGTAACCTCCTTGATGTAAACTGTAACTTTTCCTTCTATTGAGCATTACCTATCACAAACTGCTCCCAACATGCAACAAAAGCTCATAACTTGGGAATTCTCAAAATCCAATTTAAAAGAGACAGAGACCTACTCGCATCGTGTCGTATCCATGCCCATTATTAGTTCAAATATTTCTTCACAGGTTGCTTCCACCACCCCAACAGCTTTCATTGCTCTACTGCAGCTCTTTGGCTACATAAATAAATTTGTAAGTAACACATTCTCTACAGAAATCCATGTAAAGCCTATTCAAAAGCACTTCAACAATATGTTGGCAATTAACACGAAGAAACTTTCTTACAAGAATATCTACTTCATCAAGCTCCTCAAATATCCGAAGACCTAAAAGTTCACATAAAAAAATACAGTCGTGAGAGTTAGAAAGTTTCCCATAAAGAAAACGATTAATCAAGATAATATTGTTTCATATATTATCCCATGTCACACTAAAAGGTTTGTAAAACTTGACAGCGAATCTATCAAATTCGACGTAAGTTATGAACATCAACACACCATTTTGGCACTGGAGAAGGCGCCAATACTTTCTAGAAAATGCCTGGTTGTTAGAATTTTGATTAGCCAAATCAGAATCAAATTCTTTTGTCCAGTCATAAACGGACTCAGGGGGGCCTGCTACATGAAAAATTAGTGGTTAAGTTTCAGCATGAAATAAATTTATGAAGCAAGTGGACAAGTTGAAGAAGGAAGACCATTTCCTATTGTTGTTCTACGTAACAAACTTCGATGAGTATCATCATCATCTTCTGCAGCACTAAACCTGCAGAAGAAAAATATCAAACAAATTTAAAAGGGGAAAGCATCAGAATGACACAGAAATAACAGCTCAGAAGCCTCCAACATATGAAATAACATTTGCTAGGCATAGAATCCAACTATAGCATGAGAAATTTTAGATACTCAACGAGTATCATAAAGCAACAGTACTGTACTCAAACGGAAGTTCATCGATGTAAAGATATAGAACAAGATTTTTATAAAGAAAATATCAAAATATTAGTTTGGGAATAGTTCTGTGTATTATATAATTAGTTAAGGACAAGAAAGAGAAAAATGAGTAGAATGACCCTCGAAAGGCCTAAAGATCAGATTAAATGGATGACAGTGCAAGAAGTATCCAGGAGAAAGGAAGAAACTTAGACACTGACATTCTTAATTCAATTTCCTTATATTTTCACGAAACCTGGAATAATTGATACTCAGCAAGGATTATGATAATCCAGGCGTTTTCAGGACTTAGCCAAACTTTGGGGATTCTCAAACTTTAACCTCAGGAACCATGCCAAAACTTAACCATGGTTTTGTTTCCACTGAAAAAGCACGCTCAAGGGTTCAAGTATAACGGATTGGTTTGACTTGGATTGACAGAATGTAGAGCAGTTGTTTATATTATTATTGATTTTCAAAGTTTTCTTGACATCTTTATTGAACAAGCCTACTAAATTCTAAAAAAAATACAATCACCATAATCAATTGAAGCTGCCTTATGCTTAGATCTGAAGTCTAAATCCCTAGAACAACATCATGGGACACATGCAGTTTACCATGCCCATGGCTACAATGATTAATCAGCAAAGCAACAATATCCCTGCCATCTAAAGCTGCTCCCTTGTCTCTTGAAAGGAAATCCGAATAAACCAACGCAACATAAACAATTTAGGCCCAGCAATTGCTGTCAGTGAAGCATACTACTTGCTCAGATGCAAAGCAATTCAATACAAAACCATCCACCATCTACTGAATTACCCTCATGCTTAGCAAAAACCTAAAGAAAGATTTTACTAAATCTAGAAAAGCAATTATTGCTTTTCTAATGAAATGCATTAAAAAGCAATTATTGTAGAAATACATTTATCTTTTACATGAGCAAGCTAACAAAAGCCTTACTTAAGTGATATGTAATCTAATGAAATCCTGTGCATAAGATCCACATTCAGAAACCACTTGCTGACAATCATGTTATGCCGATGAAGCTAACAGAAGCCTCAATCAGAAAACACACACCAAAGCTAACAAAGCCTGTTTCAGAAAACACTTACTGGCTATCATGTTCTGATGATGAAGCATTCCTCCCATTATCCACACCAGATTTATATTCAAAAGAAACGTATTTGTTACCATTAGTAGCTTGAGATTCTTGATGCTGCATGGCGAGAACTATATGTCAGATTTTTCACCAACTAAAAGATACTTTGGTGTCTTATAAGAAAAGTCAATTCAACAGTAATATAATAGCAAAATAGCAAATACTGGAGGAGTCAAAAGATAGAAGAAACCTGATCAATAACAGATTCAATTTTCTCTTTCCAAATCAGTGCCTCCTGAATGTTGAAAGCTGCCATCTGGACCAGGATTATCAATATTTACCACAACGTGAATTCACAAAGAACTAAGATCCCAACAGCAAAAATTACAGAGTTAATTGCTGGAAATAGCACAATGCTTAACTAAATTTGCAATTTTCATATGACTTTTAAAACATTGCAGTTATAACCACTTTTATTTTTTGCAATTACAACATACCCAAGTTTTTAATAATAAAACTTTGTCGTTTCATTTGAAACATGATGTCATTTTAGAGTAAACATTGGATAAATTTTGTTGATAGAATCTGGGATGCTGTATGAGGAACCACAGGGAGCAAATTCAAACAAAATCCAGATAGCTCACAACATACAACTATATTAATTCGTGCATGTCAATGTTGACTTCATTCACATTGTTGTGTTCTTAAACAACTTGGTCGAAATCACCCCTTATAAGCATTGCTAGAACGTCAAATAAACCAGAAGCATCACATCCTCCTTTAAAAATTCTGTGTGTCCCACGCAAATTATGTCATGTTTATTCATCAATCAAGTCTTGTTCATTGAAGTTCTAGTTGCTAAGAATATCTCATATTCAAAGAGCTTTAACTAAGAATATATTCTAAAGGACTTATGAGGGTGCCCATGCCATCTTAACAAACTAAATTGCCAGAAAATCATTTTAGTGAATGGCATACCAGATGTAAAGACAGACAGTAAAAGTCTGAACTTACAAAACTAGTACTGAAAATATGCTTAAAGAGAACATCATAATTCATAATTATTTAAAAAGGTAGGAAAATATGAGGGGAAAATAAATGAAAGATTCCTGTCATGTATGTTAAAGCAAAGGCTCTCTTACTTGTATGCAAAACAATACTATGATAGGATTCCTAATGACACAGTGGCAGCATAATAATTTAACCAAATATAACAACAGCAAATATCTCCAGATGCAAAAGTAACGTACTGTGGTTCGATTATATTTCTCTTTCTTGTTGTATACAGACAGAACGTACACCATCTGCCAAACACCAGAGCATGTTAAAAATAGGCACCAGCCAAAAGTATACCTGAACAGCTTTTATCAATACAAACAGTTAAAACATCAAAACTATCACATGTATTCAAATCAATTACTGCATATGTACCAAAAGAATGCTCTTAAAAGGCCAATAGATTTGGAGAACAGGGACAAAAGGCAGCATTTCACGATCAAGTAATAAAAACATAGATCAGAAATAGTAAACCTAGCTAGTAAATAATTACTCCTGATGTTGTTGGACTCAGCTTGGAATACTAACAATAGACTTCTATTGCTTAAAAATTGTTGGTTTGTAGCTGAAATCCTGAATATGCTGCATACTAGTACTCCCTCCGTTTCTTCATAGTTGAGGCAAAACTTTTCGGCACGGAGTTTAAGAAAGGGATGTTGAATGTGTTAAATAAATAGATAAAAAGTAAGAGAGGGAAAAAAATATAGAGAATAAAGTAGAAAGTGAGTAAAGTAGAGAGAATAAAGTAAGAAAGAGAATAAAGTTACTATATAGGGAAATGACTCAACTATGAGGAAACTTCCCAAAATGGAAAAATGACTCAACTATAGAGAAACGGAGGGAGTACTATTTATTAAAAGCCAATCAAGTAAGTTATCCAGTATCCACCCATTACCGTTCCCACAGTGCATAATTATGATCCAAAACAAGAAGTGAATTCACACTCTCAGGGCACCATGAAAACAAAATGGGACGTGATTGTGATCAACAGAGAGCTGGGATTCAGTACCACAATATGATACCCTATAAGGCCCATCTCTAAGCTTGACTGCTAAGAGATATCATAAGCTAGTAATCCAGTGCCGCCAAAATCATGACTAATTCATCGCAAGCATTCAATGAACACTAATTACCTAGAATATGACACTTACAGTATTGTCTCTTTTTCATTAATATTTTCAAACACAATTCCTAACAACATGCTCCTCCCTTTTCTTTAGTGAATACAAGTATTCAACCATACATGTCCACATTCCATAGAGACAAGTTAAAACAGTGAACATGGAATGAGTAGGTCTTGAGTCTGTTGTGTGATTCTTTTGTTTTTTCTTTCTTTTTTAGGAATCTTCAAGTCATTCTTAAATGAGTTTATATCTATTGATCAAATTAATTTACAATTTTCACATTTTCTCTACTGAAGAACCAATGCATCTTATAGAGGGAATTCCTCACACATCAATATTTCAGCAAGTATTAGTAACTGAACTATAAAAAATGAAACTTGAAACCCATGTTATTTTTTTGAAAAAGGACTCAAGTTTGCCGATGTGAGATCAACAAACTGAACCGCATTAATGCTCACGGTAACTGAAACAACGATATGTTGAACAAAACGATCCAAGAACAATATGTACCACTCTATTTTTGGCATGTCTCCTTTGAGAGTGAAAGAGTAACTACTGTTTACATTATTTTAAATCACAAGATAATACTACAAGGTAATATTCAGCAAGGGTATAAAAAAGATTTAAAAAATGTGAACTGTATCTCACATGACCATGATTGTTCTTCAGTCCTCGGTCCTCCACCCTACAGTTGCCATCTATAAGAAGCGTCTTGGTCGGCACCTTGCCATACGAGAAGGAGAAACATAAAAAAAATGTTGTGTGATTGTAATCAATAGAAATGGAAAATAGTTTCCCTCTAAAAATGAGAAAATTAAGTAGCTCCAAGTCATATGAACTAGACAGTAGGAGATCCTCTTAAGTTTGAACTGCAGCCATCTTACATGATTCATTAGCATATGACCTTCTTGGTAGAGGGAGAGGAGTTCATATCATAGAACTCACAATCTCCAACAACACCAATTAGAAATACTACATATAAAGGGGAAATAATCGTTACAAATGAAATTTACCACATTGTCTTGGGGCTTCTTCTTGTAATACGCCAACAACCTAGACTCAAGCACAAAATATCGCATGTGAATAAATGATCTTCCAATCTTCCGGCGCCCATATCTCACCATCCATCCTTCATAAACCACCTTCGAGTTTGACATCTCCGGACGTATGTCTTCTTCTGCACTTCAAAGTTCCAGCAGCAAATTCAAAACAGTTCTGGAAACTCCGAGCTAATCTTCACTTCTGGAAAGTTAATCAAGCCTATGCAACTACTAAAGGACCATTTACCGTAGATAAAATTGGAAAGGTCCCGATCTCGGTAAACTGAAGAAATTTGATTTCGACGAAGAAGAAAAAACTAACCTCTATCTCACGGAATCAACTTCTCCAGTGTTGAACAGTTGCACCTAACAAAAGATAATTACCAAATAAAAACAAAATCAGCCGCAATTCCTGCCAAACCCGCACCAACTGATCATCGATCGCCTCCAACAGCAGCGATCTGCTTCAGCAAATTCCAAAAAAAGCATCAACTCAAAAGATTAGAGTTGAGAAAATGTGAAGCCAAACAGCAGGTATAATGCATACATTCCAGCACGTCATATACGAGAAAAATACCAACACATAAAATAACAAAGAGCGAGAGAGAGAGGGATATTCGAGCAATACAGTAGTGACGCCCGTGCCAGAATCTTCAGAATTCACCACTTCGCCAATTTACACAGGCGCATCTGCAATTGATTGCTGGGGTGATGAACAAGTGCGTGTGTTTGTGTGTGTGTGAGAGAGAGAGAGAGAGAGAGAGAAACAGACGAGAGCGGGAGAGGGGAAGAGAGAGAAATTAGGGAAGTTAATTTTACAGTTAGTGATCTGAATATGTTTCAGGCCACCGAATAATAAAAGACTAACGCCGGAAAGTTGAAGGAGAGTTTGAAATGGAGAGGAAAATAACAATGAAAATTAAAAATAGAATATACCAAAATATATTTGGAGTTTTTTTTAAAATTTTTGTTTATTGACTTTTATTTCTGCTTGCAGTGGGATTAACAACAGAAAATGTTTTTAAATTATAAAGTCCAGAATGGACTGGGGATGTTGTTTGTCTTTATTCGTAGGGATTACTACTATTTTCTTAAAATATTTGTATTAATTATTAATGGGAGTTGGATTTAAATTTCCTTTCATAATAAGTGTCGAGTATGAGTAAATATTCCCCAAAAATATCCCATCACTCATTTTCCTTTTTGTAATATAAGAATTATTTTGTACTATCCCGTTCCTCGAAAATAATAGTTTATTATTTTTTTTAGCCTGTTCCTTAAATTTTAAAAAATTTTCTATTATTTTTTTCTCTTTCTCTCTTTTTTTATTTTTTTTACTTTAATAATTGTACATTTAAAACCAGTTTAATTTTGTATATTCGGTGTACATATTATTCTTCAAATCATGTGTAGTAGAGTCAAAAAATGGCTCTTGAGATGGTTATCTAAGGTTGGTCAGACCTTTTCTATAGGCTAAAAAATCAACGTTACTATATCTGGTAAAAGGATTTAGATATTTGAAGATTGCAAATTATATAATGATGAAGTAGCTACCCAATTTAAAATACTAAATTTAGTTTGAAAATGAGAGTATGAACTATGAAGTGAGTTACCGTGCCCAAACAGAATTACTTACATAAAATATATACAATGCTCTTTTCGTTCTAGACAATCGATTCGTATATTTCTACCAGCCATCCATTGGCGGACACACGACACAGGTAGAGCTGGGGAGGGCTTCAGCACATGCCAACAATTTTTTTTTCTTTATTTTCTATTGTTAAATTTTTTGAAATTTTCAATATATAATCTTCAGTCCTTCCTAAATCAATGCTATTAAATTAAAGACTAAATTATTGGAGATTGAATGATGGAAGGGGCTGAAATGAATTTCTGTTCGAAAAATATGTAGAGGCAAATGAAGAAATAAAATTAGCTGTCATGGTTTTGGCCTTTTGGAGAAGAAGATGACCCAACTTCCAAGAAATAAATAGTACAATACATAATAATTTTTTTTTAAAAAGTACAATTTTCAAAGAGTGCATGTCTAATTGACTTTTCAACTTTTAACTCAGTTTTTCTTTTTTTTTTCTTTCCGGTTCAATTATGCAAATATTTATGTTTTAACAAATTTTATGTATTATATTCTAAGCATGAAAATATAAAAGAAATTATGGTGGATTGAATGTTAGAATTTTGTTTTTTAAGTTTAATATGTTTGGGTTAGAGTTAATTTGATGTGTTCGGGTTGGATAATCTGAAGTTTGTCTCAAGTGGAGTAATATTTACTATTCCTTCTGTCCCACAAAAGATGGAGTAATATTTACTATTCCCTCCGTTCCACAAAAGATGTCACACTTATAGGACGAAACGAGATTTTAGGAGGTTTTGTTTTGTATGTTAAGTAGATAGAGAAATTATATAATATTTATATTAATGTGAGATAAATTATTTTCCAAAAATTGAAATGTGACATCTTTAGTAGGACAAACTAAAAAGAAAAGTGAGACATCTTTTATGAGACAAATGTAGTATCTTTTACAACGTTATTGTAAGACAATTTTGATTTAATTAATTGAAATTTTAATATTTTGTCTACTATATTTTTTCAAATGTATATTACTAAAAAATCATTCCCCCCATTCGTGATTTGTTAGTTTATGTATCTTACTTTAACTCTTGGGATCGAAAAAACTGTTAAAAAAAGTTAGTGAAAAAATTTAATAAAATTTAAGTCATATTTTTATATATTAATTTTAATAAAATGTAATAAGGGTCGTTAGTGGAATCGGAGTCCAATTATTAAATAAAATAAAAGAGGGTAAATAATATAGTTTTCCTTACACGAACGAAAAAGGATATATGTAGCATGAAACAATTATTTGAAGATGGAAGAAGTATATAATGCAGCCCCTGCCATAATATTTTTCTGCATCCGCCACTGCAGCCATCTCAGGTTAAATAGTCATTTATTCTTTTAGTAAAAAGTCAATCAATTTAATCTCCTTTACTTTATTATGTATTTTATTTTATTTTCACTTATTTTCTCTATTTTTTTCTCCTATTTTATAGTACTAATAATTATCTAAAGTCACTAAACATCACTTTCTTAAAATCTCATGAAAAAAAACATTGATTAATTTTAGTGCAGAAAAAGACCAACTCATTAGAGAATGATTTTTGCTTCATTTTCTTTTCAATATCAAACTTGGAGTTGCGAGGAAAAGGCAACTTTTTTGAAGGATAAATTCGGTGATGCGATATTAAGACAGAACTAGACTGCGTTAAAACAATTCCAAACTTTGGTGTGTTTTTATGAAAAAGTTATTCCCAACTTTAGTTATTGTTTCTACACCTAGTCTGAAATACCCAAATATGTCATTTGATTGTGCAAGCTTTTCAAAATTAAATGTATGTGTCATCGAGAATGGCAATTGACTTTATTAGCCATTAAAGATATGTTTGCTCTGAAAGTATTAAGAAGGTTAAATTCGTCCAAAAGCAGTCCTACTTTAATTAGATTGTGCTTCACATTCATGGTTAGTTATGCTAAATTTGGGTAAAATAAATCGGTATATGGCATTGTTGATTGTAAATTGTACAAATAAGTTAGTCTATCTCACTAAAATTGAGTGTCAACTCAAATGTAGAATAAATACTTGGTGGTCCCATATAAAGCAACCTCAAATTCTTGGGATAGATGGCATTATCCTTAAATGTGCGTACAAATCAACACAAGAAATAGTCAATGATTTGCTGGTCGACACCCTTGGTCTAATAAAAAAAATGTTTTGATTATTTGATTACATGATTCTAGAGGTGAGCAAAATAATTGAAACTCAAATATTCTATCGGAATCAAAATTTGAAATTCAATTAGATTTTTCGGTTTGATTCGGTCTAAACTTGCAGTTAATTTCGGGTTTTCGGTTCGGATCCAAAAAAATCCTGAAAAACCAATTTTTGTTACTATTTGTATATATCCTCTAATCTATACCTAAAATAAATTTTTTATGTTGATTTATATTAATAAATATAATACTAATATTTAGATTTTATAAAAATTGTAAATTGGTTGATACGATTGTGTTAAGTATAGAAAATTAATTTTCAGATTTTTGTTTTTTTGTTTTTTTTTGTTATATTGTCTAATTTTGGTTTATCAAGTTCGGTTTTGTAGTTTGGATTTTGGTTTCTCGAATTTTTTTAATATATTTATGTAACTTTGGTGTTTGTTTAGTTCGGTTCCGTTTCAGTTTCACAAAATTTTGATTTTCGGATCGGTTCGATACGATTTAGAAAAAAAAACGAATCGAAATCGAATGCTCACCACTGCATACTCATTTTATTTAAATAGAATTAATTTTTCTTTCAACGGTGAAAGCCATAAATTTAAATTGATGGATTTCAAAATGAATAATTCCAAAACGATTTGTGCTGCAATAAATAATTTGGTATTTAAAAAAGCATACGACATTTATGTTTAGATTCAATCTAGTTAGTTGAGATGCAATCATTGCATAAACATGTGAAAATTTGAAATTACAAATTTAAAAACTTGACACGATCTAGTGCGTCCCCTTTAGCCCGCAGGAATAGGTTGTTTTGCCACGATGACTGGGCTATTAAAATAGTAGATTTTTGTATAAATATAATGTACGTAATGACATCTTTTTTCGACAACATACTAACGCCATCCACAATAGGAATAGCCCAGCAATAGCCCAGTCATAGCCCAGCCACTGCCACATCAGCAGCACTAAAAATCCTCCTGCCACATCATCAAAACAAGCAAATAGCCCAGCAATAGCCCAGCCATAGCCTAGCCACTAATATCCACATCACTATTAACAAATATATACAAAATGAAATAATTAACAATCACACAATATGCAAAATTTAATTTACGAGACATATACGGGAAAAGTTTAATAATACTATTAAAATTTTAAAAAGTACAATAATTTAAAAAGTACATTAATTAAAAAAAATACAATAATAAAAAAAAGTACATAAATTTTAAAATACTCGTTATCCCCGGTGCCCATCCCGTTGGGGTCGGAATACTTGGTGCCCAGCCCGGTATCGGCGGAAACCCCCCCGGCGGACTCCCCCCCGTTGGGGCCCCGGGCATCATCTGCTGCCACGAGTACATGTTGTAGTACCTGGGCACCTGTCCCCATCCACTTCCCACAGGGATCGCCGGAGTTTGTGACCCGCTACTTCCGGAACTGGGCTCGTTGTTGAGATCCATTTACCGTTGTTGATCTTGAACAGAAATTAAGATAGAGAGAATACTCGTTAAAACAAGTGGTGCGAATGAAAATGACGAACAAAGCGCGTATATATAGTGTTTCGAAAAGAAAAAAAATTATTTTTTCGCGCTAGGCGGTGCGCTGGGCGATCCGGGCGCTGCAATAGCGCCGAACGGACCGCCCAGCGCCACGCGACCGCCCAGCGCTGCGCGGTTTCTCTCTCCAATCGCCCGTAGGCCATCCACAATAGGCGCCCAGCGAACCGCCCAGCGCCGGCGCTCGGCTGGGCGGTCGCTGGGCGCCTATTGTGGATGGCCTAATAAATTTGTTGATTACAGTTGGTGGACTAATTTTTTGAGCCGGGTTATAAAATAGTCTGAAATTTTGAAGGGAAAAAGAAATTAGCCTTTTTTAATCTAGTTAGCTCAGATGCAGTCACAAACTAAATTAATCAGTAATATGTTAATTGATATTGTATTTTGATTAAATAATCTCGAAAGTTAAATGTTGGTCGTAAAAGTAATTCTAAGATTACCACAAAATGAAGATAATTAAATCACTTTATCAATATTCTTGATTTGTGAGTAATAAACACACAAGCACGCTCTCACTCTCATATCTTGACATCAATTAAATTACGATATTCTTAAGATCCAAAGAGATATTAATACCTCCCTCAAATAAGATAAAAACGAGTCCAATACAATCATTAATTAATGAATTGCGGAATGGTATTATTGCATGTCATATATATCTTGGTAGATTAGAAATGATGAAAATTATAGATGACACGTTAATTGATGACATATATCATTTATCTCTCGGACAATGACCCAAAATTTAATTTATGGTAAAAGCATCAAATCCATTTTTCGTTTATTAATATAATTGTTTAACTTAAATACTACTCCATGTTTTATAGCGAATGTTTAGGAATAATGTATTTATTTCTGCAGTTTGACAATTTAGTTTACAATATAATTTTAACTATTTTTTAAAATTGTTACTTCTTTCAAATCAATTCATTATTTAAATGAATTATTCTCATTCGGTTTAATTGAGAAGAACGATAATTAATTATCTCAAAAAATATTAGTACTTGTGAATAGCTACTCCGATTTCCATAAATAGGGGTGTCGTGTTCTTGTTTCTATGGATTTTTTTATATTTTGAATAATTAAAGCATCCAAAATGAAGTTGACAGATAATTAAAACAAGTAATATCTCTATATAACTTGTTTTATTTTTCTTATTTGAAAAACATGAGAAAATATGTATAATACTTGTCACGGTCACTATCTAACTGAGAAAATAATAAAAAGTTTCACTATATATAGAAGGGTTTTTGGCTTTAAAAACCAAAAACTTTCACCAAATTCCGATTTTTCCCACGAACTATGAGATTGGTTTTTAAAACCACGAACTTTCACATCGTATGCCATTTCCCAACCCGACCCGAATAACACATTTCCGGTGCAGAAGTTGTCCAACGTGGACAGCCGCAGAAATGACATGGATGCCGGAAAACGACGTCGTTTTACCCTCAATCAAGAATTAAAACACTTAAATAATCAAAACCGATCAAAATTAATCAAAATCTCCTAAACCCTAAACCCTAAACCAAAATGGCATACGATGTGAAAGTTCGTGGTTTTAAAAACCAATCTCATAGTTCGTGGGAAAAACCGAAATTTGGTGAAAGTTTTTGGTTTTTAAAGCCAAAAACCCTATATAGAAATAGAAGATAATTGGAATGGTGGATCAAGGATACGACGCTTTCACGCCATTAGGCTTTCATGACTGAAACAATTAAGTTTGCATATTTGCAGTATCTGATCTAATTACTAAAAAATAGCACCACATATTATTTTATTGAGTAGTTATACATTGTTTTCAGTCACTTGTGCTATTTATCACTTTTTTGCTTAATGTTATTTTTGCCAATTTATTTCTCTATCTTCTCTCTATTTTTTTTTCTTTCTCTTATTCATTTAATTTAATTAGTTTAAGTAAAAAAAAGTGAACAGATAGTCCCTTAATTTTGCATGTTCTACTTTTCACTATCCCTGAAAAAAGTTATCATATAAAATCCTAGACATTAATATATTTTACATTTAAGGTGTTTTTTTTACTTTTCTTAATTTTTAGTATATGTCACATTAAAAAGTAATTTTACTTTAACCATTTATACTAGATTCAAATTTTATGGAGTACAATTTTTTAGTGCATGTCCCATAAAATATTTGCAGTAGCTTCATATTTGGTGTTGCTCCGCTGAAAAATAGAGAATGGGTTTGAGTTTTGCAGTATGATTGGAGAAATTTTTTACACAAAAAAAATATACTATGAGATTTGATGTATGGTTAGAGATGGTGTATGCCTTCACCCCATGAATGACATTTTCATACTTTTTACGTTCTAAATAAATCCCCCAACTAAGATAAATTAATTGATAAACTTGTTTTAAGCATCCACATATAAACTTGTAACAATATATAATAATTAATACATCGTCAAGTTTCCAGAACACAGTTACAATGTTCAAATATCATGATTTTATGTGAAGAAGTCTTCTAAACTAAGTACTAGTATCTTATAGTAATTGAAAAAGGCTATACTACAAATTTAGCAAACATAAAATCGATGACATCACATTGTAGCTCAGAAAACAAAGCAAATAAAACTTGTACTATTACATTTTAATAATTAATATTATCTCATCAAATTTCCATGTGATCACGGTTATAGAAAATAATCAAAATATTGATTCATTTTGTTTGAGTAAATAACAGTAGTAATTATGATGAGATTATTTCCATGCAAGTTGCAACTACCCAGCCAGGCATTACCCACAAACGTCCTCATATACGTGTTTTTAGTGTAATGTTTCACGCGAGAGAGAGAGAAAAAAAACACTAATTCAATGATGTGTTCATTATTTAAAGTCTTTTGTAAAATCATGCTCCTTTTTGACGAGTGTGATTTCACCCATCCCCATCTCATCTAACTTAATTTCTTCGATGCCCATTAACTCCAAAAGCTTTTTAGAACTCATAATTTATCTATGCTGCAATCTCTCTTCTTTGTTTGAGTAAAAAGTTTTAACTGTATGATCTGTGTAGAGTATGATCGTTTCTTCAAATTCGACTACTTTTATCTATTGATGAAGATGAGAATGGATCCAAGATGATGATATAGATAAAAGAAAAGCTTGTCTCTTGCTTTTGTTTTGTGAAGTTGGGAAAGATGGGATCGTTTCCGGGGCATATGGTTCCAGGAACGTTGTTTTTGGTTGTTGGGATGTGGCACGTCTGGTGCTCTATATGTCGATATGTGTCGGATCCTGAGACGTACCGGGTGAGGGTTTGGAACCCGGTTCGAGCATTTGGTGGAGGCTTTGTTGATCTCTGCATAGAGTTTCTTTATGCAACCCACCTCAAGATCGTTGTTGATGGCGCCTTGAACCCTTCTCACGTCAACAACTTTGAGCACTCTGCAATGCTCCTCATGTTCTTCATCTTTGGAGTCATCACACTCCTCTGTGAACAGACAAGGTTAGTCTGTCAGAAAATATATATATTGGTTGCTCAGATTGCATTGATCAATGAGGATTGATGCAAATGTACATTGATTTGTTGCAACTTGCAAGATGATGTTGTTATTCTGTTTACAGGCATCTGCCATTGTCTGAAGGTGCATTGTGCCTGATTGCTGCAGCAGCATTCACAGCAGAGTACCTCTTGTTCAACTTCCACTCGACTACGCACAAGGGGCTCGAGGGGTACTACCACCGTGTCCTGGTGCTCCTGATAGGCCTATGTATAGCATCAACTATCGCAGGAGCACTAATGCCGACCAGCTTCCCAGCTGATTTGACCAGTGGCATTGCTATAACACTCCAAGGCCTTTGGTTCTATCAGACTGCCTTCACTCTCTATGGCTCAATGATGCCGGATGGCTGTGTGCTCAACATCGACAAAATCACTTGTCGTTCCTTCGAGCACGAAGCCCGCGGCGAGCTGCTGGCTAATCTCCAGCTGTTCATTCAATTGTTTGGTGTTCTCGCTTCTGCTTCTGGTGCATATGTTTATGCACACCCCAGATTCAGCCACTGATCAGAATTTGGGGGGTTGTCTATTTTTTTAGGAGTATATATACAAAAATTGACAAGAGATTTGAACACCTTATAGTTTTTGCCTTTTGGTATTGAATTGTATATGTAAAGATAATGCCAACATTAAGTTGTGATTTTTGTAGAAATGTGAGTATTACATAGTAGAAAGACAACAGAAGCAAACCTGTTTTGGCATTAACATTAATATTGGACAAAACCAGCAGTTGAGTTATTTGTTACAGTAAAATCAGTTGCAGATGAACTAAATCTAAACACACTTATTTCATAAGTAGAAACGAGATGTTTAATATGGGACAATTGATTCAATGAGCTCTTGTAGCGGAGCGAGTTCCTTCTTGTCTATCAGCGAAAATTCCTGCACAACAGAGCTTCAGAGTTAAAGCTAGTGAACGATGCTCGATTATGTGCAAAGAAACTATAAAATCTTGCAATCAGCTCAGCTTGAAGAAAGGCTTTGACTAGTAAAATCAAAGTATCAGAATACTTACGTATGTAAAAAGTATAAAATGCTTGAAGCAAGTATTTAAGTGAGCTTCCTCCTTAAGACTCACAATCTTCTGAAAATGTGAATGATATATATGAGCATATACGCGGAATAGCCGCTTAAATATAGTCTTCACAACATCCCTGAAATTAGTAGGAAATGGTGCACCTGCATATGTTCCTCCATCAGTATTGAGCCAATACATTTATCAAAAGAGAAAACACTTTGCTATGTAGACAGCACTGATAAGTTGAATCAGACATAATCATTACCAAGCCTTTGAGGAAATAGGGATTCATCATCCAATTGCGTCTCAATCCAGTCCATCAAATACTCGACATATTTAGGAGCCGAAACTTCAATAGGTTTTTTTATTGTTACACCATCCGCCCATCTGTACTCGTACCTGAAAATGTGTTTGTCTACATATCATGCATACTTCTTATACATACATATGGAAACATATACGTTCTGCTTCTTGGTTAAACCAACAGATATGTAAGAAGCATATAGTGAGGATGAGATTCAAACATTCCTAACAATACAGAATGCCACTCAAGAAATGAATTGGAAACAGTATTAGCATCAGACTTAAGGAGTTCATCTTTAATTTTTTTCTCCTTTCTACTTTCAGATGGTAAAAGAGTACCCATATGGTTGTTTCTCAAAACATAAACAGAAATAATAATCAGCTAGACATACTTGGGACCAGCAGACATTGTAGGGCAGTTTTCTGGCGTACAGAACTCTGTGAGGGTGCCATAGAGAAGATTCACCTGGTTGAAGAAATCTACAGCTGAAGATGGAAAATCAAGAAACCTTCTTTAATTTAGATACACAGATGAAGAATTAAGTACAAAACTGTTGTTTTTAATCATGTAGAAATTGTTATTATGCATCATTTTTTATGCCTTCATAAAACACAATCTTGATGTCCATAAAAGAGTAATAATATTGTGCTTCTCAGTGGCATCATATCATGAGCAATCAATGAGGAAATACAATCTTATTTTCTTGTTTAAATTTTTTTATTGGGGGGGGGGGTGTTAACCATTTGCACGGAATTTTAATACGAAAATCAGTAAATTAATTTTGTTTATCCTACTAAGCACTAGTTGAAGTCCTTCGAGTGATACTCAAGATGTGCACAGGCATAACCACAAGCAAGCACATATATGTGTACGAGAGAGAGAGAGAGAGAGAGTACTGTTAACAGCTAGCCATTCATTAAAATCTTCACCAGGAGGTAGTCTTACAGCTTCTCGCAAGTTTCCACTACCCAAAGTGGCATCAATATGTTGTCTAAGCTGTGCACCCTACAGCATATAATTGTAACAGATTCAGTGGGCAATAACTTGTAACTTAATAATGAAGTCAGGTTAATGCATTGTGCGTGCAGCCATTGGCAATAGTCGGACAGTTAAACACAGGAATGCGATGTACTCCTATTCTCTACCAATACCTTCAACCAAATAACCAAGGCATAACTAATCCACCAAAGTTCTATCATCTTGGATCTCAACCATGATAGACAAATTAGGCAGCAGAGAAAAGATTTGAACAATGACAAGAAGGAAAACTGAAATAAAATTTCCTTTACTTTGAAGATGGCTCGGAACATAAAAGGAAAAGAAAAAAAATTATATCCTCATGCTTACTGTATCAAATCAGACATCCTTTTCTCTTGGTCTAGCGTCATTAGCTAGAGCAAGTGAAACTAAAACAGCGACTGGTCAAGAAACACCATTCATTACATGATGAATTTTTTAAAAATGGTTTGAGAAATAAAAAATGAAGAAAGATTGACATAATATCTGAGTTACAAAGAAGATGACATAATATCACAGAAAGCAAAAATTGACAAACTAATATTAGAATACGAAATATGTCATTGTTATGTTTCAAGCAGAGGCTTGTTACAAACACTGGAAAGGAAGCAGAGTTAAGACCAAAACAGTTAAGAAGGGTGTCAAATATATTCAGTTGCAAAGAAATACACCTTACTGCCTGATGGGGCACTTTTCTTCGGCCGGAATGTCCTTTGATTCCTGTCCAAAAGAGCAACTCACACATTACGAACAATCAGACAATCTCCTAGAAAAAAACAACATCCAATCGGCTTACACAAACAAAGCTAATTGGACGAACAATCAAGAAGAGTTTTCTACATGTTAGGCACTATTTTTAAGTCATTCAAGTGATATCTGTGTTAAAAAAAATGCAGTTCTTTTTTTTTCATTAATCATGAAGCACATGTCAAACGCATTTTGCCTCATTTTACAAACAAGTCCCGTATTTTATCCACATATTAGGAAGATACAAATGTAATAGCAATAAAAACATGCTATAACTTTGTGATGCTACATCTCTTCCTTATTCAAATTCATTTATACCTACAGAAAGTAGTTTGTGACAAGAGTCTACGACACGTGAGGGAATGAAACAAGATCATGAACCTACGGTATAAATGGCAGGCCTAATATGCCTCTGTTTGATTTTGCAAACGGATAAACAACTGCAATGAAACATCTAATGCAGATAACGACTGTGATTTAGAAGTATTAGAAAACTTAATTGGGCTTTGCTAATCAGAGAAGATACCGTAACGAAAAAAATTAATTCCTCTTTTTCTTCACATTCAACTATCCAATAGAGCATTTTCACACCATCAAAACTCTAAACTTCAATTCCAATAGTATTGCTAACTTCAACCAAATATAATAAAAACATAAAAATAGAGAAATAACCTTTTGTTTCATCATACACCTCTTTGTCAATCAAAAAATCAACCTCGATATGAACATCAAATCACGGAAACACAGCAAAAAGCCCACATGATTCAATCAATTGAGTGAAGAAACAACACAGAATCAACCAACAAATCAGAAATTCAATAGACGAACACAGATCTGACGTGAATATTCACACAGCAAGAGATCACAATCAGATAAAATGTCACTTTTGAAGAAAATAATTACCTGCCAAGGCCAAAGAGACTCATGGCTGTGTTGACAGAGAAAAAGAAAAGGATGAGAAATTATGAAAAAACGGGGAATATTTAGAGGGGAATGCGGAGGAGTATATATACATATATAATTAGGGAAAAAATTAATTTATTAGTACAAAATTTTACTTAATTATGGATAGTCTTATACTCCCCCGTTCCTTGTTAATAGAGACATTTCTTTTAGTTGCAAAGTTTAAGAAGAGTGTGAATTCATGGTGAAAAAAAGTAAGAGATAGTAAAGTAATAGAGATGAATAGAAAATAAAGTAGAATAGAGAATTACTTTTTGCCAAAAATAGAAATGACTCAATTAACTTGAAATTTCATAAAATAGAAAAATACTCTACTAACATTTCAAAAGTAACTTTCAAAAAGACCCAAGAGTAACTTTCAAAAGTAAATTATTAAATTGTAATTTTAGTACATTTTACCATTGTTCTATATAATTAAAATTTGAACGAACTAACTCTTTCGGAAATAAATCCACCCTCTGCATTATGCTTATTGATCTATTTAACTAGGTTTAAATAGAGGAATTAAATCAATTTCAATTGAGGTAGTACGGCGCGTTGAACCGATGACTCTTTAAATTTGGAAGTCTTGGTATTCAACCCATTTTTCGGCTGGCCTGATTATATGTAAAGCATTCATAGTATTTAAATGAATACAACAAATCTTGCATGGTTGGCAGTGATCAATATGTCATATATGTGTGAGTTGTAATTGTCTACATCATCTGAATTTCGTAGCAAGATTTGAACGAGACAACCTCATTCTCGAACATCAATTAATTTCCACCTTCCATTTTCGTTTGGGGTGAGCATTCTTGGATTCAGATTGGATAATTGCCCCATCTAATCCGTCAAATATAAAAAATCTGAAATCCGAATCATGAAATACTACTACTATGATTTAGTCCAAAAAATTTAATTTTATAAAAGCAGTATATATATATATATATAGGGGAGCGTTATTCTCCTTTTCACATCTTAGATCCTTTTTCCTTCTTAATATTACGCGTTAGATCTAAGGCATCAACGGATCAGATTGATTCTATAAAACTGGTTCCGTGTTGCATTATAGAAGGTGGTTGTATGCATTACAGGGTTATTATTGACATTTGACGGAAAAGTAACTGCCACATTTTGGTATCTGCGAATAATGCACCACATGGTCACGAGTAATGCATATAATTGACTATATAATGCACAATATGTGAACTGCAATGCATACGAATAAGATGTACCATGTTATGATATTTGGACACACGTTTCTTGTTTCCCCTAAGGGTTTAATAAGCTTAGGGGCTAGGGTATAGTACGTAGACACGTATGTAATCTTCACATGGTAACGAGTAATGGATATAATTAACTATATAATGCACAATTTGTGAACTGCAATGCATACGAACAAGATGTGATGTGTTATGATGTTTGACACACGTTTCTTGTTTCCCCTAAGGGTTTAATAAGCTTAGGGGCTAGGGTATAGTACGTACGCATTAATAACAAATTATAAAACGATACGAATAATTCACCAAATTGTCACGAGTAATGGATGTTATTAACTATATAATGCACAATATGTGAACTGCAATGCATACGAATAAGATGTACCATGTTATGATGTTTGACACACGTTTCTTGTTTCCCCTAAGGGTTTAATAAGCTTAGGGGCTAGGGTATAGTACGTAGACATTACTAAATGCACATATGTAATCTTCAATCCGTTGATTAACCCATATACACAATACCTCTAATAATGCATAATATACTGAGATAATGACAATTAACAACTACATAATGCACTACCTAAACCAAATAATGAACATACGTATATTCCAATAACAACAATTTGTTAGTAATGTCTACGTACTATACCCTAGCCCCTAAGCTTATTAAACCCTTAGGGGAAACAAGAAACGTGTGTCAAACATCATAACATGGTACATCTTATTCGTATGCATTGCAGTTCACATATTGTGCATTATATAGTTAATAACATCCATTACTCGTGACAATTTGGTGAATTATTCGTATCGTTTTATAATTTGTTATTAATGCGTACGTACTATACCCTAGCCCCTAAGCTTATTAAACCCTTAGGGGAAACAAGAAACGTGTGTCAAACATCATAACACAGCACATCTTGTTCGTATGCATTGCAGTTCACAAATTGTGCATTATATAGTCAATTATATCCATTACTTGTTACCATGTGAAGATTACATACGTGTCTACGTACTATACCCTAGCCCCTAAGCTTATTAAACCCTTAGGGGAAACAAGAAACGTGTGTCCAAATATCATAACATGGTACATCTTATTCGTATGCATTGCAGTTCACATATTGTGCATTATATAGTCAATTATATGCATTACTCGTGACCATGTGGTGCATTATTCGTAGCGGTTTCCAGCCGTTATTAGATTACTATTGTACCCTCATAATGCACAAAATAGGACAAATAATGCAACACGGGATTAATTACCCAATGTTGATCTTGACCGTCCATTTCTCTAATCTAATGGCTGATATTAAGAAGGAAAAAGGAGGAAATATAGGAAAAGGAAATGAATACATCCCTATATATATGTATCCAAAAATCCAATGGAGACGATTTATTTGACCAATCGTATAAAACCGTTAACATATAGGAGTATGGGGTTTAGAGTATAGGAGTATATAATATTCTATACTTGGTAATCTCCAAAATATTTTCGTCAAAACATTCATAAAAACTTGAAGGCCATGTTTGGTTGTCAGGATTCTGTCTGGGAAAGTAATATGATTCCTTAAATTTTAAATTCCTATGTTTGTTTCGATTTTTAATCAAACTGGGAAAGTAATCAGAATCCTGAGAACAAGGAAAGTTAGTACAATTTTCCAGGATTCTGAATCATAACTTTTCTTAGGTATTCTTTTTCCCAATTTTAGGATTCTTACATATTTAATGCAATATATTATTATTATTATTATTATTATTATTATTATTATTAATTACAGTATTTAAAAAATAATTTAAAATTATAAATCATACTTAATTTCAATATAATAAATAACTATAATTAAAACTATCATAATTATAAATATTTATATATAATTGTTATTATCATAATAATAATTAATAATTTATTAAATAATTAAAATATAATTATATAATATAAATTGCTATATAATAGTAATAAATACTACTCCCTCCGTCCCCGAATAAGAGTCGCTAATTTCCATTTTGGGTCGTCCCCCATTAAGAGTCACTCTTCATTTTTACCATAAATGGTAGTAGACCCCACATTCCACTAACTCAATCCACTTACATTTTATTATAAAACCAATATAAATGTAACACCCCAGTTTTCGTGCACGGATTTTTGGAGTATAAAAAAAATTTGGACGAAGAAACACTTGGAATTAAAGTGCAAGGAATTTAATTTTTATGAACTATAGTTGTTGAAAAGAGAAATGCCAATTTATCAATTAGATGAATGCTTTTGTTGGAAGGACAACTTGGAGATACAATTAATACAGGATCACATATATGAAAGAGACAACTCCAACCTACATTATACCATGAATTATGGGCTATAGCCTTGCTACTCTAGGGATGTAAAACTCCAAGACTATGTTGCTAGCTAAAAATGGTAAAAGGATCACTTATTCTTGGAGCAAATCTCTCCTCTGATCCTCTCCAGATTCAATGGCCCCATTAACCAAAGGAAAGCTTGTCTTCTTCTTTCCCTCTATACTTCTCGGAGTTCGATCCCCATGAAGCTCCAAGCAATTGTGGCAGCCAAGTGCATCTTGAGGACCCTGCCAAGTTACACAAAAAAAGGGATTAGCATAGACTCATAGTTTGGGAAATAGGGGGAGACCAAACCAAAATGTGGGAGGGGACAAGATGAGCTAAACAAGATAGCTAAGAACCCAAATCAAAGCTGTAAGAGTCAGCCAATCTGTTTTTTTCAAGGTATCATCAAAGAGGGAATCAGACCAAAAGGGCCTCGGCAAAGTGAGCTTATCACCGAGCTCATTAGAGCAAAGAGCAAACTCAACCCCAAGGCTTGCATCAATTAAGTATGATCCCTATAATCATAAAGCTCAAAAGGGGATGAGCTTGTAGCAAAAAATGGGAAGCACAATATACAAGGAGTAGGTCCTCCAAGAATTTCACAAATTTCGCAAGAAGGCTTTTTAGCTCAACTCAAAAAGAGAAGTGAGTTGTTAGCTCAAAATAGAAAGTGGAGCTCTCCAATGCCTTACACCAATTTAGGCATAGAAGCTTTAAGCTCAAATTCAAAAGTGAAGGAATCTTTATCCCAAATTAGACACAAAAATGCCAAGGAGTTTTGGCTATAAATACCAGCCCACCACCACCTCCTTCCTCACACCTCTCTAAATTCACAAATCACAAGAAGTGCAGCAAGAGAGGAGGGAGTGGCGGCGAGCTTAAGGGCAGTCCGGCGTTCGAAGGAGTCATCGAGAAAGAGGTAAAACACTAGCACACCCTCTGCTTATGTTTCGGACATCATACTAGGCCCAAGAACGTAGAAACATGGCTATAGGAACCTCACAACAGTAGCAACTATGGAACATATACCATATAGATTAAAACCCCATTGAAACCAAGCTTGAGGTAAACATAGGGGTGAACTGTGAACAACAAATAGATGCTTTAAAAATCACATAGCTACTGCCAGCTCACAATAACAACCAAAGAGCAAGATTAAACTGGATCACAACTAGGCAAAGTCCTTAATCACCAAAATATTGCATAACTCGACATGAATCGAGTAAGAAGAGGGAAAGAGGGTGAAGACTTAGCTTAGGCCGAAAGGCAGTCCGGCGATGGCGGAACCCCGGAAGCTCCGCGGGGTGGCTACGGGCCGCGGCAGAGAAGAGGGAGAAGGAGGCGAAGCCTGCTCTCCACCGATGACTTCACTAAGAGAGGGGTATTCGGCGGAGACGACGGAGGGACAATGGCGACGTCAACTCGTCGGGAGAGGGGAGAATGCGATGGTGGCGGAGTTTCCGACGGGGGAAACCGCAAGGGAAGCGGGTGAGGTGCTGCCTCCCTGAGCGCTCGACGGAGCGAGTTAGAGGCAGACGGAGGTGGAAGGACCGGCGGCGACTCTGAACTGACGGCGGTGGCTGGACACGGGCGAATAGCAGCCCTGTCTGCGAGCAGCCACCGAGCCGGCCAGCTTGTGCTAAGATTGCCGAGTGGCAGCGGCGTGGAGCACATTAAGGGCCCGTTTGGTAGAGGGGACAGTATTAGATATGTTATGATTGTAAAATGGATATTGATGGCGGATTACGCATTGATATAATCAAATCCCGTCCCCCTTTTGGTAGCCTCTATTACTCAAAATCATGTCTTGGCTCACGTTTGGTAGCCCCTCCCCTACTTTTGGGATTGAAAATATTTTCCCAATTTTCTCCCCATTAATTTGTTGCAGTACCAAATTTGCATATTCTAGAAACCATTCAGCAATTTCATCCCCAATTAAGCCTCGCCATTCTTTCGCAGAAGGCGGCAAATGTCAAATTCTGCAAATACAATAGCGGCAAATGGAAATTTGAATGCCCTAATTGGAGATTTCATTGTTAAATAGCAGAGAAGCATTCATATTCAATAACAACAACCACATTAATTGATGCAAAGCTCATTGAATGGGGGATTCAAGGCGCAATGAGGTCAGGCGTGGAGGAGGAGGCAACAGTCAAGGTACGCCTAGTTTGAATACATCCGGACATAAATTGATTTAATGTTGAATTTATTTTAGTCATTTTTTTGCCGATTTTCAGCTATGGGAAGAGGGCGGTCCTCCGCGGTCAAGGCCACGGTGACCGCTCTCGGAGGGCATGGAGCGACAGGGAGGAGATGCACTTCATAGCGTCTCTGAAAGAGTTGGTTGCTACTGGATGGAAGGCCGACAATGGATTCAGATCTGGGTATCTCTTCAAGTTGGAAGAATCCATGCGCCGCGAGTTTCCCAACACTGATTTGAGGGTCAGCCCCCACATCTCCTCGAAGCTTCACACTTGGAAAAAGTTTTACTCTGCTGTGTCCTCAATTCTGGAAAGAAGTGGTGTTGGGTTCAACAACCACGGCGACTTCAAGATCGACTGTGACGAGCATGTTTGGAGTGAAATAATCAAGGTTGTATGCAAGTTTTATCATTATCGGTTTATTATTTTTCTAGCAAATGTTTACCAATTCAGTATATTAGGTTTCACGAGTGAGCATTGTATCATCGTTTTCCCCACTGAATGACTTTGTTTGGTTGTCTCAGGCTGACAGTGGTGCTCGTTTTCTTCGTTACAAGTCGTGGCCGTATTATGCTGACTGGAAGATGGTGTTCGGGAAGGATCGGGCTACCGGCAACAACGCACAAGATACTGACCGTGCAAATGAAATTTGTGTCTCTGGATCTCGTGATTCCAACAACCCCGGCGCGTATGCAAGCCAACCGGAAGGAGAAGATGACTACGCCGGAGTGGGTTTGAATGACCGTGGCCCCCTGACGAGCAGACCGACAGTGTCTATAGCAATGCAGTGGACAGCGAGCGTCGTGGAGCAAGGAAGCGTAAAAGGGGTGATGCACTTGATGGTCTCATCGACGTCTTAGGCAAACTGCACGAGGACACAAATGCAAGGCTTGATCGTCTGTCGGATCGCATCGGGTATGAGTTTGACGTGACAAAGGCGAGGAAGGAGGTTTTCCAGATGATGGGTCTTATTCCAGGGCTCACCTTGTCTCAAGTTTTCATTGCCTCCGACGCTATACTTGCGAGGGTTGAGCGGCTCGACTACTTCATGAGTCTGCCGGAGGGAGCACGCCAACCCTATGTGTGGCATGCGCTTGAGCATTACACTAGCAACTAGTATGGCATGGTCGTGGTTTGTGCTGGGGTTATGATTGGGTATGATCTAGTCTTTTGTCGAACTAAGTAGTCTTTTGTAGTACTAAGTAGTGGCTTGTCTAACTAATTAGGCCACAATCAATAGACACGTTATAGTGTGTTCTTTTTTTTGTAATGTGAATATGGTATGCATTGTAGGCCACTACTAATGGATTATGGTTAGCTTACTTGATGATATTTCAAGATGAATACTCCAAACAATATGCACACCACAAATATGTCGAGATTGAGCACGACCTACACACAACCCATATGAATACATTCATGCAAGCAATAACAATTAACACACTTAAATAACTGAATGTTCTTAGTAGTTCTACATATCACATAGCTATGTTAACAGATCAAAATGAGCAGTATTGTACAAGTCTGCAGCAAGTAAAACTAGCACACGACGACAATAAAATGCAAGTCATTAAGCAGTTTGATCAGTGCATATTACCTTCCCGTTTACGGCCAGGGGTTATGGATGGATTGCTACATAGAAGTGCACCTCCTCTGTGTCCACTAGATAGAAGCAACATGTCATCCCAACCTTGAGTCGGTTAACTTGCTTGAAGTGACTCCAACCACGCTTCACCCGAATATGTCCTTTGTGCTTTGCGAGCCGCATTTCCCAAGTACCTCCAAAAACTGTGAAATAAGTCTCACATTCTATAGCACTCTCACGAATGAATTTTGTCCAGAAGCTGAGGGGTATCTCCTTCAAATAGTGGAAATGAAATCAGCATTAGTAGGTAAAACACAAAGAAAAGGAATAGGAGGTGGAGATCTAACCAATGTCTTATTAATTGTTGTTTTAGTGAAAGTGACTGTGAATGATGGGTGTTCTTCGATGGCTAAGGATTTTATAGGCAATATGCCATCTGCGTTATCGCTAGAGGCAACAGAGTCTGTCTCCGATGACTCGTAGTCATCGCTTGTTTCCAGGTCCGGGATTAGGTCAGTCTCCGACACGGGCCACAACGCCCCTGCATTATATGGTGTGTATGCTATAGAAGAATGAGATTGCGCATACAGATACTAGTGTATAAATCAATACATACCATCATAATCATAGATGGGAGGGCAACCAGTCAATGCGGCAGCCCGGATTACTTGGAAAACACCAGCTCCGACGTGGGTGAAGACAAGAATATCCCCATTTTTGATGTTGTTTGCAACCACGAATGAAGACCAGCCAGCCCTGAAATAGCATCCGTTTTCGACGTTAAGCAACCGCACATCCCATTTCCCACCGTTGGGCATCACAAGGAAGCATTGAGGAGGCAGATCCCGTCCATAAAGTTGTACCCATTGAGGAGGAATCCGCTGCAATGTACACAAAAAATTAACGATGTTATGATTATGCTCAGGCTTATTCTTTATGATATAGAGCTCGGAGTAAACTTGTATGCATATTGCTTACAAGACTTGAGCCGTGCACTTGAGAATGGTAGATCTTGACAAATGGGGGGTTGTGACCCGAAGCAGCCATAGTAGCTAGAGTGGGGAGATAAGGATCTGTGATTTGATTTTGGTGAGGTTGTGTTGAGTATGAAATGAGAAATGTATTTACTCAAAAACGTGTTATTCACCTAACCAATTGCATCAAATGCACGCCGTCTATTAATTGCCACCATCTACCCGCATAAATGCACTCCGCCGAATTGGATTGACGCCTCTGTACTGGGTAGAGTTGCTATTAAATGGAGTTCCTCAACGCATTTCAAGTGTTAGTAGATATTTGACAATCAAAATATTAAATGAGGGTGAAGTCACGAATAGTCCACTGTGATTAGAGTGATAAAGATAAATACTGTCTGCCTCAACTCACATTCACCTCACCAAGTAAATTCCTCATATCTTCTCTAAGTCAACTATGGACATTCCACCACAAGCAATCTTTTTCTTCAAAGGGAAGTGGTCAGCAAAATTAGACAATCAACTCTTATCCGAACTTGTGCGGGTGAAGGAAGAGCACGGTGAAATTTATTCTGGCCTACCTGACGAGGCTCTCGTCGCTGCACGCGCAAAAGTAGAGGCCGTCGCTGCTATCAAGTTCAGCGTTGATGAGCTGCAGACTAGGGTGCACTTCCTTGCATCACGGTACAAGACATTTCATATGCTTGTGTCCACCCCTGGAGTATGGTGGTATCCCAACATGAAGGTTGTCGATGCTGCGGACAGCGTGTGGGGAAAGGTTATGAAGGTAATGCCCGTCCATTTTAACACTTTTCAATTTTGAAGTAAACTAAACATGCATGTGTGTTGTGTAGGAGAACCCATTATCCGCTGCCTACTACCATGAGGATGAGCCGGAATACCGCCTACTCACCTCAGTTTTCGGCCCACTAGATGTGAAACAAGAGGGCTCCGAAGAATTGAATGTCGATGTCCCAAAAGATGTCATAGTGCTATCCGACACTACCATCCCCCGCCGCGAAGTGATAGACCTCACTGCAGTGGACTCTCCTTTTTCACAAGAGGTTAACTCACCCGCGATTGTGATCAGTGAAAAGGTGAAGCGCAAACTGTTCGACGATGAGGTCGAGTCCTCTGACCGAGAGTCCTCCAACAAGCCGCCCACTGTCTTCTACGTGCCAGGACCTCGGGGGAAAGCCATCACGAAGATGCCACCTCCGCGTTCATTGCCTGTCCACCTCCATGTCCCTAGTCCAAAGGCATCCCCTGGTGGATCGTCACAGGCGTCCAATAGCCCAAATCCACGGGGTGATATCAGTCGCCCTTTACCACGTTGGCCCTAAGTAGAATCGCCGACCGCACATGACTGAAGTAGTGCACTTTTGTCTTCATGTTTCAATAGGAACATGGATCTATGCACATATTAATCAATATTCTGTCATGGCAAAAGACATGTCAATTTTAATGTAGTGCTCTTTTGGATTCATGTTTCAATAGAAACATGGAATTATGCACATATTATCAACTCTTATGTAATGGACAGTATCATTTTATGATGCAAAAGTATCATTTTATCATTTGAAACTATCATTTTATCCCCTCAAACTATCATTTTATCCCCTCAAACTATCATTTTATGATGCAAAAGTATCATTTTATCATCCAAAAATCTAAAACTATCATTTTAAAACAAAAGTATCATTTTATCATTTGAAACTATCATTTTATCCCATCGAACTATCATTTTATGATGCAAAACTATCATTTTATCATCCAAAAAATCTAAAACTATCATTATGATACAAAAGTATCATTTTATCATTTGAATCTATCATTTTATCCCATCAAACTATCATTTTATGATCCAAAAATATCATTTTATCATTTGAAACTATCATTTTATCCCCTCGAACTATCATTTTATGATGCAAAAGTATCATTTTATCATCCAAAAAATCTAAAACTATCATTATGATACAAAAGTATCATTTTATCATTTGAATCTATCATTTTATCCCATCAAACTATCATTTTATGATGCAAAAGTATCATTTTATCATTTGAATCTATCATTTTATCCCATCAAACTATCATTTTATGATGCAAAAGTATCATTTTATCATTTGAAACTATCATTTTATCCCCTCGAACTATCATTTTATGATGCAAAACTATCATTTTATCATCCAACAAATCTAAAACTATCATTATGATGCAATACGTCACTTTCCCCTTCACAATTTTCTTCAAGTTTCCAAAATCACTCCAGGAGTAGTGCCTTCCAATTACCCAAATCAATCTCCTCAATTTTTTAATCAATCAAATTCCTCCCTGTTCGCCTATCTCATTTTCTCTTTTCTGCTCAAATCGTCTCTGCCCCCTCTCTACCCAAGTCATCCTCTTTTTCTTCCAAGCAAAAAAACCGTCTCGGAACATGGCATTATGCATATATTAATCCCATGGTGCTTGGTATTTAACGTTTTTTACTTTGCATTTGGTAAGGCTATTTTAACCATAGTAGATGATCATTAACATAATATAAATCAAAATCCAGAAAGTCATTCCCAACCTAATCAAGTTCAGCCTTCCCACACTAATAATTGTCATCGATGACGCGATTAATGCGTTCAAATATTACAATTCCATGTTGTAATTAACGAAAACAAGGAATATCGACGGCTACGCAAAAGGGGGCAACGAAGTAGTAGCTTCTGGTGACAAGTCGTTTACCCGTGAGTGGCTTGTCCGAATCAGAGATGGTGATTTACATACTGCACAATTAGATCAACCGACATGGGTTAGCATATTGTTGACTAATTTTCCTCATAGTTCATTGTTTGAATATATTTATGTCTATACCTCATCCCACATAGAACCCGCTAAGTTGTCTCGCATTTGTGTCCACGCATTGGAGGGCTCCACAGAGTCTATATACTCTCCAGGGACATTGGGGTCGTCCGCCCCCGTGACTAAGTCTTCGTCATATACGCCGGCGAGGGCGTCGAGGGGATCCACTGGCATTGCTGTTCTAGCGTAGTTATGTAGAAGAAAACATGCTAAAATGAGCTGCGTTTGTGTTTTCACCGGGTAGTAAGAAGCACTCCTAAGTATCCCCCATCGCATTTTCAAAACGGCAAATGCTCGTTCGATGACATTGCGAGCCCGTGTGTGTCTCATATTGAAGATTTCACGTGGATTCTGAGGGGCTCCACTTGCCGGGCCCCATTCTTTGAGATGGTAGCGGACACTTTTATAGGGTGTTAGGAATCCTTCACAATTTGCATACCCATTATCACAAAGATAATAATTTCCTACAAAAGATTGACCAACATTAAGTCATTTTCAAATTCTATAATATGCAGGGGATATTTCAAATTCATAACTTTAATTTTATACCTCGTGGAACTTTGAAGCCATACTCACGATTAACGGCATCCTTTAGGACACGAGCATCCCCGGCAGAGCCTTCCCAACCGGCGAGAACGTAAACGAATCTCATACTACGATCACAAGCGGCTAGGGTATTAGTGCAAATCTAACCCTTTCGTGAGCGGTAGCGAGGCTTGTCAGCATTAGGAACTTGCACGTTGATGTACGTGCCATCAAGGGCTCCCAGGCACCCCTGCGCAAAGCAAACATTTGTCATATCTTACTAGTAACAGCAGAGCACATTTGGAAAAGCAAATCAACCTTGAACCATTTCCATCTGTGATCCTCACAGTCGTCACCCACAGCATCGGCCACCACCCAGAATGTACGATGAAGCTTAATCACAGCCCTCAAGACAGCATGAACGTACTTGGAAACAGTATACCCTGACCTCCAATGCTCGAACTTCACTACTCGAACCTTCTTGTGATGCGCCAAAATTGATAGAAAAATTGCTACTTGTTCCTCCACGGTGACATACCGACCATCCACAACGTCACCAGTCTGCTGAAGCATAATACACAGCCTCCCAAAGGCGTTTCTATCCATTCTCAAATTTTCAATACAAGCCACATCAGTCACACCAGTAAGTCGGTTCAGCCGTTGAACCTGTTCAGGTATCCGCCGGATATATGAATATCTGGATCGATTAGCGGTAGTAGTGAAACGTCGTCCCCGACTAATGCTTCGGAGGTAGATGAGGATAACGCAGATGATGTCGAACTGATGGTCCCGAATGATATCAGAAGCAATCTGAATAATCATTTCGTTAACTGCCTTTCTACTTGCCATAATAATCCCAAATTAACTGCACAGACGGCGTAGGACGCTGCTCGACACAACGGTTTACAGAAATAACAATGTATAGGTAAATCGAACAACAATTTGGGTATTTTTGACAAACGAGCACGACATCTGATTTACGATGTAATTGACTAATTTACTAATTTACTAACCAAAACCCAATTCAGCAAATCTGGACAATTGGGTAATTGGCTAATTCCGATTCGAAAAGAGGAATACACATTGGGGTTCGATTTCGAACAGAACCAAAAGTACCCAAGCACAATTCAGGTTTTCCAGCTTTGAGTGAATCTAACCGTAAAGATTGACAATGAGATGCAGATAGAAAGAGTACCGTCGCCATACCTTGAGCAATGGAGTTTCAGATTCGGACTCCTTGACCGACCTCGTCGTTTAGATCTGTGGATTACTAGGGCAATTTTGGTCTCGGATGTGTTGAGGAACCCTAGCTGCAAGTGAAGAGAGAAGAAGCAGGCGTGGAGAATTTGGCAACAATTTGGTATGTCTTAATTTTAGATAATGCAAAAGGGTAGTGGAGGAAATTGTGATGTGTATGACGGCCCATGTTCCAAAGTGGGATCATAAACCCTGAAAATTGTCCCGGATGCTTAACCCACAATTGTCCACAAAAGCAATATAAAAGAGCCGGGTCACATGGGTTCACTCCCGGGTCGGGGTGATTGTTGTCCAAGCTACCAAATGCCCGGATAAAGAAGGATTAACTTGTCAAGTGCGCGCTCGCGATTTGATGTGCAGTTTTTATGAAAAGTGCTATTTGCTTGATGCTATAATATGATGTTATGTGTTGCCTTATTGGTGCTTATGAAGTGTAGCCTTCGTTGATATTTGAGTTCGGCTTTGACCGATAGAAAAATGAGTTTATGTTTCAAGAGTGTTTTATGAGGAAATGGAAGTTTTGAAAGTTTTGAGTTCGGTTTTGACCGATAGAAGTGAGTTCCGTTGAGAGAACGTTTACGAGGAAAATGAAGTTTCGGAAGTTTTGAGTTCGGCTTTGACCGATAGAAATGAGTTTTGATCCAAATACGTTTACGAGAAAAAAAAAGAAGTTTTGAAGGTTATGTGTGCGGCTTTTGATGAAAGAAAGATGAGTTACGTCAAAAATATTTTATGATAAAAAATAAGGTTGCAAAGGTTATGTCAAGCCATGTTTTGTTTTGAACGTTGCCTATCCGACTGACTAGCAAGGACGATGTCCCTACTAGACCAGGAGATTCAGTTTTTGTGAATTCGGGTTTGTAAGTTGGTTGAGCCCATACATTCCGTTTCACCAGGAGTTTTGTGAATTCGGGTTTGTAAGTGGGTTGAGCCCATACATTCCGTTTCACCAGGAGTTAGTGAATTCGGGTTTGTAAGTGGGGTGAGCCCATACATTCCGTTTCACCAAGAGTTAGTGAATTCGGGTTTGTAAGCGGTTGAAGCCCATACATTCCGTTTCACCAAGAGTTTCGTGAATTCTATTCACTAGGAGGTTAGTAGGCTTCTGTTCCCCAGGAGTTAGTCAGATATGGCATATGTTCCAGGAAAATAGATCGAAAGATCGCTTTTGAAAAAGGAAGAGAAAATTGTTTTAGTGTTCTCGGACTTTTCCTAAAACCCCGAGTTCTCTCAAAGAGTGGCTTGACAAAATCAGTTTTTATGAAAATATATTTTGGCACGTGTCCACTGAGTACACCAAGTACTCAGCCCTGCATATGTTTTAAAAATGTGCAGGTTGAGCAGTGATGACGGCGGGCGGTGTTGAGCATAGACGATGAAGATCCTTCGATAGAATAGTACTCGGATGCGACGTGTCTCCATACACGACGTTATCTGCTCTTGACTCTTCCGCTGCAATGTAAAAGTCGAGTTTGCGCTCTTTGTATCGTGCACTCTGATATATATTATTTGAGTTATTTCAGTTCAAGTTTCAGTTGTGTCACAGTTTTTCCCCTTTCTTCCCCGCTTCTTTCATCCTCCCCTAGTCGCGATCAACCTGGCTTTCTATCCTTAGAAAGTGCGGTCGTGACAATAAAAATGTGGGTTCCACATTCCACTAACTTTTTCAACCAACTTTTCTTTACATTTCTTAAAACCCGTGCCCGGTCAAAGAGCGACTCCTATTAGGGGACGGAGGGAGTAATTAATATTTTATAAATTAATAATTAATTAATAAAATTGTAGTAAAATTTTATATTATAAAATTTATTTAATTATATTATCTGTAAGTATAATAATAATAATAACAATAATAATAATAATAATATAATATTTATTATTATAATACTCCATGTAACTATAATTATAATTTTATTATTATATATTGTGATGGATAATCCATATTTAAACTATACATCGTAATAATAAATATAATAATATAATAATAATTATTATTTGTAATTAATAGTTTATTAAAAATATTATTATTATTGTTCTTTATTAATAAAATATAATAAGTATATTTTTAGTTTGATATTTCAATCAAATATAAAATTTAAAATCTTGATATTTTCCAAACATAGGAAAATAAAGTTATTGGGAATCATATTCTCGGGATTCATTTTCCCAGGAATCATTTTCCCTGCCAACTTTACTTTCCCGTCAACCAAATATGGCATAAATGTTTACACTCGAGATTAATTTACTTTCCATTTATCATACCATCTCCACGAATTATAGTCAAACATAGTGGAATAGTACATTAATTATCTTCCTTTCATTTTCTTATAAATTATGACAAAGTTATGGCTGAAGCAATTCACAAAACAATTTCTCCACTTTTCCTGGATATTGAAAATACTAATTAGGAATTTTTTTGAACAAAAGATACTACTCACTCCGTCACAAGGAAGATAACCCCTTCCTTGGGCGGCACATGATTTTATACAATTGTATTTTGTGTGTTAGGTGGAGAGAGTAAAATAAGAGAGATGGAATAAAGTAGAGATAAAAGTATTTTCATTATTAGTAATGGGTCATCTTGTTTGAACAAACCAAAAAAGAAAGTGGATCATCTTCGGTGAGACGGAGGTAGTGCAATACAACACAATGAGGAGTGTTTCTACTCCCATAATTATCATGTTATTTGCCTTTCTTTTCGGTAAGTTTTCCATCTTATTCAATTTCTTTTTTCGTGTTGAAGTAGAATGATTTGCATGATAATATTAATATTTATTAAATAATCAGATATTCAAAATTTATTGATGGTTCATGCTCGACTTGGTAATCCTCCACTGCCTTCATTGGATGAAGAAGCTGCAAATGCCCCTTCAAATTGTAAGTGTGAAAAAAAGGTTTTCATCTGGTGTCTATATACTTTTATACGAAAAACTTATTTACATATAAATAATGATTATTGATGCATATGTGTAGGTGACACAAAAATAGAAAATGTGAATGTTGATACGCGGCTTCCTCCAGTATACCGGTGCGTGAGCATTTTAGGCATATGTGGTGTGACACTAAGTGAAGATCGATGTATCCAACTCTGCAACGATTACTACTTCGGGGTGAACCCATATGCTCGGTATGACCTTCTTCCTGGAGCTACCGACGTTTTTTTGTTATTGCGAACACGATTGTCGCAGATCGTAGTTAATTTCCAAAGTGTCATAAATTTTATTTTTCAACATATGTACAATGGAATTTTTTTGTTTACAATAACTTTTATATTTGATTACACATAAGCAGATACTTTACTTCACAAAAGGTCAATATTAATTTTCCTCCTTTCAAAACATTTTTTTATTTGTTGTTAGAGCATCTCCAATGGCGGACGTCCGGTCGGACGTGCGCGACGGGCGACCGGGACGTCCGTCATTATGGCAGGGGAGGTCGGATACGGACGTCCTGTGAGGACGTCGGGTGTCCTCGGATGTCGGCGCGACGGGCGGGCGGACGTCCGCCATTGTGGCGTGGGTCGGACGTCCGGGTCGGACGTTCGATTTTTAAATTTTTTTAAACTCTATATATACGGCTCGTTGAAATTTTATTTCCGTAAACGTAAATTGTTTTATTTGTAAATTTGTGATTTTTTTTATTGCGGGAAGTCCTAGTGGGAAGGGCGGATTGTGAAGGGGATGTCCTAGTGACGTGGCAGTGGGATGAGAAGTCCTAGTGACGTGGCGGGAGGTGTTTTCGGGATGTCCTAGTGGATGTCCGAGTGGGACATCCGCCCACTGGAGATGCTCTTACTAGGGCTTAAACAAATGACCTCATCTTTAAATACCAACTCCTTTACCACTTCATCACATGCCCATTTTGAAATATTATGAACATTAATTATTCTTATACATTAAATATAAAACTTTTTTTCCACCAAAACTAATAATTCATTTTAATTTTATATTCTTTGAAGAAATTGTTAATTATATTTTTACAAGCACTTAAATTTTACAATATAGAAGTTTATAACTATACATAGACTTTAATAGTTTTTAATATTCTTATAATTTATTGTTATCGGATATTAACATTTTTATAGTATATATTTAATTTATATACACTTACTATATTGATATTAATATATAATTTTACTTAAAATATGTTATTGATTATAATTTATTGTTATCGGAGTAATTCATGTTTTATTTCGTATTATATTATTATTGATTTTATCAAAATCACACATAATAAGAATGCCGGACAAATAACCAATTCTTTTATAAGTGGTTGGACAAATAACCCGAAAAATAGTAAGTAGTTTAATTAGATTTAAAATCAATTAGAACTCGAAAAAATAAATTTGTACAGTTGTACTCCTCTATCATATAGATTTAAAATTATTGACCCTGTACCACACCTCAGACTACCTGCTAATGCTTACTACATGAGTCATGCACTAATGGGAGTTGTATATACATATACTGTTACATGCTAATTATACGAAAAATACTACCCCTTCTGTCCTATAAAATATAGACGTTTGGGATGATACAAATTTTAATGCATTATTGATAAAAATAAGAGAGTTAAAAAGAAAAGTAATCATACAGTAGCATTTAGTGAAGAACAAACCATCTTATTAGAGAGAATAAATTACCAAAAATAGAAAGAATTATTTTTATAGAACGACCTAAAATAAAAATAAAAATTACTCCGTAAATTTTTAGGGAACTAAGAGTGTATTGTTATATTATAAATAAAGATATCAACCCAATAGAAATGCAATGCAGATAGATAGATAGCATTAAATGAATGCATAGGAAAGAGAAATACTTTTTACATAAATTCAAAATAACATTTAGTGATTGAGGTCAATTTGATTCTAAAAAGTTCAGAAAAATGCAAAACATTCATTATATTGAAAATGAAGACGTCAACTTAGGAGAGACATTAAATACAATGCAAATCAGAGAGAGTACATTAAATGTATGCAGATATTTTAAGGTTTTAATATACTCTTTAGTGGTAGTCCAAAAATATTTAAAATATTTCAAAAGGATTTTAAACATGCAAATTTCAAAATTTATAGATTTTTCATAACAATTTTTTTCTGAAATAATCAAATCTATATAGTCTGAACTTATTCTCCATTTGCCATACCATCTACCCAAAATATATAGAATCAAATATAGTTGGATAGTTGACTAATTAATTGAATTCGTTTCATTTAATTTCTTATAAATCGTGACAAAGTTATGGTTGGAGCAATTCAAAGAAGAATCCTCATCTCTCCTCTAGTCATTGACATTAAAAATACCAATATCACAATGAGGAATGTCTCTAAGCTAACAATTATCATGTTTTTTGCCTTTCTTTTTGGTAAGTTTTCCATTTAATTTCTTCTATCAGGCTTGTAAAATTCCAATCAATTATATTGTTGGTGTTATACTGTTATTAGTTTTTCAATTTTATTTTCTTTGAGGAATTTCTAGGTAAGTGGACAAGTTGTCACACTAACAATGTTGAATCTTCCCTTGGTGTTACTTGTTACTCAAGCTTTATTTTGATTTTCTATTTTAGTAGAATGAGAGGAACAATTCTTTTTTGGGTAATGCATGTTAATGGAATTCCATTTTAATGAAGAAGTTTAGTTGTATTCCGACTCAGGGAGTGACGCACAACCCTTATGCGTCGTTATTAATGAACGACGCACAACCCTTATGCGTCTTTGGTTAATGACGCACAAGGGTTATGCGTCGTTCAAAGACGCATAAGAATTATGCGTCTTACCCTAATGACGCATAACCCTTATGCGTCACACTGGTAAGCATTCCCGCCTGTCCCCCGGGTGACCCGGGTTCGATCCCCGGCAAAGGCGCATAATTTTTGGTAAGCATTGCCAAAAATAAATGTTTAGAATAACTCATTTTTATCAAATACTAATCACTTAAAAAATTGCGCCGTTGCCGGGGATCGAACCCGGGTCACCGGGTGACAGGCGGAAATGCTTACCAGTGTGACGCATAAGGGTTATGCATCACTAGGGTAAGACGCATAATTCTTATGCGTCTTTGAACGACGCATAACCCTTGTGCGTCATTAACCAAAGACGCATAAGGGTTGTGCGTCGTTCATTAATAACGACACATAATTGTTGTGCGTCACTCCCTGAGTCGGAATACATCTAAACCTCTTCATTAAAATGGAATTCCATTACTAGACTAGAACAAAAGTAGAAAGAGCTCTAGAATGAGATGCATAATAATACTAGTAATTATATTGAATGTCACAGGTATTCAAAGTTCACTGATGGTACATGCTCGACTTGGTAATCCTCCAATGCCATCGGTTGGTGAAGAAGCTGCAAACGCCCCTTCAAATTGTAAGTGTGAAATAAATTTGTAAGTTTTTTATGTTATTTTATGAGAATTATTCATATATAAACAAATGAGTTTTGATGAATAAATGCAGATGACACAAAAATGGGAAATCTGAAGTTTATTAGACCTCCTCCAATATACCGGTGCGTGAGCATCTTGGGTGTATGCAATGTGACACTAAGTGAAGCTCGATGTGTCCAACTCTGCAACAATTACTATTATAATAAACATCCATCTTCTCGTTGTTACTTTTTTCCCGGAACTACAGATGTTTATTGTGACTGTGAACATGATTGTAAATAGAGATCTTAGTCGAATTTCCAAATATTCGCTTTAAAAATAAAACATTGTGACATTATTTGGTACTTTGTCATCATATGTACAATGAAAGATTTTATATTTTCAATTTACTTAGTTGGTGATATTATATTTAAATTTTTGTTAAAATGAGGTTGAAATTTGCCCATAAAGTGCAAATGGGCCGGGCGCTAGGGCCTATCTGCGAGCGATTTGATGATGCATACAGGTTTTATACATAACAATCTAACTAATCATTCAAATATGTGACTAGGATTTTAAGGTTTATACTTTATACTAATATGATTTAATGGTGTTTTATGTTCTCAATCTCTATTAAATTCTAATTTTTTAAAATTTTCATATTTTCAATAAATTTTCCAAACTTTCAATATTTTCTACTCCATACAATGTCTTTTACATAAATTTTGGTGATAGAATTCAACTAGTTAGAGCATGTCCATCGGTGTTCTTACGCAAGGACGACATCCGTGCCGTCGGCAAGAGCAGACCCCTGCTCGCCGCTGTGCTCTTGTCAGCGGCATGGCCTTGCTCGATGCATAGAGCACGTCCGTGCCAACGGCAAGAGCACGAGCAGCCGACGTGGCATGCTCTGGTTGGCCGTTGATTTATTATTTATTATTATTTTTTTAAATTTGAAAAAATCTGAAAAATCCAGATTTAATAAAAAAAATATTTTCCCAGTTCCTAATAAAATATATACATTTTTTCTACACTTTTAATTTATTTTTTCATTATTTTTATCTCAAAATTCATACTTTCATCTATAAATACTCTCATTTCAAACACACAAAAATGACACTATAGCAAACAACTCTCTCAATCTCAATTTTTAGGATTTTAAAAAAAATTTAAGATTTTAATTATGTAACTTTTAATTTGTTAGTAATTTGTAATAGTATTTTGCGTATTATTAATGCATTTAATATTGTGGAAATGTTTTTAATAATTGAAGTATTTAAATTAAATAATAGAATGGTGGGACCCTTGAGCATGCTCTTGCGGAAAAACATGGATGTTGGTGTTGTGCTTTTGCCAAATAACAAAGAGTAAAAAATTAATAAAAGTGGATCCGGGCCCACATTCATGCTCTTTAATAAGAGCATTGATGGAGATGCTCTTAAAGTGTCCACAATGGTGGCCCTTGAAGTCCACCAAAGTTGGTCCGGCCATGAAATGTGGCTCTCCATGGCCCTCCGCAATGGTAAATAAACAAAAACAACAAGGGCCACGAAATGTGGCCCTCTCCAAAAAAAAAAATAATTTGTTTACTTTTTTAATTATATTTTTTAATTTAACTACAACAAATTTAATTAGCCTAATAATTTGAAAAATAAACATAATTTAATAAAAAAGCGAATTACAGACAAATTTTTGTCGTATTATAGATAGAGGAAAATTATACAACGAAAATTTTTAAAAAACACTACACAAAAAGACGCCACCCTTCCTACTCGGTGGCGTCATCAGAATCCGGCACGTCTTCATCACCACCCCCACTGCCCCCACTGCCGCTAGCTCCGCCCGTCTCCGACCCATCGGCCCACCCCAACTTCGACCTCAATCTAAGAATGAGGTCGTAGCACATCTTCTTGGTGAGAGGGTCTGTCGACTTCTCGTACAAGGACAAGTTATCCCCAAGTTGCTTCATCATCTGTACCTCCAGTGTTTGAGCCAACGCCGCGGTCGGTGATGAGCGCGGTGCTGACGCGCTCGCAGCAGAGACTTGGGATACGTTTCTAGCTTCCCGGATGGCAGCTTGTTGGCCCTGCGGGCGATGGCGCCTCAACATTGTCGAGTGGGGCTCCTCCAACACATAGTCATTCAGGTCGAATGCACGTGAGTCGCCACCACTGCTGTAGGTGCCGTCGGCACGGAGCTTTGTCCGCTTCCCAGTATGACCGGTGTCATCATCGCAGATCGCCTTGAATTGAGGGGAGTCTCGGAGAAGCATATATTCATTGCAGTAGGTGAACTTGGGCCAGTCTTCAGTATTAAACAACTGATACGATAACGCCCGTACGTCGGCTTCGCTGCGGCCGCTTTCGGCATTTTGGAGTTGTCTCTCGTAAATGCTACTGAACCTCTTCACAGCTCTACTGATCCGGCCGAACTTCTTCCGGATCTGGCCTTCATCACACTCGACACTGTCTGCTGGTTTGAAGCCGTGGTACACCGTCAAGACGCGCCTCCAGAAGCAAACGTCGGTCTGATCCGTGCCGATGACCGGATTCGTCGTGACCGCCTCCCAGGCCCACGCAACAGCAAGGGATTCATCGTCGTTGTACGGAACCCCCCGCCGAGCACCACCGCTCCGCCCGCCGCCTCGGCTGCCGCTACGGCCGCCGCTTCCGCCGGGCCCCTGCTCTCCGTCTCCGCCATTTCACCGCCCACGACTGCCGCCGCCGCCATTTCGGCCTCGGCCACCGCCTCGCCCCCCACCACAGCCGGTTCGGCCACCCCCGGTGGGGGCCACCACCTCCACACTACCGGATGTCGGGCTCTCCGTTGTACCCATCAACTATTCCCATGTGAATCTATCAGATCCAGACAAAGGAGACTGGGTGTATTGGAATTGGGAGGATTGGAAGTGTTGAGACGGGTTGTTGATCGCGTCCATATTCGGCCGGTAGTCACCGAACCCCGATGGTTGGCGAACATGTTCCTCTGCTGATGGGAGGACGACTGAACCCGGTATTGCAAAGACTGTGGACTCCACATCTGATTTGGGAAGTTGCCGTATCCCGAGTCTCCATACCCCGGGGAATCACCATCTCCACCTTGCATCTTTGGTAGGATTTTAATTAGGATTTTGTGGTGTTGAAGTGTAAAATGGAGTGGAAAAAATGGAAATGAAAATGGTAGTATTTATAAAAGTATTTTTGAATTTTTTTTTTTAAAAAAATAATTTTTCGCGCCCCAGCCACGTTTTGTGGCCCGCTGCAGTGGAGGGCCGCGGCTCACACGGCTCAGCCGCGTGAAGGCCGCGGCTCCCTTGGCTCAGCCGCGAATCGTGGCTCTCTGCAGTGGGGGCCGCGCACCCGAGCCACGGGCCGCGGCTCCCCCATTGTGGACACTCTTAGAGTTTGAGATTGAGAGTTCTTTTCACTTCAATACATGGATCTTAGAGTTTGAGATTCAGAGTTCTTTTCACTTCAATACATGAAACGACACCACTTTAGCAAAAAACGAGGAATGTTAATTATTTTTTGTGTTCCCAACTTCTGCATATTTCAGAAAAATGTCTTCTTCAACTTAAAATGGAAAACGAAAATTTGTGAGATATTTTTGCTAAAGATCTTCACGGGCACAAAATGGTAATCATTCTTATTTTTGCTTACTCAACGGCATTTCATATGTTGAGGGAAACAAATTTTGCCTTAAACTTTAACTTGATGTATTAGTTTTTTGTCATGGAAAATAAGAATAATTGATGAAAATATAAAAGTTATTACATTGTCTAGAATAATTTGAAAATTTTGAAAACATAAATACAGTATATTAATAATATTTTAAAGTTAATATTCACAAAATATGTTAAAAATGAATTATTTTTAAATGAAATATTATTCAAAAATCATGTAGCTTCCTTCCCATTGTAATATAATCCTTTTTTCAAACTTGAAAAATCCCGCGCCACTATAAATTCCCACGCGCAGCAAACTTCCCAAAATCAATCACAAAAACACGGCAAAAATTGAAAGACAGCTAGAGATGAGGAAGAGATCGACAAAATCATCAGCAGCCGCGCTCCTAGGATCATCTCCTCTACCACCGCCGGACACAGCGGCCACGAGGAGTCCATCGCCGACCGAGTCTCCGGCAGTGCTGTTCGATTTCGATCTCAATGCACTGGCAGGTATCTCCTCGTCGTTGAAGAAGAATAGCAACAAAAAATGCGTTTCTAGAGCATCAGGTTCGAAGCTAATTCAGCCTACTGGATTCTCTCCATCGCCGCCGCTGAAAAGTGTGAACACGATCGCTGATCTGAAGGATCTGGCGTCTTCTAATATGGAATCCGTCAAGCAACAGATGGAGAGATCGCATTCTGAAATTGCGAAGGATTTTGAGTCTTCAAAGTGTCGCCTGCACAAACGCTACAAGGTTTTTCTCTCTCTCGATATTTTCTTAATTTTTTTGGTAAACTGTGTAGATCGTGAATCCGTTTATGCCGTAAGTATTGCTTTAATTACTATATCAGGACGCTAAGGGTTAATGCTAGTTCTAATTCGCGTATCGTTGACGAAATGAAATGAGAACTCTGTTTTTCCCTTTTTTCTGTAAACTCCTCGAGCTCTGCGTGGAATAAGTGCTATGCATAATCTGCGTACTTCATGTTTGTTTTATTCGTAGTTATACATTATAATTAATTTTCTTCATCTATGATTTAACATTTGCGATATGGTTCTCTAGATATGCTTATTACTCTAGAACAAATTATGCAGTCAATTAAGAAAGTAACCTTTAGGATTTAGGAGTACTTGTTAAGAGTCATTTTCTCTGAATTTTCGTGCATGTTGCAATCTCTCTGCTGCTGGTAGTTTCAAATTGATACATGGTTTTGCTGTTACCAAGCTTAATGATGTAAAACCAGAATATAAGTTGTGATCCAAATATGTCATAGTCATTATCGTATCAACATTACTTTTTCATTGTTATCAATTGCAAAAATGTTGGAGAGTATATTATAGCGCATATTTCCTCATCTAAATACTAGAACAAACTTGGAGATCGAATATTCTCTTGACCAATTTTATGATTATTGAGTACAATTAGTTTTGTGATGCGATGAAAATGTTTTCACTGCATCATCTTTTCAGCTGACACTATCTCAAATACTGGACTCTTCGAAGAGCAATGGCCACCTTGTTTAGAACAGAGCAATCTGAGATCCTTACTGTGCCTTCTTTTGAAATTGTTGTTTAGTATTTATAAATTACTCGAGTTAAATAAAAGAATGATTTAGATGCTTCTAATCTCTGTTGATGACGTGACGTTTCACCATTATCAGTTGAACTAGACATGTTGTTTGTAGGTTGCTTGGCATACATCTTCTCTTATGTGTACAGTGTTGTTACGGACGTTCTCCGTAACGAGGCCGGATGGCTAACTTCTCGGAGAGATAAGGTGATCGAACCTTCGACGTGCTCGAAGGAAAGCTCACGAATTGCTGATTTTCGGACGTTCTCCGATGAACAACAATTTGGAAACGAAATATGATATTCTTGTTACTCAAGACAAGTTTGTGGAAAATAATATATTCATTGAATGATTAAAATGATAACAAGCTCTCCTATTTATAATACTAGAATCTACTACCCTAACTTAATGAACAAGAAACAAATATCTAAACAAATATGGGAAAGATATGGTGAATAAGGGAAAACTAAATAATTAGAAGATCCTAAGAGATATGATAGATATGATCGTATCAACTCCCCACGGTTGAAATCCACCTTGTCCTCAAGGTGGGGACCACGAAGCAAAAATGAGAGTTGAAATCAGAAGCTTCGGCGAGACAACTCCTCCTGGATCAAACACACACCGAACAGCTGAACGTCCCCCTTCTTCACCTTTGTCAAAAATCAACAAAGGAGACCCAATGTTGTCGGCAAAATTCCATGCCAAAACGAAAAGCTTGTCCACGCTTCCAAGAATGCTCAAACATGACGTGTCATTGCGCGGAGGGATCAACCTCGCATCGGTGTCGAGCGATGTTGATCGAGGATTCAAACATGTAGCATCCATAACATGCAAATCCCCATAGATAAAGGCAATCTCCTTCAAATGTATTGGAAAGGACGGTGCAACTTTATTTCCAACTAATGCACATAGATAAGCACCACCATTTTCACTCAAACAATTCCCAACAACATCGGGAGATGTCATTCGAACAGCATCGAGAGATGCGACGACCTTCTTCATTTCCTCAATGGAATCAACCTCCTCGTCGCCATCTAACAATGTTTCTTCCTCTCCACTGATATAGGGGCTGCACGGCGGAGAGATCATAGCTGGTGGAGGCAGTTCATCTAACAATCCGCCTTCCTCTCCGCTGTCGTCGTCGGGGCTGCAAGACGGAACTGTTGGGGGCAGATTCGAAGATGGGACAGCAGCTACAGCGGGCAGTGACGCTGCTGCACGGCAGTGGCTTGTCATGCTCAAGCAAGATGACGAGCGTTGTGGTGGTGGTGGCGGGACAACAATGACAGTTAGTTGTGAGTTGCTAGATGGGTCGTGGTGGACATCAGCGTCCTCATCATATCCAACAGAGTCACAATCATAATCAGGGTAATATATGGATGCGATCTCTTCATAATCCAGGTTACCCATCGACACCCCAGCGCCCGGCGGGTCCCAACAGGATGGTTGGCGAGAAGGCTCGTTCTGCAGCTGCAGAAATTGACGAAGCGGGAACCCCCTGTACGTGGGTGGCGGTCCATAGTCGAAGGGATGATAGTGCTCGGGCAGTTGATAACGAGTTTGGCGGAGGTGGTACGGGCGGTGTCTATCCGGCTGATATGGAGGCGACGGTGTGTACCTGTCCGACTGGTGGTGTTGTGGCCGCCGGTACGTAGGCTGGGTGTAACGCCGATGCCGCTTGTCCCAATCAGCGCGTCGTTCCAAGTTTGCGACCCGACGATCCATCTTATCGAAGCGCGCGTTCAATTGCTCAAACCCAAGCGCGATCGGGTCCGTCGATTGAGGCCTACCTCCAATCTCGCCGATATTCCGCTGACACGTCTGCCCCAATTGCAGTGTTTCAGTCACCGGCACTTCGAACTCCATTAGATTTCGTTTTCACAGATGATGATGAGTTTCGGGATGAAAGAATATGGAGGATTAGGTGTGGCCGTGGTGGTGGAGCTGCGGCTGATTGTTCTCTTTCTTTTTTTTTTTTTTCGACGGGGGGTGGGAAATAATTTGGGGGATACGGATGAACGAAGACGGAGGATGAGCACGGGATGAAAGCACCAGTTGTTACGGACGTTCTCCATAACGAGGCCGGATGGCTAACTTCTCGGAGAGATAAGGTGATCGAACCTTCGACGTGCTCGAAGGAAAGCTCACGAATTGCTGATTTTCGGACGTTCTCCGATGAACAACAATTTGGAAACGAAATATGATATTCTTGTTACTCAAGACAAGTTTGTGGAAAATAATATATTCATTGAATGATTAAAATGATAACAAGCTCTCCTATTTATAATACTAGAATCTACTACCCTAACTTAATGAACAAGAAACAAATATCTAAACAAATATGGGAAAGATATGGTGAATAAGGGAAAACTAAATAATTAGAAGATCCTAAGAGATATGATAGATATGATCGTATCAAGTGTGCACTCTTAATTCCTAAATCTGTAGATCTTCGTGCACAATGTCATACAGCGCCTTCCATGTACATTATACTCTAACTGATCTTCTCTTATGTGTACAGTGTGCACTCTTAATTCCTAAATTTGTAGATCTTCGTGAACAATGTCATACAGCGCCTTCCATGTACATTATACTCTTACTGATCTTCGCTTTTACATGTCCAGCTCTTTCCATGTGCCAAAAGCTCAGTTATCCAATTTGATGCATATTGTGCTTCAAGTATTAGACTTTGTCTGACATGTATTTGTATCTGCATATTTTTTGTTTGAACAGATCCACACTCAAGAATGCCAGCGAATCATGGATGAGGCAGATAAAGAACATAAGAAGATGTTTGATCGAATCAATGAAGGCAGAGAAGCAATGAAGGTGGGAACCCCCTTTCTTGGAAAAAAGATGTAGTGTGTTTCATGACATCAATCTGTCTAATAATATGATATACATAATTTGTTTCAGGCTTCATATGCCGAGTTTATAGCAGAAGCACAGACCACTGCATCTCGTCGTAAGCTTGTTTCTTACTCATTAACTATAGTTCATAGTAAATCATTATCTTCCTACTTGAATGCACCAAGATCTTTGTTCCCCTTTTTCATGGTGAATATAGCCTATATCACATATTTGGATGTAGTATCATTTAAGAAACATAACAATAGGAAGTCAATATTTTCCAGGTCTAGTGACACTGATACATATGTTCTTGCATGCACCGATGAAAACATTTTTAGTAAGATGAAGAGCTATGAATTATATTCTTACAGTATTTGTGTATATGTGAATGTTTCAGTATGTAAAACAACTATTCCCGAGCTAGCAAAAAGTTCCGAGAAAATCATTTCTTCACTCAAGAGCCGTTTTGGGATCTCATAAACTGCATCTTGACACCGCGACGCTCCTAGGTAAGAGACTAGTTAACGACTTCAGTTTCTTCGTGGAAATTTGGCATAGGTTCTTGTATCAAAATAGGAGCTGAGCTTTTAAGTTAGTCGCGATTATATGCAATGAGTTTGTGCTTATTCTGTTGTGGCAGGATTTATATGCTTAGATTGATGGAAATGGCGGCAAGTGAGGCTCCACGGCAGCAACTTAGTGCATCATCTTGCATCGGTGAGCAAGCTAAAACTATTGTTTTGTGATAATCAACGATCCCACTCCATACAAATAGCACTTTTGTAGAGATGAAGTTTTATAGTAGGACCTAACAATTGTGACCCCTCACTGTGGGATATGTCAGATTTTCCTTCATCTATCAAACTTGAAAATGTTTCAGGGGTATTATAGTAATTAGTAGATAAACAATACTCTCTATACATGATAATGTTCATTCAACTAATGCCTTAACATGACATGAGGACTACATGAAGTCTCCATAAGTTTTTTTATTCATAATTAAAAAAAATACAATCACAATTTACATTCACCTCCAAACCGATTGCATCAATGAAGTTTGGTCACCCACCGACAATTTTAGCATTGAAGTTTATTTAGAATTTGTCATTATAGTAATTTAAATGGTGTAATTTTTGGTATTTAATTAATGTCATTTTAGTTATTTATTTTAATTATATACTGGTATATAACAAAAAATAAGAAATAAATATAATGTTGTATGACAATAGAGAAAAATTAAATTATGATATGGTTTAGGGTATGGGGTGAGTATGCTTGTAGTAATTATAAATTTATAAGCAATCTAGTTGCCAGAATATATGCTAAGTAAGTAAATTCAAATTATGTTAGTATTAAAAAAGTAAGGTGAGCTATTATTACAAGACTATATAATGCAGCAAATCAAGATTTTCACTTATATTATATAAAAAAGATTTTCTCTAATAATATTAAGGGAACAAATCAAGATTTGATTCTCTCAAAATCATTTCTCAACTCCCGTTCCATTTAGCAACCAGCATGACCATGTTAATTCCAATCAATTGGAAGAATCCACGTGGCATTCCATCCACACGAATTGGTGACCGTGACAGGTGGGCCCGGTTTGTCGACCTCAATCTCATAACAAAAAATTGACCCTGACTGCGAATGTCCATATAAAATTAAACACCATAGTGCCTGCAGCTGGGTACAGTTCGTCGGAGCGCGACGTACAACTCCTCGATGCGATTCGCGGTTCCGTTAGATAACGATGGAACATGACGGCGTCACGTCTCCCACCTATAAATACCGCAATACAACGTCGGACATTGCTCTCTCTCTTTTTGTCTCAACTCCTCATTTTTTGTTTCCATCTATGCACACCAGAGAATAAAACATTACAAATAGTAGGAGTATTTGATATAGTATGCATATCGATCCTTTTCGTTATATGTAGACTTAAATTTTTTGTGCAAAGAGGTACTGCATTTACATAATGTTCAAATCTCTCCCTCAATGATTATCTATTTATTAGTACTACTAATCAGTGTCTGGAAATTAACTTATTTCATTAACCTTTTTTTGCATATAGAGGTTTTGAAGACTACGATTAACTCATGAGATCGCACTTCCTTTTGTTGATTTTATCGTTTGTGCTTTGAAATTAGAGGAGAAAGTAAAGAAGGTGGTGAAGGAGGTAAGTTATGAGTAATACGGTTTAGTTCTCCTTCGGACTGAATAAAATTGCATCCACATTTTTCATTAATTATCAGCATTGCTTTGATCATTTTTTCCCATTCATTTCATATATTGTCGTGTGACACCAAAATCATTGTTTGTATAATACGAGAATTTTTGTTGACTAAAATCATTGTTTATACACACATTCACAAGTTGAGAAAAAGGTGTGGTTATTCTGTTGAATGGTATAGAGTACTGGAGTAATATTTATGCCCAAAAAATATCGATTTTAATATTCCTTGAGTAGATTCAAGCAGTCGCAGAGCAGACCACTTTGGAATTTTTACATTCAATTATTGAGCTCAGGCATTGATTGCAATTAATAGACCAGATGTTACTGATCCTTTTACATAAAGAAAGAGAATTGTTCATGAATATTTTTCCATCTAAATTGATTCAAAATATCCCATTTTCACTGCAGGTAAAAGAGAAAACAAGGACATAAAAAAGACAGAAAGTCAGGAACTAGTAAAAAAGAAGGGTAAGACGATGCTGGCGTGCATAACTTGCTCAAAGCAGACAACGGAAGATGGCGGAGAGGAAGCCTCGCGTGGGACTCCCATTACCAAAGACGCCATCGAAAGCCTCACAACGCAGGTTCCATGTGTTTTATTTTTATTACGAAATGAGTAAATTACGAGAGAGAAAGATAAAAAATGCTCAATGAATAGTGTAATGACGTTGGTGATTTTTTTTGACAAAAATAGATTTGGGCTAATTTTAGTGGACGAAATAAACTAAAATGGTAAATGGAGACTATTTTTTTTTGGGACGGAATAGTACTTACTCGACTAATAGTAATATGTTATATGTAGTGTTGTTTGTGTAGAGTATAAATTATTGTGTAGTTGGGTCCACAAAAAATACTTATACAACTTGATTTTATTGTTTGATTTTGGGCTTTGCCTTCACAATCCATTTTGCGGGGCTAGAGGTAGGAACAGAAATATAAAATATGATGATAGTAAGTATGGTTAAAAAATGAGATTAAAATAGAGATTTCATCAACCACAAACACCTTAACTTTTGCTTGCCTAGTCTTAGATATTTTTGCTATTTCCACTACTCCATTTTATCCAAGCCGAACTCAAAAACGAGGGAACCTAGTTGGTGAGACAGCAGCTTAAATTGAAGGGGAGATGCATCTTCTAATGGGAAGGAATATGAACTTTAGTTCCTTGGGTCCTCTCCTCTTAATTAAAAAATTTAATGTGAGAAGGAATTGTGTAAATGCAATTTATGTGAAGGTCCCCACCCAACAATGCCAATAATTCCTGTGATAACTGTGAACAATGTCTCTTCTTTTTATTAGGACATAGTTGCATTGCATTGGGATCATATCATTGTCTGGATAGGTACCTATTTTAAGACACACTTTAAGTAGAGGATCACATGTAGTCTTGATCATTTTTTCTGTCAAGATTTGCTATGCAAGAATTTCATTTGTTTTATAATCACTTCCTCTAGTTGGAAGCATCTTGGACTAAGAATGTGTAAGAAGACAGACATAATCTTAAGAAGTTAAGTAGTTGAAAAATGAAGTAGAACATTCCCTTATTGAACTAATGAAATCAATATATAGTATACTACCATTTACCTTAGCTGTAGACTGCTGCTGATTTATGCAGTTATCTTAATTGTAGTTCATATTAACTAATTTATACCGTTGTGTATTTTCTTCAAAATGAGAGGGTGTGATATGTCTGATATATTAGTTTCTAGAACTTTTAATTCAACAAAACAACTCATGGACTATTATGTTTAAGGAAGCTGTCTGTAGATCCATGAGGGCACCCGCAACGCTGTGCCGTTGCGGTTCCTATACCGTTCCGGCGGAACGGTTCCGCGGCGGCACGCGTTGCAGGCTCCGTTCCTTCGCCATTCCGTGCCCATGCCGTTCCTATGCCGTGTCGCGTTCCGTTCCGGAGGAACGCGGAACGAAACGTTCCGCCACGCGCCGAGGCGACGTGGCTGCCTCCCATTCGACGCGTGAAGCCCACTCGCTGCCCCGCGAGTGGGCTTCTTCCCGGTGACGCAATAATTCAATTTTTTTTAAAAAAATTTGAATTTAATAAAAAAAAAAAAAATTTGCAACGGTAATGTGACCGTTTTTTTATATCCGTTTTGTATTTTTTTTTATTTTTTATTTATTTATTTACTCTATAAATACTCATATTTCATACTCATTTCAATCACAAACACACATCTATTCCTCTCTATTTCCACCCCAATTTTCATCTCAAATCAACTCTGCTTTCCTTCTCCCAAATTTAATCAAACTAATGGATCCTTTTGAATAAATGCGTCAAATATTGCAACAATCACTTGAAGAAGAACGGTTATCTATTCGTGCAAGGACACGCGACTCTAGTGCCCACACCCAACTCCAACATGATCTAATTGAGCACATTTGGGCAAATTTTGGCGGATGAAATTATTAAAATTGTGTACTTTTATTTTTTTAGGATTTTAATTGTGTGCTTTTTATTTTTTTAAGTTTAAGTTGTAATTTTTTTTAATGTTGTGTGTTTTTTAATAAAGTGTGTTTGTTTTTTAATAAAGTGTGTTTGTTTTTTAATAAAGTGTGTTTTTTTAATTGAATTTAGTTGGAAATAAAAAAAATGAAATTGAATGAATAGTAATTTAAGGAACGGTTAAGGAACGGAGGGTTGCAGGTTCCGTTCCATAGTTAAGGAATGGAGTAAAAAAGTACAGTGGGGCCCTCAAATAGTGGTTTAAGGAACGGTATAGGAACGGTATAGGAACAACGTTGTGGATGGCCTGAAGTTCCCCATAGGGCTGGCAAATCGTGCGGGTTGGGTCGTTTTCGGGTCAACCTGATAACGACCCAACCCGACCTGTTAAGACAACCGTAAATCTTAACACGAACCCGACCTGCTACCTTCAAATCCGAATAGGACCCGCACCTGACACGAACCCGTTATCGACACGATATAATATGGGTTGACACGACACGATAACGACCCGAACATGATATTACACGATTAAAATCTGATATCACAAGATTAAAACTTAATTTTTAACCTAATTTACACAATTAAAATTCTTTTTATACTATTTAAACCTAATTTATAAGAAATTAAACGGTTAGAGTAATATATATTTTTTAAAATAATAATGATATTATTTCTTAATGGGTTACCCGTATCCGACCCGAAACCAACCCGAAATTATCGGGTTCTTAATGGGTCAACCCGATAAGGACATGGACCCAATAAGACTTGATCTCAACCTAATAATTTCGTGCGGTTTCGTGTCGGATTATCGTGTGGTGTCGAAAATTGTCAGCCCTAGTTCCCCCACCCATCAGCGATAAATGCTATGGCTATATGAAGGCAAACTAAACGTTAACTTCATAACGTTAGATGTGTTTTTCAATACCATGATGTTAGTATTACTGATTGGCTTGTTCGAGGTCATGTGATGTGATTAATCCTCAAATACTTGGTGATGTGATTAAGGACATGACATTCAAAGTGTCTCGTAAAGGGAAGCCCAGTGAGGCAGAAGGGAGTTGCAAGAAAGGGCAGAGATCATGTCCCGATTTTGATAGAATTTCAGATGCATATCCACTGCCACCAGGGAGCACAAGGTCCACTCCGGCTTGGGATTTCCCGTCCCAAGTGGTGCTGGAAGATGAAGAAGGGCCTAAACAATGGACGGCCCAAGTTGAGCCCGGTGTTCAGATCACCTTTGTCTCTCTCCCTCGCGGAGGGAATGACCTTAAACGAATCCGTTTCAGGTACCTATTGTCAGAGTCACTATTTCCTACTTTGCTTTAGGCCTATAAATTTATATACGATGTATTTGAAGCCGGGACACGTTCAACAAGTGGCAAGCACAGAAATGGTGGAGTGAGAATTATGATAGGGTAATAGAGCTATACAATGTGCAGAGATTCAATCAGCAGGCTATGAACACTTCAGGGAGATCTGAGGATGGAGTAAGTGCCCTTTTATCCGCTATTCGATAGCTACACTTGCTGTTATACTCTAGCAGTTACTTTGGAATGCAGGTTTCGATTTCTGTGAGCGACATTGAATCGGAGTGGATAGAGGAAGACGAGCCTGGTGTTGAGATCACCATCAGGCAGCTTGGGGATGGCACTAGAGAGCTTCGTCGTGTCAGATTCAGGTCTCGATTTCTCCAACAATGCATAGATGGTTTGCCTTTACATTGAGTTAACAGCTTTTGTTGATATGTTGCAGCTGTGACAAATTTGGAGAGGTGCATGCCAAGCATTGGTGGGAAACCAACAGGGATAGGATACAAACTCAGTATCTTTCTTAGTGCATTTCTGGATTTATTTTCGAGGCACATGCGAATTTGATAGAGGTAGAAGCACATACGACTTCGCCATAGGTGGAGGTACAGACGCCTTTGCAAGTGTCGTACAAGAGCTTACTGTTATATTTGCTAACTGATAAGAGTGGCTGAGGTGTGTCCTCATCTTGCTAGAGGTATCCTCGGGTGTCTTGTGAGGTGTGTCCTTCAAGATTGTGTCTTGGGTGTGTCCTCAAGTGTTGTAGTGTGGTTTCGTGTTGGTGTTATGTAGGTGTATTTGATGCTTCGAAAACCATTGTTGAGTATAATAATATTTCTTTCTTGTGTTTATTTATAATCGATCCTGGATTACTACTGATGCCCAACACTAACTTCTCGGCTGGATATGTTAACAAAACATCTCTCTATCCACATTCATAAAAGATTGAAATAACAAATTGGAGAATGAAAAGCAGGGCCTGGGGCACTTGGTAATTAATGGCCCGTACCCAAATAGCTCGAAAATCAAAGCAGTTAGGCCAGAACCTAAACGGGATAGTCCGATTGACATCCCTACGTAGGACCATACTATGTGAAAGATGTCAATGTGATCTCTTAACTTCCTTTTCATGCAATGTTATACATACAATGTGATCTCAATGTTCTTTCAAGAAAAAAATGGGTATTTTATTATAATGGTCAGGAACTGAAACATTTTCTAAATTATACATATAATATTATTGTGTTAAAAATATATTTAGCTTTTCTCCTAAATCGTATTTACTCCTCTTGATGGTATCTAAGGAAGATAAATATATGTTCAAATTTCAAATTTTGATTTTTCCTTATGGATTTTAAAACTTCCATTAGTTTAAATTTTCATTTTATGGATTTTAAAACGTGCAGAATATTGAAGATTTACTACAACGCGTAGAATTGAAGAAGATAAAATAAGTAATTAGTAGAGGATGTTTCAATTAGTAGCTGATGTCGACTTGCGTGAGATGAATCTCCTGAGGTAGAAGATGATATTTGAGATTGAGGTTTCCGAAGATCTTCTTCAGCTCGAGGAACAGTTCCGTTATCCTGATGTTCCGGTCCCCGTAGTTCTGATGGTTGATGGTGTGTTGCACGCATAAGGCCATCTTCAGCTTGTCCAGATTCTCGATCTCCTTCACTATGATTGAATGCTTCGGGTTCCAGTAGTTTGGCTTGCTCTCAATGTACCTGCAGAGTCATCGAAAGTTACTCTTGAGAAAAACTTATATAAAGGTAGATTCTTACGTTTGTATTGCTTTCTTTAGTGTGATTATCGTGTCCATTGGCGTGGAGACGTCGATGGTGAAGTTGATGGTGTCGCTCATCTCCGGGCTTCTGTAGAAGTTGCTGATCAGTTTGGTGATGAGGACCGAATTCGGGTAGTAGATTTTTTCATTGTCGTAGCGAAGGAACACTGTTGTTAGTATGTTCATCTCTTCAACTATTAGCTGCATAAACATACATAGTTATACACACGTTGGGAGTGGTTCAGTTGATAACTATCTTAAAATGAGAACTTATCAGTTGCCAACTGATATCAATGGGCAGCATAAAACATATCAGTTGATCTAACTGATATGTTTTGTGCTGCCAACAGATATATTTTGTGCTGCTGGCAAGTTCTCATTTTAAAGATAGTTCTCAATTGAATCACTCGCTACAAACATTAACTCATCATTGATATTGAGATGTGTTTTGGTTGTATTACCTGGACACCATCAATGACACAGCGGTCGCCTATGTCGAAGGGGTGCATCACAAACACGAAGACAATGGACTCGAAGACGGTCTTGCACATGTTCTGGAACGTGAACCCCACGAGGAGGAGCTGCGTTATGATGAACACTATCACTTTGGTCGAAGCCAGCCCCATCACTAGGACAATTATGACTACTATGATCATGCTCACAATGGCACTGGCTATTTTGTGAAGTTGCTGGACTGCTGTTTTCGTGTCGTTTAAGGAATGTGCTAGAGACTTCCGTTCATAGTAAGCCCGAACCTGTCATTCACAATGACAACGAACAATGAATCTAACTGATCTAAGCCAGCATCCGGACTTTTAGGAGTATAGGGAGGTACCACCCAGTTTCGGAAGGCGGGTTTGGAGATCTTGCCAGTTTCTACCGCGCCTTCGAAGAGGGGGAATATGGTATGAATCTCAACTTGCTTCAAGAATCTCATCAGATCCTCCTCCTCAATGTACCTTCATAGAACAAGTATTAAAAATCCCATAGCTTCATTAACCATTGATCATTAATACAATGTTCAAATGCTATTTAGTTAGTTTTTTGTATTGTTTCGATGTTAATCTGAAACTTCAGACACAATCAGCATATATACTAGTATAACTTGTCCATCATAGTAATTTTTTTGAAATGAACGATTTATATGTCTTGCAATTAAAAAACACCAAGGCTGAATGCATTTTGTTTGTCTTAGTGTACCTATCTCATATTTATATTAGTACTCATAGAGATTCAATATAACATCATTATACACACACACATACACATATATTTATAGGAGTTTGATTAATGCAAAACACATAACCAAAACTTGAAAGATCATTACTCTCTCCGTCCCGCTTTAGGAGTCCCGGTTGAGTCGGGCACATGTTTTAAGAAAGTGTTTGATCTTAACGATGGTGATCGAGAGAGGTAGAATTCCTATGGTCGTGCATAATGGCGAAAGAGAATTGAAAGAAGAAGATTGATATGTTTATTTGATATGTTTCGAATGAATACAGAATGATTTACAGCCTTTGTAATATAGGCATGAATTATGTCTAACTATGGAAATACAACTAGTGCTGTAATCAATTGTGTATCAATCAAGGGATTTGGATTTATCTTGCAATCCTCTCTTCTTGGAAGGTGTATCTTCTAATATGCTTTGACACTCCCCCTCAAGTTGAGCAACGGTATTTCCGATACTCAACTTGCCCAAAATTTCTTTAAAGATCTTCGGGGGAACTGCTTTTGTCAATATATCTGCAAGCTGCTCTTCTGAACGAACAAATGGGAACTCAATAATACCTCCGTCAAGATTTTCCTTGATGAAGTGACGATCAACTTCCACATGTTTTGTTCGGTCATGTTGCACAGGATTCTCGGAGATGCTTATTGCCGCCTTGTTGTCACAGAACAAGCGACTCTTCCGTGTTGGCGCAAAGCCAAGTTCTGTCAACAGCCTTCTTAACCATAGAATTTCCATCAATCCGCTTTTAATACCTCGGAATTCGGCCACAGCACTGGAAAGGGCCACAACCTTCTGTTTTTTACTTCTCCAAGTCACTAGGTTTCCCCCAACGAAGGTAAAGTACCCTCCTGTTGATCTTCTGTCCACCAGATTACTTGCCCAATCTGCATCGGTGTATCCATCGATTTCCAAGTCACTCCCCTTTTGTAGGAATATTCCAAAGCCAATAGTTCCCTTCAAGTATCTCACTATCCTTAATGCAGCTTCCATATGATTGACTTGTGGTCGATGCATGAATTGACTCACTACTCCAACCGCATATGTAATATCAGGCCTTGTGTGCGAGAGATAGATCAGTCTTCCCACTAGTCGTTGGTACCTTTCTCTATCTGCAAGGTCTGCTCCATCATCCATCTTCAATCCATGGTTAGGGATCATTGGAATTTCTGCAGGTTTACACTCGAGAAGACCTGTTTCTGTCAGTAGATCGATGACATACTTCTTTTGCCTTAGGAAGATTCCGTGCTTAGATCTTAACACTTCTATTCCTAAGAAGTATTTTAGTGCTCCTAGATCTTTCATTTCAAACTCTTTGAACAAGTTTTCCTTTAGACTTTGGATTTCTTCAGTATCGTCTCCAGTGATGATCATGTCGTCAACATAAATGATTAGACACGTCATTTTTCCATCTCTCCTTTTTGTGAAGAGTGTATGATCAGAAAGACTTTGCTTGAATCCATGTTTGAACATCGCCTGACATAATCTCCCAAACCAAATTCGTGGAGATTGCTTTAGTCCATACAGTGTTTTCCTTAGTCTGCAGACTTCTCCTATGTTGAACTCTTCAGAGAAACCTGGGGGAACATCCATGTATACCTCTTTGTTTTCTTCTAACTCGCCATGAAGGAAGGCATTTGTTACGTCGAACTGATGTAGGGGCCAGTCTTTGCTTGCTGCTACAGTCAGTAAGGTTCGTACAGTGTTCAACTTGGCCACTGGGGAAAAGGTTTCCTCATAATCCACTCCATACACTTGAGTGTATCCTTTCGCCACAAGTCTCGCCTTGTATCTCTCGATCGAACCATCTGCTCTTCGTTTAATGGTGAATATCCACCGACATCCAACTGGCTTCTTTCCTTCAGGTAAGGTGCATTTCTCCCATGTACCATTCTTAAGGAGGGCGTCTATTTCTTTCTTCATAGCTTCCCTCCAATGCTTGTATTTCACTGCCTCTTGGAATGTTTGTGGTATTTCTTCTTCCTCATATAGGGCAGTTTCGAAAGCTCGGGCCATTTCCGTCATGTGGCCTTCCACAAGGTTTGTTACTGCATATCTCGTCTTTCTCCCTTTCCAGTCTGGGGAGTATCTTCGAGGAGGTACTCCTCTATTACTTCTTGGAGGTAGTTCGTATGGATCTCCACGTTCTTCTCCAGTGTTCCTATCATGGTCAATGTTCACCAAAGACACGTTTTCACTATTGGAATTAGTTACCTCAGGAATCGAAGACGGGGTTGATGGTTGGTTCATGTCAATTTGCTCTGCGTCCTGTATTACTAGAAGTGACGGCCCGGCGGTGCTGCTAGCTTCCTCTGTTGGACCAACGTTCGTGACAGAGTTTGGTTGTGACTCCCCCCCGACTGGTTTCCTGGGTTAACTCTGGGTATTGGTAGCCAATTTAATAGGTCTGAATTTGGACTATCGTCCGTGGGTTGAGTCTCCCCCTGACCGCTAGATTGGCTATAGAAATATTCCCCTTCAACAAAATTACAATTCATGGTTGTGTGCATTCGACGGGTCTTTGGATCATAGCACCTATACCCTTTCTGATTTTTTCCATAGCCCAGAAAGACACACTTAAGGGCACAGGGGTCGAACTTGGAACGTTCGTGTTTTGGGATATGGACGAAGACTGAACAACCAAACACCTTAGGTTCTAGAGACAAGTTTGAAGGGATTTCGAAGTGGGTTGAAAAAATGTCTAGAGGTGTTTTGAAATTCGAGATGCCAGTGGGTAGCCGGTTCATGAGGTATACTGCTGTTGCCGTAGCCTCGGGCCAGAAGGATTTCGGAATGTTGGACTCAATTAGGAGAGCACGTGTAATTTCAAGAATGTATCTATTTTTTCTCTCCGCTACCCCATTTTGTTCTGGAGTATAGGCACATGATGTTTGATGGACTAACCCCTTGGTCCTAAAAAAGTCTTGCATTCTAGTATTGATGAATTCCCCCCATTGTCGGACCTAAGGATTTGGATGTTTTGATTATACTGAGTTTGGATAAGATTATAGAAGTCTATGAACCTATCAACAACGTCAGACTTGTTTTTCAAAAAATAGATCCATGTCATGCGAGAGTAATCATCAATAAAGAGCACAAAATATCTAAAACCTTGGCCCCCAGTAGTAGGAGCCGGACCCCACACATCAGAATGTATTAAAGCAAAAGGGGATTTCATTCGAGTATTGTTCAACTTGAAGGAATGTCTATGGTTTTTAGCTAACACACAAGTTTCACATTGGAAAGATTTCACAGAAGTAACTAAATGTGGAAAAAGAAGACGAACATATCCCATAGATGGGTGTCCTAACCGACGGTGCCACAACCAAGCCTGTCTTTCGGTCGGTCCGTGAGTGAGCATCATAGCAGTACTCTGTTGGGCTATCTCGTCCACATAGTACAGTCCGTGTCGCTCAGTGCCACGCCCAACTATCGTCCCCGTCTTGATATCCTGCAACATGCAAAATTGGGGTTGCATTAGTAGTTTACAATTAAGCTCCTTAGTGACGTGACTAATAGACAGGAGCTTATGTGACATGGATGGAACATAAAGACAATTCGAAAGGCATAAAGTGGGCGATATATTGATTGTGCCTGCCTCTTGAATTTGTGCTAGGTCCCCACTTGCTGTTTGGACATAGGTTTTTTTGGAACCGGATATGGATAAGAAATCAGAGGCTTCATAGGAAATTGTGTCTGTCGCCCCACAGTCAAAAATCCAATGAGGGTCTTTTGGGCCTGATGTGGAGGTAGAGGCGCATGCTAGGGTGTCGTACGAATTTTTACATGGTATTGAGGGGTGTATTTCTATGTCTTTAGAAGGATGGGGGCTAAATTGCGAGTTTTTGGCAGTATGGGGTATATTTCGCAATTCTGGAGAAGTTTCGGGTAGATTTCGGGATTCTGGAGAAGTTTGGGGTGTATTTGGTAATTTCGGAGAAGTTTCGGGTAGATTTCGGGATTTTATGGATTTCTGGGGTGCTTTGTGAGAAGGGGTTTGATGGCCGGGGTTTAAGTCATATTTTGGTGAACTGGTGGGGTTGATTTGGGATTTAGTGAAGGAGGGGGTGTATTTGAGTGCACGGCTGGGGTAGAAATCCTAGCCGCCTCACCGCCTATGGGAACCTCCGCCGTCTTCTCCTCGCCGCCGACGGCGTGGGTGATCAGTAATATCATACCTTCCGACCACGATCTCGCTACAGACGCCGATGTTACTGCTTTTCCTCCTCCGCTTGCCCGTATTCCGTCGTCGCTGCTGTTTGTGGATGGTGGACCGACGTTACCCACCGGAGAGTCGGTGAAGGCAACTCGGTCTCCTCCCACTACGGCTGCTGCTGCTCTCCCACTTCCCCCGCCGCTGTTGTTCCGATTTGAGCCTCCTCTGTTCTGTCGAGCTTTTTTCATCTCCTCCCACCACTCCGGGAACCCATGGAGGTGGAAACACGATTCTTTCGTGTGTTTCTTTCCCCCACAGTGGGTGCACACCATTTTGCTCTTGTCCTCTTCCCGTCGGTAGGTTTTGGAAGGCGGTGGAGGCGGCGGATTTTGTGGGCTAGGGTTTCGGTTTCGGTCGAACACGCCTAGTCCGACTCCGATTCCCGGGTCCTTTGATGTTGGGTTCATCAGTCTCTCGTTGACATACTCGCGCCTGACCATTCCATAAGCCTTCCTTGCGGTTGGTATCGGATCCATGTTCAATATCTCTCTTTTAATCTTGTCGTACCGGTTATCCAATGCCCACACAAATTGGTATAATCTGTGTCGTTGTATGTGTTGATTATACTTTTCGATGCTAGATGGTGTATCCATGGGGTTTGGATCTCGGGTGTCGATGGAGATCCATAGATCCTGAAGTTTTTGCCACAAGCTTTCTAATGACAAATTTCCTTGTTTCAGGCTGTAAGCTTGCCTGTGTAGATCGGAGATCTGGAACTGGTCCGCACCGCTCCCGTACATAGTGGCCAGACTCTCCCATAAGTCGTGAGCCGTTGCGTATTGGGATACCTCATTTACGAGGCTGGCGTCAATATTTCCGATGATCCAATTGAAACAGCAGTCGTCTCGCTGCTGCCATCGGTTGTATGTCGGGTCACTCGGTAGTGGTGGGTCTGAAACTCCAGAGATGTGAGAGGACAGCCCTTTCCCACCGATGGCCCGTCTCATCAATTTCGCCCATAGGGGATAGTTATCCCCATCGAGCTTGGTGGCGATGTGCACTTCGCCTAATGATTCTGGATGGGATGAAGGCTCCTGGTTTGATGATTTTTGAGACCCATTCAGTCTCAAGAATTCAGCAAATTGCTCTGCTGAGAGGGTTATTGGTTGATTGTTGTTGGATGGGGTTTCGGATCCATGGTCTGACATTTCGTCGGTTGTTTGTTTGCAGGTCTAAAAGGTCGGGAAAGGTACCGAGACTATGATGATAATTTTCTGAGTCTCGATCCCGGGATAGCCTGCTCTGATACCATCTTAACGATGGTGATCGAGAGAGGTAGAATTCCTATGGTCGTGCATAATGGCGAAAGAGAATTGAAAGAAGAAGATTGATATGTTTATTTGATATGTTTCGAATGAATACAGAATGATTTACAGCCTTTGTAATATAGGCATGAATTATGTCTAACTATGGAAATACAATTAGTGTTGTAATCAATTGTGTATCAATCAAGGGATTTGGATTTATCTTGCAATCTTCTGTTCTTGGAAGGTGTATCTTCTAATATGCTTTGACATTTGAGTGTGTAATAAATAAATGTTGTAGTGGATGTTAGGACCCCCTTTTAACATTTTTGTACTTATTATGTAGGATTTTTTATTAGTTTATCCCAACTGGACTCCGAAAGCGGGACGCCCGAAATTGATCAACCGGAACTCCTAAAGCGGGATGGATGTAGTATTAGATAACATGAAATTCATTATTAGTCTGTTTTTAGTTTATTAACATTTTTTGTGCAATATGTTTGACACTTAGTGAGTTGAATGATCCATAAAATGGTTCATATATTAATTCAGCATTTAAAATTAGTTTTGCATATAACAAAACCCTCTATTTATATATTAGAGTTGTAACTTATAAGTGACCAACTGACCATAGATGGAAGAGCAAAAGTGAAAACAGTAGGAATATTTGCAGATAAAAGTTAGTGGGAGGGCCAAGTTTGAGGATATGTGATGTTTCACTAATATAGGTTAGTGTTAGCTGTGGTGAAGCTACATGAATTTGCTGCGGCTGTGAAATATAATATGACAAAAAGACATGAAATTTGGGACCGAAGTGTAAAAATAAAAGTGACTGCCTCTCATAGTGGATAACAAAACGTGACAGTATGATATAATGAATTCATTGAAATTAATGTGTAACATCTCTCAGGTAGTGCTACCTTATTCTGAATTTCAACACCCACAATTAGTTTGTACGGACCAGTGGATTCACAGTATCACTATTGCAAAATTATAGTCTAAATCGATTATCAGAAAAAAAAACAAAAAAAGTGCATATGACAGCTCACACCCACAAACTATTGCCGCCTCCCACAGTCAACATATTTAAGTCAACGCCATGAATATTTTTTTAAGAGATCGATTATTTCGCACAATACTTTTTTTTGTTGAAATTAATCAATTTTTATCATAAAGTGCAAAACTAGATAAGAATAGTTTGAGAGGACATGTCACACATGCCTTCAATTTGATTGTAAAATTTTCATGAGAACATTTTTTTCTATCACTCGGTCCATAGAATAGAAAATTTGAAAATATATTATCACAACGATATCCTATAATAATACGCTAGTATATTATCATAATTTGAAGTGAAAATAAAGGAAAAAGGAAACTGCCCAAGGATGTCTCTATAAAATAGAAACAACCAAGAATGATTTTGTCTCACATCGAAAGTGGAACATAAAACATTCAAGGATGTCTCTATAAACGAGAAACAACCAAGAATGCGTTTGTCCCACATCGAAAGTGGAACATAAAACATTCAAGGATGTCTCTATAAAATAGAAACAATCAAGAATGGTTTCATAAATTCGCAAGCCCATCAAATATATATGGGCTATTACGAATTTCTTGTATTCATTTGTTTGTAAAAATTGATTTTAAATATAAAAATCAATTTTTATAAATAATTTTTTTTTAAAAAATTTGGTAGAACCGGCGGTTCAAACCGCCGAACCGCCGGTTCACGGTTCACGATTTCGCCGACCCTGAACCGGCGGTTTGAACCGTTGAACCGCCGGTTCATACCGGTTTTGAACCGCCGGTTCACGTATCCTTCGACCCTGAACCGGCCCGTTAGAACCGGCAACCCCCCGGATGGCTCAAACCGCCGGTTCCGGTCCCGTTTCGGTTCATGAACCGGTGGGCGCGAACCGGCGGTTAACTGCCGGGCCGGTTCGGTTTGTGCACGCCTAAGTACTACTATACTACTAATAATAGACATAAGAGGTGATGAGATGGAAATAAAATGGATTCCACTTCAATAAACTGCTCCCACTTGCTACGACAAGTACATCATGGAATATCTATCAAATCTTGACATCATGCATGCGTAGATGACCTTTCACGATTGATAATTAGCTTAAATAGTGTATACTACTTATTTATTAAATGGTTATAATTAGTTACAAGTTCCTAGTCCGAGAAAGATTGTTATCATAAGACACAATAATTAGGTTATGAAAATTATACTACTCCCACCGTCCCATAAGGCCATCCACAACGTTGTTCCTATACCGTTCCTATACCGTTCCTTAAACCACTATTTGAGGGCCCCACTGTACTTTTTTACTCCATTCCTTAACTAAGGAACGGAACCTGCAACCCTCCGTTCCTTAACCGTTCCTTAAATTACTATTCATTCAATTTCATTTTTTTTATTTCCAACCCAATTCAATTTAAATAAACACACTTTATTAAAAAACAAACACACTTTATTAAAAAACACACAACATTAAAAAAAATTTAAACTTTTAGAAAAATAAAAAGCACACAATTAAAATCCTAAAAAAATAAAAAGCACACAATTAAAATCCTAAAAAAATAAAAGTACAAAATTTTAATAATTTCATCCGCCAAAATTTGCCCAAATGTGCTCAATTAGATCCTGTTGAAGTTGGGTGTGGGCACTAGAGTCGCGTGTCCTTGCACGAATAGATAATCGTTCTTGTATAGACGGATGCGCTCCACTTCGAGGCGGACTACTTGCGGTTGAGCTTCCGGGGGATTCGTCGTCGAACCAATTTCCCGCCTCGGGTCCTTCGTCTTGGACAATCATGTTGTGCAAGATTATGCACGTATACATGATGTCGACCATGTTTTCCATGAACCACGTACGAGCCGGGGCTTTGATGATGTTGAAGCGCGCTTGGAGAACCCCGAACGCCCTCTCCACATCCTTGCGAGCAGCCTGCTGCTTCTGCGCAAAAAGAGCCTGCTTTGGGTTCGCAGACCCACTGCACGTCTTCACGAAGGTAGGCCACTTCGGGTAGATGCCATCGGCGAGATAGTACCCCATTTTATAAAGCCGGTTGTTGGCGACGAAGTTGATGGCCTGCGCTTTACCATCCAAAACTTCGGTCAAGAGGTCGGACTGGTGGAGCACGTTTACGTCGTTGTTCGACCCGGGGACCCCGAAGTACGCGTGCCAGATCCAAAGGCGGTAGTCGGCAACGGCCTCAAGTATAACGGTTGGGTGGGTGCCTTTGTGGCCGCTCGTGTAGGACCCCTTCCACGCCACCGGGCAATTCTTCCATTGCCAGTGCATGCAATCGACGCTGCTGAGCATCCCGGGGAATCCGTGCACTGTTTCGTGAAGGTCGAGCAGGAACTGACAATCGGTCGTGCTTGGCCTCCGGAGAAATTCATCGGTGAAGGCTATCGGACGCCTTTGCAGAATTTGAGCAAGCACATTCGCCCAGTGCTGTCTCCGATGTGGAGGTATTCGTCGAACATGTCGGCCGTTTGTCCAGTCGCAAGCTGGCGGATTGTTGTAGTACATTTCTGCAGCGTCGTGTGGCTGGGATGGCCGACCGCGTCGTACCCTTCCTGGAAGAACTCTTCCCGGGCTGCCAAAGTATTCGCGATGTGGAGAAATAAAGGTTTCCCCATGCGGAAACGGCGACAGAAGTACGTATCTCCCCAAACCGGGTTATCGCAGAAGTAGTCGCGTACTAACCTTGCAGCGGCTTCCTCCCGGTTACGATGGATGTACGTACGGGAGCGTCGTTGGGGCGGCGCGGCTTCTTCGGCCTCCCGTCGTCGATCTTCTTCAAGTGATTGTTGCAATATTTGACGCATTTGTTCAAAAGGATCCATTAGTTTTATTAAATTTGGGAGAAGGAAAGCAGAGTTGATTTGAGATGAAAATTGTGGTGGAAATAGAGAGGAATAGATGTGTGTTTGTGATTGAAATGAGTATGAAATAGGAGTATTTATAGAGTAAATAAATAAATAAAAAATAAAAAAAAATACAAAACGGATATAAAAAAACGGTCACATTACCGTTGCAATTTTTTTTTTAATATTAAATTCGAATTTTTTTTAAAAAAATTTGAATTATTGTGTCACCGGGACGAGGCCCACTCGCGGGGCAGCGAGTGGGCTTCACGCGTCGAATGGGAGGCCGCCACGTCGCCTCGGCGCGTGGCGGAACGTTTCGTTCTGCGTTCCTCCGGAACGGAACGCGGCACGGCATAGGAACGGCATGGGCACGGAATGGCGACGGAACGAAGCCTGCAACGCGTGCCGCCGCGGAACCATTCCGCCGGAACGGCATAGGAACCGCAACGGCACAGCGTTGCGGGTGCCCTAATAAATGATATACTTGGGAAGTGACACGAAATTTTAGGAGAAGTTGTTTTATGTGTTAAGTGGAGAGATAAAATATTATATTTATATTAATGTGAGAGAGAACTTTTTTCTAAAAAATGAAATGTGACATCTTTTATGGGACAAACTAAAAAGGAATGTGACATCTTTTATGGGACAAACTAAAAAGGAAAGTGTGATATCTATTATGGGATGGAGGGAGTACTATGAAATATGTCCTCACGTTCAATTTAAAAGGTTTTTAAAAATAGTTACAATTTTAAAAGAATTGATTTAGAAGTGTGAGGTCAACTACGTAAAATAGAAAGAAAGAAAAAAAGTAAGTAAGCGCCATAAAATAATAAATTAGGACAATATTTTGTGGATCGATGAAATAATTACTTACTTGGCCCTAGGTTTAGCAACATTCTTGAAGATCCTCTTAGCAGAAGCCATAGCCTCCCATTCACTCGTGATCTCCGACTCCGTCCCTCCGAACTGATCCACCGTTTTCGAGATCGTCGACAGCCCAAAAAACCTCACATAGTTCACCAGCCTCTTCACGCTCCACGCCGTCGCCGTGTTCTGCATGCTCAGCTTCCTGAGCTTCTCCATGTCGATCTTCCTCGTCCCGCGCCCCCTCGACAAAACCCTCCCCACGCTCCTCTCCCGCGCCACCGCCGCCTCGTCCATGGGCGGGCCCAAGAGCGTGTCCAGCACGTAGTGTTGGAACATGCTCTCCTTCATCCGGTCAAAGTAGGTGGCCACGTGGAAGGACGAGGCCAACACTTTGACCAGGATGATTTTGACCAGCCAGACGGTCGCGGCGAGGATCGCCACGAGCGCCTGGAAGAGCTTTTTAAGTAGCTTGTTGTTCTTGTGGATCCTAACGTTGAAGATGAAGGTCCACGAGAGCAAGACGAGGCCGAGCCACACGCAATTCTGGATCGATCAGGCCGTAGACGAAGTAGAGCACCTTCTCCCGCAGCATGAAGTTGCGCTCGACGAGGAAGACGGCGACGCGGATTATCCAGCCGGAGACGAGGCGGCCGCTGAAGGTGACCAAAATCATGAGGCACCAACGCCAGAGCTCGAGGCCGCACGTGCGTTTTTCCTTGAGGGATGAGATGGTTAAGGAGAGGATGAGGCACGTGGTGATAAGGATCAAGAAAATCCACTCCATTAGGATTCTCCACCGGATCTTGATGAGCGAATTCCTTTTCTTGTTTCACCTGCTCCTTGAAGGGAGTGCGACGTTGTCGCGCTCTTCTTCTTCTTCTTCGTCGCCGTCGTCTGAGGTGAGGAAGGAGTCGCTGTCGTCGGAGTTGGTGGTTTCGTTGAGGGTTTCGAGGCGGGAGAATTCGTTGAAGCGGGATTTGGGCTTGGAGAAGCTTAAACGACGTAGTTTGGTTGCGTCGGAGGAGTGGGACTTGTGGTTTTGATCGTCCCCTAAGTGAATGATGTGATGATCAGAAGATGGTGTGTTGTCATCCATTGTTTTTTGCTCTAGTTTGTTGTGTGTGTAGTATGATGGTTTAGTCATGGTTTATATATAGGGAAAGTTATCTACAATGCACATCTTCAATTACCATCACGTGTACGTCCTAAATGGTTTTATATACACTCTTTCTTTTTTGGGCTGTTCTTTCTAATTTTGAAAACTATGTTCTCTCTAATGAGATATGACTCATTCTCCACTAGCAATACTTTAATTACTTTTTCTTTCACTCTCTTTCTTACTTTACCATTTGTGCACTAAAACTTGTTCCTAACCAAAAACGAATACTCTTATAGGACAGAGAGAGTAGTAAATAATGGAAAATTGCCAGAAAAAAACATGAAATTTGATAAATTCCGGAGAGTTCAACAACTTTAAAAAATAGTCAATTGTATTACTCCATCTATCTCCTAATATCTGTCCCATTTTGACTCAGCATAAGTTTAAGAAATGTAAAAAAAATGGATTGAAAAAGTTAGTTGAGTGTGGATCAGACTTTTATATACTCCATCCGTCCCATGTTACTTGCACTGTTGCTTTTCGGCTCATTACAAACTCCTTACACTATTTATATTTTAAGTTAGAATTAATGCATTTAATTAATATGTTAGTTTAAGTTAAGAGATCCTTTATTAAGTGATGTCTCATTACACTTGAAATTCTAATTTAATTACACTAAAAAATCAATCCCAAATTTACGGCCTAAAATGAAAAGTCCGAGTAACATGAGACGGAGGGAGTACTTACATAATAAATGTGAGTAAAACTAAATCAGTAGAAATATGAAGTTCACTGCCAAAAACAGTAAAAATAAAGTGAGATAATTAACAAGGGACACTGCCAAGAAACTATAATGAAATTTAACTAATTTTCCCGCATCTTTCGTCGTACATATATATGGCTAATTGGTAGCAGTCACCGTAGCCACATTTAAGAGCATTAGCAGTGGTGCAGATGTCCCGGCAGACATCCCCGCGGACATCCCAAAAACACCTCCTGTCACGTCATACGGACATCCCTCTGCACAGTGGCGGACATCCCCAAAGACATCCCCACGGACTTCCCACAATAAAAATTCACAAATTAAATAATTTACGGAATTAAAATTTCGACACAAATACTGGGAAAATGAAACCACTTTATTTAAAAAAAACATACTAAATTAAAAAAAATACATAATTATTAAAAAAAATTACATTGTTAAAAAAAACCGCATTCTCACAACTCGGATTCCCCGCCGCCAGTCCCCTCGTCGTCCCCGCCGCCGCCACCCCCCTTGTCGTCACTCTCCGACATGTCTCCGAACCCCAAATCTCGCCGCATACTATTAATGATATCCTTAAGCGACCGCTTGTAATGGCGGTCGGTCGATTGGCGCCATTCAACCATTGCACGTAACAAGGTTTCATGTGCCGCGATGCGGGCGAATGAGGAGTTCTCTGGATCGTTTTGGGTGGGTGCTGCCGATTGGGCCTCGCCGGATCAGCTGGCGCTTCCCCTCGCCATCCGCGCCGCGGACTTTTGCCCAGCCGGGAGGGAGTTCGTGGGAACTAGCACTGCTACTGTACTCCCCGGAGGTGCTTATTTCTGTCCGCTTCGGCCAGCCAGATTCAACACCCGCAGTGAACTTGGCCGAAGTCTACACCACAAGATAGACCTCCCAATATTTGAATTCCCCGAACCCCTGTGTAGTGTCGATGAACTGATGGTGAGGCAGGAGCTTCACATCCTCGGCAGACATGCCGCTGGTTGCCGAGCGGAGGTTGTTTGTGTAAATGCCGGCAAATCGGCTGAGCTGCCTCCTCAGCCGCTCCCACTGTTTCCGGCATTGCTCTCCGTTGTGAGGCTTCCCCCCTAGCGGTTTGAACTGGAGGTAACTTTGGCTAATGCGCCACCACATCCTGTCGATGTGCTGGTTAGCCCCGACGTACGGATCCTCCGCAACACTGATCCACGCCTTCGCCAGCGCGATGCACTCTTCCATGCTCCAGACGGTCCACTTCTTCCCGCTGGACCCCTCTCCCTGCCCTGCCCCTCCTCCCTGTCGCCGTTGGTGCGTCGGTGGGAGAATCCCGGATCAGAGATAGCCCCAACTCCTCAAGCGAAAACGTCTCGATTCCAGTGAACTGAGTCTCGAGAGGAGTACTAGCGGGTTGTCTGGCGCTAGTAAATCCATATAGGGCCGATAGACGTTGTCCACCGGCGATTGCATCATCCCCTGCCTACCCCCCCCCCCGCAGCGCCAGGCAATCCCTGCATCATCCCCGACATCATCATCCCGGGCATCTGGGGCATCATTCCCGGCATTTGGGGCATCATCCCCGGTATTCCGGGCATCATCCCCAGCATTTGGGCCATTCCTGGACTCGCCCCGGGCATCTGGGACATTTGGGGCATCATCCCATACCACTGCGGGTACATGTTGTAGTACCCGGGCATCATCCCCGCTGACGTTTGAGATTGGGGCATCATCCCCGGCATTTGGGGCATCGCGGCGGACATCGGCGTACTACCGCCGATGGGAAAATAAGGCGCATGTGACTCGCTCGTGGCGGGGGAATCGCTATCGTGGTGCTCCATTGTTCTTCGAAAGAAAAGTATTTTAGAGAGAGAGAGATACTCATTAATACAAGTGGTGTGAATGAAATGAAGTTCAACGATACGTATTTATAGAATTATTAAAAAAAGAAATTAGTGCAATAATCGGGACGTCCGCACGGACGTCCGTGGGAGTCAACGCAATGACAGACATCCGCACGGACGTCGCGACGGATATCCGCGGAACGCCGCGGAACTCCGGTGTCCGCAGCGGATGTCCGTATCCGTGCCTCCCTTGAACAATGACGGACGTCCCGCGCGGACTTACGACACGCCGATCGGAATTCCACCGAGACGGGTGCTATTGCTAATGCTCTAATTGCTAGGAGACTGAATGTACCAAAAAAATAAAAATAAAAATAAAAACTATATTTAGCAGTTAGACATGGGAAAGATGAAGGAAAATGATAAAAAAATAAAAAATAAAAAAGCTAAAAGAAAAAGAGAAAAGAAGAAATTCTTTAAATCCACTAAAATCTGCTCATGAAGAAATAAAATATAAGATGTATTAACAAGAAAAGAGATTGAGAGGACGTTACAATACAAATAATGTTTGTGCAACAATGTGACTCTATTCATATGAGGAGTAATAGAATACAACTTAAAACACATACGAGATACATTGGCATGGACAAAATAATTTTAGTTGTATACCAACACATACGAGATACATTGACTTATCCAATGTATCGGTTGCGCTTTTTATAAATTTTGGTTTGGAAACACAGATTTATGGGAAAGTAGTTCAACTTTTTTTCCTTATTTAAAGCGCTCAGAATTTTTCATTCACGGAACCAACCAGCTTACCTAAATACTTTATTCTCCACATGTTATTCTTTTTGCAAAAAGATACTACTACTTAATTCATTCATTAAATGTTACTCACAATAAGTTCACATATTAATGCATGAACCAAAAAAATATAAACATCATTCCGTGGGGAAATTAGGCTCCATTTGTATAAGTTGCTACTTGCAATGGGGCAAATAAGGGTGTCCACAATTGGAGGACACGGCGCCAGCAGTGGGAAGTGGCTGGCCCGCGCCTCCCCATAATGGAGGACACAGGCGGACACGGCGGGTGGGGGTGGAAGGGCATGCGCCAGCTGCTCGGCGCGGAAGAGCCGGTGGGCCAGGCAGCGCAGCGCCCTATTGCACGCCCCTGAGGGCGGCGGACACGGCGGGTGGGGGTGGAAGGGCATGCGCCAGCTGCTCGGCGCGGAAGAGCCGGTGGGCCCGGCAGCGCAGCGCCCTATTGCACGCCCCTGAGGGCGGCGGCCGCCGCAGATTTTTTTATTATTTTTTCTTCTTTTTCCAAATATATACACCCATTCCCTATCATTATTTTCACACCACTCCAATATCCACTCTTCTACTTGAAGAAGTGCAGCGGGAAGCTGATGAGGACAAGTTTTTTGTGGTTGTGAACGCGTCCACTATTGGACTGGACAAGTTTTTTGTGACTGTGGACAAGTTTTTGTGGCTGGTGAAAGAGTTTTTTTGTGGCCATGCCTTGGACATGGCCACCGTTGTGGACTCTAAGTTCACATTCTAGGATATTTCAATCATTTGATAAATGTCATGTCATTTACTAAACTTTTTATAAGGAACACCTTGTCATGTTCAGTAGTACTAGTGTTAAAATTACCACACAAGTTAATAGATTCATATTAGTTAGGTTAAATGAGTTACTTTTTATTTTGGCAAAAATTATTCTTTTAATTTATTTATTTTAATTTTTACTTTATTTAATTGATTAAATACAACTTTTTAAATCACACCTGTCGAAAAGCATCGACTAGATTAACTTGGGACGAATGAATTCGGTGGTTTTGTAGTCAAATAACTAGGATTTGATTCCAATAACACCTTTTAGATTAAGTATGCATACCACGTTTACATGTTTTCCATGTAATATTGCTTATATTTTTTGGATAACTGATTTTGAAAAAAATGTGAATAGATATTACCATATTACTCCCACTTTTCATTTTAAGTTGTTAATTTAAGATTGATTTTTTAGTGTAATTAAATTAGTATTTTAAGTACGATAATGAGAGATTAGTTAATAGTAATAAAATATTTAATTAACTTTAATATATTAATTAAATATTATAACTCTTACTTAAAGTATAAATAGCTAAAGTAGTTTGGACCACCGTATGATTAGATATTACAATACTCATAAATCATAATCGACACTAACAATAGATACTCCCAAGTAACGATGAAATCAATTAAATATTAGAAACTAAATGGAAATAAGGCTTTGTTATTAGAAACACTACAATTAAAGAGTTTCCAAATACTCATTAAGATACTAAAAAAAGTTTGTCTACCGATTCCCACTTCCAACACATTTCCCAGCTTCAAAAGGGTGAAGAAATAGATGCAAGGAGAGGAGGAATAAGATACAGTCCATCTTGTAAAAGAATGTACGTATATATTAAAAAAAAAACTAAAATATTAGAACTTGGTTATTGAATGTGCTAGTTCTCCTCCTTGGATTGAAAGTTATGATCAAAATGGCAGTGTAGAACTTGTCTTTGTGTGGATAAATATAATGCCCCCAATCTCTGTATGTAAATATGCTTCCTTTGATCCCAAAATATCACCTTGAGCTCTGCTTAGATGAATACCACAGCTTCTTCTGGCAGATTAAGATCTTCTCCTGCTCCGATCCGTATTCCGTTTCCTCCTTCCGACAACCCCATTTCATCCCTTTAGCCAGTGCTTCCACAGCATCCACGAAGTAGCTCGATTCCCGGATGATAGCATACCCGTTGGGACGCAGAATCCGGTCCATCTCAAGCAGAACATACTTCATCTCACACCTATGTAGGTGCAACAAGTTTAGCACTAACGTAATTCAAAAAATGATGAAATGACTTTGCATACCTATGGCTCTCAGCAGTGAAAAGGCCATCGAGGTGAAGAAGATCGTATGTGCGTGGATAAGTCGAGAAAGCTTCACACCTGAAAAAAGGGAAGATCATCATCAGACATGGTTAAAAGATGAGTATTATGATTGTAGAATGTGAATGGTATTTTTACCAGTCGTGATACGTTCCGATCAGTCCTCTGTCGTAGATGACTCCAAGTGTGTTGGAAGAGTAGGAGGAGATGGTATTCATCACCCACAATGGAGCATCGATCAAGGCAGCAGCGAAGCCTCCATACAGAGTGTTCATGTCCATTACATTTCTGATCTTATCAGTTCCTATTGCAGGGACCAACTTCTTGTAGTGCTTCGCCCTAGTCTTCCATTTGCTATCGTCGTGCTTGAAAGCGCCATCGCTGCCACCACGGACATCAGAGACACGCTCGGGAGCAGTGTGCAACCGCTCGGGCCATTTGGCAAGGGTATTCAGTGCTATCTTTTTATACTTCTGGTCAGGAACAACGACACAGGGCCGGATGGGAGTGTACCAAGCCGAGTCCGGTTCAGTACCATCGTCACACTTGGGGGGGTATGTATCCGGGGTTTCGAGCTTCTTGTAGCAGCTACTGTCTGATAACTTCTGCCAGACAGCAATGTCATCTTTTTTGCTGTACAATTTGAAGCACATTGATGTTAGCAGCTCTTGCAACTTCTCATAATTTGTTTTCTGGTCTTCGATTGTGGTATTCCATCCTCTCCAGTGGTTCTCGTAGTTTACTGGTGGGCCGGAAAGCACCCAGAAACCACCCGGCCGGAGGATACGGTGCACCTCCAAGAGGTATATTCCCCCTAAGAATGATAGTAAGTGCAGTGTTCAGTCACTATGTACAGCTAAGGCAACAGAAAAAGAAGGAACTGGTGGATTACCGAATTCAGTCCATGGAATGAGGCATCGAGAGCAGTGTGCCATGTCGAAAGAGCTGGAAGGGAAGGGAAGTCTCTGTGTTGATATGATGCCCAGAACTGCAGGAATTCCACGTTCGAGAGCGAACTGAACTTGGGCTTCGTGGTTATCTCTAGGGGCGAGAGAAACTGTGAGAATACCCCGGTCTAGTAAATCGCCACCCCAGCTAGCCACCTAAACGAATCAAGCATAAAAAGTTAAACAATTTCTCAAGCAAAAAACAGCCACATTTTCTGATGTTGCGGGTGTTATTGCTATAATGGGAAAATGGGAAAACTAACTTAACGAAACAGAAAGACTTGCATCTGGTTACATTTACGAATGATACAGAAAGACTTTATGAAGATAAATTTGTTTGATTCTGAAATGCAAAATCAATATATTTTTACATCAATTCGAAGCATTAGATTGATAAACCAGACATACTACATACTATGCAAGGATGCTATTGAAGCATATAAAGTCGGACTCACCCCACATCCGGTATCAATGGCTGTCCGAACCGTGCCATCTTTCATTCCAGGGATCAAGTCCTGCATCTTATCAACATATTCACTGACACCGTTGGGGAACATGGTGCCACCGCCAGGAAAGAGGAACTTCTCCCCTTCCTTCTTCAACCAATGCTGGTTCGACTTTTGTTTGTTGATCCAGTCATATGGCACATTCCTGAGACGATCCAAATATCAAACGTATCAAGTTTCCAACAGATACAACATCATAAACAGCTCTGAAAACAAAATTTTGTTGATAAATAATACCTGTACCAACATTCGTCCTTGCTCTTCGGCCATCTAATAGGCAACTTATAACCATCCGGAGGCGGGACTAAGCACTCCTTCTTCTCAAACACAGGAGGGCAATGTCGCTCCATGAATGAAAGCCGGTGGAGGCTGAACTTCTTCCACCTCTGCAAAAAAAAAACATCACAATTTCACAATGGCATTCCCAATTATCAAAATCTCACAAGTAGAAATGAAAATCACCTTAGGATCTGTGCAAGGGGTGTAATCTTGGAAATCAGCAGGGCATTCGTTGAACTTCACAGCTTTGATGTGCAATGCCCCTGCAGCTGGAATCACAGGCTTTTCCTTCGGATTCTTGGCCACCTTAGCAACCTCGTTAGTTGCATATTTGTCCTTCTCCGAACAGAATATCCCACCCAAGTAGAATGAAAATCCACACAGCACCACAAACATTATTGCCATGGGAACTTTCCTAGAAACCTTATCATGCTGATGAATCGGTTTCCCATCCTTGTGCTTCATTATCTCGAGAATTTTCTACACACTGCAAGAGTAAACGAAATCAATGATCTGAGAAATCAAAATCAGCATCATCACCGAATCCTCTGAATCATAATATATGCAAAAAGATGACATTATTATGATAAAACTAATAAGCAACAGTTCATCTATGCTATGGATCTTAACATGTAATACCTCCTCAAACAAAATCCAAAGTCAGAGAGAAACAAGAAAATTTTTGTTGATCCAACAATGGTCAAAGAGAAGCCATTATGAACTGACTTTAAGCCTTGAATAAAAAAACAAGAATATTTAAAAGCAATGGAGACGCTTTAGACTTTTATGTGCATGATTTTCTACTTTGCACATGATATTGGGGCCAAAAGCTTTATGAATTCAGCCAACTTAACAAGGGACCCCTCCACCACTAATTCAGAAAAGGAACAAAATCCATCAATCTCACCTAACTGTGTGAACATGCAAAATCAACGAATATATATAGGCATCACAGAAACACATATCAAAGGAGAGAAAGTGAGTGATGAAAAGAAGTACAAACAGCTAAACTTCAGTTTTTCTGTTTTCAAGGATCACTCTCAGCCAACCAAAAGCAGAACTAAGTGACAAAAACAAACCCGATTGAGAAGGGCGAATTAGTTAATCACACCCTACTGATAACGGAAATACCCTAAAAAGATTCAATCTTTACATATAATTAACAAATCTTTCACTTCAGAATCACCAAAAAGTGCAGTGTCCACCTCAGATCTGGCCGGGCAATGTAGGCTAGTATTTTCCCAAATCAACAAAAATATAGAAACGAATTGCGAAACTAGTAGAAAAGTTTGCTCAATTGAGAAAAAGGAGGTCTCTAAATAGGTAATCAGAGAGAGGGAGGGAGCAGTGAAGTGAAGAGGATGAGGTATGGATGTTGGCTCAAAGCATCACAACAAAAAAGTTTAAAGATAAAAGAAAGATGCATGTGAACATTGCATTCTCTGTATCTCTATCTATCTCTGTAGCTTGGTAACTGTTTCTAGTTTCTACTATTGCTTGGGCGTGGTTAGGTGTCGGCTTTCTCCGTCGCAAAGGGGTTTGATGATTTCCTTGCCGTAATTTTATCCGGGGACCAGGAAGATGGGTAGGATTCTACTTGAAGCTTTGCTGCTTATTTTGGGTGGAATTTTCGTATTTACTGTTACTGAGGGTGAAATTGGTCCAGTGAGAGGATTCCACGTGGCGTAAGTATTGAAATAGAACTGTTCAAATGGATTGGGATTGCGCCGTCGGTAGGCTTTTTTTTGCTGAAATATATGTATATTGAATGGGACCCACCACATATCCCCATTTATTAGCCGATCAGTTAAACGTTGCTACCAATGTTTTAAAAACCGGATCGAGAAGCGAATCGACGAGGCTACTGGTTCACGATTTAACTGGTCTGATCGGTCGAACCACTGGTTGAACCGGAATAATGTAGCAATAATATATTTATTACATAAAGATATATAATGTATTTTTAAATAAAATAGAATTCAAAATTAAAATCCAAAATACTTATCTTAGCTTAATTCCTCGGCTCATACACATTTATGTAGTTGAAGTTAATATTATGAATTTATAATTGAATAAAAAAGCATGCCTCTTGTATATATATTTTATTACAATTGAATAAAAAAGAATGCAAGCCTCTAGTACACTAAGACCATCCACAGTAGTGTGGATGTCGCGGCGGACATCCCGACGGACTTCCCAAAAACATCTCCTGCCACATCATAAGGACATCTCACTGCACTGTCACGTCATAAGGACATCCCACTGCACAATGACGGATATCCCCAAGGACATCCCGACGGACATCCACAATAATAAAAATTCACAAATTCACCAAGTTAAACAATTTACGGAATTAAAATTTCGACACGAATACGGACGGAGAAAATGCAATGATAATTTTATTAGATAAAAAAGTACATTTCAACAAAAAAAATAAAATACAGACGAGGTAGTGGTCTTGCCCTTGCCCTTCCCTCTCCCTTGCCTTCGCGTCCTCCCTACCGCCGATGGCATATCAGTGGGAGAATCCCTGACCGGATATAGCCCCAACTCCTCAAAAGAAAAAGTTTCGATGCCGGTGAACTGAGTCTCCAGAGGAGTACTCTAGGGGGAATCACCCGACAATAGATCCATGTAGGGGCGATAGACATTGTCCTCAGGTGATTGAGGGATCCCCTGCCTGCTCTCCCCTCGCAGCGGCAGGCATGCCCTGCATCATCCCGGGCATCATCATGCCGGGCATTTGGGGCATCATCCCGGGCATCGCGACACTCAACCCGGGCATTTGGGGCATGACGGGCATCATCCCCTTCATCGCGACACTCATCCCGGACATTTAGAGCATTTGGGGCATCATCCCACACCAAGGGAGTACATATTGTAGTACCCGGGCATCATCCCGCCATTTGGGATTGGGGCATCATCGGCGCCATTCCGGGCATCACCCCAGACATCGGTGCACTTCCGCCGGCATTTTCCCCAACTCTAACTGAAAAAGTCGGCGTTTGTGACTCGCTCGTGGCGGGGGAATCACTATCGAAGTGCTCCATATATCTTCAAAAGAAATGAAAGTAGAGAGAGAAACTCGTTAAAACAAGTGGTGTGAATGAAATGAAGTTCAACGAGCCGTATATATAGAGTTTTTTTTAAATGAAAAATCGGGACGTCCGTCGTGTCACCGCAATGGCGGACATCAAGACGAACGTCCCCAGAATGCCGCGGAACTCCGCGTCCGCCTCCCTGCTGCCTAATGGTGGACGTCCGCCGGAACGGCCGCCGTTGTGGATGCTCTAAGCCCATACGACACTTACCACTTTTCTTAAATACCCTAAGCCTATTTTCAATCCCCACAACCTGCCGCCTTTCAAAAAATCGTCCACCTCCCATCACCATTTTGAAACCCCCACAGCCTCCTTGGTTTGAGATATTCTTCCATGTTGTTAAGTCTTTTTCAATCCTCTTTTAGTTTTTTATTCTCTCACTCAATCTTGTGATGTTCACTAATTTAAATATACATGTTCACTAATTTAGATATACAAATTTTCGATCCATAAGTTTGAACATTAATGATATTTATTTTGAGGGGGCTATGGAGAAAGGGAAGAAAAGATGCAGTGGAAAGGTATTATGCATCTGAGAGTAGCTGAATTGAAGGTTCGCGACGGCAGCAGAATATGATTTTCAGAAAATATTTCAAAAACTGGTTCAATCGGTCGGCGGTTTCCGGCACGACCGGCCGGTTTTTCCGGTCTAAAACAGCTCAACTAGTCGACTGTTTAAATGGCCGAACCGGACCGTATAACCTACCGGTTCACGGTCGAACTGGCCGGTCCGGTTTTTAAAACACTGGTTGGGACTGCATGACTCCGTCCCACTCTAACTAATATACTCCCTCCGTCCTAAGTTACTTGAGTCTATTCTATTTTGAGTTGTCCAAGTTACTTGAGTCATTTCTTTTTTGGTTAAAAACAAAAAATCTAATCACACCTACTTTATTTTTTCTTTTACTTTACTCTCTCTTCTCTCCATTACTTTATTCTCTCATCTACTTTATTTAACTCACTAAAAACAATTTTCTTAAATCTCGTGCCGAAAAGAAATGCCTCAAGTAACGTGGGACGGAGGGAGATTATTTTTTTTTGCATTCTAATTGATACTCCATTAGTCCCAATTAAGTTGAGATATACTAATTTTTAGGCATAGAGATTAGAAATTGTGTTGAAAAGTATAAGAGAGTAATAAAATATGAAAGATAAAGAGAGAGTAAAATAGATAGTGGAAAATTGTTTTGAAAAGTAGGAGAAGAATAAAATGGGAACGGTAAAGAAGAGTAAAGTAGATAGTGGAATAAAATAAGACTGATTGGATGTTTTTTTTTAAAAGGAAATGAATCAACTTAATTAGGACATCCCAAAAAGGATTACGACTGAACTTATTGAGATGGAGGGAGTATATTTCTTAAATAGGAAATATCATTTTCTTTATTTTTTTCCCTTTTCTAATTTTATTTTCTCCATTTTACTCACAAAACAACTTTACATAAAATTCAGTGTCGAATTAGAAATGTTCCATTTAGAGTGAGACGGAGGAAGTATGAGTGAGTAATTTTGAGCTTATTTATTATTGTATCGTTTAAATATATAATTATATAGTACTACTAGTATTTTATTAATTTATCAAATTATACTCCATTCGAGATAATGACACTTTCCTTTTTTATTTCTCCTATAAAAATATATTCCCTCCGTCTGGCATTAGGAGTCCCGGTTGAGTTGAGTGCGGGTTTTAAGAAATGTTTGAGTGAGTAATAATTGGAGTGTGTGGTAATGGAATGTGGAACCCATTTGCATTATTATTTGCTTTTTCTTTGGATGTGTTTTTACTTGTGTTTTTTAGTATTTTATTTAATAATATTTTTATTTCACTTTTTATGGAAATGTCTAACCGGGACTCCTAATGCCGGACAGAGGGAGTATCTTATTTCTATTTATGGAAAGTTCTCACAAACTAATTACTCATATATATAGTGGCATGATAATCTACTAACCCATTTATTGTACAAACTACAAACTTAAATCTCAGCCACTAGTTATAATTAATCTTTGGTCTTAATATATGAGATCTTCAAATGTCAACGTTTCCTATAAATCAGTCAGTAGAGGGTAATTTAAGGACAAAAAAAAATAAACTGATATAATTAATTTTGTTGAGATTATGAAATCCCGTTAATTCTGTCGTTTCAACGCTCACTACTATTAACGCCTCTCTTTCTTTCCCCACATTCCACCTTTTCGACTCTCCTCTGAATTGAACCGAATCGTGTGTGGCGGCGTAATCAATTCATCGGCGGTGTTGAAGCGAGCTCTCGGCCCCGGCGATATGAGTTGTGTTCGACGACGTGCTGAGTCAACCGAAGGTGAGTTATCCATCGAGAACCCTAGATTAAAACCGTGGTGACATTTTTTATTGCCGTAATTTTGTTGCTAAAGTAGTCTGTTGAGTCAGTCGAAGGTTAGAAATCCAACGGAAAAACTCTAGTTCAAAACCGTGGTGACATTACTCACTGACATTTTTTGTGGCTGCTCTCATTGATCTTTTGTGGATGCTGTCATTGATATTTATTGACATTCTGTGCTGACATTCCAGGTTGAAACATGCTGCTGACATTATCTACTAATATTTTGTCGTTGAAATATGCTGTCACCACATAATGGAATACTGTTGTGGCTGTCACCACAGAATGGAATACTGTTGTGGCTGCTCACCACATGCTACATTGATATTTTTTAACAAATGACTAGTTGATATTTTTTAACAAATGACTAGTTGAAAATGCACATTAACATTTCTTGTTTTGCTCTATGTGTTTTCATGCCAGAGTGACAGCCTGCCTATGAGCGGTGGAATGTGTTATTGACCTTATTTTTGTTTTTTTGTTTTTTTTGGTCTTTGAAATAATATGGTGTTGACATTGAAATTATATGGTGTTGACATTGATATAATATGTAAAATATGATATAAGATGGCGTTGACATTGAAACAATATGAATTAAATCTTTTATTTGTTGCTGTAATTGACATTACTCATTGACATTTTTGTGGGTGCTCTCATTGAACTTTTGTGGGTGCTCTCATTGATATTTATTGGCATTCTGTGCTGACATTCCAGGTTGAAACATGCTGTTGACATTCTCTACTAATAGTTTGTCGTTGAAATATGGTGTCACCACAGAATGGAATACTCCTGTGGTTGCTCTCATTGATCTTTTGCAACTTTCAGGGTTTCAATAAACATGCTACATTGATATTTTTTAACACATTGCTGATAGATTATGTATAGAGCATCAGAACAAGCATAAAAAATTAGATAATCTTGCACAAAATCTACATTTCGAAAACAGATTCATCAACCATTTCGCAATATAACCTAATGTCTATGCATAATCTACTCTACGTACTATGTCTTCTTCAGTCAAGCACAACAACTTCTACACTATATATTCAACAATTTTTTCACCAAAAAAATGACAGAAAATTCATCACAGGGACATCAACCATTTCGAAATCTAACTGCAGCTGTACACACGATAGAGAATCATCATCCAAGAATGTCATCATGGAATGTCAGCGGCCAAATTGGCAGAATATCATCGCAAACTATATCAGATAAAACACATTACTTGCAGATTATGCATGGAGCATCAGAAAAAGCATAAAAAATTATATAATCTTGAACGTAAAAACATCGAACATAATCGTCATTGGTTTCAACATTATGTTACACATATTATTCAAATTAGCAAGAAAAATACCTTGAGCTTCGTAAGCCATTTCCATTTCAACACAAACTTGGACGTTGACCTTATGCCGGAGAAGAACGCCGGCAAAGATTTGGGATATGAATTTCAACAGGAGATCGGAGTTGATATTGCAATGTTGAATAATTAAGATATGTTATATTTTATGGCTGAATGAGTAATGTAATATCTTTCCAAAAAATGATAATAATGGTAGTTTGGGAGAATGGAGATAAATTAGGGCGTCATCATTGACTAATTACGCCTAGAAACGGTTACAAACAATTCTGGTTATGATTATACCAAATTGGAGTGAAATGAGGATGTATGTAACTGCTGGCAAAAAACAATTTCCATATACACCCCCCGCTGACATAAATTGTACTGCCCGGTGACATCGAATTTGTAACCTCCTAACAGTATGATGGTGTGTGATTAAAGTTTGTAGTTTGTATTATAAATGAGAGTTTGTATTTGATCACACCTCTATATATATATATTTACAACTTACATATAACTAGAGCCTACCACTAAACAATAAAGATAATTTGGGTCCTACTATCCACTAACACTATTTAAATTTACCATTCTCCTTATCTATTTTACTGTATCAATTATACATTAATTCTCGTACCGTCTCAAATGTCTTTAATTTTTTGTGGAACGAAGGGAGTACGAAGTTGAAAGTACTCTCAAATCGCTTCGTCTCTTTCTTCTTATCGTTGTGGCTTGCTGAAGTTAGATTGTCAAACTGATCCAGCTGGCCAAATGTGTGCATTCTACCTGCGAATGCTGGTGAGTGGGTCCAGTAGAGATTCAGACTGATCAACTTGCCTTAATCCGGCTTGAGTGAGGTGAATGGAGGAACTCGAGAGACTTTCAAAACCTTAACCCACAATACTATTTACTAGTATAGGGAAGTAAGGATCGATCCCACAGAGACGATGTGTTTTACATTTGTTGCGGACACGAATGTGATTGGTTGCGGCCACGCTTTCCAGTTGATTAAGTTAACTACTTGACTTGAGAGACTAAACTAACTAGACTGATCCTTTCGCTAAAACTTAAACTAAAATCTACTTGATCAACTCATGCCGAACTTTCCTGAAATGGACAAACAGAATAAAGTGGATGATTGTCAGTCTACTGCAAAACGTAGGATAAAGCAAAACTTTTCTAACAACTTCATTTTCTTCACGAAATCAAGATGAAAAACAGAGCAAAATCAGATCTGAACAATTACGAACAACGAAACCATTATAACAACTTGTAATTTTAAATCTACTCCTAAGAACTAAACGACACCTATGTAAATAAGACCATAATCATGCAGAAATCACAAATCAGTTATCATATCTAAACATCCTAACACAGCTTATCCCTAATTTTCTTCGCATTCATGCAGAAACAACGATGGAAAGCTCAGATCCAACCAAATCAAACCGTAACAAAACGTTTTAGCTGAGATATGCATCATAAATAGAAAGTCGAAAGTAAATCAGAGCATTCATGCATGGTAAACAAAACATTACAACTAAAATCGAAATCATAACACTAAATTTCACTGAATCAAAACATCAAGAGTCTACAAAATCAAGCATAAACTAAAAGTAGACAAAATCAAAGATAGAAATTGTTTCATCGCCCCTTCTCGAAGCGGAATTACAGAACCAAACGATTAAAGTGATAAAAACCAACACCAAACCATGACTAAACTAAAACTAAATAGGAACCAAGTGTGTATGCTACGAGAATCAGGAGTTTGGAGTGTTGGGAGCCCCCATTTCAGCTCTAGAAGAGAGCTGAAGTCCACTGAGTGTCATGAACTGGAAGCTCATCCTTCCTCCTTCTATATTTCCATTTATAGGAAGGCGTGAGGTCATGATCCCTAGGGCTACTATCCTTCGAAAAGTCTCTCTTACCCTTCACCCTCGGGGATCTTTCTTGTGTGACGCATCAATCTTCTAATCGGGTGCTCCTGCCGCATGCCATTTGATCTAACTTGAGCCGTTTGCGCAGCAATTAACTCCTTCTCCTTGATCCGTTCGTCCGCCTAGTTGATCAGTTCATTTTCTAATATAGCGGACTTTTATACACACCTGACTCAAAATTAGATGTTAGATTACATATTTGAGTGTAGTTTTATCACATAACATATGCATGAAACGAGTCTCATCAGAAGTAAATGGGGCAAATTGTAAATTTGGTCAAGATCAATCCCATCACTTATAGAATCATATAACAACTTTGACATATTTCTTTATTATCTTACTATTTTAGATTTGAGGAAAAATTATGTAAAACTTTAGCTTAGTCTTATATTTTATATTTTTATACTAAGTCAATAGTTTTGTGAGTGATATACAAATATGAAAAAATAACATATATTTTAAATTCAAAATCATAGGAGTATTGCATAATTCCCCATTAATCTAAATTAATCCCTTCGTTCCTTAATAATATGCAATGTTTCTATTTTAGTCTGTCCCACAAGAATATGCATTTTCTAAATTTGGAAACTCTTTTCTCTCTAATGAGGTGGAACTCATTCTCTACTGACAATTACTTTATCAATTGTGTATTAAAATCTGTGTCTAATCAAAAGTGTATATTCTTATAGGATAAAGCCACATATGGAGTATGACAATTGAAAAGAAAATGTTAAGAGTTCATGAATTAGCTATTTTTGAATGTAATGAAAGCGATGAGAATTTGATCAAAGTTCTATCTCTGAATATATAATGCCCACAATGGAATAATTATTTTGACATTGATCTCATCATTGTACAATCCTTCAAATAATGATATCGAGTATATTATTAATCTATAATACCATAGTATTCCACGTAGCAATATGTACTATGTCTCCGATATACTATATCTCACAAATAAAACGAAATGGAACAGAATGAGGCCATCCACTAGGCTGTCTCTATACCGTCCCTTAAACCGTATCTTAACTACTATTTGAGCACTATTTGATGGCCCCACTGTCCTTTTTTCCTCCATCCCTTAACTAAGGGACGGAACCTGCAACGCTCCGTCTCTTAACCGTCTCTATACCGTCCCTTAATTACTATTCATTCAATTTCATTTAGAATTTTTTTTTCTACCCAATTCAATTTAAACAAACACACTTTATTAAAAACCACACTTTATTAAAAAACACACAAACTAAATAAACACACAAAATAAAAAAGACACAAAATAAAAAAACACACAAAACTACTCCGCCGGCGAATCATCCTCTGGAGGCGGTCGAGGTTTAGGGGGTGTCGGAAGGTCAAGTTGTGCTGCCATAGCAACAATTCCGTTCCACCAGGCCGTGAATTGGGCGTACGAGAAGTGGGAAGTGTCCGCCATTGTGGCGGTCATGTACGCCACCATAAGTGTGTCCGAGCCTCCCCGCGAGCCCGAGGCCGGCTGGCTTGATTCGCCTCGGCCCTTCCTTGCTCTAGCCGCTTTCGCCGCCTTCGTCCCTTGCGGCCGACGGCGCCCACACGCGGATCCTCCCGCATCGCCGACCGTACCCGCAAACTCCCGGGATTCAGCCTCAGGTTGGCTGATGCCATCGGTGTCACCACCAGACGCACCACCAGACGAGTATTGGCCACTCGTCGTATGCTTCGTGCGCTTCGAGGTTGAGCCCGAGCTGGAGCGGAAACCTCCGGCCCACCGTTCCTCGTCCTTGACGGCCTGCCAAACATCAACAAATCTGAATTGATGACCCTCGTCCTGGTAGTAGGCGCGCAAAGCGGACGTCAAAATGTCGGTGGCCGTGGCGCCGCTTTGGTAGCGCGCCTCTTCAGTCGAGTAGATGCCGCATAATTTTTTGATCTGTCGGTCGACTCGGTCAAAGTGAGAGCGGAGCATTTTAACTTTGCGCTTGCGGGAGCCTTTCGGCTTTATCTGGTGGTAGACCTCGCAGACCTTTTCCCAGAAACACTTCTGGGTTTGTTGATTCCCGACGATGGGATCGTACGAGACCGTGATCCAGGCGTTGTACACCGCCATCGTTTCGAAGTTGCTGTACGGATGCCGGCCAAGATCCTCTTCTTCTTCTTCCTCCTCGTCCTCGCCCGCCTGGGGTTGTACACCGCCAGTGCCACCTCCACCGCCTCGGCCACCTCCACCGCTAGTGCCACCTCCACCGCCTCGGCCACCTCCACCGCAACTGCCACCTCCACCGCCTCGGCCACCTCCACCGCCAGTGCCACCGGGAAAATCCTCCCGGATCTGGGATAATCCCTGCGAATACCGGTGGCGGAGGGACGGACATATGCATCAAGGTCAAAATTGGGTGGTTGGTACCCCCCCGGCGTCGCCGAACCCTGAGTCCCAGGGGTTGACGAACCGGAATCGCCCAATGTGTTGATCATGGTCTTCCAATCGCCGAACGCGTTGAGATCCCACCCGCCGTAGCCGGAACCGGAACCGGAACCGCCGTAGTTGTCGTCGCCGTCGCCGGACATCTTGAGTTGGTTTATGAAAATTTGAGAGAAAATTTAGATGATAGGAAGAATAGATGTGTAGTTGTGTGTGAAATGATGATGAGTTTAGGAGTATTTATAGAGTAAAAAAATTAATAAAAAATCAAAAAAATTATTAAAAAAAACAAAAAAACGGTATTATTACCGTTACATATTTTTTTTTTAATTTAAATTCGAATTTTTTTTAAAAAAATATTTATTGCGTCAGCACGTGACGACGCCCACTCGCGGGCCGGCGAGTGGGCGTCACGCACGACGCCGGGTTGCTCCACGTCGCCTCGGCGCGTGGCGCGACAGCCCGTCTCGTGGCTCGCCGGGACGAGACGCGGGACAAGACGGGACGAGACGCGAGACGCCGGCGAGACCCGTAGTGGATGGTCTGAATATCTTGAATAGTATTCAGTGCTTGACGGTGCTGCAGATAAATATTTAATGCTAATCACCAATATAGTAAATTAAATGAATTCTGTTATCATGACCCAAATAATAAGCAATTCCTTCCCCTCATTAAATTGTTACTACCAATTAATATAGTTAGCATTTAGTGCCCTCCCCATGTTCGCTTCACATGGATTTTGACTTATTGTTTAATAACACGTCTTTTGTTGAGTATTTGTTTATTTTTTTCTCCTTTTCATATCACTATTTGCTTTATATAAAATAAATGCCAAATTTATTCTTCTATAATTGATAAAAAAAAAATTTATCGGCTAAATGTTTTGGCTGAAGACAAAAATTCACGAAGTTCGTATCAACACAAAGGGGCCAGCTTTAAAGAGCTTTTGGCTTGAAGTTTTTCCTCTTTGGTCGGATATTTTTGAGGGATAACATTATCACCACAATTGTGTCTAATAAATTAATATTCCAAGCAAAAGAGCCACTATTCATATATTCTTATTTCACTTTTTCATTCACATATTCCTATTGCACTTATTTATTCTCCAAATTCCGTACAACCAAAGCCGCATAATGAATTGATTTTACGATAATTTGCTATAAAAAAAAGGAGATACGGAGAAGAGGAGAAACTATTCTTAAATAAATATTACTCGCATTACAAATAAAATTAAATAAAGGTAAACAAATTTGCCCTCTTTTTGTAAAAAATATGCCTTCCCTAAAATATCTGTATTTAGCCAAATAAAATAGCAAACCTCTATTTTTTTTCCTTCTCCATTTCATTTAGGTTTTGATGTGGGGTTTGTGATAAATGTATAGAAAGACTTTTTGCATCACCGACATCATTTGTTAATTTCATACTACTACTTTTTTCTTTTTTTGCTAGTACACATTTTTTTTCTTTGCTCGGCCATTGTCACACTTTAATTATACAGCTCAAGAATTTCCTCCCTTTTTGTAGTACTTGATGATTAACATCATTAGATCTATCATTATTTTCCGATTGTATTATATCCTCTATTTTTATTCTCGAGTTAATTTATTTTGAAATAAATTACAAAGTATTTTTTGGAATAAACTTCACATCGGCATGAGTTGACTTTTGACTACATAATCCGCATTCAGCAAGATTCAACAATAATATATGATTACTTATTTTATTTTAACCCATATGGCAAACCTGAAGTTAAGTTATTAAATTCTACCACTTGGATCAAGTTTGTGTTCTGATTGAAAATTTACTTAATAAAGTAAATTGTGTTCATATTTAATCTTTATAGGCTGAATTAAAATTATATTCCCTCCGTTTCTAATAATTTGTCACCATTTGACTCGACACGGGTTTAAGAAATATTATAGAAAGTGGGTTGAAAAAGTTAGTAACATGTGAGTCATACTTTTATATACTCCATCCGCCTGCTATTAGGAGTCTCATTTTTTGGCGGCACGGATTTTAATAAATGTTAAGAAAAGTGGGTAGGAAAAAATTAGTGGAATATGAGTCCTACTTGTATATATTAGTTTTAAATGAAATGTGAGTGAAATGTGTTCATCGAATGTGAGACCCTATTACTGTTTATGGTAAAAGTGAACCTGGACTCCTATTCACGGACGGACTAAAATGGAATAACGAGACTCCTATTCGCGGACAGAGGGAGTATTAATGTTATAATAAAATATGAATGAGAATGAGTTAATGCAATGTGGGGTTCATTACCAAAAATGGTAAAAGATGAAATTTTTAGGAATGGGCGAAAATAGAACGTTTGCTAGCAGCCCAAGCCAGAAAGACTTAAAAAAACTTGTAATGGGCCGACCCATGATTAAAGCCCAATGTATTCGGCCCAAAATTTAATCACTTCACTTGGAAAAACCCCAATTCTGGAACAGGTCTCATGAGTGAAGACTAAAACCCTTTTCATTAATTTGCGTTGGGCAATCTGAAATCTTCAGGTATCCATTCATCTTTTGCTTATTGATTTCCAACCGGTTGCTAATGTGTAGAATTTTTAGCTGTATAAACGATGTTTTGAACTAATTTCGAAAGCTGAAATCGGTATAGGACAAAATGGGTTGGAAGTCAGCACAGAAACTGATTCATCACTGGAAGATTCTCAGAGGTGATAATGTAAGCGCAACTGAAATCATATGCTGCTTCTTCTGATTTTTTTTGACTAGTTTCGCTGATTTTTGCCAGTGATTTTTTTTCTGAATTTTCCTTCATTATGATTGGCAGGTCATGATAATCAGGGGTAAAGATAAAGGTGAGACTGGTCTTGTTAAGCGCGTAGTTCGATCTCAAAATCGTGTTATTGTTGAGGGAAAGAATCTGGTAAGAAATTTGTACTATTTGATTGGATGTGATTTATTGTCCAAAACTTTGTTTGATTCAAGTGAAAATGCGAAACAAGCTTTCTCTCTAGCCATGTGTGGTTGTTTTATACATGAAAATAGAAATGGGTGAAATTTCAATTCACTCTCAAAGGAAAAAACACATTGGCTGAGCTGATGAATGGCTCTTTATCCGGTTTTTGTTCGCGTCGGGATGCATCACACCATTTTATGCCAAATCTGGTTTTATCTTGCTTAGGCGCTGATAGTTCATATCTCATTCTTATTTTGTAGCATTCTCACAGTGTATCGATTCCTTACTTCACACGTTATCCGATAATAATTTCCTTGCAGGTGAAGAAACATATCAAGCAAGGGCAGGGTCATGAAGGCGGGATTTTCACTGTCGAAGCCCCTCTTCATGTCTCAAATGTTCAGGTTGTTGATCCAGTAACAGGGTGAGATAATATGCCTTTTGCTTGTTTTTTTTGTTGTCCCATGAGAGTGGTGACTAACGATCTTCGCCTGCCTGTAGGAAGCCCTGCAAGGTTGGAATTAAGTACTTAGAAGATGGTAGCAAGGTAAGAGTAGCAAGAGGCAATGGAACATCGGGATCCATAATTCCTCGTCCAGAAATATTGAAGATGAGGACAACCCCTAGACCGACAGTTGGTAAGATTCTTGCTTTTTCTTCTGCATATTTATGTACATGCTTTTTTTTCATTTCATTTTGAGCTTGTTCCTGCGTATAGCCGTATATATTGAACTTGTTGTAAGATAATTTTGCTTTTTTCAAGACCAGACAAGATTTAATGGCTGAATGCAGTCCTGATTCCTGAAACACACCTATTTGTGAGCGGATGCTCTAATTGTTATGCTTTAGTATAGGGACATTGGTGATTAGACTGCAATATGACTGTAGCTGACGATGCTTAAAATTTGTATCATGATTATGAATAGTTTCACCTTCTCTTGGCTGAGTTGCTCACAACAAATACGACAGTTCTCGCAGAATGCATTCAATAAGAGATGTCATGTCAATTAAGCAAATCTGATACTCAAGTTACAACTTCAATTAGATGTACTCTGAATTTCACTTTAATTTTTGATCTACAGTGTACAATTAAATTTGTGGAACACCGAATCAGATATGAACTGCTAGAAATTTTCTTTGATTTTTCTATGTGGAATTTGCTTTATCCTGGCCTTGTTTGAGGTGTATCTGCCTCCAGAGAAGGACACTAGAGGCGGATTGTCATGAATTATATTTAAAATTTTCTACATGATATGCACGATGCTGGGCCTTCGCATACATATTTTTTAATACTATCACTTCAAAGCTCAAACCCTAGAGAACCCAGATTGCGAGGAGAAGACAGAAAAATGTAAGAAGTGTTTTGCTGTAATCCCTAATGAGTGCTGATTTACCTATATATGCCTCTGTGTTTGGTTTAATACAGGCAGTAATTGCCAGTAAAATGAGCAACTTGTAAATAGGTTTAGCTGTTTAGTATAGTTCAATTTTGCTAATTGCTTCACAAACTAATAGATAGTCACTAATTGAATATGATATCACATAATATGCCTAGAGCTATCTAATCCTTTATGGATCCTTTTGTGCTTGAAATCAATTCTTTTGCTCATTCTCATATCTTGTTCTACAGTCGGTCCCAAGGACACTCCAATAGATGTTGTTCTCGAGAAGACTTATGATCCTACAACTGGAAAGGGAATGCCAGATCTTTAAGCATCTATGTCTACACTGCCCGCAAAGGAAAGCAACTGAAGAAACGGTGATCCTGTTAGCTAGCTAGTATTTACCATCAAACTCACAGTTCCTAGTTAGATTTCTGGCTTGGAGCATAGCTAGTTGGAAATTTCGTAATTTCTTCTGGCGCTGCTGCACCAATTGCTAATTGACTTGCCACCTTAATAGTGTGGGTGGTTTATTGCATTTCATGAAGCTGTTTGCCAAAATTATTTTCACCTGTGTGCCATACATTTTTAATTAAGAAGTTTACCTCATATTCGAAGTCTGCTTTAGAAGTTGTAACAAATTACTACTACTAAAATGAGAGTTGTTGATTTGGTGTATATATGTTTCAAATTAATGGCTAGTTGAATTATTTGCTAAGGTGGTGTTTGGTTTTTTATAAAATAATAGATAGAGCTGTGAGATTATTTTAATGGTGGGAGTTGATTATGATTAATGATCATGCGATTATTCATCTAGGATTGAGTTGTGAGATTCAATCTCATGAACCAAATATATTAAATATTTAATCCTATAATACAATTTTACAAACCAACAAACCTCCAACAAGTGTAAAAAAAAATATCAAATTCTGGTGTTGTGTTTGTTGAACTTTTCGAATATCTAGATACAATTTTACCTAAATTCTTAAAAAATTTGAATTCAGAAATTTTAATGTAAGCTGCCAAGATGGATCAAAATTCATGATTTTTCTATCAATAAAACAAATAAAAATTGATTTGAACCTTATCCCTGTAGCCATACTACACTTTTTAAAAATGATGGTTAGTCAGAAGTTTGTATGAAGAGCTTATGACGAAAAATCGAAACAAATTATTCCACAAAAGATAGGATATGACTAATTTACAAAAGCATTTTAAGCAGTACATTCGTAACAAAACCCATAGCCAACAAGAAGCCAGAGACATTACATGATGAACACCTCTTCATAGAAAATTAAAACACACGACTTGAAAGCCTGCTTCCGCCCAAACCAAAAATATTTAATTTCATAGAGGCAATCCTTATGTTCGAAAAAAGATATCATCAGCCAGTAGAATCTCAGTACTGCTTCGATGCCATTCCGTATCTCCCGGGATTAGCATTATTGCTCCCATAAGCAGGAGGAACACTAACACTGGGGCAGTCCTTTGCCCAGTGCCCAGGTTGATGGCATTTAAAGCAGTCGGGATTGGCATTATTGCCCCCATAAGCAGGAGGAACGTTGCCAACATTAGGGCAGTCCTTGGCCCAGTGCCCAGGTTGATGGCATTTAAAGCAGTCTCCAGATGCACCACCTCCACTAACAGCCCCAGGCGTCGCCCTATTGCTAAAGCCAGTTGGCCCAGTTCCATATGATTGTCCAGCACCAGTCATGAGGCTTGGGCAATTTCCAGAGCTATGCCCGGAGCCACCACAGCTACCACAACTTGTATACATTCCAGTCGAACCGGTTGAAGGATATCTCGAGCCACCATACTGGTTACCATATTGACTCATACTTGCACCACCCTCTCTAGCCACATTGTTAGCAACTCCGCTGTAATTCATAGCTGCAACAGTTTCAGGTTGTCTGCTTCCACCAAATCCACCACTAGTCAGCCCGGATACTGCTGACATACTCTCACTTTTAGGAGGTAGTGAACCTAAGTCATCATCTTTTAACTTAGACACCAAATCAAGCAGATACTTGGTCTCTGTTGGGTAGTTAACCTTATCTGCTCTGACTACTGTTGACTTTACCCGCTGTTCATCACTGAAAATCTCTTCCTTCACTTTCAATTTAAAGATAAATTTTGTAAAAAGGACATCATGCACCAGCTCAGAGAATTTATCATCATCTTGTTCGTTATATTTCATGTAGTACAGCTCTTTGGCAGATCTACCCATTATCTCTTCTCCGGTCTCCTGAAATGCAGTCACATATGTTAAGCCAGTGTGATCCTGGATTTGCATCTGGAGGATATACCTATAATCACACTCATCAACTGACTGGTCACATCTCTCACAACGCCATTTCCCATCTCCATTGTTAGTAACCTTTTTGTTGCACTGTCGATCTCCAATCATGACTGGACATGCAGTATAACAAAAGTTATCAACTTTTATGAATACTATTGAGGCAGATACTGTTATCCAATCTGGCTTCTCAGAGGTCCCTAACTTTTCATCTTTGATCTGAGATATGGTTTTGCGTACATCCGTACGGGCTGGGCCTGATTCCTTTGAAAGAGATATAGCAGGTGTGTTCTTACCATTGCTGTCAAACCAAGTTTTAAGTTTCTCAACCTCGGGAAAACCAGGCTCTATAAACAACTGAGTACTGGATATGGTGCCCACAGATTTCCCATTGAAGTCATTAACCCTGCCAGATTTCACTGCCAAAACAGGATAAAGACCAGAATCGCACATGGATTGTAGCTTTTGTCCTTCAGCGTTGCAGAAGTTTCCCCACAAAGTCAACTCAACACTTCTCCCAGACATATCCTTCAATTGGAGAGTTCTTTTTTGAGTTTCAGTACCATTTTTTCTCATTATAGAGCTGGGTGGATTGATTGAAGAAACAATAGCAATCAAATCCAAAATACTGTTGTTGTCCAGACCTTCAATATCACTTATGGGGCGGAAATGAAATTGCTGCTGTGGGATGGCCCTATCATCTTCATGACAAGGTTGCACAGTTGATGTACTATCCAGCATTATCTCATGATCATTGCGTAGGTGGTTAAATGCTTTCTGTGCAGGTTTCAGCGTTCCTTTGGAGATCATATAAACCCTACCAGGCTCAATTTGTTGGTAAAATTGATCCGCAACAGCATTGAAGCAAGTAACCCTTATTTCTCCACCATCAGAATCAAGCAGATCGAACGAGAACACTTTTCCATCACCTCGAGGATTGCTGTACAGCCTGAGTTCACTCTTTGCTGTCACTCTGGCCTTAATTGTCCACCTGCCTTGATACGGATTCAATGCTGCAATTGGTATTATTCTTGAAGGAGCTTCATTTTTGGCAATTGGACCTCTATTTGAATAGATTGGAGACGGCTGCTGATGCAATGAACTAGGCGGGCGGGCATAATTGTTAAACTGAGCTCGTGGAATGCCTGGACCAACATCAGGTTTGGGATAGGCTGAACCAGGTTCAGGTCTGGGAAATACTTGCGACGCATTCGGAGGGTTATATCTACCCGGATTCATATTGCTAGGAAAAGAACTACCATAAGAATGTGTGCCAGCGTTGTACTCTTCCCCTGACTGTTGAAATCGGGCTCCAGCAGGACCAGCACCCACAGGTGGCATTGGAGAAGAAACGCTAAATGATGACTCGGCAGGGTAAGCTGGCTGATTCATCAGCTGACTTGGTGCAAATGGTCTGGTTACAGCAGGGCCAGGGGCAGGGACAGGGCCATCACCCTTCACTGGATACTGATTTGGTTGACCAATCTGATCACATTTTCCAACTATCACATCTAGATCAATGATGATGATAATCCTGCACAATGCTAAAATATGGTTAAGGAGCTCAAAGTAAAACTACGACCGCACAAGAAAGGTGGAGTGTAAATGTGTAATGAAATTATACAGATATTACACCTACTGAAAAACACTAAACATGAATAAATAAATTACTTAAATATGTAAACTTCTATTTCTTTGCATGCATATGGATCGATAGATTGGGGACTAACACCTAGTATTCATTTGGTTTGGCCTCAACAGAAAAATGTTTAAAGCTCAACCAAAAATATGAAATCTGAAACAGTATCAATATCTGAAGTAGGAACTGGAACTAAGCTGTCCATATTCAAATGAAATTGCTCCGTTATAATTTAGCACACACCAATCTGTTAACAAATATATGACAAGCAAGTGCAGCTACTTCAGATTCAAAAGCAAAAAAAAAGCAATCAAATGTCACCAAAACTCGATCTTGATAGTCAGATCTAATACTTTCCTCGAGAAATAAAACAGAAATGCAACTACAAAGTCTGATTCGATGCATAAAAGCAACATGGCCAGGGCACAAAATAATAACTTCAATTTTAATAAAAAAAAGGAAAACACAACATAAATTGAAGAATACTTACTTGCGATTCTGGACAACGTTGCAGACGAACTGCGTCAACCTAACAACAGAGCCATTCTGCAGATAATTCGATTTCACCAATTCATTGCGCTGGGTGGCCAGCATTCCTTGCTGAGTGAAATCACCATCGGATAGCAGGACGCGGTAGCGCTCGGCGGTCTGATTCTGAGTATTGACGAGGCGCACACTGACGACCTGCAACACCGGCTTGAAGTTGGACTTGTCGGCGTCGGCGGCGTCGCTGGTCATGAAAGCTATTGCGCCTTGCGTCAATTTGACCGAATCCATGTTGAGGCGATGTAGGGTTAGGGATTTGGGAAATTTGTTGGTCGCGTGCGTGAATTTGGATTTGGATTTGGATTTGGATTTGGAATTGGAGTGATATTGGGGGAGGTGAAGAGACTTTAAAACCCTAAAGGCAGAAACTGAAATGAGGAAATGGGCGCCAAAGGATGAAATATTTTTGTAGTGCGTATCAAGGAAGCAATTGCCTACTTCTCGAATATTCATAGTGTCTACACCGAGCCAATTAGGGGATCAGGTACTCCTCCGTCTGTCATTCGGAGTCTCATTTCTTGATGGCACGAATCTTAAGAAATATTAAGATATCATACCATTCTCCTCATCTTTATGACTTTACCAATTTTATCTTAATTCCCATGCCGTATCCCTTGTCTATATTTTTATTGGACGGAGGGAGTATTAGCATTAAGTTCAAGAAAATCTAATTAAGAATACTTCTTCTCTCCATAAAATTAGATAAAGTTATAAAATGACATGAGTTGTAAATAAATTGATTTATATAAATAATAAATTTAGAATAAATTTTTTTATAAATGAAAATAAAATAGTTTTCTACTACGGACAAAAAATGAAAATGTCATTATTTTCATAGGGTAAAAGATATAACTTTTTAAAATTTCGTACCCAAAACAGAATAAGTAGAGTATAAAATTGGTTGTTAGAGGTGTGAAGTCAAGGCTCGTCTGTCGTGTACATAGATACTAATTTCATTTTCACGAGATAAGTTACTAAAATCTAGTAATGAACTATATTTATAAACTTTATTCTTGTATAATCAATTAAATAGAATATCACAACGCATATTACATATTTTATACTCCCAAATTTTATGGGCTATGGAGGCTGGAGGCCCATCAATAATCAATCTATCGGGAGAAGGAGCTGATTATATAGTGGGCCACTAATTATTTTACAACTTATAGTAATACAGTCTGTTTCTTTTTCGCATACTATCATTATATAGAAGTATGGAGTATAATGAAACGTGGTAAAATCACTAATTAAGTGCTTAAACCGGTAACGTCTCTGTTCTATTTTGTGGCTGGTTATCTTTCAAGAAAATTAAGAAGTAAACAAACTTATTTACAAAGCCTATTTTACTATATTTTTACAAAAACTAATTGAATTAGGAGGTACTCCATGTATAGAAGCGTAGATTGAACCACAGACAAAGAAGAAAACAACATTTTTTATCCTACGAGATCGACTACTCCGAGGTTCTATTTTGAAATCATTTATTTCTTCCTTTCGCTTTTCCTTTTTCTTGATTTGGTATACGCACAGGATAAAAGATGTAGAATTTCCAAACAACGATTACTTAAATTGCTTTGGAAAATGCATTAGTAATAAATGTATAGATGTGTTATTTTAAAGATTAGATTTTTGAAAAAATACTAATATCATTTTAATTTTCAATTCCTCAGGTCTTTAATTAAATCAGAGTAAAAGAATAAAACAAAATTAATTTTTTAATTATTATTATTAGAATTTTATAGATCTATTCCAATTACATAAACCAGAAATCCCTAATTAACTCTATCCAAAGTCCAAAACCCTTTAAAATTACTCTGCACTCTCCCTCATAAACTCAAGTCTCAACCATTGTTCAACGGTTATCAATTGCCATCACCTTAGTATAGCAAAAGTTTGCTACTTAAAATTTCTCAATGTATGTTGTTGTCCTACCCAACCCACAACAATGAGGATATACGATTTGTTGTTACCATATGCATTCTAGATTTTGTCATTCTTCTCATGCAAATAATATAAATTGCTTCAGGTCGTGCAAATTAAATAAGAGCAAGTTTTGCAATCAAGTTTGTAATATGTTTGAAACTTTTTAATAATTTTGAAAAGTGACATGGTTAGTGTAAGTCCTTTGTTTGGTAATGGCGGAGAAGTAAAGTGTGATGAATATAAGAAATGCGGAGTATATAGAAGGACTAATATAGTTTGGAGAAAATATTTGTAATAACATTTTGTAGATGGAAAATGATGTACATTTTGGTTTTGTAGAAACACTTCAATCTTTCAACTTCTAAATTAGGCAAAATGAAAGTACAACATGCTCATATATGTATATGCACACATATGTGAGCATTTCCCACACATTCTAGAATTCTCTACTTAATCATTTTATATTCGATATATCTAAACTTTTATACAAATCTAGTTATATGTTAATTTATTTAAATGGGAATTCTATATAATTTTATATCTACACAATTTTATTTGCTTATAAATAAAACTACATGATTATAGAGATTTCTACTACAATTTAGATTTCTCTATTCTATTATTTATATTTTATTAGATAATAGTATTTTATAAAAATCTAAATATTTATTAGATATTATTAATATTTAGAAAATTCAATATATTTCTATATCTAAATTATATTCATCTAGATACTCTACTACATATAGATAATACTATTTTATTCTATTCAAACACGTAGATATAAACGAAGGAGCTTACATGGAATGATATGCATCCTAGCCACATACGTTTCACTCTTACTTTAAGTTAAGGGAAGCTCTACGCATCTTAGATTACTTAATTATTCTTACATAAATATTGTTGGTAGTGGCAAATGCTCTGAAGTCTCATGTTACGAACTCGACGGATTCACGAGCTTCAGCGATGCCGAGCAACGTCGCGATGGCCGAGCCACCTCTGACTCGGCCTACTTCACCTACAGCTAATGAAGAAGAGTCATCGACCAGCGGAGGATTGGATGAGCAGTCTGAGGGAGCTGAGGAGGTCGACAACAACATCACGGGAAGTAAGTCGAGACCGAGGAGTGATGATTTGCGAATTTTTGATGGTAATAAATGCAGGTAATAAATATAGATCACGACACAGAAAGTTACTTGGTTCGATTTACTGAGGTAAATCTACGTCCACGGGAAGAAAGGAGGGCAAATTTGTATTGCTTGATCTGGCTTACAGCTTACAATACTGACTTGCTATATGAGATTCGATATCTAGAGAGCTTAACCCTTGTCTATCTGATCTAAGTTCTATTTATACATTTGAACCAAGATCGTGGCTTGCAGGTTGACAACTGCTTCATACCACTAGATAGATCGTGGGTGTAGTGGAGGTCGTGGAGGTCCTGCATGGGTCCACTATCTCCTTGTTCGGTCGAATACTGAGACCGAACTGCTGAACTTTGCCGATCAGCTTTTGCCGATCTGAGAGTAGAGCTTGATTGGTTCTTTTGCCGATCTGAGAGTAGAGCTTGATTGGTTGGCTTTTACCGAGCTGTAGGCTGCGACCGAACTCTTTGGTTGTGCCGAACCGAACTGAACTCTTTGGTCGTGCCGAACTGATACTCTTTCTTGGGTTTTGGGCTAATGGGCCGTCACTGCTATTGGGCTCGCCATTAGGGTTTAGTTGTTTAGTTCGTACCCCATCACTACCCCCCCGAAAAGCGAAGTGAATCACTTCGGCATTTTGGATGAGTGTAAGGGGGAGGCTGACGTCAGGGGACGTGCCATGCGCGTGTCTGCATTAAATGCGATAGCAAATCCGGCCGTCGAATCCAGAAAAAGGGGGATTTGAAACGGCGCTACGGATTTGAAATGCCTCTGTGAATCTGATAAATATTACCATTTTCCATCATTGGAACACTTTTGCTATTGTTTCTTCTGCATTCTCTCTCTTTTGCGCAAAATTTCCTTCCGCTCCTTCAAGAATTTCTTCAGAACTTCTTCAGACTTTCAAAGAGTAAGAATCATGTCTTCTTCTTCTTCTTCTGAGTCAGGTAGCGGTAGGAAAGGGGGTAAGGGATCTTCTAGCCGGAAAGAGTCCGGGGAGAAGACCGTAGAATACTTTCACAGCATCTTGAGTAAGGACACTGTGATATCCCTACACGGAAAATATCTTCTTCCCGGGGGGAAGGTGGTGATTCCCGACGACGATCATAGGGCTAACTCGCCGCCAGAGGGTTATGCCACCGTTTACGAAGCCTGCTTAGAATGCGGGCTTCGTTTCCCTCTTCCCCCACCTTTTGTAGAGCTTCTTGATTTTTTCCAACTCCCTTTAGGTCAGGTGACTCCGAATTCTTGGAGGCACTTATCGGCCTTTGCTGCCGAACTGCGCTAGATAAGGATCTGTCTCTGAGGGCAATCCTTAATTTCTTCCAGTTTAAGAGGAAGGGATCTTGGTTTTACTTGATCCCTTTACAGCCCTTTAGAGCCTTTTGTAAAACCAAATGGCCGAAATGGCAAAATCGTTTCTTTTTTTATAATAGGACTTCGGCTTCGGACTTTTCCTGGAGAGGGCCGAAGTCCGTTAAGGAGGAAGATCAAGCAGCCAGGACGCTACAAAGACTTCGTCACCAAGTAGCGACCCAGCTGCTCGACGAAAGGCGCGAATGAATTGTTGAGACGTTTTTTGTTTCTTTTTCTTTATTTCCTTTTTGTTTATTTATTTCCGTAATTTATTTCCATAATTCGAATTGTTTTTGGGTCGAGCGTTTTATAAGCTCCGTCGGGTTTTCTTTGTCGGTTCTTTCCCGATGTATAGGATTAGGTCGAACCAACCCTAGGGTCTTAGTATTTAAATAGGGCTTTCATTAATTCCGTTCTCAATCAATGAAGAATTATTTTGCCCACATTACTTTTGCAATACTCTAAGAATTACAAACACTGCCGACGGAGGAGGGTTCTCCGCGCCAGATACAAGTTCAGCCGCCGATCCCATTGTTCAGGACACCGGAAATTGGTGTGTTGCGTACGTAATCAGCGAGGTTTCTTCGTTAAGAGAATTGTGCTCTTAACAACTGGTGCTTTCACCTTGGACTCATGGATCCAGTGGAGGAATTGCAGCGATCGCCGCCGGTGTTGACCGGGGGGAACGCACAGGAATTAGTTATTGGTTCGAATCGCCGCCCGCCGTTAGGGAATCGTCGTGACGGGGAAGGGACATCCCACCCACTGCCCAGGGTGGATCAGCCTGCATCGGTCCGCCAATGGAACGAACCGGGTGGAACGGACCCGATCACCCAGGGTTTTGATCGGATAATGGCACGTTTCGATCAATTGGAAGTGCGGGTGGATAATTTGGAGTTGCCACGATCCAGGGATATGGATTTCGCAGACGATGAATTGGATGGTGATGATCGGGAATACGCTGAATATAGGGAGTTTGAGGGCGGAGAGCGAGTCGCAAACCCTCGACAACACCTACTAGGGTTCAGCGACAGAAGGGGTGCAAGGGGAGGCCGCCGGGGCGGTCACGCCCGTCGTGATGACTCGTGGAGAAGAGCCGAGTGGCAGCAGGATGGGGCTCTCGATGATCGGGTGGTCCCATATCAGCCCCGTCGACTATCAAGTTGGGACCCACCGGCGGCACGCCAACGGGGGTGGCGTGATCAGCGGCGCCGCGGATCTGGTTGGGACCCACCAATGGCCAGGGAAAGGGCCCAGTACACATATGGCTCGGAGGCGCATCATGGGGTGAAGATGCGTGCGCCTCATTTCGATGGATCGAAAGCCACGAACTGGATTTCGAGAGTAGAATACTATTTTGATCACATCATGATGCCAGAGGAGGATCGTCTCCATTATGCGGTGATGCTCTTCGATCCCCCGGCCGCAGAATGGATTTTTAATTACAGGAACAACAACCGCTACGTCAAGTGGCCTGAATTTTTAGAGGATGTACGCCACAGGTTTGATCCGCAGAGCTTCAGGAATTATATTGGCCCCTTGGCCAAGCTGGTGCAAACAGGTTCAGTAGCTGAATATCACGACACATTTGAGAAATACCTTAATCGGGTGGAAGGGGTACCCGATTACATTTTACTCCCGGTGTTTATCGAAGGCCTGAAAATGCCCATTCAGGAAAAGGTGGAGTTGCAGCAACCGCAATCGTTGGCCGAGGCTATGGCACTAGCCTTACGATTGGCGGCAAATCAGGATCGCAGATATCAGCAGACGTCGTCGTCGCAGAGATGGCAGTGGCCGTCGAAGGACACCCGTCAAACGCTGCCCTCCTCCGCACAGACACCCGGTTCGGCTCTGGTACCGAAACCAAGTCAACCAAACCTGGAGCAGGAGCACCCTCGGGTGACGCCGATCCGCGTATCTAATGCAGAGAAGTCGGAACGCTCGCGGAAAGGGCTGTGCTGGCATTGCCCGGAGAAGTATACGCCGGGCCATGTGTGTGTAGCACGACTATTGTGTTATGTAGGGGACGCCGAGTGAGAGACCACGGATCAGACCGCTGACGAACGACTGCACGAGGAAGAATTGATTACTGAAGATATTTCTCACCTCCATTCGCTGACCGGAGGAAACCGCTCTATCCCTTTCCAAGTCGTGGGGGAAATAGGCGTTACTAAGGTGCGGATCTTGATAGACACGGGGAGTACACACAATTTCCTCCACTCTCATTTTGCGGAGAACTTGCGGCTTCAGCTATCACGTATTCGCCCTTTCCGGGTGTATGTGGGAAACGGTGCTTCGCTCATATTTTCCCACATTTCTAGACGAACCAAGTTGGCGATACAAGGTACTGATTTTCTGACAGATTTACACATTCTAGATGTACATGGATGGGACGTGATACTCGACATGGATTGGCTGGAGTCATTGGGTCGTATATCGGCTGACTTTGTGGGTAAGACGTTGGAGTTTCAGAAAGGGGGGGCATCGGTGTTGATACAGGGAAGCCGACCCGGGCCACAGCAGATTTCGCTGCATTCTCTGGCATTGTTGGCGTCATGCTCTACGACTCATGAATTTTATGAAATCGTCGCCCTGGAGCCGGAAGAGAGCACACCATCCGACCCAGCTACGCCCCTCGAATTTTCCGCGGACCTACCGGAGGAGTTTCGGCGAGTTCTTGATGCTCGATATACCTGACGGCATGCCCCCGGCCCGACCGTTTGACCACAGAATACATCTGCTTCCGGGTACGAAACCGGTCAATGTTCGACCGTATCGCTACCCATACTTTCAGAAGAATGAAATAGAACGTCAAGTTAAAGAGATGTTATCTCAAGGCATAATCCAACACAGTCAGAGCCCCTTCTCTTCGCCAGTGCTTCTTATTCGAAAAAAGGTGATTGCGGCACCGTTGACGAATTTACTTAAGAAGGAATCCTTCGTGTGGACTGAGGCCGCAACCGAGGCTTTCTTGGCGCTGAAATCAGCTATGTCGTCGACTCCGGTGCTCCGTCTGCCGGATTTCTCCAAAACTTTTTATGTCGAGACGGATGCTTCGGGCACGGGGATAGGGGCAGTATTAATTCAGGAGGGCCACCCTATCGCATTTTTCAGTCGCAAGTTGGGCCCGCGCCGCAGAGTCGCCTCTACTTACCACAAGGAGCTTTACGCAATTGTGGAGGCTGTTCAAAAATGGCGACAGTATTTGCTAGGCCGGGAATTTGTAATCCGCAGTGATCAGAAGAGCTTGAAGGAATTGCTGCAACAGGTGGTCCAAACTCCGGACCAACAACTATATGTACGAAAGTTAATGGGATATAACTTTCGTATAGAGTACAAGAAAGGCGCATTGAATAGAGCAGCCGATGCGTTGTCCAAGAGGGAGGACGAGGATCAGACGCATCTGCCGCAGGAGAATGAGGACATTGCCGGGCCAGATCAGGCGGCACAGGCGGCTGACGCCGCATGTCTAGCCACTGTCGCACAGCCGATACCGAGGCTGCTTGATCACTTACGGAGGGAAACAGCCTCCCAACAGGAATTGGTGGAGCTCACATCGCAGATCAAATCGAGAGTGGCACCCCCTCAGTTCGCCGTCGCGGACGGATTGATTTATTTTAATAGGAGGATCATGGTGGGCCAGGCATCAAAATTGAAGAGATTGCTCATGGAGGAACACCATTGTACTCCGTTAGCGGGCCACCCCGGTCACGAGCGTACCTTTCGCCTATTATCGGCGGGATTCTATTGGCCTAAAATGAGAAAGGACGTTCGGAAGTTTGTGGATGCATGTGCGGTGTGCCAATCGACCAAGTATTCGACACAAAGGCCAGCGGGCCTCCTACAGCCTTTACCGGTTCCGTCTCAAGTTTGGGACGATGTCTCCATGGATTTCATCACGGGCCTCCCGCAGTCACGAGGATACACCACTATCATGGTGGTGATTGATAGACTCTCCAAGTATGCTCATTTCGCGGCCCTGCCTACTCATTTTGACGCCTTGTGGGTGGCTCACCTATTCGCCAATACTGTTGTCCGCCACCACGGCTTTCCAAAAACATTGGTGTCGGACAGGGATTCGGTGTTCCTCAACGCGGTATGGGAGGAAATACTTCGCCTCAGCGGAACCAAATTACATTTTTCCACGGCGTATCACCCTCAATAGGATGGCCAAACGGAGAGTCGTAACAAGGGTCTCAAACAGTATCTCCGGGCTTTTACATCGGATAAACCGTCGACGTGGTCGAACTTCCTCCCATGGGCCGAACTAGCGCTGAACTGCTTCCATCACGCGGGCCTAGGCACCTCGCCGTTTAGAGCATTGTATGGCCGAGAACCTCCATTATTGGTGGCGACGGTCCCATCGGCAAATACACCGCAGAGCGTAGCCGAGTTGATCCGGGAACGGGGAGAACTCCTCGTGGAATTGCACAAAAGCCTGACACGCGCTCAGCAGCGAATGACGGCATCGGCGAATAAGCATCGGCGTCACATCGAGTTTGAAGTCGGAGATTTTGTGTGGCTAAAATTACAACCGTATCGGCAACACTCGGTGGCGAAACCAGTATCTGCAAAGCTTGCTAAGCACTTTTACGGTCCGTTTGAAGTGGTGCAGAGGATAGGACCAGTAGCGTATAAAGTATAAACTGAGATTGCCAGAGGGGAGTCGCATTCACGATCTATTCCATGTCAGCCTGCTACGCGCATTCGTAAAGGACGACCAGGTCGTTTCCCTCCCGGAGGAATTCATAGGGAATCGATCCATCGCCAAACCAGTGGCTATTTTGGATTCGAAGATATTGTGGCACAAAGGCGCAGCAGTAGAACATGCTTTAGTTCGTTGGTCTGATGGGACGGACTCCCCATCCTGGGAACCGTTGGCGGAATTGATGAAAAAATATCCTACCCTCTCCCTTGAGGACAAGGAAGTTTCTAAGGGCGGGGGAGTTGTTACGAACTCGACGGATTCACGAGCTTCAGCGATGCCGAGCAACGTCGCGATGGCCGAGCCACCTCTGACTCGGCCTACTTCACCTACAGCTAATGAAGAAGAGTCATCGACCAGCGGAGGATTGGATGAGCAGTCTGAGGGAGCTGAGGAGGTCGACAACATCATCACTGGAAGTAAGTCAAGACCGAGGAGGAAGATCAAGCAGCAAGGAAGCTACAAAGACTTCGTCACCAAGTAGAGACCCAGCTGCTCGACGAAAGGCACGAATGAATTGTTGAGACGTTTTTTGTTTCTTTTTCTTTATTTCCTTTTTGTTTATTTATTTCCGTAATTTATTTCCGTAATTCGAATTGTTTTTGGGTCGAGCGTTTTATAAGCTCCGTCGGGTTTTCTTTGTTGGTTCTTTCCCGATGTATAGGATTAGGTCGAACCAACCCTAGGGTATTAGTATTTAAATATGGCTTTCATTAATTCCGTTCTCAATCAATGAAGAATTATTTTGCCCACATTACTTGTGCAATACTCTAATATTTACAAACACTGCCGACGGAGGAGGGTTCTCCGCGCCAGATACAAGTTCAGCCGCCGATCCCATTGTTCGGGACGCCGGAAATTGGTGTGTTGCGTACGTAATCAGCGAGGTTTCTTCGTTAAGAGAATTGTGCTCTTAACATCTCAACGCCACCAATTCCTTTTTCCACAAGATTTGTATACTCACATTTCTAATTAAGTACATTTGATGTTTCGTTATTAAAAAGTCTTGTCATTGATTAACCTTTAATGGGATCAAGTGGGGATTTTTGCGATATAGGAGGTGATGAAAATGCTGAAGAAGAATATCCACAGACTTCTAAGACGGATGAGAGATGGGCTATAAGACCAATAGACAAACCAATGTACAACATCGTTACTTATTAAATCGATAGTGTTATGGTAAAATTTAAGTTTTTTTGAGATTTTTAAGGATTGTCAGCTATCATTAAAAGTGATATACAACATCTTTGATTTTTCCACAACTACAAAAGGATTGATTCCTTAACTTGTCCTTACAATATAAAATAAATCTATAATTATGTCATGCGGCGTAATATATGTGGTTGTTCACCCTAATTTAAAAGCTCTAACTTGACCTTAGTTTTGATATAGAATTGATTTATTTGATGAATTGCATTTATGTTGAACCAAATGCAATTAAGAATAATAATTACTCTTGCAATCAGTATTAATAATGCACAGTAATAGCAGGTGCTCTTGAGGAACCCTTCATGTCAAGTCAGTTAGTGGGTGGTTTTAGGTGGTTTTAGATGAATTTAGGTGGTTCTAGATGAATTCGTCTCATTATTGTTGCTACATATTTTTCTGATCGTTAAATAGTAATTGAGTTATTTTTATTTTCACAATAACAACATGTTTAGTCTTTCTTATTTTTTTTTATCTCATAACTCATTCTTTATTTACACAATTACTTTATTATAGTTAAGTTACTAATGATCATTTTATTAAATTAGTTTGAGAATACTCGATACTATTCATTTGTCAGCAGTGTGAGGCCAAGACTCATAAGTCAATACTAATTATAGAATTATTTTACCAGTATATTGCTAGCTAGTGTGAAATGTAAGTTTTTTTAAAAAAAAACATATAATGCTCACTTTTGAATTATGTACGAATTGGAATGGCGCTATATATAGAAAATGTATTTACACATGGAACATTTTTCATTGAATCTGGTATGTATTTCAGTCAAGTTAACTTTTATCTTCATAAAATACCTATTAACGTATATGTATTTTTATATATATATATGGAAGATATGATTGATATGTTAATATTTCTACAAGAGCTATTGTCATGACAAAAATTTTCTTAATTTGTTATAAATATACCGGATATGATTGACATCATAATGTTTTTTTACAGGATGTGATTGTCATGATAATTTATTCCCTAAGATGTGATCGGTATGATATTTTATTTTAATTAATGTAGTTTTCAAAATTAAGAATCTTTCCATTTTCTACTAGAATATTATGCTAAGTTTGTAATTAAATTTCTTAATAAGTTTGAAAAGGGAGTTGACTAAATTTAAAATTATAGAAATTCAAAATTCAAAATTCACACTTGAATTTATGAGAAATTCTGCAAATCATAGATTCCTTTATCAGTGGCTTGATTAAAGATACATACATTCATACTTGAATCAATGAGATTATTTTGTAAATTTTAGAATGGTAAGCTATATGTATATAATTCGCTCAACAAAGCTAATGAGTGTGTATGGGATTATATTAATATGCTTCTTACACAACCTCCTCTTCTGTTATTACGGGATCTTCTTCTACCACTGTTAAATTCTCACTTATTCTTACATTAAAATTTTTTGGAGGTGGCCAACGCTCTCAACAACACAACCAATTCATTTTCGCACAAAGCTGACTCTTTCCAAATCGACACCAATTTCATATTTCCTTCTCCACCCCCCAATTGGCCTCAAGGTATAAATACTTCATTGATTTTGTTATACATTTGATACACATGAGCTACACATAGTTATGATACAGTCATAATTAAGGGCCGTTTGCTAGGGTCGATATCATGTTATCTAGCCCCAAATAATTTAAAATGTGTGTATTATCATGATCAAATTGTGATTTTGCAACGGCAGAGATCTGAGTTATTTGGCCTAATTTGTGTCTAATTCAGTTCATTTGATACGCATCGTTATGAAACAGTCATTAGGGTCGTTTGCTAGGGTAGATACCTGAGTTATTTGACTTAAAATGATCTAAAATGTGTGTATTTTCTTGATTAGGTAGTGATTTTGCAACGGCAGATCATCAGATCGAGTTATTTGACCTAAAATGTGCGTTCTTATCATGACCAGGTGGTGATTTTGCGACGGGAGAGCTTGATCTAGGAGGCCTAAAAGTGCAACAAATATCCGAATATCATAAAATTTGGTCGACCGAAGGAGAAGGCCCAAACGATGCAATCGCAACATTTTTCGAACCATTCATCCCCGATGGTTTCTCAATGCTCGGCAGCTACGCTCAGCCGAACAACCGGCCGCTTTTCGGCTGGACTTTGGTGGCCAAAGCCGCCGATAATTCATCGGATATTCTGAAGCAGCCGACTGATTACACTCTAGTCTGGTCTAACGGTAACAACTCCATCTTCAACCCCGCCTATTTCTGGCTCCCAATTCCGCCCGACGGTTACAAATCGCTCGGCCTCGTCGTCACCACCTCGCCGGGAAAGCCATCCCTAGACAAGATCAAATGCGTCAGATCCAACTTCACCGCCGATGCAGAGATCGACGATTGGATTTGGGGAAATGTATATGGATTGAGGCCTAAAATCAGAGGCGCCGGCGCGCAGGGGGTTAGTGTAGGCACATTCTCCCTCCAAAGCGACGCCGTTTCGTTGTCTTGTTTGATCAATACAAACCCTAATTACACAACCGGAAAGCTGAATGGATTTCAAATGGAAACCTTATTTCAAGCTTATGCACCCTACATTTATTTCCACCCCAAGGAAAAATACCTCCCTTCATCAGTTGAGTGGTTTTTCAACAACGGCGCGTTGCTATACACAAAAGGCCAGGAATCGAACCCGGTTGGGGTCGAGTCGGGGGGTCTGAACCTCCCTACGGGAGGTTCAGACGACGGCTTGTAGTGGCTCGACCTCCCTACTGAGGATGAAGCCGAGGATTGGGTCAAGAGCGGGGATTTACTAAGCGCTGAGGCGTACGTCCACTTCAAACCGGTTCTCGGTGGGGCCTTCACCGATATTCAGGCAAGGGCGGAGCTACATGACTCTTAGGTCTCTTCAAAAATTTCCATCCATACTATTTTTTCTTTAAATTTGAACATTTATTTGAATTCGCCTAAATGCCCCTGGATAATTGTTTAAATTATTTGTCTATGCATATTTTTGCCCCTACTAAATTAAATTCTTGGCTCCGCTCAGGTGTGGATGTTTTATCCTTTCAACGGCCACGTGGTTGCAAAACTAGGTTTTATAAAAAAAATGTCGCTCGGGAGAGCCGGAGAGCACGTGGGTGACTGGGAGCACGTGACGCTGCGCGTCAGCAACTTCAACGGCGCTCTCTGCAAAGTCTACTTCTCGCAACACAGCGGCGGGAGATGGGTCGATATAACTCAGCTGCAGTTTCAAAGCGGGAATAGATTTGTGTGGTACGCTTCGAGGAACGGGCACGCTGGGAACTACGAGGCAGGAACGTTTCTGCAGGGGCCCGGGAATGGGGTCGGGATACGAAACGATTGGGAGAAGAGCGATAAGGTGGTGGATACAGGGGCGAGTTTTGTGGTGGTGGCGACGGAGATGGAGGCGGAGGTGGTGGCGGAGCCGGCGTGGTTGGGGTATGAGAGGAAATGGGGGCCGACAAAGGATTACGATACGGCGGCGGAGGTGAGGAGGGCGAAGAAGTGGCTGCCGGGAGAGTTGAAGAAGGCGGTTGAGGGTTTGGTGAAATTGCTTGATGAATTATTTGGGATGGAAGGGCCCACGGGGCCTAAGCTCAATAAAAATTGGAGTGGGGATGAGTTATAGTGTTGTGTTTTGTACTTACTATTCATTATCTCATTAAATTTCTTTAAATTGGAGGCAAGTCAAAGTGATATTTTTATTGGCAAACAGAGGGAGTATAGCGGTGAATGTGATTAAGGGTCATGCTAAATTTAAATTAGAATTTCTAAAAGTTAATTACAAAATGATATTCGTGGAAATTATATCTCACTAGACTCTGCATTCACTTTTAATTGTATTTTAACATTTAAAAATAAGTAAATATGTTAATGAAGAAATATTTAAAAGTACAAGAGAGTTCTATTCAATTACTATACTGAGTACTAGTACTATTTTAGATTAAAAAAAATCAGTCATCGCCATTACATGGTAGTATTAACCAAATTATGACTATTGTAATAATTTCTATTTATTGATTTATGGACACTTATATCTAAATAGTATTAACCAAATTATGACTATTGTAATTAATTCTGTATTAATGTAGTTGCCAGTTAACAAAATTGTAAATTTTAAAAAAAATCGATAAGAACTATTTTTGACAAAGGTTTTTCTTCTATAAACATAAATATATGTTTGGTGGAGTAATGTATAAATATTAAGTACTACATACTTTTCAATATAAAGCATCCATCTCAACAATATTTTGACCGAACTAGTTAAATATTTTTAATTTTAATTCATGTGATACTCTTTGAGCTCCTTGTTAATTAAGGTATATGGAGTATTTCTTTTATGCACACATATTAAAAATATTTTTTAAATAGATGATGAATAAAGTAAAAGAGATGAAGAGATAATGAAGTATAAAAACTTTTTTTCAAAATAGAAATGACTCATTTATCAATGAACGAAGGGAGTATGAATTATCATTAGTCTAGACTCTAGACTCTAGACACACCAACTCATATTATCAAATAAATCATTATATGCAAATTAAGTAATTAATTTGGTCAAAACTTGCAAGAATAGGTCATTGTCACAAGTAATTAGTGTGCTAATTGACAAAATAATTCCTGAACATGATCTTAATAAAATTGTCATGCATCAATTCGAACATTCAATTTTAAAATTAATATTTGATTCTAATAGGTTCAATCTAGATCACAATATTTCTATAATCCGTGAATAACGAGAGACCAATTTTCGTAATCTTATTCCTCTATTATTCACCAATTTGAACTTGTCGTGTTAAATAAAATCACTTTCTCGCAGCTCTCTCCCTTTTATTGATGACGAGTTAAAAACGTGCGCTAAATGTAAAATTCTCTCTCCCTTAATGACTTAACGTTTGAATTCTCAGCATGCATAATGCATTAAATTCTGTATTTAATTTAGGCGTATCTTCCACTTTTTTAAGGCAGTAAGCCACGTCAGATTCTTCTGAAAAATTAGTCGTGGGGAACTCTCTTAAAAGTTAAATCACCAATTTTTTAGAAAATATTATCGATGCTTTGTCTAATTACTAATTTCATAACGAATTGCCGCTATTCTTTTTCACCAATGCTTTTTCGGACATTCTCTATAGATTTAGTTGTTCATAATTATTGCAACATATGTATCATTTGTATCATGGAGTAGTATTTTGTGTTTATTATAAGAACCAGGATTGGTACCTTAAGGTGTAATTACTTGCATTGTAAACTAATTGTAACGTAGAGTAACAACCACCGAGCCTCATGTGATTAGTGTTGTACCCACCAATAAGTGATTTGTGATATTTATCAATTTCTTTAAGTTGGGAAAAGTAGGGTTTGGGAATTAATCAACCCTCGTTCAAGTTTCAACTATAAACTTTAATTGAGGTATCAAAAAGCAATATGTGTCGCCGCTAAGTAGTTTAAACAAATATACCAAAAGTAATTAAATTGGACTGAAATGTTCAAACAAAAGAAGCAATAACTCTAAAATTATGGATAAATATGGATTCAAACATAGCTCATTATTCATTCATTTATGGTACTGCGTATATCTTTTAGGATAATTAGTTTCAGAGATTAAATCTAACAACTTAATCCTAAGTGGATAATTATATGATAATTAGTCATAGTCACCCCATCCAACTAAAATAATCACATAACTTAATCATAAATGGATAATGAATCATCCCGTCCAACTAAAATAATCACACAATTTAATCATAAATAGAATAATGATAATTAGTCTAGTCATCCTAACTTCTCCAATTAAAATAATCACACAACTTAATCCTAAATAGACAGTCATACCAACTTAACGGTACCTCAATATACAATGAAATACAGTAACTAATTAGATAAGTTAAATGAAAAATAAAATCTTCATTTGCTGTTTTTCCACGTACAGTTGGAAAAGAAGCCATGCATCAATTACTTACACGACAAAAATAACTTAATCTTCTTCTTCATCTTCATAATCGCATAAACCACGTCACCATCACATCATTATTATCATCAATGCATCATCATCATTGCATCAACCGTGTGCGGATTTCTCAATATGATAATGCTTAGAATATGCTCCCTCTATTAATTCAACTCTATAAATACCTTCTCTACTCTCTCCAAACCCTCATTCTAATTTGCTACTATAACCATCAACATGGACAACATTCTCCGCTCCTCCTCCAACGTCAAATCCGCCGCCGTGCCTCTTCCAATCGACACCGTCTTCAAACTCCCTTCCCCACCGCCTACTTGGCCACCGGGCGGCGGCTTCGCAACGGGAGAGATGGATCTCGGCGGCCTCCAAGTCCGCCAAGTCACAACGTTTCAAAAAATCTCGACAACTTACAAAGGAGGCCCCGCCGATTTAGGCGCCACCTTTCTAGAACCTTCCCCAATACCGGATGGATTCACCATGCTCGGCAGCTACGCTCAGCCCAACAACCAACCGCTTTTCGGTTGGGTTTTGGTCGCTAAAACGAACGCAGTCGACACATTAGGTCAAATTCTGAAGCAGCCAACTGACTACACTCTCATCTCGACAAACGATGATGCCCACTTCTGGCTCCCGACTCCGCCCGACGGCTTCAGAGCCATCGGGCTAGTCGTCACCGCCTCGCCGGAGAAGCCGGCCCTGGACAAGATCTGCTGCGTCCGGGCCGACTTCACCGACGAGGCAGAGACCAAGAGCCAGATTTGGGGAAACGTGTATGTAGTAAGAGGGAGCAATGCCAAATCAGTAAGCGTGGGTACATTTACAATCCAAGGAAATGACAATAATACCCTTACTCCATTATCTTGTTTGATTAACAAGGACTCAGCTTTATCCGCCATGCCTAATCAAGCCCAAATTGAAGCTGTGTTTGCATCGTATGCTCCGTTTATGTACTTCCACCCTCGTGAAAAATACCTCCCTTCCTCTGTGAATTGGTATTTCAGCAACGGTGCCTTGCTGTTCAAGAAAGGGGAGGAGTCGAATCCGGTTGCGGTCCTACCGGAAGGTTCGAACCTCCCACAAGGCGGTACGAATGACGGGTTGTACTGGCTCGACCTCCCGGCAGAGCCAGACGGCACTAGGGTTAAAATGGGGGATTTGCCGAGCGCGATGGCTTATCTTCACTTCAAACCAGTTCTTGGCGGGTCAGGTACGCACTACAAAGAATGACTAATGACATTTTTTAATCTAATTAATTAAAGATGTCCATGTGTTTGTAAATATACCATCACGTTTCAAAAAAATGTCTTTCATTATTGTGTTTTCAACTAAAATTAAGGGATACAAATTACAAAACGACAGCGTCAAGCAAAAGATTAATATAATTTGCCAGAGACTTTTTTTTAGTAGTGCGTCTTTATATTTATTTTTGTCTGGTTAAAAGAAAAGTTTTTTTTGTAGCGACGGATATCCAGGTGTGGGTGTTCTACCCGTTCAACGGCCCGGCAGCTGCGAAGGTGGGGCCATTCAAAAGAGTCGAATTGGGGAAAATCGGCGAGCACGTGGGGGACTGGGAGCACGTGACACTGAGAATCAGCAATCTCGACGGGATTCTGCGGAGAGTTTACTTCGCGGAGCACGGCGGCGGGCAGTGGGTGGATTCGTCGGAACTCGAATTCAGTGGCGGCGGCAACAGATTTTCAGTGTATTCGTCGCGGAATGGGCACGCGGCGTATCGTAAGGCGGGGTTGGTTGTGCAGGGAGGGGATTTTGTGGGGTTAAGGAACGATGCGGCGAAGAGCGCGGTGGTGATGGACACGGGGGCGAGGTTCGCGGTGGTGGCCGGGGAGGGGGTGGTGGAGCCGCCGTGGCTGAATTACTACCGGAAATGGGGGCCCACGAGGAGTTATGATACCGTGGAGGAGTTGAAGAATGCTGGGAAATTCCTGCCGGGGTTTTTGAAGAAGCAGTTGGCGAAGTTGGTTAATGGGCTGCCGCCGGAAGTATTTGGGGAGGATGGGCCCATTGGGCCTAAGATGAAGAACAATTGGGATGGGGATGAGAAATGACCACATTAACTGGACCCAGGCCCATATATTCTGAAGGTCCTCCAAAATGGGGCCCATTTAGTTAAGAATTCTATTCAATGTTCATAATCTTTATTTTATTCAGTATTTTATGTAAAATAATTAAAATTCTAAAAAATTTATGAATTCAGTATTTCTATGTTTGGGATGGTTTATTGAGCATTATGCATGATTGTGAATCTTTCGCTGGATGTGAGAAGTCTCATAGTGACAGTGGTTGCATTACTCCTTTTGTTCTGCCAAATAATGTATACAAACATAGATACGAGTTTTTTTGTAACTAAATTTATAAAATTAATGAAGTTATAGGGTAAATAATTGTTTCAAAAAACAACTGAAAAATGTCTGCGGGATATCCGAAAATTACTATTGTGGGAGATACATCTTGAAAAGATAAAGATTGTATTGTGCCAAAGAAATATCAATCCAACGACAACGCGGAATCTATATATTGAAAAAATTCGTTTTCCCTTTGAGAATAATAAGACTACAATGCACATTGCAAAAAATGCAATGCTTACAATACAAATGTATATAGAAATATAATTATTCTAGTTTTCTTGGACGATAGTTATATTACTACTGATGGGGTACGAACTAAACAACTAAACCCTAGTTGCGAGCCCAATAACAGTGACGGCCCATCAGCCCAAAACCCAAGAAAGAGTATCAGTTCGGCATGACCAAAGAGTTCGGTTCGGCACAACCAAAGAGTTCGGTCGCAGCCTACAGCTCGGTAAAAGCCAACCAATCAAGCTCTACTCTCAAAACCCAAGAAAGAGTATCAGTTCGGCATGACCAAAGAGTTCGGTTCGGCACAACCAAAGAGTTCGGTCGCAGCCTACAGCTCGGTAAAAGCCAACCAATCAAGCTCTACTCTCAGATCGGCAAAAGAACCAATCAAGCTCTACTCTCAGATCGGCAAAAGCTAATCGGCAAAGTTCAGCAGTTCGGTCTCAGTGTTCGACCGAACAAGGAGATAGTGGACCCATGCAGGATCTCCACGACCTCCATTACACCCACGATCTATTTAGTGGTGTTAAGCAGTTATCAACCATCCACGATCTAGTGAGTGGTGCTGCAAACCACGATCTTAGTTCAATGTATAAATAGAACCTAGATCAGATAGACAGGGGTTAAGCTCTCTAGATCCTGAATTTTATAGCAAATCAGTATTGTAATCTGTAAGCGAGACCAAGCAATACAAATTTGCCCTCTTTTCTTCCCGTGGACGTAGATTTACCTCAGTAGATCGAACCACGTAATTTTCCGTGTTGTGATCATTTATTACTTGCATTTATTCCCATCAAAAATTCGCCACATCATCACTGGCGCCGTCTGTGGGAAACAGAGAACCAAAACTGTGATAAAAGCGAGTTTTTGATCCTTTTCTACCAAAAAAAAAAATGCGTACCAGATCACATAATACCCATACTTCCGTCCGTGATGAAGGTGAGGAAGCTAGTCCAGCCCATAGGTCTGGAAAACAGCCTCGGGAGAAATCTGCCTCCAGTTCTCACGGTGAAGGAACGAACCACTCAAAAAGTCATCGCACCGAGCCTCCCCAGCAGCTCGCTTTGAATGAGGCTGTCAAGTTGTTCTTGGCTGAGAAGCAGGATGAGTTCTTAACATTCCTGCAAAAGAGCCAGAAGCCGGAGGAGAAAACGGCGGATTCTCCCTCCCCCTCCAGACATGAAAGTCACTACCGCAGTAGTGTCGCACCTTCCAGGAGAGAGAATCCTCACCACCGACATGTTCCTGTTCCTCCTCGGTACCGAAATCACAGGAGAACTCCATCTCCACCATACCGAAGAGATGTCGGATTCGCCATGTATGGAGCGCTGAAGACTCCATTTTCGGATGATATCACCCGAACTCCATTGCCACAGAATTACCGAACTCCGTCAATGACTTATGACGGGTTAGTGGATCCTCATGATTTCCTGGGACGCTATCAGTATAATATGGCGAACCAAGGTCTCAATGAGGTTCACATGTGTAAGCTGTTTCCCGAGCTGCTTATCGGGAACGCAAGAAGGTGGTTTGACAGCCTCCCTCAAGGGAGCATTAGATCTTACAGAGATCTAATGGATGCTTTTCACAGGAGATTCTTCCAGAAAGCGGAAGCCCGAATCACTTCGGCTCAGCTGCTTTCTATACGTCAAGGTCGCGATGAAAAAATTAGCGACTTCATGACGAGATTCCACAAGGAATGCCTACAAGTAGATGATCTCAATGATCTACTTGTCATTTCGGCATTCCAAAATGGAATTCTGCCCGGAGCTCTCTACAGAAAGCTCGTTGAGTGCAGCCCGCAAACAGCTCAAGAGATGTGGGACATTGCGGACCAGTTTTCTCGTGCCGATGAGGCAGACCGTCGAAAACGGTCTTTAGACAGTTCATCCAGAGGAGACAAAAAGAAGCCCGATCATAGCGATCAGGGGCTTCCTCGCCGAACTCCTTTTGAAAGAATTCAAAGGGCACCGGTACAAGGCAGATTGGGACCACGTCTCGATCTTGAGAAACCGCCCGCTCAGTTCGTACCATTGAACAAGTCGAGAGCGGAAATTTTCGAACTGCATTCTGATATGTTCGAAAAACCAAAGCGGATGACGAAATCAGCCACGCGCCGAAGTCAGGATACGTACTGCTCCTACCATCAAGACCACGGTCACGATACCGAGGAGTGCCGAAATTTGGCAGCAGGTATTGATGTTCTTGTGAAAGCAGGGACGTTAAAAAAATACCAAAGCAAGCTGCCGAAGAAGAATAAGAAACAGAGAGGTGCGAACTGCGCTCCTCAGGATCCTAAAAGGCAACAGGATCCCGAAGACGATGACGAGCCGCAATATGACGGAGTAATCCAGACTATTGACGCTCTCCTAGCCGGGAAGACTAAGTCGTCTCTAAAAGCAGAACGCAGAGGCGTCAATCGAGAGGAGCCTATGCATAAAAGGCTGAAGAAGGAGGAAGTAATCACGTTTTCAGATGCAGATCCCGTCCCGGCCATTTCTCCTCATCAAGACGCGATTGTCATTCAAGCCGGAGTGGCAAACAAACTGATCCACAGAGTGTTTGTGGATACAGGAGCGTCGGTTAGCATTCTTTTTAAAGAATGTTTTGATAAACTGGAAGTGGATCCAGCTCGGCTCAGTCCGGCCCCACTTCCTCTGAAAAGTTTCGCCCAGGAAGACACCCGCCCTGAAGGTACTATCAGCCTTCCGATTACGGTGGGAAGAGCGCCTACTAGCTCCAGTACGATGATCGAGTTTTTTGTGGTAAAAGCTCGGTCCCCGTATAACATCATCCTGGGAAGAGACTGGCTCAACACAGTTCGGGCCATTTGCTCTACTTATCACCTCACAATCAAGATCCCCACTAAAGGAGGGATTGCAGTCATCCGAGGTGATCAAAAGAGAGCAAAAGAATGTTTGCAGATTGCGCTTAAAAGTGCCGAGCAATCAGATCGGCACCATCAAGCATAGCAATCACAGCAGCCGGAGTCAGGGGCAGGCGAAATGACCGAAGTCACACCGGAGCCGAACTCGATGACAGTTCAGTTATACGAAGATGATCCATCCAGAACGGTCAAGATCGGTTTCGCGGGAACACCTCTGCTCCGGGAAAAGACCATCCAGCTCCTCAAAGAGTACAAAGATGTCTTTGCGTGGTCTCCGTTGGACATGACCGGAGTGTCTTCCGAGGTAATTACACATCGGTTAAATATTGATCCTTCAGTCCGGCCTATAAAACAGAAGCAAAGACTCTTTGCGGCAGAAAGAAATCAAGTCATCCATGACGAAGTCCGCCAATTACTGAAAGCGGATGTATTATTCGAAGTAAAATATCCTTCTTGGGTGGCCAATCCTGTGATGATCAAGAAAAAAGAAGGAGGATGGCGGATGTGCATAGATTTTACCGATCTAAATAAGCACTGTCCTAAAGATTGCTACCCCCTTCCGAACATAGATAAAAAAGTAGAAGCTTTGATAGGCTTCGAAATTTTCTGTTTTCTTGATTTGTATAAAGGATACCACCAAGTTTTAATGGATGAGAATGATGCTTCAAAAACGGCTTTCATTACTGACTTCGGCATTTTTGCTTATAAAAAGATGCCATTCGGTTTAAAGAATGCCGGAGCCACATATCAAAGGATGGTAGACAAGCTATTTCGGCACCTGATCGGAAAAGAGGTTGAAGTCTATGTTGACGACATAGTTGTTAAAAGTAGAAGCACTTCGGATTACGAAGACAATCTCAAATCAACTCTCGACGTGCTCAAAAAAGCCAACCTCAAACTCAATCCCCAAAAATGTACCTTTTTGGTAGATTCGGGAAAGTTTCTGGGTTGTTGGGTTTCAAAGGACGGACTCAAGGCAAATCCCCTAAAGGTTCAAGTTGTTCAGAACATGGCAATGCCGAAGTCCATACATGATGTGCAAAGGCTAACTGGATGTCTAGCCGCACTGAATAGATTCCTTTCCCAAGCAGCCGAAAAGCAACTGCCGTTCTTCAATGTTTTGAAGAAGGCACCAAAGTTTGAGTGGGGAGCCGAACAGAAAAAGGCTTTTGACGAACTCAAAAGTTATTTAGCCGAACTCCCTATTCTCTCTGCTCCAACAGATGCCGAAGTGATATTCTTATATTTAGCGGCATCAGATCAAACCATTAGCGCGGTACTTGTACGAGAAGAAGGCCTAAAGCAGCGTCCTATCTACTTTACAAGCCGAGCATTAAGAGGTCCCGAAACAAGGTATCAACCTCTGGAAAAAATTGCTCTGGCATTAGTAAATGCAGCAAGGAGACTGCGGCCATATTTCTATGCTCACAAGGTATGCGTCTTAACCGATCTTCCACTTCGGCAAGTTTTGACTAAGCCTGAAGCATCAGGCAGAATTGCCAAGTGGGCAATAGAGTTGGGAGAACATTCAATAGAATATCTACCTCGGAAAGCCATCAAGGGACAAGCCTTGGCAGATTTTCTGGTAGAGGCAAAGTTCGATCAAGCAATCCCTATTATTGCCGAACCGAAAAGCCCTACCAATGATGAACCAACACAGCCCCAGGAACCCGAAGTAGAGCCGCCGGACTGTTGGATTGGATTCGTAGATGGAGCTTCGAATAAGACGGGAAGTGGAGCTGGTATTCTACTTATCGCTCCCGACGGACACGAGGTAACTTATTCACTTCGGTTCTTATTCCCAACCACTAATAACGAAGCCGAATACGAAGCCCTTCTTGCCGGACTTCGGTTAGCGCAAAGTCTATTTATCAAATCTCTCAAAATCCATTGTGATTCACAAGTCATAGTGAATCACATGTTGGGTACAAGTGAAGCCCGAGATGAAAGGATGAAAAAATACTTGGACAAAGCGCAAAGCATTAGCCGAAGTTTCTCTTATTTTCGGATAATCCGCATTCCCAGAGCGGAAAATGGCCGAGCAGATACTTTAAGCAAGTTGGCCTCATATCCGAGCTCAAAAGTGGAGGAATTACCGCACAGAAGCATTGATGATGCTGAGGTACTTTCAGTAACCAGCTCGCCGAACTGGATGACGCCAATATCAAAGTATCTAGATCAAGGACAACTGCCCGAGGATAAGAGAGAAGCTCGGAAAATCACATGCCGAGCACTTCGGTATGAACTTCATGAAGGAGTCCTATATAGAAAGTCCTACCTTCAACCGTTATTGCGATGTGTAGGACCAGAAGAGACGGACTACATCCTTAGAGAAGTTCATGAAGGATCGTGCGGCAGCCACATCGGAGCTAGAGCTTTAGCTAAAAAAGTTCTGAGATGGGGATATTATTGGCCAACTATGGTACAAGAAGCAGTACAGCTCGTTAAGAAATGTACGAAGTGCCAAATCCATGCAAATATCCCAAGGATGCCGCAGACCGATCTATGTGCTATGCAAAGCCCTTGGCCTTTTATGCAATGGGGCATAGACATAGTAGGACCACTACCACAAGCTCCTCGGCAAATGAAATTCTTGATCATTGCCGTGGACTACTTCACAAAGTGGGTGGAGGCTGAACCATTAGCTACGATAACGAGCTCGAAGGCATTGGATTTTGTTTGGAAGAACATAGTTTGCCGATTTGGCATACCCCATATCCTCATTTCGGATAATGGGACTCAGTTCACCGACAAGACATTCAAGAATTGGTGCCAAGAGTTGAATATTCAACAGCGGTTCACTTCGGTCTCTCACCCACAAGCAAACGGACAAACGGACAAACGGAAGTAACAAACCGTATTTTGGTGAAAGGATTAAAAGCTCGGTTAGAACAAGCCAAAGGACAATGGGTAGAAAATCTTCCTCAAGTCCTATGGTCTTACCGAACTACACCAAAAACCTCCAACGGTGAAACTCCGTACAGTCTAGTGTACGGCACTGAAGCCGTAATTCCGGTTGAGATCGGCATACCCAGCCCCCGAACACTCAATTTCTCAACATAACTGAATGATGACAGACTGAGAGCCGAACTAGATCTTGCCGAAGAAAGAAGAGAACTGGCCTGCATAAAAGCAGCCAAGTACAAGGAGCAAGTAACCCGGTATTATAACCAAAGGGTGAAAAAGCTGCAGTTTCAAGTGGGAGATCTCGTATTGAGAAACAATGAAGTAAGCCGAGCAGAAAAGCTGGGCAAACTTGAACCCACATGGGAAGGTCCGTATCGGGTGTCAGAAGTCCTGGGAAAAGGGTCTTATAAATTGACTCACATGTCAGGAGAACAAGTACCCCGAACATGGCATATTTCCAACCTCAAGAAGTTCCATTTGTAAGAGACAAGGTCCGGTCAGTCTTGTATCTAGTTCGGTCCTAGGGATATGTGCTTTCATGTTTCTATTTGTCCTTTATGCTGGTCGTTTTATAAAAGTTTAAAATCTTTTTCGTCTTTTTTATTTGTCTTTATGTGCGTTTAGTCTCTATGTGCGTTTTGTCTCTTATAAATATTACTAAGGTATATTGATCTTTAAAGGCTGATCCCCTTTTTAGATCATGTATTAAAGACAATTGTGAGTCCAAGCTTCTAAGGAAGATACAAGACCACAATTCAGCTTAAGAAACAAGCAGTTCGTCTGAAACGGACTGCAATAAGCCGAAAACCACTTCGGTCAACCAGGGAAAGTCCAATCCAAGCGATAAAACTCGCCAAATTAGGACACAAAGGGAAAGTCCAATCCAAGCGATAAAACTCGCCAAATTAGGACACAAAAGGAAAGTCCAATCCAAGCGATAAAACTCGCCAAATTAGGACACAAAGGGAAAGTCCAATCCAAGCGATAAAACTCGCCAAATAAGGACACAAACTAAGTCCGGTCAAAGAAGAGTTTTCTTCATAAGACTGAGGACGAGTCCGGTCAAAGAAGAGTTTTCTTCATAAGACCGAGGACGAGTCCGGTCAAAGAAGAGTTTACTTCATAAGACCAAGGACGAGTCCGGTCAAAGAAGAGTTTACTTCATAAGACCAAGGACGAGTCCGGTCAAAGAAGAATTTACTTCATAAGACCGAAGACGAGTCCGGTCAAAGAAGAGTTTTCTTCATAAGACCGCGGACGAGTACAATAAATGAAATAAAAAATCGCTGAACTGTAAATACGCAGTGATAGAAGCGAAATGAAAAAATTTCATTTATTAAGTCTTGTTCGGCATACAATTTCGCTGCCCTACGAGAAGGCGTTATACCATTACAAAGGATTATTCTACTGTCCACGGTTGCTAAAATTGAGCCACCTATCCAAAAAATCCTCATGATGCTGAGTTCGGGTGTTCCGAACAGTTGAAGAATAAGTAGGTCGACGAGATGCTCTGATCGACCTACCGCCCCTTCCCTGAGTCCAGGAAGTTCTAGCACCTCGGCGGCGAAGAGTCTCTTCACGAAGCATCCGCTGATCTTGCTCACTCATAATCACAACTCCTCTACGAACTTCAGGGCGTTCTCGTCTTGACATTTCCGGTTGTTCCGGAGTCCGTTGCTGACTTGGAGTACGTTCTCGTCTTGACGTTTCCGGTTCATCCTGAGTCCGTTGTTGGTTTGGAGTAGAATCTTGAGCAAGTGGATTAGAGGTTTGAGTTGGAGTGTGAGCATCTGTTGGCGGGAAACGCCTAAGGAATCTCTCGATTGAGGGACGCCGGGAAAGAATGATGTCGTACCGAGAAGCCAAGCGCCGCAATGACTTCACAACTTGTTGGCAAGCCGAGCTCTCCAGCGCATTGTTCTTCCGGAGTACATGAAGCTCCTCCCACAGTTCATCAACTTGATTCTGAACTTCAGATATGGTCATTCCCCCGCGCCCGCAGATGAAATCCTCATATGCAGTCCTCTCAGCGATGACAGTGTTCAGCTCGGCATCCAGATCTTTCTTTATGGACTTTAAGTCCTTATTGTTGGACTCCAGCTCCACTAACCGAGCCAAGAGTTCGTCATACTTCACCTGGTCATCTATGGCTTTTTTCTCAACTTCGTTTAAAGCCGAAGAGTATAGCCGCTTCCAGTGAAGTACCTCCAGCTCCTTAGAGTTAAGAATACAAAGCAGCTATGTCAGTTCGGCATTTCAGTTTACCGAGCAGGTAGTAAACCACAACAGGAGTAAAAGAGATTACGAAAAGCTATAAAGAAGACACGAGTGTAGAAAGAAGAATTTTTTCATTCACAAGAAAAATTTTTTACACAAGGAGGGCTTCAAGGCCATTTTACAAGGAGAGAGAAACTAAACTAAGAGAAGGGAGACGAAATCATACTCCGCCAGTTTCGTCTCCGGCTCCTCTGTGGGTTTCAGCCTCCTTCTCCTTGTCTACTTCGGCTTCAGCCTCGGCCTCCCTACTCCCTCCAGCCTGCTCGGTGCCCCCATCGCCGATCTGCTGCACCTCCTGCTCGGCATGCCCGTCGCCGGCCTGCTGATCCGTCTGCTCGGTCTCCTTGCCGGCCTCGTTTTCCTGCCCACCCTCTTCGTTAAAGATTGAAGCGGGTGAAACAGGTCCCAAGGAGGCAAAGATGACCTCCATGTTCTCGTCCCGGTCAGCGCGGCAGTTACGGACTCTTTCAGCAGAGAGCAGGACCGAGGAAGAAGCAAGCTCCTCAAGGAGCGGCAGACTCTGGAGACGAGCTGAAATCTCTCGGCCATACAGCGGCAGGACGACTTCGGGTCCCTGCTCAGCGTTATCGGTCATCAATTTCAGCAGATCACCGATAAAGGCCGAAAATTGATTGCTCAAAAAGAGTTTCTCCGCGAAAACACGGAGAGCCTCCCCCTGAGCAACCACGGCGGCAGCCTCCCTCTGTTTAGATTGCTCTCTCTGGATGATGAGCTGGTTTTTGGCACGCTGAGCTTCATCCTGAGCCGAGATCCTAGCGGCCCTTGCCTTCTCAAAGTCTGCCCGAGCCTGTTCGGCCTGGTGACGAGCAGCATTCAACTTCCTCTGCATCTCAGCATAATCGTTGGACGCTTTGGAGAGTTCAACGGCGACGAGCTTGGAGAGCATATTGTTCCTCTGAAAATGGAAAAAGGAAAAAGTCAACAGAGGGGCCACAAAAAATATAGGAAAAAAGCAAGGCCAGAAAATCAAGAAGGGAATTCACCTCTACAAAGTCCGTTGGCCATGCAAAAGGCTCACAGACATGTTCCGAAGGGGCCGCCAAGACAATGTCTTTCTCCGGCGCTCTTGGGGGTTTCTGAATCTTCCCCTTCCCCTTTGCCGAAGTCGACTCCGGCTTTTTTAGATCCGAAGAAGAGGTCTTCTGCCTTTTCGGATTCTTCTCGGCATCAGACGCCGAGCCGGTGGCTTTCTGTCTCTCCGGCTCATTAGATTCGGAGGATTTGCGACCGAGCTTGTTTAGCATGTTCACTGCCAAGAAGCAAGAAAACAAGGTTAGTCTTCGTCGTTAAAGCAATAAAGCATAAAAAAGAAATCCTCACCCTCAGTCTCTTCGTCCGAAGACGAGATATCGAACACGAAGTCACCCTTGACGAGCTCAGATTCCGAGTACTGTTTCCTAATCATAGGAATCTTATTGAGCTCGCCCTCGAGCTCGTTCAACGGTTCTAACCGAGGATGAGGAATTACGGACTTCGGCCCTCTCCAGGGAAAGCCCGGAGCCGCTGTCCTATTGTAAAAAAAGAAACGATTTTGCCATTTCGGCCATTTGGTTTTACAAAAGGCTCTAAAGGGCTGTAAAGGGATCAAGTAAAACCAGGATCCCTTCCTCTTAAACTGAAAGAAATTAAGGATTGCCCTCAGAGACAGATCCTTTCCTAATCTACGCAGTTCGGCAGCAAAGGCCGATAAGTGCCTCCAAGAATTCGGAGTCACTTGACCTAAAGGGAGTTGAAAAAAATCAAGAAGCTCTACAAAGGCAGGGGGAAGAGGGAAACGAAGCCCGCATTCCAAGCAGGCTTCGTAAACGGTGGCGTAACCCTCCGGCGGCGAATCAGCCCTATGAAGGTCGTAGGGAATTACCACTAAACCCCCAGGTAGAAAATATTTTCCGTGTAAGGATATCACAGTATCCTTACTCAAAATGCTCGGAAAATATTCTACCGTCTTCTCCCCGGACTTCTTCCGGCCAGAAGACCCCTTACCCCCCTTCCTACCGCTACCTGATTCAGAAACAGATTCAGAAGAAGAAGACATGATTCTTACTCTCTGATGGTCGAAAGTCTGAAGAAAGTCTTGAAGAAGCGGAAGAAAATTTTTCGAAAAAGGGAGAGAATACAGAAGAAATAATCGCAAAAGTGTTTCCAATGATGAAGAAAGGAAATATTTATCGGATTCGCAAAGGAATTTCAAATCCGTCGCGCCGTTTCAAATCCCACTTTTTCTGGATTCAACGGCCGGATTTACTGTCACATTTAATGCAGACACGCGCATGGCACGTCCCCTGACGTCAGCCTCCCCCTTACATTTATCCAAAATGCCGAAGTGATTCACTTCGCTTTTCGGGGGGGGTGGTGATGGGGTACGAACTAAACAACTAAACCCTAGTTGCGAGCCCAATAACAGTGACGGCCCATCAGCCCAAAACCCAAGAAAGAGTATCAGTTCGGCATGACCAAAGAGTTCGGTTCGGCACAACCAAAGAGTTCGGTCGCAGCCTACAGCTCGGTAAAAGCCAACCAATCAAGCTCTACTCTCAAAACCCAAGAAAGAGTATCAGTTCGGCATGACCAAAGAGTTCGGTTCGGCACAACCAAAGAGTTCGGTCGCAGCCTACAGCTCGGTAAAAGCCAACCAATCAAGCTCTACTCTCAGATCGGCAAAAGAACCAATCAAGCTCTACTCTCAGATCGGCAAAAGCTAATCGGCAAAGTTCAGCAGTTCGGTCTCAGTGTTCGACCGAACAAGGAGATAGTGGACCCATGCAGGATCTCCACGACCTCCATTACACCCACGATCTATTTAGTGGTGTTAAGCAGTTATCAACCATCCACGATCTAGTGAGTGGTGCTGCAAACCACGATCTTAGTTCAATGTATAAATAGAACCTAGATCAGATAGACAGGGGTTAAGCTCTCTAGATCCTGAATCTTATAGCAAATCAGTATTGTAATTTGTAAGCGAGACCAAGCAATACAAATTTGCCCTCTTTTCTTCCCGTGGACGTAGATTTACCTCAGTAGATCGAACCACGTAATTTTCCGTGTTGTGATCATTTATTACTTGCATTTATTCCCATCAAAAATTCGCCACATCATCAACTACATTGAATTTCCAATACAAATCTTATTTTATGTATAAGTGAATACAATTCCTATTATCACTAGTTTATATTTTTCGGCATCTTAACGTTTTTTATTTATATTTTCAAGAACCCAAAATTCAGGCATCGTAACTGTCTGTGAGTTTTTCAACAAATATCCTTTATTGTAATGCATCATCATTAGCTATTTCATTTCACATAGGTGACTCCTTGATTTGTTTTATATAGAGAGCTGCAACCACATTACCATTTGAAATTTCTAACATTTAATGTATGATAAGACAAAATACTTCCTTCTTATCATGAACTACAATTCATACACAATTGATCATTCGAACCTCTGATCAACCTATTAGTTTAAGAAGTGTCTTACCAATTTTATGCCCATTTCGTCGTCAATTCCTTGCTCTTATCATGGGAGAAAAAAATTCATGCAGCAAACTTCCAGTTAAATATTGGTGGTTTTCTCTTTTAATTTTTGTCTATATAGGCCAAACCAAATATTTTACTAGTATTTTATTATCCCTGTCTCATAAAACCATGAATACTTCCTATCAAATGAATTTACAGTAATACCTTTAGTGTCACAATTTATTTATAACCGCTTTAGATAAAAAAAAATAATAGGCTAAATGTGTGACTCATCTCTATTTAAATCAAAGCATTAATACTTGAAAAATAGGTATTAGGGTTTCCTCAATTCAATATTTTCAAGCAAACTCTAGGGTTTTGTTTTTCTGAGTTGGGGTTTTGTATTTTTTCTTAAGAATGATGAAGTGTATGATAAATAGTACAGTAAGTAATTAATTAGCTCTTATGGCTTCCCCAATTGCAAAGTTCAAGCAATTTAGGGTTTATTTTTTCTTCAAAATCATTAATTCAAAACTTAGTAGGTAATTAGAGAGCCACACTTATATTTGATATGCATATTTAGAGCAAATTATCCCAAAGACCAAAATAGAGAAACAACCTAGACTATATCGGAAACTACCTTGATAATAAATAAAACCACCTAATAGCTTGTTAAACATTACAAAACTTAAGTCAACTCTTAACAAGTTGACATAATCCGACTCAAATTATTCCCCACGAACCCTTAGGCCTTAGTTAATGAAAAAACCCTTAATTAATAAGCATCTCCGGTTCTAGACTTAGTTAATGAAAAAAACCCTTCAATCCGACTCAATCTCTTGATCCTTGGGTGGTGAAAGCAATTTTAATTCTAATGAAAAGAGTGACAATGAAGTGAAACATGTTTTGCGAGAGTTTCATGGATTGTATCTTTATCTACCGTCATTCTCCATATTTTATTGAGTTTTATGCTATTTTGTTGGGACGGTTCATGAATACTACCTACCCTTAGGGGGCGGTACCTTAGTAAGTACTCCCTTCGTCCGCGAATAGGAGTCCCGTTTTTTTATTTTAGTCCGTCCGTGAATAAGATCCCGGTTCACTTTTACCAAATAGGATCTCACCTTCCACTAAATCATTCCACTCACATTTCATTTCAAACTAATATATACAAGTGAGACCCCTATGCCACTAACTTTTTTCCACTCACTTTCTTTAACATTTCTTAAAACCCGTGCCGCCAAGATATGAGACTCCTAATGACGGACGGAGGGAGGGAGTAGTAGTTTTCATAGTTTAGGAGATAGTGGGCTTTTGTCATTTATGTGGATAGCTTTTTTTGGTGTTTGGTACAAAAAAAATACATCCATAAAGCCCAATGTAGTAGTTGTTTAGTTGAAAGGGCAAGTGTGTGAAAATAATTACAATATGACTAAATTGTCCCTGACTTGGTTTATGAATGACAATTGACAACCGAAGCATCAATTTGTTATTGTTCTCATAGGTCTTCTAAAACGAAGGTTGAAGATAACATAAATGGAGATGGAAGAGCGATCCACACCAGAAGACCTCAATTCCCTCACATGCCTTGCACTTTTCATCGCCAAACACCACCCTTCCATCCCCGTCGCCGTCCTCTCCACCGTCTCCGTCGCCACTGTTTCTTCCATCACCTTCCTCTGCCTCCCCGCCCCAATTTCCTGCCCGGCGCCAATTTCACCCTCGTCGAGCTCTTCTTCGAAACCCCTCACCTCAACAACCCTAATTTTCGACAAGCCTTAGCTCAAATCTCGCTGAAATCAAACCTTAGAGATGTAGTTCTCGATTTCTTATGCAATTACGCGTTTGATATTTGCGAGAGTTTGAACATCCCGATTACTTCTACAACACCACCGACTCGTCCGGCCCCTGCGCTCTGATATACTGTCCGCAATTTCACGACAAAACCGGCAGAAAATTGGGGGATGCAGTAGAGATCCCCGGTTGTCTGTCGATTCCAGCGGTGGATCTGCCGGAGATACTGCATTTCCCTCAGAGTCTTAGCTACAAATACTTGGTGGACACCGCGATCAACATTCAAAAATCGGCCGGAGTCATCGTCAATTGAATAAACGACTGGCAAAATGGAGGGAGACGTGGGCAACAACTGTTTTAAATTGGGGGAAATGAGGGCAAAAATGGGAGAATATTTTGTTTTTAGCGTAATGGAGATTTTTCCCCTGATTGAGTTACACTGCATACAAAGATAGTACTAGTATATGAGAGTGTGAAACCCGCCTGTTTTTTACCAGGTTGGGCGAGTGTTTTCGAGGCTACCAAACGAATGATAGAGATAGTGAACAATGCTTTTTCATGCTATTTCAGGGCTACCAATCAAGCCCTTATAATATAATGTTGGGGGGTAAGAGCATCTTTAACGCGGATGGCCGGGCCGCAAATCGCGAGTCCCGGCCCGTCCCACCCGATGGAGGAGGATGCGGCACGGCCCAGGCCGGTCCCAGGGCCGCATTTGCGGTCCGGTGACGGCCCCGCGGCCCGGCCTTGCGGCGATGGAGCTTCCGGTTTGTTGTGGGCCGGGACACTACTGTTCACGGATTTTTGAATTTTTGGAAGATGAAGAAGAGGGAGGGGGAGAGGAAGAAGAAGGAGAAAGAGGAAGAAGATGGAGAAAAGAGGAAGAAGATGGAGAGGGAGAGGGGCGAGATCCAATCATCACTTTTTTTTAATATTTTTATTCTTTTTTGCACTTTTTTTTAATTTTCTAATTTTCTAATTTTTTCATAATTTTTAGTTTATAATTTATTGTTTTTGTATTAAAAATAAATTTCTCGTGTTATAATTGCTCAACGTATTCTATTTTACGAGTAAAATAAGTTGGAGTTGTGAATAATGTCATTTATTAGTTGCGACCCGGGTTGGGGCCTGCAGGGTTAGAGCAGTTGTGGGTCGGGACTCAAATTTAGGGGAATGATGACGTGGAGGGGACTTGGGGCCGGAAATGGAGACAGGGTTATTCATGCCCTAAATACACCATACATACAAAATGTTTCATCAATGTTTCAAATTAGTACAAAAAGTTTTAAGTTAGCATATACCATATAAAAAGTTTGATTGGTGTTTCAAATTAGTACATTCCGTCAAATAACACTAACACCTTTAACTTTTTCATATTTTTCATCCTTCACTCCACTCCAAATTATTTCTTAATACTATTTTTTCATCATATTTGCATGATACTCCTGGAAATAAAAATCGTGATGAACACCTAAAATGAATAATACGTGAAATAAAAATCGTGATAAACACCTAGAATGAAATTCCATTTTCATTAGAATAATGATTAAAATGAATAATACTTGAAGAATGATGGCACACCATTGCTGCTGGTCTAAGTTGAACAGCAATGAAGATGGATTTTTTTGCCACCTCCTGCCTCGTTGCTGCTATGTGCATTTCTTCATTTTTTGTCTTATTGCTTTGATTTGCCTTGTTGTAGAGTCTGACTGTCGAATTTTTTTCATTGTTTCAAATATTTAGTATTGAACTGAAGCAGATGCAGAATAGCATTACACTCCTCTATTTCAGAATGAATTGTTGACCCCATTGCTTTTTGCTCTAGAAAAATCCCTTCATTTTTTTCTTTGCTTGTTTCTTGTTTCTGATACTGCTGTTTCCACTACTTCTCTCATCTTTCTTTGAACATAAGTTCTCATTGGATTTGACAAATATAAAAATAAAAATTTATGGGATGCCAAGCATGAGAAAAGTGGTCACTTATTGACTAAATATTATCTATTCTTTTAAGAAGGTCGTATGTGATACTAAGGCACAGTTTTAGGAAAAGCTCCTATGAAATTCTAGGAGTATTATTGTTAATCAATTAGAAAATTAATTTTCCAGGAGTATCATGCAAATATGAAAATAGTACTAAGAAATATAGTAATTTGGAGTGGAGGGAAGGATGAAAAATAAGAAAAAGTTAACGGTGTTAGTGTTATTTGACGGAATGTACTAATTTGAAACACTAATCAAACTTTTTGTATGATATATGCTAACTTAAAACCTTTGTACTAATTTGAAATATTAATGAAACATTTTGTATGCATGGTATAATTATCCCATAATGTTGAGAAAAATTGAATCTTGGTAATTTAATATTACAATTTCAAAGGTTACGAGATTGATCATAATTTGACTAAATTTAATAATTTAAATGGCTGCTTACCCAATAAATTATCCTCTTTCTTCTTAAAAAAACACTAATGCAATTGTTTACTACTACTAAGTTTTGGTAGATAATAACATAAATTTTAATATGACAGTAATAAATTGGAGGGAAAGAAAAATAGAATTAAAAAAGAAAATTTTGAATTATGTTATCAAACACAAAAGGAAAGTTTTATTCAGAGATTAAAAAAAAAAATGTTTATTACTATAGTGAACGAAAAGAGTCGCATTGGGCTCTAGTTTTTTTTTTAAAAAATAATGTAACCCTATGTAGAAGGAGTATTAAAAAGGTAAAACTAAATGATCCAATGCATTGAACAGAAACCGAAAACTTCACCTATAAACTAGCACAAAATAACTGATACAGACGTGAGACGCCGCCACCAACATATTAGCGCTTCCACCTTCAACATGTAAGTATGAATCGTCGAATATAGAGAACATTTTCATTGTTTTGAACAATTTGACGTTTCTCGCTTTGCTTTTTTACTCAAAATTCGAAACAGTCTCCTTAACCGGTGAAAAGAAGCTGCTATTCCTCTGCAGTTTTGCGTCTGGAAAGTAAAAAAATTGAACACAATTCATACATCACCATTGCTGATTTTATATTTCTTGCAGTCGTTTTTTATAAGAAAAGGCAAATTTCCCAGAAGTTAACTGCTCCAGAACTCTATTTGATATGGATATCGACCCCAATTTTCGCAAATCGCAAGTGCGATCGAACTAAAACAGAGCAAACCTAGCGGTTAATTGAGATACATCGTCACTACTGACAAACTCTTACCTGCAACTGTTGAACTCGCTCTCCGGTTTTCTCCTGCCAGGCCTTCCGATCTACTCTAAAAGGTGTGGTATCGATTCATGATATATGCTAAGTCAATCATCACTAATTGCGTGAGGGTTTTCAAACTGCAAATTTGGTTATTTTGAATTGGTGAAATTGTACAATGTTACCTGCATTTTGGTGTTATTTTGAAGCTGAAGGGTTCATAAATTTGGGGGAAATTGCATAACGATTGATTTTGATAGGGATGAATCGGGCGGCTGTTACACTCGGCAGAAACAAAAGGCCTAGGGAATCATCACGTCTATCAGGTGATGAGCAGAGCATCCTTGATTTGATCCTAAGCAAAGAGGGCTCCGGCATTCAACCTAGAGAGATCAAATACCAGCTCAAGATCCCCGACCCCGTCATCACGAAAGCAACCAAAGCTCTCCTGGCTAATGGCAAGATCAAAGAGGTGAAAGGCATTCAGCGTGGCGGTGCAGCAAGGAAAATCTTGATGGGGGTCGAGTTTAAGCCAGCTGACGTAGTTAGTGGGGGCATCTGGTACGAGGATGGGAAGATCGACACCGGGTTTGTTGATGTTCTTAGAAGGTTCTGCCGCACGCAGGTGATGAAGAGCAAGGTTGCTACTGTGGAGGGGCTGCACAAGGCTGTGTCGGAGGGCAAAGTGGCTACCGTTGAAATCCCTAAGCCGCAGCTGACTGAGCTGCTGACTTCGATGGTGTTAGATAATGAATTGGTGGAGGTGAAGAGCACTGGTTTTGGATTATTTTTCCGGATTCCTATAGGTGAAACGTGTTACAAGCTTCCGAGTGCAGCAGCAGGAGGGGCTAAAAAGGATTCGGTTACAGGTAAATTTGCTTCGATTCCTTGTGGCTCGTGTCCCAGGATTGCTGTGTGCACGCCCGATGGGGTCGTCTCCCCGACTACTTGTGTGTATTACAATCAGTGGTTAGACATCAAACTTTAAACTCCCAACTTACTGAAGATGTTTCCTTGAGATACACACACTCGTGATGTTTTTTTTGGCATTGGTCTTTATCTTTAAAACTAGATGATTATGTCTTAAATCGGTATTTGAATTCTTGATTTGGAGTGTTCTGTATTGTAGTACAAAAGAGGATGAAGTTGTGTTATGTTGGTTTGTTCAAAGGCAACCAAAATGTTCTCAATAGAGTTCCAATAAAATTACTAGGTTACATCTTACATGTACATAATTCAACATGAGAACTATCGATGGATCATGGTTTCATTCACACGGTTAGCACTTAGCACCATGAATATCTGGAAGACGAGAACTTGTGGAAAATCTAAGCCATTTCTTCTTCTCACAATGCTTGAAACACACGGCTGCAACGAGATTGCTCCGGTGCTTGCCAACATGGGGAAGAAATACCCAACAACAACGAGAACCAGAGCGAAAAAGAGTCCTCGAATGATTCCTCTCAGGGCTCTCTCAACCTCCAAAATAGAGTGCTGAGATACAGATTCCACAATAGTTGCTACGCTTAGGATTAAGCATAATTCAACACCAATATTGCATTATAAAGGGATATTTCAAGAATATCAGCAAAATAAAAAACAAAACGAAAACGAAAATTTGAAGAAGAAACTAAAATATGAGCCTCGTCCCTATTTACCTTTTGGAAGGAAGTGTTATTTTTTTTTGTATCTTAATTTTTAAAAAGAAAATATAGTATTTTGCTAATAAATAAATACTCACTCCGTCCCCCATAGAAATATGTCATATTTTCTTTTCCGTCGGTACGATAGAAAAATAGACCATATTCATTTATCGAAATCTTTACTCCTCATCTCTTACTTTATTATTTATATTTATTGGATTTTCGAACTGAATAGGGCATTCAAGAATTTAAATCTCTTGAAAAAATCATTAAAATTATGTTAATTAATCACTTCAAAATATTCTAATTATAATGTTAAATATTTAAACCGGAGGAATATGTATTTAGAAAAAATCAGTTTTGAGTAGATTCCACAATATACATTCTATAATTGTCCAAAAAAGTTTTCAAGATTTGTCGTGATTATGGTTGTAGTGATGATTTTTGTTTATATATTGTGAAATGTTGTTGCAGTAGACGGTTAGTCTATGGATTATTCTACTTTATTAATTGACCCCACAAATTGAACACTTAGTGTTGATTACAACATGCACTAGTGATTTCACTAAATGCTAAAATTGAAATTTGATTTACAAGTATAACTATTATGCATCTCAATAACTGAACATTCTCACTTTCCTTTATATCTTCCAAAACAGACCAAAAATCCATCCATGGCAGCGGCAACGTCTATCCTTGCACTTCGATGGCAATTCCAAGTGGCGTGAGTCTGTTACGAGCCTCACTTTCCCAAGCACACACGAGATGTTGCGTTTACTTGGTTGTGGTGTTGATTGGGAAGAGTTGACAATGTTGGTTGGATCATTGCCTCAATTTTTCGTGCTTCAATTACTTCGGGATTCAGTCGTTGGATCTACTTGGAATCCCGAAGAGGAGAAATTCCTTAGATTGGGATACTTGATGATTCATGGTTGTGACGATCTAGTTTATTGGAATGCAGACAAATGCTATTTTCCAGTCCTCGAATGTCTTTATCTTGGATATTTGTCTAAATAGGAAGAGTTCCCTTGAGGTATTGGAGAAATAGCAACACTCAAATATTCAATTGAAATGTTGCAGCGCATCTTCGACCATTTCAACAATGAGAACATTAGTGCAACGAGAGGACCAAGGTGCTGACAACCTTCGACTTTATGTATATTTTCTGGGTGATGAGGAAACACTTAAGAGCTTCAAGCATAATCATCAAGAAGACGGTCTCACAAGCACTAACTATCTCTGCATCTCATGAGATCCTAATAACTTGCATTTTAATGTACTATATGATTCTGTCTATGTATATACTGTGTTTTATTTTTTTATAAATTTCAACAGTTTTATTTTTATTTTTAGTTTAATTTTATTTGTTAATTAGGATTGCTTAATGCATATTCTTCTAAACCCTGTTAGTCAATACTCAATGCATATTCATCTCACTCAAATTGCTATGTAAAGAAGTCAAAACATGACGTAATTTCCGGCCCATCTTTTAAATTTTTGCCATTACTTTATTTCTGGAGCATCCTCTATTTTTCCCCCAAAATATTTTATTACATAATTTACATCAATAATTTACAGCGCAAGCAATGTACAATTCACAAGTAAACTCGAAAAATCCCATTTCAGAAATATGCGATGCGTTAGAAATGGATTTTGAGTAAATCAATGTGTCGGAATCGGCAAAGATGCGTTTTTTCCTTGAGAAATGATGTACCTAATCAAGCTGACTTGTTACCCATATATTCATAATTTCAAGTTTTATAGTCCCATTTAGAAGTAATTAGCATGGAATTATAAAATTAATACTCCTAATTAAAGATGAGGCGCTTTCTCCACTGTATCAAAATCATAGTAATATTTACATATATATAGAGAGAGATAGAGGGCTGGGGTAGTAATCAAATTTGCTGATGCTAGAAATGAGAGCTTCAAATACTATGGATCTTTGGAATTCTAGCAATGTCAGCTTCCAATACAATTCACCTACCATTTGCAGCTGCAGTTGCTTCTACTCACCGCCTGCATCTGTGTCTTCCTCTTCCTTCTTTTTGGGAAGTTCTCACTCAATCAAAATGGCATCATTCAACCCTTGTATCCCCATTCAATTTCCAAGCTCCGAGCGCTTGATTCTTGAATTTCTTTGATCAACTTTACTATTTTAAAAAAGGTTTCTGGTTATTCTTGCTGATTTCATGCTGTTTTGGGGGTCACATTAATTACAGCTGGTGCCGGTCGAGCCCAATTTCAGCAACCATATTTGTTGTTTTCTGAAAAGTTGGGTTCTTTTTTTCACTCAATTTTCAAGAAAACCTTGCCTTTTTACAAAGACCCTTTTGTGGAATTTCTTGAAAGATCATTTTTTTTCTATAATCTCACTCTGAAAATTTTGAAAATGCTGCGTGTTTCCATGGCTACGCATCTGTTCATGTTGGGGAACTATGGAAGGTAAACTTGTTTATTTGAGTTGTGAATTTGATGTAGATGAGATTGTTTGTGCTCAAATTTGCATGCAGTTTTGTTGATGAATTTGATTTGGAGTGTATGATTTTGGTTGTGCTTGTTTGTGCAAAAGTTTTAGTAAATGGATTGAAGATGCATTTGTGATGCTACTTGTTTTTGGTGTAATCCAATATCCCTTTGTTCTTTACGATCATCAGGTGTAATTTTGATCTTGGTGGATGTTGGAGTGGTTATGGGAAAGAAAAGATGAGCCATGCCCGTGCATTGTCTACGGCTACTGGAAATGCTGCGTCCAAGAAGACGAGGTTGAGCATTTCACCTCTAGCTTCTTCTGCTCTGGCAGAGTCCCGTAATTCGTCTGCAGCCAACTTCTACAAAGAGGTTGGAATACTATCACTTGTGATCTCTTGTTAATTGCTTGTCTGTAGGCGTAGCCACTTTAGTTTGTGGCATAACCACGTTCGAATACCAGTAATTGGTGATAATAGGGTGATCATTGATCTATCTTTGTGTGACATATCAGGTTCTTGAAGCTGCTAGAGATAAATTTACACGTGAGATCTCTTTTCAGTCTAAAGACAAAGATATCTCGCTTGCAAAGGTAAATTCTCTAGTCCTCCCCTGTTCTGGTATGCTCGTTTCAATAAATACCGTTGGTTGATGATGGAGTTGTTGAATGCAAATAGTAAATTTTGTATTTCTTGCTTTGTAAACCTGTCTTTCATTCCCATATTGCCGTTGCCTCTTTGAACTGAACACGTGCTAACGTGTGAGTGGCGGGATCTGTGGATGCATTAGTTTTATATTAATGGCTTATAATTCGTATGTTGCTTTCGTGTACTTTGTAGGCGTTGCTTTATGTTGGGGCTGAGGATGAGGCATTTTTGGCGTTCAATCGTGAGATTGACATCTGTTCCGCCCACAATGAAAGGAGAGATACGTCACTGCTTTGTGACGGTAAAGGGAGGGAAAACGTGGAGGCTATGTCAATGGCTGATAAGAATATAAATGAGTGGTTGGCGGAGCTGGATGCCATTTCAAGAGGATGTCATTTGGCTGAAGTTCTGGAAGCAGTGAACAAAGTCCTTTTTGAGTCGAGAAGTTTTAGAAGGTCACCTGTCATCGTGGATCCAAAGTGTTCGTATTTGCACTCTGCTTTAAGCTCTGGGTGTGCCAGTGGTATACTTTCACCATTCTCTACTCAACTTCATTATTATTTCATCAATGCTTTAAGTCTTAGATTTTGTCTCACGTTGCCATTTCCCCAAATTTTTACTGACTTCGTGACTATGGAATTTGAACAGCGATTTTACAGACATTTCAGTTTCTGACGTATCGTTAATAGTCCCTTAATTCTGACCTTTTGTAATATCTACAGGAGCTATTCAAGATAACTTCCGGGCACAGCTTGTTTGGGGTCGTCAACGGGAAGTGTGTGGAGGATCCACGATCTAAGGCCTCGACATAAACAGCCACTCACTTTTAGGGCTAGAGATTGCAACAAACCGAGATATAATTGGGATTGCTTTGGCGAATTTGATTGTGAGTTCAATATACTCTAGTACTTCATTGCATAGAACTTCACTGCTCAATGAATCTCTCTAAATTTTTTATGGTGAAGATATATGCTTTCATACAATGGGAATAAACATAGCTAATATTGCAGAGGCTTTACTGGAAACGTGCTTCAAGAATGAACCACGGGCTGATGTTGACTTCTCCGCTGAGATCAGTTCATAAATCCGAGGAGAAGTTCAACCAAGATGGTAGTCCAGAAATGCCTTTGTTGCGGCCTCAGGAACTAAGGTAGCTTTATATTACCTTTTATAACTTCGTACCTGCCAAATTTTGAATGGAGTATATGGAAATTTGAATTTATAGCTTTGAGTGTTTTTATTTTTTTGAATCAATGTGAAGGTCTCGTTTTGAATGTGGTTAGAAATGAAGAACAACAGCCTAATTTTTTATGAATGTGGAAATTTTAAATTAGAGATTCGTTAATTTGGGCAGAAAAGGCCTATAGTAATGCTACTGATTTCCACTACTCTAAAATAAACATTTCATAGCTCTCTGTTATAGTATAATTCTCTTATTCAACTTTTGTATGCTGAAAATCATCATTCGATAGTGGATTAGTGGGCTTACGTTATAGCGATCGTGTGTTATTCTATGTGGTCTTTAGGAGAGCTTAAGTCGTTAGTAACATCTTTATGTTTCTTAATTACTATAATGGTCAAATTCAATCTCTATCAGCTTATTTCTGCAACTAATTCGATTGAAACGTACTGTTTGATTCTCATTTCTTGAATACTTAATTGCATTTTCAATGTTGGATGTGTGAAACCACAAAACTAGAACTACTGGAATCACTGGTTATGGATGTGATTTTCTACGTTCGCGTTGTGCGCATTTATGTCTCTTCATCAGAGGCCGTATTGAGAAAATACCGAACTTGATGTTTCTTTACTTTCAGGCTCGCCATCATGGCTTCAGAGAGATTGCTAATCCTTCAGCCGCACAACTGGTGTTTGAGAAGAGATTACGGGATGCTGCTGTACTATAAAAGGTAAGACAACGCGGATTTTCTTTGTCTAGTCGTGACTAGCAGTAGTCTGAGCTCGTTCTCTGCTAAAATGAGGTTGACACTTAACCGGTGCAGAGAATATGAGGCTGTGGTCCAAGAGCTGAGCATCTGCATGGCTTTCGCACCAGAAGAGGAGGCGGAAGTCTTGGAGCCTTTCGTTGAAAAGCTGCACCTCATGCGGCTTGAAACGTCGTGGAAATCGCTGGGGCAGAAAGGCAGGCTAACAATTCCATGACTTTGTTAGGTGTAGGACCTTGTCTTTTAACTATTTATAACATCTCCTTAGAAACTACAGTTTTTAACCTTATCTCAGTCTACTATTTATTCTTGGAGTACTATATTTTGTAAACTTAATTAAGATTACAAACAAAAAAATGAAGGTACAATTACAATTGCAACTAGCTAACGTTGTTTCTACAAAAATACAGATTTACAAAACAAGAATACAGATATGCTAGAAGGAAAAAGGAAGGGGGTAAATGAGCTCATATTTTTTATTACAAGTTCAACTTGTATTAAAATATAGTTGTCTACGTCTAATTGAAAATTCAAAGTTCAAGTGGTTTTTTTGGGTAAGATTCAAAATTGTCAATTTGACCAATTTCAATAAAATATGGTACTGCATTTTCAATATATCGGGGTTTTGATATGGTCGACCCCAATATCGTTATACCATTATATAATATTATACTTTCTTAAAAAATAGACTAGTTTTATCATTTTGGGCTGTCCCCTGAATTTAGACCAAGTAATGGAAAGTTTTCAACAAATAATAATCCTAATAATATGGACTTCACAATCCCCTAATACTCCTTCCACTACCTTTTCCCCTCTCTCTTTCTTACTTTTTCTCATCTCTCTCCTACTTTACAAACCGTAAATTAAAACTTAGCGTCATTTACAAGTGTCTATTTTATTTTAAGATGGAGGGAGTAGTATTATATTATAAATATCTTTAATATATAAAAATATAGTATTATGTATTTTTCAGCAGATAGCGTTCTCATGGCATATATTGAGGTCGATACCGTAAATTAAGTATCAAAATTTCGGCATGTAACAACATATTAAAATTTATACCGTCACCTTATCAAAATTTTTAAGTATCATACGCCACTTTGTGGATCGTCTTCCCCTTTTGCACCCACTCATGGGTGCACACACAATTCTTCACATGAATCACAACCGCTATAAGCCTCTTCGTTGCTCCTTTCGACCTATCAACAGAGGCCGCGGACGTGGAGGTGGTGGAAATGGAGCCAATGGCGATGACAGCAGCAGCGACAATTTCTTCAATTTCAATAAAGAAGAACCACCTTTACTTGTTTCCATAACCACCTTATCGTGGTTGGCAGCGGGAAGTGTGTTGGACGATCTTCAATTCCTCCCCGTCGATCAAGAAGGCAAAATTTTGGTTTGAGAACTATTTGCTGAATTAAATGGAAGAGAGAAAATTTAATAAAAAGATCTTATTATTGCTTAATGACTTAAGATAATAAGTTGTGTATTTATATTAACTAAGGACCTAGGGTTGATTCGACTCTCTTTTGCATATCGGGAAATAACCAACCAAGAAAACCAGACATGGAACTTATAATAACGCTCGACTCTCTATTCCTATTATTACATTGTACACTAAACAACTGAAAGAAATACACCAACATAACTAACTACTAACATAAACGAACAGGAGGGCGTTGTGTGCAACGAGACTTGGAGTCACGCATGCCTGCCTCTTGATTGCTGTCATCGGCTTGTGTCTGATCAGCCACAACAGTTGCTGGAGAGGTTGGATCAGCTCCAGCAGAACAGGAGAGATTGGAGATGTATCACGCATCCTCTCATTTTCTCATGCGCGAGCTGAAACTGGAGATAACAACGATTCCGTGGATGAAGTTAATGGGGGAAAGAGGATCGAGGTCATTCCTGGTTATAGCAAAGATGAATTCGTCATGCATGAGAAAGTAGTGTTGTTTTGGGCTTAGGATCTCTGGAGATGCAGAGATAGATTAGTGCTTGTGAGACCTTCTTCTTGAACCTTTTGTTTGAAGCTTTCCTTATCACCCTGAAAATATACATCAAGCCGAAGACTGTCATTACCTTGCTCCTCTTGTTCAACTAATGTTCTCATTGCTGAAATGGTCAAAGATGCGCTGCAAAATTCCAATTCAATATACTCGAGTGTTGCTATTTCTCCCAAACCAGAAGGGAACTCATCCAATTTACACAAATATCCAAGGTAAAGACCTTTCAGGACGGGGAAATGGAACCTGTCTGCATTCCAATAAACTAAATCATCACAACCACGAATAGTCAAGTATTTCAATCTAAGGAATTTCTCCTCTTCTGGGTTCCAAATAGATCCAGTGACTGAATCCTGAAGTAATTGAAGCTCAAAAAAATTGGGCAATGATCCAACCATCATTGTCAATTCTTCCCAATCAACACCACAACCACTTAAACACAAGAACTCAAGCGTGCTTGGGAAAGTGAGGCTCGTAACAAACTCACGCCACTTGGAACTGTCATCAAACTGCAACCATAGGCATTGCAGATGATAGAAACAGCTAAGATTGCGGGGACAATAATTCGAACTTACTTCATCACAATAGGATAACCTTAGTTCCGTGACATTGGGGATTCTCTTGCAAACCTCATCACTGAGCCTAAAATTCTCCACTCTATAAAGTGAGCCTAGATTTCTCATTACCAAGCGATTTTCCCTGTCCACCGGAAGAGGATCAATGAGACAAATCTTGTCAACCTCAAGATACATAAGTTGAAGCATTCCCAAATCTCATAGGGTGCAATCACTTTTGACTGATCTGCTATATTAATTATTAAAGTTTGCAGATTCCAAAGCAATGACATTGATGACTTGAGATGATAAAGCATTGGGCGAATCGTGTAAGCAAGATCAACATTAAGATACCGTAAGTTCAGTTGCTGAAGAATAGACCCACTTATTGATGTTGTGGTAATGTTTCGCAACGTTCTCAACAGTTTCAAGTCATACAGATTGCTGGTATCATAACAACCTCTTTCCCACATCAGAAAACGGACTGGAGCATCAGAGGCTATTACTTCATGATTCGTCTCTCCATTGATTACAACTCGACGCTCTCTATTTATGGCTCTTGGAGTTTCAAACGCATATAAAAACTCCTCCTCCTTGGCAATCTTCAGGCACATATCTCTTACTAGATCGTGTACTTTAAATGTATAAATTTCATCACGTTGATCCCACTTATCAACTACAATGAGATTTCTCAGATAAAGATCCCATAAACAATACTCTGCAGCCTCTTCCAAGCTGGAATATTCGCCTTGTTGTATAAATCCTTCGGCAATCCAAAGTTTTACAACATCCCACGCATCGATAATACAGTCTTCTGGAAATGCTCCAATGAATAGGAAACATGGCTTCAGATGAACAGGCAAGTAGTTATAACTCAAAGATAATACATTCAAGCACTGTTCATCGTTCAAATTTGATTCTGCAACATTCTCCCAATAGTCTAGAGCCATTGAGGACTTTCTGAGATGACCTCCAATGACAACAATTGCGAGGCGAAGTCCTTTGCACTTTGCAACTATCTTCATTGCAGCCTCCTCCAACTCAGGAGGGCAACCTTGCTGCTCTGCAAATGCTATTTGACAAAATAGATGCCAACTATTGTCTTCATCCAGAAGACTCATTGCAACAGGAAAAATGCCTAAAGCGTTGGCTATATCTGAATGCCTGGTAGTCAAAATAATTCGACTTCCATTGTTTGTATCCGGAAACAGGAATAACATATCATCCAAAGCTTTAACATTCCACATATCATCTAGAACAATCAAATACCTTAGCCCATATAAACTCTTGTATAACCTTTCTTGCAATTCATCAACGGTTCCCGTTCCAGTTCCAGTTCCACTATCGGATTTTCTTAGATGAGACAAGAGCTCTGACAAAATTTTGTGAAGGCTATACTCTTGAGATATTGTGGCCCAGAGGCAAACGTCAAAGTGTTCCACCATACATTTATTTTCAAATGCTTTTCTAGCAAGCGTAGTCTTACCGGTTCCCCCCATGCCTTGGATGGGGATGACTCGCCGACTTGAGGGAACTCCAGTGAGAAGGTCCAGAAGTTGGAGTAAGATATGTTGAATAAATTGGTGGACCTTCATTTGGGCTGGTTTTTTCCTTGGCCCAGACAATGCTGCGTTGGGCTTGGCCCAAAACTAATTCTCACTCTCCAGATGCAGCCACGTGTTCTCTCACCCGAATCAAGGCTTTCAGCTGTTGGATTGTGGTGTGTGCTTGTTATGTGAGAGGTGAGTCCATTCACTTCTATTCATTCTTTGATATTCACTCTCTCTCTTTCTCGAAGCTCTCCGAAACTCTCTCTGTCTCTCTCTCTCTTCTGCTCTCTTCTCCGACGGTTTCTGTGAGTTCTCTCTCGGTTGAAAGGGCTGTAGACCTTGCTACAGTAGCAGTAAGGGCAACTACTTCGGTTGCCGGTGTTGGTTGAGAACTAGGGTTTCTGTCTTTGAGGGTTTCGGTGTGAGGTGTTCTCAGACGGTGTAGATCTGGGGTGTAGGAGTCTGTTTGAGCTGGAATCTGGAGGGTGAGGTTAATCACCGGTTGATTCTGCTGTGCTCCTTTTGGATCTGTGTTCTTGAGAATAGACTTGTGCTATCGGCGAGTGTCTGAGCCAAAGCAGTTTTTCTTCTGTGTTTTCTTTCATTGCATCTTGTGTTCATACGTGTAACTGCTTCAGATCTGAAAGGATCTGATCTTTGTAGTACTAATTCGTTTGTCAAGTGTGCAGGGTTGAAGAAGCTGGAGTTTGGAGTGAACTGTAATCTTGTGTAATAGATAGGTCTATTCTGTATTCAAGATTATTTGTTACTTTGATTGTAATATCAGTCGCATGGTTGGAGTTTGACTGAGCTCCCTAATGAAGATCAAATAGGTCTTGGTAAATAGTGAATCCAATCTAAGTCTGATCCCTACAAGATATGATCAAATCCGACCATGGTAAAGGTGAGAGGTGTTGATTGCGCGGCTACTGCTGTTGCTGCTGATGGCCCCTTTCACTTCGCGCTCCCACGTTTAAAGCCTTTCTCCTCATGTAATCCATGCCTTCGATTGCTTTCTGCAGATCCAGCAGGAAACGACATGATCTTGTCTTTCCACCACGGATCTGATCGACCATATGTGATTCGATCACATCTTCTGCCACTTGAGCTGCATGCGCAATTCGCATCTCTAAAGCTTCTGCAGCTTGTTTTGTGGCTCCATGAGAATTGTCATAGCTTTGATCAGGAAACTGACACTTCCCCCAAGGGACTGAATCTGTTTTTCCTCGAACTGAAACGAATGTTTGGGGTGATTGTAGATAAGGAGTAGATTATTCTCAAGAGAAACTAGAGCTGCGAAAGCTGCTGCCATGGATAGATTTCTTGTCCGTTGCCTTTGGAAGATTGAAACGAGAATGAAGATGATCAACTATTGTCTATTGAGATGCAGAATAGTTTGAACTATTTTTAACTAAGATCCAAGTCTAGCTTTCATTATTATCTTCCAAGTGTTTGACATTCACATTCACATTTCAATAATAATTTAATGTTAGAATTTTGAAGATATCCTTAAAATTCAAAGTCCGCGTGGTTTTTCTTGAACTTACCACTTACCAATATTGCCGTCATTACTTTATCTTGACCACTAAAATATAGTTTCTCTTATAAATAAAAATTATTTTTATTTTAATATATTTCTTAAAAATAAGACCTTTTCTATATTTTCTTTTTAGTTTGCCTTTAGAAATGAATTTCTTTTTTCTTTTCTTTCATTAAAATATTTAACAATTTTTTTTATCTACCTACTCTACCTAATAATTCCTCTTAAAATTTCATGCCACTAAAAAATATGGCTTCTTAACTAGGACAGAGAGTTTATTCATATAAATAAATTTATTTACAATTATTATAACATTATATCCAATATGGACCCCAAAATTTATAAATATTATTTTTATTATCTTTTATCTTTTCATTGTATATATATTTTTTTATCTCTTTTTATTTTACTAATTTTATATTACTATGTATTCAAAAGTTTTTATTTTTAAAGAATATGGCGATATCAGTTTTATTTATTTTTTGTTTTATTTTCTTTTTCCACGACGCAACACAATTTCTAAAAATTCAGGCCTAGAATGAGCCTGATAAAATAGCCCAGTTAAAACGGCATATTTGAAAGCCCAAAAGAGAAGGGCCCAATAGAGTAGTTTCTCCGTTGTCGTTTTGACTGAGAAAGACTCGCAAAAAAGCTTCCCGTAACCGCCGCATCGAATCTCTCGCGGTCGCCGCAATTATGGGTTGCTCGGCCTGCAACCCCTTCCCCCTTCCTCGCCAACCGTCTTCACCTTCCACCCCTCCCACCACCACTTCTGCCGCAAGCTTTACTCTCTCGATCGCCTCCCCCTTCCCCACCCACCTCACGGGCGCACGCACAATTCTTCACCTCAATCACAACCGCTTTACGCCGCTTCATTACTCCTCCCGAACTCTCCACAAAGGCGGCGGAAATGGAGGTGGTAGCTCTGGAGGTGGTGGAAATGGAGGCAGCGGCGACGACGGCAGCGGCAATTCCTTCAATTTTAATCGGAAATCGCTCTTTCTTCTGCCGTGGCATTTGATTTTCAGCAATAGAGAAGAATCGCGTTCCGTATCTCGCGCTTTACTTCTTTCAATAGCGAGCTACTTCATCCTCTCATCTTCTCCGGCGCGAGCGGAAAATGGAGATAACGATGATTCCGTTTACGAAATTAAAGGCGGTAAGAGGATCGAGCTGCTGCCTGATTACAGCAGAGATGAATTCGTTGTGCATGAGAAAGTGTTGTTTTGGCCTTGGAGGTCAAGCGACGGGAATCCGACCTCGTCTGCGGCGACCTTGGGAGATGTTTGGGCGAAATGTAGGGATTTAGCGGCGGGTTTGTTGCTGCCGGAAGGGTTCCCTGATAGCGTTACGAGCGACTACCTCGAGTATTCTCTTTGGAGAGGGGTTCAAGGCATTGCTGCACAAATCAGCGGCGTGCTTGCAACTCAGGTGATTCGACCTTGTTTGTAATCTCTGAAAATGTCGTTGTTAATGATGAAAGTAATTTATGTTACTGTTTCATCAACGTGCAGGCTATGCTTTATGCTATTGGTTTAGGAAAGGGGGCGATTCCTACAGCAGCGGCAGTGAATTGGGTGCTGAAGGATGGGATTGGGTATGTAAGCAAGATAATGCTGTCGAAATACGGGAGACATTTTGACGTGAATCCAAAGGGTTGGAGGTTGTTTGCTGATCTTCTAGAAAATGCTGCTTTTGGGATGGAAATCTTGACCCCTGCTTTCCCTCATCTCTTTGTTCCAATTGGTGCATTGGCTGGAGCTGGAAGATCTGCAGGGGCGTTAATTCAGGTTGGTTTTAACTTAATGTAACTGTAACTGCTTGCAGACTATAACTTCTTGGAAGAAATTCCATATACGAGTCAATGTATGTCAATTTTATGCAGCTCTTGGTATATTCATGATATCTAAGAAGATTGCTTACTCTTCTAAAATACTACTAGTGATTAGCTTGGTTTTAGCAAATTACAATAAGGGTTCAAACTTGGTTTCTTTTTCTTTGTTAGATCAGCAAGTTTAATCAGTTAATGCCAGAAATTGTACTATGTTCGTGTATGGCTGTATTTTATTGAAGTAACAACTTTTAGATTCCTATGATTTTCTATTACTTGGGCAATTGTGTTCGTATAATCAGCAAGTTAAATCGGTTTACTTTTTGGTCTCTTCATATCTCATTTTCTCAATCCAGTGGGTTGTTTCTATTAGTTTAGTTTTCCTTGAAGAAACTTAAACTATTCCACATATCTTATGTGCTTTATATAGAAAGATACTACTATTTTATTATTCTCCTTACACAAGAAACTTTTGTTTGATAGGCAGCTACTAGGAGTTGTTTCTATGCTGGATTTGCTGCACAGAGGAATTTTGCGGAGGTATAATCTACACTATAGATTTAATCTTCATAACCCAATAATCTTGTTTTGGAACTAAATTATAGGCCCTTTTCTTTTGTTATTTCATATGATCATCGGATGTAGCTGCTTCTTAAAATATTGAGGTTTAGAAGGAGTGTTTTAATGACAGGTAATTGCAAAGGGTGAAGCTCAGGGAATGGTGAGCAAATCAATTGGAATCATGCTTGGCATAGTATTGGCTAATGCCGTACAGTCTTCTACACCTCTTGCTCTTGCTTCTTTTGGTGTTATAACTTGGGTCCACATGTTCTGCAATCTGAAATCATATCAGTCCATCCAGATAAGGACATTGAATCCATATCGTGCAAGTAATTCCTTGGCTTGTCTTTTGTTACTTTAGTTCCTGCATTACAACTTGTTCCAGTTGTAGTCTTGTAGATCGTATTACTGGTAAGTCTTATAGATAGTATTACTGGTGTTGCAATTCGATGGTTGTTTTCCTCCTCACGGTGAAATTCGTAAGATAGTTATAGTTTTCTCATAGACCAAGCGGAGCTTTATGGAGGGGGCACTATAATGTATGAAGACTATTAACCTAATCTATTTGTATGTGCATGAGAGAGGAAAAGGTAAACGACTTAGATATACTAATTGAGAGTCTGAGACAGAGTGATATATTTGAACTTGATGTACTAACTGATGGGAGAATAGTTCCGAACAAATGTTACGAATCCGTTAGGTTTAATGATTCTATGACTCAATGGAGTAACCATGAAATTAGGCCGTCAATTAGTTCATACTTCATATGTGGAAACCTGGATTTAAAATTTTAAAAATTTAATGAGAAAAAATTCCCAATGGTACACAATAAAATATACCCCAAAAAATGTTTGTGATTGATGTTTTTGTTTTTTAAACAAGATTCCTGTAGTAGGACTTGCATTCGCTTTGCTTCTTCTGCCCTTTCTTCCTATATATGCGACGTATGACTTGATAAATATTCTATTGTGTTCCCAACAGGCTTACTCTTCAGTGAGTATCTGCTCAGCGGTCTTGTACCTTCAGTTAGAGAGGTTAATGATGAGGAGCCTCTGTTTCCAGCTTTCCCCCTTTTGATTGTAAAGCCAACATCCGAAGTACGTTTCTTTTCTTGTATCGTTATTCTTATCTTTTTTCAGTATTTTAGCATGAAATATGAATCGAGAGATCGAATACAGTAACAATTGCACACTTGTCATATGATACCTTTATCCGAGTCTGCTGCCTCTGTCAGTTAAAATGTGATAGTTGTACACTGACTAACTTGGCAGTGGTTTGAAAAATTATTCAATCCTGAAAAGCAAGTATAATTCTTATCATGTGAAGAATGGCTGATAAAAAAATTAGATCCATGTTAAACTTTGTTCAAATCAAAAGCAGCAGGAGAAACTAATTCTTAATAGTACTTGTGCCATCTACTGGAAAATTTCAGTTGAAAATTTGAATCAGACAGTATAATACATTGCACCATGTGTGGGTAGTTATTCGATGTCCTGTTTTATCTAGGAACAATTGGACTTGCTATCCACTGATGCGAAGGATGCTGCAGCTCAAATTGATCGTCGGTTACAGCTGGGCTCCAAGCCCTCCGAGTTTCTGAAAAACAGGGAAGATGCCATTGCTTTATTTGATTTATACAAAGATGAGGCTTATATCCTGACAGAGCTCGAAGGAGGATATTGTGTATGTTTTTTCTAATTTGCACATGTTTCATTACCTCACATTAATCTCCAATTGCTATACCCCCACTAGTGATTACTATCCCATTTTTGAGATATCAAATCTCATCTTAATTTTTTTGATATTACTGAGAAGTCACTTATATTTTTCATTCTGAATGTATTCCATTTCCTGTGTATGAATTAGGTGGCACTAAAAGAGAGCTCATCCCCACAAGACATGCTGAGGTCATTGTATCATGTCTGTTATTTGTACTGGTTGGAGAAAAATGCGGGAATAAAGTCGAGCAGTATCGTAGACGATTGCCGAGCAGGGGGGAAGCTTCAAATATCTTTGGAATATGTGCAAAGGGAATTCAACCATGTCAAAAAGGATAGTGAGGTTGCAGGTTGGGTTTTAGATGGCCTCATTGCTAGGCCTCTACCAAATCGGGTGCAGGTAGGCAATGAAACCACGTCTTCTGCTGCATCATCGGGCTGACTTATCGGGCAAGAAAACGGGAATCTGTTACAGAATGGGTGACCAGAATTGATATATTGATGGCAAGAATAGTTCAAGAATACAAAGAGTAGCAAAATGTATACTTTAAAAGCTTTAGTTAGGTAGTGGTGAGAAAGGCTTACCACTAACGTAGGGAGCTGATTCACATATTAGGTGTCAGGCGTTTTCTTGTTCATCTAAATATGCATAAACAGAGGTTTAGAGCTTAATCTCACTCTTCCTTTTAATTCAAAAGTTCAAGGTGAATAATGCCCGCTAGAGCTAGACTATTTTTTCTTCAATATCATCTCTATGCTTACAATACACAATTACACACGGTGTTTGTAAGAATTTAATACTTCCTGCCTCCAATATTATCCAATATTGCTCTCACTTTTCTTTTTAAGTTTAAATTTGAAATTGATTTTTTAGTGTAATTAAGTAGTTGTAATGAGAAATCACTTAATAGGGAACACTTAATTAACTAGTATAGTATATTAGTGTAAGTAGTTTAAGACGAGTCAGAAACAAAAAGTGCGAATAACCTAGAATGGAGGGAGTATTTACATTTAAATTTGATTAACACATCAACTATCAAGACTTAGACCATCCACTACGGATCTCGCCGGCGTCTTGCGTCCCGTCCCGGAGAGACGGGACCCCGGCGCGACGCGTTGCAGCTCGCCGTCCCGTCCCTCGCCGTCCCGCGTCTCGTCCCGCGTCGCGTCCCGTCGAGCCAAGAGACGGGCTGTCTCGCCACGCGCCTAGGCGACGTGGCGCGACCCGGCGTCGTGCGTGACGCCCACTCGCCGGCCCGCGAGTGGGCGTCGTCAAGTGCTGACGCAATAAATAATTTTTTTAAAAAAAATCGAATTTTAAAAAAAATAAAAAAAAATAAAAGAAATTTTTCTTCTAACGGTAATAATACCGTTTTTTTTGTTTTTTTTTTTAATTTTTTAATTTTTAATTATTTTTTTACTGTATAAATACTCCTAAACTCAACCTCATTTCACACACAACTACACATCTATTCTTCATATCATCTAAATTTTCTCTCAAATTTTCATATAACAACTCAAGATGTCCGGCGACGGCGACGACAACTACGGCGGTTCCGGTTCCGGCTCCGGCTCCGGCGGGTGGGATCTCAACGCGTTCGGCGATTGGGAGACCATGATCAACACATTGGGCGGTTCCGGTTCGTCAACGCCGGGGACCCAGGGTTCGGCGACGCCGGGGGGTACCAACCACCCAATTTTGACCTTGATGCATATGTCCGTCCCTCCGCCCCGCGGTATTCGCAAGGATTATCTCAGATCCGGGAGGATTTTCCCGTTGATCCCACGCCGGGAGTAGGCCGAGGCGGTGGAGGTGGCCGAGGCGGTGTACAACCCCAGGCGGGCGAGGACGAGGACACTTCCCGCTTCTCGTACGCCCAATTCACGGCCTGGTGGAACGGAATTGTGCATATGGCAGCACAACTTGGCCTTCCGACTCCCCCTCAACCTCGACCCCCTCCGGAGGATGATTAGCCGGCGAAGTAGTTTTTTTATTTTTCTTTAAATTTATATTTTAAATTATGTTGTGTGTTTTTTAATAAAGTGTGTTTGTTTTAATTGAATTGGGTTGGGAAAAAAAATAAAAAATAAAATTGAATAAATAGTAATTAAGGGACGGTTAAGGGACGGAGCGTTGCAGGTTCCGTCCCTTAGTTAAGGGATGTAGGAAAAAAGGACAATGGGGCTCTCAAATAGTAATTAAGGGATGATATAGAGACAGCGTAGTGGATAGCTTTAAGTTAACAGTAATATAGCAACCGATAGTAATCACATTGATAAAATTGACAAACCTATAAATTTTTTACAAAGTTTAAAAATATTGCTGAGTTAACCTAGTTTTTAACAATCGAATCACAAAAATCTAGTGTTCTTTTTTTTTCGATTCATAGTAGGTATTCGTTGCATCGCTACAAAATTTCTCAATATTTTTAATATCTGAAAATTTAAATTCATTTGATATTAAGGTAGACACGCGCCGCCTCATTTTCCTCACAATTTGATTCTTCTTATTTCGCCGCCAATTGCCGCCCTCCGCTCCTACATCTCCGGCTGCTGTTGTCAGCGTGATTCAACTCCATCACGCCGCTTCCACCTATTTCCCTCCAGCACCACCAAGTTCCGTCTGCTTCTGCTTCTGCTCTGCCTCACCTTCGCCGCCGCGTTGCTGTTGTAAGTATACTACCTCACACTGATTATAATTCTTACTAGAACACTAAGAAAGCATTTGTTCTTATAAATTCATTGAATTTTACAATTGATGTGCAGAAAACATCATACTCCATTACAGAAGCATTTGTCCTGCTTTCGGTTTTGCTATGCTATGCGATTTAGCTTAGATTAATTTTTTCAATTCCAATCAAATCGAGTTCTTTGTCAAAATTCTCAGTATAACATAAATTAGACTTACTTTACAGGCGAAGAATTGCAGGAACCACATCGATATCAATGCTCTTGCTAAATGGAAATCACAGCAGCCAGAACCCCATCACTCCTCCACATGAATATCCAATTGAAAAATCCCAACAATTTCAATGCTAACCCTAAAACCCAAATCCAGTTGCCCCTTCACAGACCTAAATATAAACCACCCTTAAAACCCGTAAGAATCAAGCCTGCCAAGAAGTCGAACCAGAAGCCCGTCACCACCACCTCCGACATTTTGCGATTGATGGACGGCCTTAAATTGCCTATACCAATAGATATTTACACTTCACTCATCAAAGAATGTACAGAATCTGGTGACCCTTTCAAAGCTATTGAATTGCACGAGCATATTAGAACAAGTGGGATTCATCCGAGCTTACCGGTGATTAACAGGATTCTATTGATGTATGTATCTAGTGGCTGTTTGGAACATGCGCGCAAGGTGTTTGATGAAATGACAGTGCGGGACTTTAACTCTTGGGCCATTCTGATTGCTGGTTGTGTTCAGAATGGAGAGTTTAATGAAGCCAATGGATTGTTCGTTAAAATGCTGAGTGATAAAGAATTAGAGAACGCGGGTGCTGATCAGATGGGATTTTCGGTTCCGGGAATTCTCATGTGTGTGCTTAGAGCTTGTGTGTGCACCGTTGACTTTGAACTCGGCAGGCAAGTTCATGGCTGGTTGTGGAAAGTGGGGTTTTCGAAAAACGATGCTTTGAGCAGTTTCTTGATTAGTTTCTATGGGAAGCTGAAGCATTACGAGGGTGCTGAAAGTGTTTTCCAGCAAGTTGAGTGTCGGGATACGGCTGTGTGGACGTCTAGGATAGTGAATTGCTGCAACGACGACAACTTTGTGGGCGTAGCTAATGTGTTTAAGGAGATGGGAGAGGAGAGAGTAAAGAAGAACGAGTACACATTCTCGATTGTTCTTAAGGCTTGCAGGACGATGGGTGCTATTAGGTACGGTCGACAAGTCCACGCGAATGCAATGAAACTAGGACTAGATTCCGACAGCTTTGTTCAGTGTGCATTGGTGGATTTGTATGGAAAATGCGGTGCCCTGAGTGATGCGACAAGGGCGTTCGAGTTTGGTCATAGTAAGAGGAATAGCGCATGTTACAATGCAATGTTTGCGAACTATATGCAGCATGGCCTCTGTGTCAAGGCGGTTAGAACTCTCTACGAAATGAGGACAGCCGGCTACAAACCTCGCAAAGCAATGCTCGATCGAGTGGAGTTAGCTTGTGGGAGAGAGACTGTGTATCAGATGAATAAACAGAGCATTGAACTTGACCAAATTCATCTTTGACATCCACTTCAATGGTAGATTTCTAAGGCAGGGGTGTTGAATGAATATTTTGTAAAAAATGGTTGCTTTATTATTGCATATGCCATGTTCATTTGTGAAACTGCATTACAAGTGTGTTGTATAGAGTGAATACAAGGTGAATGAGTGAATTCTTGAGTTGGCCCTTCTTTTCTTGTATGTATTTTTGATGCTCATCTTTTCATGTACTCCCTCCGTTCCACACAAAATGTCCATATTCTTGAGTGACACCGAATTTTAGGAGGAATTGTTAAGTAGAATAAGTAAAGAGAAAAAGTAGTTGAATATTTTAATAAGGAGAGAGGAGAGAGAGATTTATTTCCACATATAAAAAGTGAATATCTTGAATGAGATAAACTAAAAATGATAGGTGAACATCTTGAATGAGACGGAGGGTGTAGGTAATTTATTACTACTACCAAAATTATCTTGATCCTTAATAACTATCCAAATATTATATTTTTTGTGAATATGAGGAATATTTTTTTTACTTGATCCTCAATTACTTTTCAAAATCTCTAAAAAATTAATGAAATAATTAATAAGTACAATAATTCAAAATATCTTTAAATTAATGAAATATTCGTTACACTTTAAAAGAAAAATTACTTACCTTAACTACAAATGCAATTGGTTTTTTATCTGTAACAAGAATAGCATTTATTTACAATATCAAATTAGACATGAAGTGCATGTAAAAATAATTAATCTATTGCAGGATTAGTAATAGGTAAATTTATTGGCTAGCTATATATATTCCCATGTAGGAGTGGCAAATCGAGCGTGTTGTGTCGTTATCGTGTCGACACGATAACGACACGACACGATAACAACACGAACGCGACCCGTTAAGAAAACTCTAAACACTCACACAAACACGACCCGCTACCCTCAGGCACGAACACGACACGAACCACTTTGGGTCAACACGACACGATAACAACACATATATGACACGACGCAATAACGACACTATATTAATTTTATTTCTAAATGTGTAACATGGACACGACACTATACTAATATTAAGTGCTCCATTAGACTAAACCTAATTTAAATTTTAAAATAAATAAAATAATAATAATATTACAATATTATTTCTTAACGTGTAACACGAACACGACATGAAATTTTCGTGTCGTTATCGTGTCGACACGATAAGGACACGAACCCAATAAGCTTCGACACATACTCATTAATTTCGTGCGAGTTCGTGTCGTGTTATTGTGTCGTGCCAAAAATTGCCAGCCCTATTCCCATGCATAAAGCCATGGCGCGATTACATATTTGATAATTAAATGCAAATCTGTCTATTTATAAGAAATTAAAATATTTCAATATTAGAACATTATGTGAATATTTTTTTCAGTGGATCACGTTCTCATATATCTAAAGTTAAACCAATATTAAACCAAATCATGTCAATTATTAAATGTGATATCTCGTAATAGGCCTATAAAATAACTCGACAATCCACACATTAATCTTGTAAAACGAAAATGATAAACACAATGATACAAACCCTCTTTCTCTCCCTCTTACTCATTGCTCTCATTCCTCAACAAGTTTTGAGTGCATGTGAAGTCTCACAACGACAAAGAATTTTTATCCAAGACACACTTCCTATCAATGCCAAAGGATTAGAAGTGCATTGTAAGTTTGGTGATGAAAATCTTAATAGCCGTACCCTTTACCAATACGATGAATTTGTGTATGAGATTTGCAAAGGCTCTGTGGAAAAGAAACTAAGTTGCTCTCTAGTCTCTACAATGGGGGAATAATAAAAAAGAGTTTAATGCATTTGTAGATTTGCCAAATGAAAGCCCCATTCTGGAATCAAAGTGGTCAGCAAGAGTTAATGGCATCCATTTAGAGAACTCGTCTGGTAAAGAAGATTTTCTTCTTTGGAATTAGATTGATCAATGTATAATAAATCATCAATTATTTGAATAATAATCTTGTGAGTTACTTGTGTTATTTTAGAAAAGATCAAAGTTTTTCTTTAGAATGCTTATTTTATACTGGTAGTATTAATTTATTTACAAGTTATATTATATAGTATATGTCATGATTTTAGGACATAATGTATATATTTGTTGTAAAAGAGTTTAATAAGTAATTTAGTTTTAATTATATGTATTATATATATATACTTTACAAGAGCTTAATAAGTAATTTAGTTTTAATTATATGTGTTATATATATATACTCCCCCGTCTCCAACTAAGAGCATCTGCAACGGTGGACGGACGGCGTCCGTCCGTCCGTGCCAGCGGCACGGAAGAGCTCGTCCGCAGCTGCGCTCGGGCCGCTGGCACGGCGCTGCTCGATGCATCGAGCACGTCCGTGCCAACGAGCAGGTGACGTGGCGTGCTGCGATTGGGCAACGGCATAGCCGTTGCCTTTGAATTTATTTTTTTTAAAAAAATCGGTTTTTAATTAAAAAAACCGGTTAAAAAAAATATTTTTCCAGTTCCCAAAAAAACCGTTTTCTACCACTTTTTTTTTCCCCCAAAAATACACATTTTCAATAATAAATACCCCCACTTTCACACCAAAAAATTCACACTACATTCTCTCATTTCCATTCTCATCTACATTCTCTTATCTTCATTCTTAATCTTTCTTCCACACATACAACATAACAATGTCCGGCCAAGGCGATCACCCTCCGGGTTCCCACGGTTGGAACCCCGATTGGTTCGGTTCACAACCGTTTCCTAGTCCGGAAACGGAATATTTGGCCCCTCCTCAAACCCAAAGTTCGGGCGTTCCGGGTGGCTACCGGCCATACCCAATCGACGACCAAGATGCCCCCGAAGGGCGATACGGGTAGACACCCGAGCCTAGAGCGAGGTCGACCGCCCCCTCCCAAACTCCGACTCCTCCTACTCGCGGTGTCCGCACACCGTACTCGCCGGCGGAGATGGAGCAATTGTTCAAGGCGTATTTGTCAATCTCCGAAGATCCGGAGGTTGGCACGAACCAATCCGGCGATCACTTTTGGTGGCGCATCTGTCGCCGATACAATGAAAACCGGCCGGAGGGAACAATCGAGCTCAACGAGAGTATGGTGCGCAACGCTATTTACCGAGCCAACGAAGAAATTAACAAGTTCCAGGGGTATTACCTCCAGGAAGAGCGGTCGGCGGGGAGCGGCCGGAGCGAGGTCGACATCATCAGTTCCGCCATGTCGACCTACCAATCCATGAACTACAAGGCGTTCAAGTACCTCAACATTTGGCAGGAGACGCGGTCGCATCCGAAGTATAGGGGAGGCGTAACATCCTCCTCTAGCGGCTCCTCCAAACGGTCAAGGTCGGTATCCCTATCCGACTCCGGCTCCGAAGACGTGGTTAGCCAACTCGTCGGAGCTAACTTGGGTAGCCCCGACGCCGGCCCGAGCGGTTCCCAACGCCGAACGCAAGGAAGGAAGAAGGCGGCGGCCAACAGCCTTCGCGCTGCGACTCCATCCGGCGATGCTCCCGACCCCGCTCCCTTTCCCGTTCCCTATGCGCCACCTCCACCCCCCACCAACTCGTTGTAGACCCTTTTGGCCCAACTCAATATGGCCGATAGGTCAACTATGACCCCCTCGCAACTTCGATCGCACGAGGCCATGATATTGGGCCTCCAAAAACAATTGGGGGTAGTGCCGCCGGATGAGTAGTCTTACACGGGGATATTTTTAGCTTTAATTATGTAATTTTTAATTTTTAGTATTTTAATTATGTAATTTTTATTTTTTAGGATTTTAATTATGTCTTTTTTATTTTATTTGTAATTTGTAATATTATTTCGGTTTTTTTAATGAATTTTAATGTTATGGAAATGTTTTTATTTAAAATGAATTATGTTCGTCCTTGCGGAAGAGCACAGCTGTGAGTGTTGTGCTCTTGCCTAAGAGCAGGCAAGAATAGTGGCGCCGGGCCCACAACCGTGCTCGTTGGCAAGAGCACGGTTGTGGGTGCTCTAAGAGTCATATTTTGTCATTTCTACTCGTCCCATATTAAGAGTCCTATTTTACTTTAAGTAGGTTTCACATTCCACCAACTTATCTCATTTACATTTTACTATAAAACTAATATATAAGTAGAACTCATATTCTACTAACTTATTCAACTAAATTTTCTTTAATAATATAAGTTGTAAATAAAATGATGTGCGGAGATAATGTGTTTTTTAACTATTCCAATTTGAAAAGTTAGGCACATGTCACGTTGCTATAGGTAATCCCAAAAAAGTTAGGCACATGTCACGTCACGTAACACGCAATCATATTCCGTACAAATATTTGGTAGTCATTAACCTGTCATGAGTGTGATACATTAGGGTGTCCACTATAAGGCGGACATCCCCAATAGCTCCGCCCCAGTTTTTGTCCATAGCCCTAGTTTTTTTGTCCATAGCCCCAAAATTTTGTTTCCGCCACTATGGTGGACACTTCCAATAGCCTCCAAATTTTATAATCAATTTTCATTTTAAAATGTTTTTAGTTTCAATCAACAATGTAAATAATTAGAAAACGAGGTAATTGGGGTCGAATATTCATTGTATTGCAAAAGGGTAAAAATATACAACGAATATTTAAAATAAAATACAACTAAAAACTCCGCCACCGTGTACTCGGTGTCGGAGTCGGCTTCCTCGTCTTCTTCATCTTCTTCTTCTTCTTCTTCTTCTTCTTCTTCTTCTTCTTCTTCTTCTTCTTCTTCTTCTTCTTCTTCTTCTTCTTCTTCTTCTTCTTCTCCTCCTCCCCCTCCCTCGCTGCTGCCGGCCGCGGTTTCCCCAGAAGCATCATCAGCCAACCCTAGCCGACGCTCATACCGAGTGATGAGCTTCTTGTAGATGTTCCTGACGTACGGGTTATCGGTGGCTACGTATTTGCTGCATACGTCCTGCAGTTGGAGCATCAACTGCACATCTATGTTATCCATCAAGACCTCGTGGGGACCTTGCACCATGTGCTGTGGGATTGGGGCGGGCTGGGGGATGCGAGATCTAGACGCGGCCGACGTTAGGCGGGAGGCACTTCTAGCCCCTCTGGCGCTGCGGATAGTGGCCTGTTGTCCCGGAGGCCGTCCTCGCCTAGTGTGTGTAGCGGCTGGCTCTTCGACTTGCTCGTCGGGCTGCTCGAACGAGTGCGAGCCGCTTCCGCTGCTGTAGTCCCCGGCAAGGTTGTGCCTTGTACGCTTCGGCCTAGGAGCTGTATTGACCTCTTGCGCGCAGATGGCCTTGAATTTCGGACAATCCGCGAGGACTAGATACTCCTCCCACATTGTGAACTTCGGCCAGCCATCCGTGTTGTATTGGCCCATCGACAGGCCATCACGTCTGTCCCGCTTCGGCCACTCTCAGCGTGGAGAAGGTTGTTCTGGTATATGCACACGAACCGCTTGGTAGCCAGCAGAATCCTACCCCACTTTTTGCGGATCTGTTCTGGGTCGCGCTTATCGGCGCCGGCGGGTTTGAACTCGTCGTATGCCATCATGACGCGCCTCCAAAAGCTCTCCTCAGTCTGATCAGTGCCCACTATGGGGTCCGATGTGATGGCATCCCACGCCCTCGCCACGACAATCGACTCCGCTTTGGTGTAGAGCTTGCCCCGTTTGGAGCCAGAGCCACCGCTACCGCCGACGCCACTGCCCTCGCCACCGCCACTGCCGACGCCGCTGCCCGAGCCGCCACCGACGCTGCCCGAGCCACGGCTGCCGCCCCTACCGCCACCGCCGCCGCCAGAGCCTCGGGTCGGAACAGACGTTTCCACCCGTGCTGCCGGCGTATCCGGGACGCCAGAACTGAGCAGACCCATCATAGTATCCAGTGCGTCATGATCTGCTTCGGTGAAAGGAGATTGGCTGGATTGGAAAGGGGACTCCGGACGCGGCTGGTTAAACGCGTCGAGGTTGGGTCTGTAATCTCCAAATGCGGAGCGACTCAGATTCCGCTGAAAAGGTGGGGGCGTTAGAGAAGACCTCCACGACTGAGATGGAAGAAGGTTTGGACTCGATTCCCACGGCGGGGGGAGATTGACTCCAAATCCACGGCTGAGAAGGATAGCCGCCATATCCCGATGGGTGTGAAGGATTGCCGCCATAGCCCGATTCCTACGAGTCGGGTGATTCGTCTTCTCCACGTACATTTTTTTTAGAGTGAAATTGTAGATAGTTAATGGAGGGATTGTGTGAAAATGGTGAAAAAATAGGTGGTGCAGAGTGGTATTTATAGAGGTAATTAAAAATAAAATAAAATAAAATTTGCACCGAGGACCGCCGGCGCGCCTACCGCCGGGCACTATGGCCGGCGCGACTATAGGCGCGGCGAAAGGAGGCCCGGCGCGTGCTCGCCCTCCTTTCGCCTGATGCTCGTCCGCCGCCTATCGCCCCACTGTTCCTCGTCCGCCCCGGGGGCGGATGTCGCCTGCACTATAGACCGCCCCGGGACCGCCCCAGTCTGGGCTATAGGCGCGGCGGTCCCATAGTGGACACTCTTAATAACATAACACAAGTTTCGTAATTATCATTAAGGTCATCCACAACGTTGTCACTAAACCGTCCCTTAAATTACTATTCACGGGCCCCACTGTACTTTTTTACTCCATCCCTTAACTAAAGGACGGAACCTGCAACCCTCCGTCCCTTAACCGTCCCTTAAATTACTATTCATTCAATTTCATTTTTTATTTTTATTTCCAACCAAATTCAATTAAAAAAAACATACTTCATTAAAAATAAAATAAAATTACAACATAAAAAAAATACAACTTAAAATTCAAAAAAATAAAAAAAGACATAATTAAAATCCTAAAAAAATAACATAATTTAAAATACAATTTTACAGAAAATAAAAAAAAACTACTCCGCCGGCGAATCATCCCCCGGAGGCGGTGGAGGTGCACTGAAGCCGTGAGGAGGCGGAATGCCAAGTTGTGCCGCCATAAACGCAACTCCGTTAAGCCAGGTTTGGTATTGGACGGGCGTAAAGCGGGAAGTGTCCGCCATTGTGGCGGTCATGTACATGGCCATAAGGGAGTTGGGGGGTCCCCCCGAGCCCGAGCCCGCATGGCTTGATTCGGCTCTGCCCCTCCTCCCTCTAGCCGCCTTCGCCGCATTTCTCCCTTGCGGCCGACGGCGCCCACGGAAGGACCCCCCGGCATCGTCTGCCGGGGTCTCAACCTCCTGCGAGGCAAACTCTTGTGGCCCGCTGCCCGAACCGCCCTCACCAGACGAGTATTGGCCACTCGTCGGGTGCTTCGTGCGCTTCGAGATCGAGCCCGAGCTGGACCGCACACCGCCGGCCCACCTTTCCTCGTCCTTGCCGACCTCCCAAACATCGACATATTTGAATTGTTTGTCGGTGTCGTCGTAGTAGACCCGCAAAGCCGACCTCAGAATGTCGGCTCCGGTGGCTCCGCTTTGGTAATGAGCCGCTTCATTCTTGTGGATGACGCAGAATCGTTTTACCTCTCTATCGACTCGGTCAAAGTGAGCGCGGAGCATCTTATATGTGCGGCGGCGGGTCTTTTTCGGCTTAATCTCGTGGTAGGCCTCGGTGACCTTTTCCCAGAAGCACTTCCGGGGTTGTTGATTCCCGATGATGGGATCGTACGAGACGTTGATCCAGGCGTTGTACACCGCCAGCGTTTCTTTGGGACCGTACGGATGCCGGCCTAGATCCTCCTCCTCCTCCTCCGCCTCGGTCTCCGCCCTGGAGCTTCCCCCGCCTCGGCCTTCTTCCGGAGTTGGTTGAACCGGATAATCCTCCCGAATCTGGGATAATCCCTAGGAATACCGCGGGGCGGAGGGACGGGCGTATGCATCAACATCAAAATTGGGTGGTTGGTACCCCCCGGCGTCGACGAACCGGAACCACCCAATGTGTTGTACATGCTCCCCCAGTCGCCGAATGCGTTGAGATCCCACCCGTCGGAGCCGCCACCGCCGGAGTTTCCGTCGCCGGACATTTTGTGATGAGATGTTAGATGAAAATTGAAGAGGAAATGGAGATGATTTGGGAAGAATAGATGTGTAGTTGTGTGTGAAATGAAAATGAATTAGGAGTATTTATAGAGTAAAAAAATAAAAAATAATAAAAAAAGGAAAAACGGCTATTAACGGTAATATTACCGTTTCACATTTTTTATTTTTTATTTAATTCGATTTTTAAAAAAAATGAATTATTGCGTCAGCGTGACGATGCCCACTCGCGGGACGGCGAGTGGGCGTCACGCATGGCATGGGAGCGCGCCACGTCGCCTCTGCGCGTGGCGAGCCGTTTCGTCACGGCGGAACGGGACGGGTGACGGGCTGGGGACAAGACGGGGCGCGGCAACGCGTCACGCCGCCGTCCCGTCCCTGAGTGACGGGATACGGGCCACCCGCGTGACGCGTGGCGGGTGGCCTAATGAAGATGGATTTTAGTAATTAGGTATGTTCCGGGTAGTGTTTTGCTTTTAATGTTTTTACTTTGAGAAAACACTATACTTTAATTTGTTGTTGGAAGACTAAGAAAAGTATCAATTCTCTTTTTAAAAGATCTTGCTGGGTTGTTAGTGAAGGAAGTTGGGAGTATGTAATATATAAGCGATGTTTAACTCTAATTAATTTGATATCGTTTGGAAAAATTCAAAATAAATAAATGCAGGTTACTCCAAAGTGTCTAATTAATTTGATATCGTTTGGAAAAATTCAAAATAAATAAATGCAGGTTACTCCAAAGTGAACAATATCAAACTATGTACTCCCTCCGTCCCTGAAAATTTGTCACCTATTTCCTTTTTCGTCCGTCCCTAAAAATTTGTCACCTTTCACTTTTACCATTTTTGGTAGTGGACCCTACATTCCACTAACTCATTCACACTCACATTTTATTATAAAACTAATATATAAAAGTATGACCCACATGCCACCAACTTTTTCAACTTACTTTCTATTACATTTATTAAAACCCGTGCCGGGTCAAATGGTGACGAATTTTGGGGGACGGAGGGAGTACATCTTAACAAATCTAACCCTTTATTTCATTTGATAAGTTTGGACACACATATATATAAAATAAATTATTGAAGTAAAGCCTCACAGTTTGAGGAGGTCACTTTGGTTCACGAAGATAGAATGAAAGCCTTGAGGCACTCTACGAGGCAGCTTAACAGCAGCAACAGTTTCAAGCGTGGGTGATTTAGCATCCATCACCACAAAATGCGACTCTTCCGTCTTCTCATTGTTCACGTACACCACCAAGTATCCATCATCCTCCTCCTCCGCGCCCTCCCTCGCCACGAAAACTGGCTCGCTTCCGTAGCACCCCGGCCCGTACATGCGGCTTGACACCGTACAATCCTCCGAGTCCGATAACGATAGATCTAGCTTCACCAAACCTACCATTTTAGGCATGCTTTCAAGCATCGCCGCATAAACATACCTGCATAATATAGGTTAATAAATTCTCATTAGGTCATTTTAGTCACCAAAATGAAATAACAAGGCAATTTTTCGTGGACCGACTAATCGGAAAGAACAAACCTATTCTTCTTCCCGGAATATCGAGCATTAATGGCGCCAAAGTCGAGATTCCTTCTAGAAACACGATATCTAGCGACGATCTTCTTCTCCGCAGCATCTATCACTATCTTCTCCAAAATTATCTGATCCAAATCACTTAAAGCGCGATCAACGCACAACACATTCGACGCCACCACCACTATTTTACCGCCTCCGCCTTCCTCCCACGCGTTCACCGTGTGCACGATGTTCAACCCCGGCGTCTCCATCCAATACATCTCCTTCTCATCCACCGCGTACCTCGGAATCACCCCCAGCCTCGGCGTTTTCCCCAAATCCGCCCCCATCACCGGTTTCCCGATCAAAATCCGCATAGGATCGATCACGATCTGCGGATCTGGAAACACCGCGAAGCTTTTCGTGATTGCGAAATCGTGGACTAATGAAGCTGCATTCATGGAGAAAATTTCGACGTCGGCTTGTTTAATTCCGTCGGAATCAAACCGGAAAAATGTGAGGAAGGGAGGAGTTACGAAGTAGCGGAATGCGAAGGTCTCGCCGGTGTCGGGATCGGTTTTCGGATGCGCGGTCATGGTGAGGAACCGCTCTCCGCCGTCTCCGCCGCCGAATTGGCGGCGGCAGACGGTTTCGATGTCTCCATCCGGCGTGATTCGGATTTCGTAGGGGAGATCGGTTTCGGCTAGGGCGAGGAGGCGTCCGGCGACGAGAGCGACGCTCGTGTTGGCGGTGCCGATGCCGTCTGCGAACGGATTGAATTGGAACGACATAAATCTGGCGGCCGTGAGCAGCATTGAAGCTCTGAGATTGCTGATGAAGAAAGCGACGGCGTTGGGGAGGACGGGGTACCCGAGGTCTCGCTCGGTTTTGTATTTGAAGGTTTTGACGAAGCGGCTGCAGAAGGTGGCGGCGCCGCCGGAGATTTTGAGGGAGTGGAGCATTCCGTCGCCGTCGGTGTAGTAGTAAGGCGGGAGAGGGGTGAACTGAGGGTTGGGGCCGTTTTGGATGTAGGCGCCGTCGAGGCACGGCGGGAGGGGGCCGATTTCGACATCGCAGGGGGTGGGAGGGAGCTCGGCGGCGGGGGAGAAGTTGCCGGAGAGGATGTGGTTTGGGTCGAGATGAGGAGGGAGATTCTTGGTGGGGAAGGTGGATATGAGATTATGCAATGGCTTGAAGATTTTTTCGTGGAGAGATGGGTTTTGCCTTTGGATTGAGGATGCCGTGGTTTGTTTTGGCGTCGGCTTTCCACGGCGGCGGATTATGGTTTGGCGGCGGTGCTTTGCTTTGCCGACGAATGAAGCGTCGGAAAATGGAAGAGAATTTGGAAGGGTAGAGGAAAGTAGGGTTTCCATCGTCGAGTGCTTCAATTTTAATGTGATTACGTGAGTACTTGGTTTTTTTGTGTGCTTGATTTATAGGATTTTTGACAGAGCTTTTTACCTCGTTATGAAACTTTGTTTTACTTTTTTAAATAGTTAATTGTTTAATACGTACTACGTCCGTCCCAAGTTACTTGAGTCGTATTCCATTTTAGATTGTCTCAAGTTACTTGAGTCATTTCTTTTGTTTAGTTAAAAACAAAACATCCAATCTCATCTACTTTATTCATTGTTTCACTTTTCTCTCTCTTCTTTATCTTACTTTACTCTTTCATCTACTTTATTTAACTAACTATACCCAACTATCTTAAATCTCACACCGAAAAGAAACACCTCAAGTAACGTGGAACGGAGGAAATATGTATAGCAATGACGGATTTAGGGGGCAGAGGGGTCGGCCGCCCCCTCGGCAGGTCGGAGAACCTAAATGTTCCTTTGTATCCAGCCAAAAATAGCATATTCTTTACATTCTTCATTTCTTATTTTATCAATTCACATTTTTTTTTCTTATTATCAAAATAAAATCTTTAAATACTAGTAGTACATGAAATCTATACTTTTGCTAGTTTGCGTATAATATTTGTTATATTTATTTTTATTTAAAATCATTTTTCATACTGTGTTTGTTTTATTTGTTAGTCTCTCGGTCCTCAAAGTATGAACTTTCTAATTTTGAAACATTCAAACAACATATTACCTATACACATAATCGTTTACAACTTATCCCATTACCTATAACAATTATACTATTACAATAATGTGGACCCCACTCTCCATTAACATTATTTCCACTACCTTTTCGCTCTCTCTCTTACTTTTCCCCTTATTTATCAAAATCTGTGCCGAACCTATTATTCATACTCTTTGAGGACGGAGGGAGTATTTGTTTTTCTCTCTTTCACATAAGAGTGAACTACATCAAAAGTCTCTAACGTTTCCATTTGTGTCATTGCAGGCCCCTTACAAAAAAAAATATCGCCAGACAACCCTAACCTTAAACATAATCACATATCGTATATTTATAGCCATTTTTCAGATCAAAATGTCCAAATGCCTTCAGGGGCATTTTAGTCAACTTACCAAAAACATGTACACCTACACCTACGTTGCAGACCTCCACTGTCACGGCATTTGTAATAGAGAATTTCGAGGAAGAAAAGCACAATAATCATTTCTTCTCAAGCTTCAACTTGTTAGGGCCATTGCATAATTTTAACTCATATGGATTTAATCCAATTCACCAGACAACACACATGATTGGTCGACTTTTTCTCGTCAAACTTTTTCTTTTTTTTGCTTCCAACCACAAATGAGTCTCCGCAATCATTTTCTTTTTATAATTTTATTATCAATTCATCTCAAAAGAAATAATATTCACTATTCTTAAAAACTATCAAAATGAATCTAGATTAATAGTGTAAATTTTAAATTTTTAAAAAAAAAATCATTTTCCTATATAAACATATACTATATGAAATACAAGTAAAAACTCAAATAATCTTTATATGGAGTATAAAAATTAAATAAAAAGAAAAGAAACACATATTTGGCAAATATAAAAAAGAAACGTGTATGATCTTGTCACGTGAGTGGCAAAGTGGGCAAAGTCAAAGAAAACTTTAAATGAGAAAGGGACACCATGTTTACTGTGGTCATGCCCATTGAGAGCATTCCCAACGTTGAGCAGCAGCTCACCGTCCGTCCTTGCCAGCGGCAAGGATGCGCTCCGCCACCATTGCGCTCTTGCCGCTGGCAGGGCGCTGCTCTATGCATAGAGCACGTCCGTGCCAGCGGCAAGAGCACAGCGCGTCGACGTGGCAGCTTCCGATTGGCCCGTTGATTTATCATTTATTTATTTATTTTTTTAAAAAAATCGAAAAAATCTGAAAAAATCAAAATTAATAAAAAAAATATTGTCTCACTTCCTAATAAAATATATCAATTTTTTCCACACTTTTAATTTATTTTTTTCATTATTTTTACCCCAAAATTCATACTTTCATCTATAAATACTCTCATTTCAAACACAAAAAATGACACTATACTAAACAACTCTCTCAATCTCAATTTTTAGGATTTTAATTATGTAATTTTTAATTTTTAGGAGTTTAATTATGTAATTTTTAATTTTTAGTATTTTAATTATGTAATTTTTAATTTTTAGGATTTTAATTATGTCTTTTTTATTTTATTTGTAATTTGTAATATTTATTGTGGTTTTTTAATGAATTTTAGTATTATGGAAATGTTATTGTTTAATTGAATTTTAAATTAATTGTGCTCGTCCTTGCGGAAGAGCACAACTGTGGGTGTTGTGCTCTTGCCAGAGAGCAGGCATGAATAGTACCGCCCGGGCCCACAACCGTGCCGCTGGCAAGAGCACGGTTGTGGATGCTCTGAGTTTCTTGCATTTAAAAACACATAAATCAAGTTTGCATTTAAAGAGTAGAACATGAATTACGGACAAACTTCGTTTTTTTCACGTTACTATGAGAATACAACGTTAGGTTGCAATTATTGTATATTTTCACGCATCTATCTACATCCCTTAATTTCTATTGGTGCGAATTTATTCTTCACAAAAATTTTGAGCTTGTACTTCAAAGGACATAGTATTATATTACAAGGTGAATATAGTAAATACGTACATTTATTTGTCGAGTGATACACTGTAGTATCTAATTTTATTCCTCTCTTCAAAAATTAAAGGAGATATAATAAATTATGTTTTCAGTTTTTTATATGTGATTTATAAAGTTGATAATTGCAATGATAATTTATGAGAAATGGCTGCACAATATGTCCAATCGCCAACCCAACAATCACTTGTGTCAAGAATAGTAAAAGTAGCAGCATGTAGGCTAGACCGCTGTCAGAATGTTCACTGAACTGACCGAAATACCCTTTTAGGGCTTAAGGGCAATATAGTCACAAAAAACGATATATGATTATGTTTAAGGTTAGGGTTGTCTGGCGATATTTTTTTTGTTAGGGGCCTACAGTGACACAAATTTAGGGACTTTTGATGTAGTTCACTCTTCATATAATAAGAGTCACATTTGATGTGGGTGAACAAACCGATAGCGGAATGAGGGAGGCCGAACTAATGCATGTTTATATTTTATTAACTAAGTTAGTGTTAATTAATTATTATAGTACTACTATTATTTACTTTATTATTAAAATTTATACTATTCCCTCCGTCCCAATGTAGATGTCACACTTGAGATGACACGAGATTTTTGGAGATGTTATTTTGTGTGTTAAGTGGTGAGAGAAAATATAATTTTATAATTGATGTGAGAGGGAACTTTTTCCAAAATAAGAAATGTGACATCTTTTGTGGGACAAACTAAAAAGAAAAGTGTGACATCTACCTTGGGACGGAGGGGATATTAAATTATATTAATAATTATAATTTTAAATTTCGCCCCTCCGTTACCGAAATCTGAACCTGCCACTTTATATAGAGTTAATTTATTTTTATATAGTAAGATACTATTCACTTGATATGAAGTTTTAATTACAGTAATACTCTGTGTTTATATATTTTTGAATGCATATTATTTTATTTTATTGAATGGAATGGATATTTTATTTTAGTTCATAAATATATTGGCATTCGTAGATGTTTAGAGCATCATTAACGGTAGGGGCCGGGCTGCAAAACGCGAGTCCCGGCCCGTCCTAAGCGTTGGAGGGGAAGAAGTTCCGGCCCAGGCCGGTCCCGGGGCAGCAGTTGCGGCCCGGTGACGGTCCCGCGGTTCGGCCTGGCCGGCGTTAATCGGGCACGCGCCGCAAAACGTGAGTCCCGGCCCGGCGTTGCATGCTCTCCGGGCCGGGCCGCAAGTCCCCAAATTTTTTTTTTGATTTTGTGTCTATAAATACGGAACTATTGTGCACCATTCTTACGGAACAAAGACGGCAAAGAGGAAAGCAAAGGGGAAGGCAACTGCGAGCAACTCCGCTATGGCGCCACCGCCGCCCAATCAGTCTCTGGATAATATCTCCGACTCTATGTCGGAGATGAGTATTACCTGGCGGATGAGCCAGCTGACGGAGTTGACATCGAGGGATACCTTGACCATGTCGGAGTTCGATCTCGAGTTGCACCGTGAGATGATCTCCTAGCTTCGCGCACAAATGAAGAAGTAGTAGTTGTGGCCCGGGTTTCTATGACTTGTATTTTTAATTTGCCTTGTTTAGGATTTGTAATGTTAATTTCTACTGAACAATGCATTTTCCCGGTATCAATTGTTCAACGTATTGCATATACGAGTCAAATGTGTTGAAGTTGTGAATAGTGTCATTTATTAGTTGCGGCCCGGGTTGGTGCCTGCATGGTTAAGGCAGTTGGGGCCTGAGCCGCAACTGTAGGGGAATGATGACGTGGAGGGGACTTGGGGCCTGAAATGGGGACGGGGTTAATGATGCCCTTACGGTATACCTGCAATATTATATAGTTATCCAACTTCATTAATTTTGCGGTAGCTAGCTAAGCATAATATAGTACTCCTAGTATCTTCATCACAAAAACACGTGCACCATTTTCAGCCTTTCTATTTATTTTTCATAGTTTCTAAGTGCTACAGTAATATTAAGTGCATCCGCATCAGTGCTCATGCGGAAAAGCAGGCTTCGTGTCGTCGGCACGGCAAGTACCCTGCTCACTACTGTGCTCTTGCCGACGACACGGCCCTGCTCTTAGCATTGACCACCGCCGTGCAGAAGAGCAGGGCGACGTGGCGTGTATTGATTGGCCAACGGCTTTATAGTACTCCTAGTATCTTCATCACAAAAACACGTGCACCATTTTCAGCCTTTCTATTTATTTTTCATAGTTTCTAAGTGCTAGAGTAATATTAAGAGCATCCGCATCGGTGCTCATGCGGAAAAGCAGGCGTCGTGCCGTCGGCAAGGCGAGTACCTTGCTCGCTACTGTGCTCTTGCCGACGACACGGCCCTGCTCTTAGCAGAGCACCGCCGTGAAGAAGAGCAGGGCGACGTGGCGTGTATTGATTGGCCAACGGCAAAGCCGTTGGCTATTTTTCAAGGTACTGAGGGTATTTTTGTCCAAAAAAACTTGAAAATTGTAAAAAAGTACTTCGATTGATATTAACTCATAGTTGACGGACCTCAAATGATATTTTCAAAGTTCACGGACCTAAAATGATACTCCCTCCGTCCCAAGTTACTTGAGTCATATTTCATTTTGGGTTGTCCCAAGTTACTTGAGTCATTTCTTTTCTTGGCTAAAACCAAAACGCATAATCTCACCTACTTTATTTTTCTTTTACTTTACTCTCTCTTCTTTCTCTTATTTTATTCTCTCATCTACTTTATTTAACTCACTATGCACAACTTTTTTAAATCCCGTGTCGAAAAGAAATGCCTCAAGTAACGTGGGACAGAGGGTGTACTTTGACAAAGTTCGTGGACAAACAAAGATGTTCCCGCGGGTACCCGTTTCGACACCCCTAGTAATTTATATACTATAAATACCTATTTTACGATATAGTAGTACTTTTTCTTAACTAAGTTTATTTTGCACTCTATTCGTGTATGCTATATTTTATTATAGTTTTAATAATAATTTCATCATATAGTTGACAAATATCCATTATTTAGTTAGTGCTTACTTATTTATCACGTGCATCCATTTCAGTGCACATAACTATCCATTATTTGTACCGCAAATGTCCATTCTATATACTCTTATTTGGTTGTGGACTTGTGACAACTGTTGCTGTTAGAAATCAAGATCGGAGCAAGATCAATACGATTCAAGAACACGAGGATATAACGTGGTTCGGCGTAAGCCTACGTCCACGGACAAAATGAGAAAGGAATTCATTGATGATCTAGACTGGATCAAGGTAGCGGTTATCAATCGGTATTGTTATCATACTTTTCAAGGTAGAGGTTGCATCATACTTTTCCACAGGAGGAGCATTGTTATCAATCGGTATGATGCAACCTCCTGGATCTCTTCTCTTCGTCGGCATGATTCCAGATATCAGTTGTGAGCAATTCGTGCTCAATGCCACAATCCCCTCATCTTGAAGTTTCTCCTTGTTCGCCAACATGTCTTTGAAGAACTTGGAGAATCTCGGGAAATTGGTGAAAAGATCCACCAATGAGATGTCTACATTCACCTTTCTAATCACATTCATCATCCACTCAAAACTCTTTTCTTGCATCACTCGCTTCTTTCTCGTGAATGGATATGGAGGCGGTGGAATGTCGTTAGAAATACTAGACTTGCTCTTCTTAGGTTCTGTCTCATTGGCCTTTTTGTCTTTCTCTCATGCTGTAAGTCTTCCATTTAACTTAGATTCATCGCCTTGTTCCTTGCTGCTGGCTGCAGCCTGTTCTTGACCATGTTGGGCATCCTGCACTAACGCGGGACTTCCCTTACATGCCTCGTCCGCCCCTGCGTGAGAGGAATGCAAGCCTAACATCTCATCCGCCCCTGCGTGCGAGATGCCGGAAGTACCTTGGTCGTCCATTAAAGGCATTGAATCCAAATTTCTTCCGCTTCTCAGGGTGCCTGCTTTGCAATGTTCATTTCCCTTGGGGTTGGGCACTGTATCACTTGGAATGGTGCCGGGAGTTCTTGTATGAGAAGCTGTAGCAAGCTGCCCTATTTGTGTTTCCAAATTCTTCATAGAAGCCTCGAGCTGTCCAAACTTCTCAATTGTTTTCTCTTTGAAGAAATCATTCTCTTTTTGACTCTTTGACATGAAAGAGAATATCTGTCCCATCTGATCTTCTAGTGAAGGTTTCTTATCAAAACCAGGGGATTGGGAGTTGTTTCGCCATTGGTTCCCACCATTGTTACTTGACCCAGCTTGGTTCCAATTCCCTTGTTGTTGAGGTTTCCAGTTCTGATGATTGTTGTTGAATTGACCCCCTTGGCTAAAACCTTGGCGGTTATTGCCTATGTAATTCACATCTTCAACTGTTTCTTGGGATTGGATCATTTGGCATTGATCTGTGTGATGCCCACCTTGACACAGTCCACATTTAACCATTGCAACAATTTGAGGTTGTGAGTTCAGATGCATGGAAGATACTGCTTTAACCATCGATGTCATTTGGGTGCTAATATTAGCTAGTTGTGCCTCAACCGATGTCATTCTTTCAGATTCTACTGAAGCTCCGAATGTATTTTCTTTCTTCTCAACCACTCTCCTTGGATTGTACAGTTTCTTTGATTATCTGCTAGTTTTTGAAACAAGGTCCTCACTTCCTCATGTGTCTTATTATCAAGATCTCCACCAGTACTTGCATTTATAAGTCTCATGCTTTCATTGTTTAAGCCTTGGTAAAATTTGACAAGATCACGGCCAGGAGCAAGACCATGGCTGGGACACTTTCTCAACATCTCAGTAAACATTTTCCATGCTTCAGCAAAAGATTCATCATCTTGCTGCCGAAAAGATGTGATGGCATCCCTCAATCTCTCGATCTTCATTGGTGAATTATATTCCAGGAGAAACTTGGATTTCAGATCTTCAAAGGTCGCCACATTGTACCCTGGAAGTGAGTCGTACCACTCTCGTGCTTTGTCTCTCAACGAAAAAGGAAAGAGAGCTCTCTTGATATTATCATGTGGCACATTCGCAGGTCTGTGGTTCATGGTCAACTCATAGAATGCATTGAGGTGGCTAATGGGCTCTTCGTCTTCACGGCCATGGAACAAGGTGCCACCATTCACCAAGCTGATGTAGTGAGGTGGGATGCTTATGTTATCCGTAGCATAGGCAAAATTTCCCGGGTGATCAACTCTCGATCTGACAGTATCACCGAACTTTTCCACAGGAGGAGCATTGTTATTGTTCTCGGCCATCGACTCAGCTTCTGAATCACTGCTACTACTCTCAAAATTTGTCTCAAAAAGTGGATTTTCTCTCACTGGACTTGGACTCTGATAGTCCTGATGTGTATCAATCACAGCTGAATTATGTCCTTTTCTATGATGTATCAATAACCCAAATTGCGGTGTACCCTTAGATCTGGTTCGCATTCACTGTTTTTTTTATTTTTCAGTTTTCAATTTTCTAGAACACCTACACAACAGAAAAGAAACCAAGCACAACTCAAATATACCAATTCTACCGAAAGCGAGACACTCGACAACTTCGGGGTTAGTCTTAGAAAAAGTGTGTGCTTGAATGTGTACTAACAAACTTAAAAAAAACGAGGAGTTATAAAGATACTACCACTAATAAAACACTCCTTCGTCTTCGAGTCCAGACGTGGTAGATGGCTATCACCCGTAAGAACACGAATTAAGTACCTACAAAATAAAATTAAAAAGATTAAATAAAAATAAAAATAAAACAGAAAGTTAAACAACCTATTGCCTTCCCCGGCAACGGCGCCAAAACTTGCTGTGTAATTTTAGGTCTTTTTAAATCAGAATAGATAGGCACACAAGTTCACAAAATTATCCCTAATATTACCACTTCACTGCAAGAGTACAGCTTCGTGTGTAGTAATTTAAGGTGTCGATCCACAGGGAAGGTAAGTTCGTTTAACTCCAAATAAATAAAAATAACAGTAAAGATGAATCTTTTTGTTTGAAGTTTGTTTTCTGAAAATAATGAAAAATGAAGTTGAATTCAAATTAACACAAGTGAGACAATTGCTACTCCAAACACTTGTAAACAAGACAAGGATTAATCCTATGCATTCAATTTTATCTCATACGTTCGGGACAATTTAAAATAAATCAACATGCAAGCACTGAACATGCTAAACATCAACTAGTCAAAGAATAGCTAAACACTTACTCTTTAAACCAAATTCAATAATCCTAAGAACCCTACGGAAGCGCGAGATTCAAAGTACAATTGTAATTAAGATCAAAATCCATTATCAAGTTGTCATCTAAACAATTCCAATTGATAATTTATTACCACCACAATCAATCTCAATTCAAGCTAAAGAGGCATTAAATCAAGACTATAGAATTATCACTAAAGATGCACCTAAAGTAATAAATTCATTCAATCAAATAAGTAGTAATAACGAACATGAGATAAAAACGAGCATAGAATAAATCACGAAATCAAAATGTCATACTACGTGTTTGGAGTAACACAAGATTCTTAGCCTAACATAATTAAACCAAGAACAATGATAAATGGAGATAAAACTCTAGAAATCATGGAGTAAATTTAGAGTAGATGATGGCGGGAATTGTCTCCCTTCTCTTCTCTCTTTCTCACGCTGAATTCGTCTGAGGTCCTCCCCTCAATTGCTCAATGGAAGTAATCAATTTCTTCTTCTCCGTGTGTCTGCTCTCAAAAGTGCCGTCAAAAAATCTGCTCTCCCAAAATATATGCTCTCCCCCTGCCGTCACTTTTTCCCCTTTTTATATCTTTTTCTTCCTCTTTGCCTAGTAGGTCTCGCCACTTTTCCTACAAATCCTCAACTACTTTATTTTTATTATTTTTTAATTCATTGTTGGCCCCACGTGTATAGCTTGTACATGCAAAATAAATAAAACTCAAATCATACTTTGTACAACACGTCAATTTACATATATCAACTTATAAAAAATAATAAAATTTTAATGATTAATTGATATATGATTTAATATAAAAATTAGGAGAAATCTTGGAATAAAATTAACATTATTTGATTTACATCACTTTCATCAATTGATAAATGGTACTGACCTATCTCATAACACATTTTCTACTTTCACATGGTGGGGAAGAGAGAATAGAATTATTTGGCTGCAATTAAGTGTTGTACATTTTCTACTTGCACATTTTCGTTTATTCATCATGTTGTCTCCCTCCGCTGTGATGAAAAGTGGAATATACATTCCACTGACTTTCCGTATCCACTTTGCTTTAATAATGAAACTGGGGAAAACAAAAATTATGTGTTTCATCCTCTAGTTATAAATTGTCCAAGATCTATATGGCTATGTGATCTATCTTGAATGAGACAGAAGGTCTGTAACAATAAATCTCATGTCCACCAGTGTAGATAATAATTGCACGTATAATTGTGCATGCAAATAATTCGAACTCCCAAAACATACACCAAATCCCTACTTATTAGTGAAGATGTAGAGATTTAACCCCAATTAATTAAACTTAATCAAGACTTCCACAAATCAATAAGCTTTCCCATCGCAGCAACAGACTCACCTCCCTCCTCCATCGCCGCCCTCGCCTCCTTCCTCTTCTCCTCCAACACCTTCCTCACACTCACACCCTCCATCAACTCCCTCACTCCCCTCTCCACCTCCTCCGCCGCCACCAGCCCCCCCTTCCCCTCCTCCACCCCCACCGCCACCCCCAGCCCCTCCACCATCACCACCCTATTAAAATGCTGCTCCGCGTAGAGCGGCCACGTGGCCATCGGCACGCCCTCCCACACCGCCTCCAGAGCCGAGTTCCACCCACAGTGCGTCACCAACCCTCCCACCGCCACGTGGCTCAAAACCGCCACCTGCGGGGCCCACCCCTTCACCACCATCCCCCTCTCCCTCGTCCTGTCTACGAACCCGGGCGGCAGGAGAGCATCCAAGTCCGGCTCCGAAGGCGGTAGGAACGTTTTGGATTTGTCCTCCGGCGGCGGCGACCGGACCACCCACAGGAATCTGTGGCCGCTTCTCTCTAAACCCTCAGCTATCTCTTTTAATTGAGATGCTGAGACTAAACCTAGACTGCCGAAGCATATGTAGACGACGCTTTTGCTAGGCTGTTTGTCGAGCCATTTTAGGCAGCTGTGTTCGCCGGCGGTGTCTCTGTCTTGGGCCGCTAAGAGCTGCCCCACGCAGAATATTGGCGGGGCGCGGCCGGCGTTGTTGCATTTTCCTTCACGAATTGCTGCGAGCGGCGTAGTTTCTAAGTGCTAGAGTAATATTAAGAGCATCCGCATCGGTGCTCATGCGGAAAAGCAGGCGTCGTGCCGTCGGCACGGCGAGTACCTTGCTCGCTACTGTGCTCTTGCCGACGACACGGCCCTGCTCTTAGCATTGAGCACCGCCGTGCAGAAGAGCAGGGCGACGTGGCGTGTATTGATTGGCCAACGGCAAAGCCGTTGGCTATTTTTCTTTTTTTTTTAAATCAAAAAATATAAAAAATTAGTTTTAAATAAAAAAAATTCCCACTTCCCAATAAAATATATGCATTTTTTCTCCACTTTTAATTTATTTTTTATTATTTTTACCCCAAAATTCGCATTTTCATCTATAAATACCTCTCATTTCAACACAAAAGTTTTTACACCACACTACACCAAACAATTCTCTCATCAATATACTTCTCTCTAAATTCTCACTCTTTCACTCTTGCAAAAATGTCCTACTCCGGTGATCACCTCTCCGACTCCGGCGTATAGAACCACGAATGGTTCGGCTCATCGCCATTCCCTTCGCCGGATACGAATTTCTTGCCATCTCCTCTAACCCAAGGTTCGCAAATTCCGGGTGGCTACCGGCCTTATCCGGTGGACGAGCAAGATGCCCCAGAGGGGCACTATGGGTGGGCACCCGAACAAGGCTCGGGAGGGAGCGCGATTCCGCAGTCGCGACGCTCGTGGTGTTCGTGTCGTGGCAGTACCGGTGACCCCAACGTCCGCACCCCGTACATTCCGCCCGAGATGGATAAGATATTTTGTCTATTTGAACATCTCCGAAGATGCGAAGGTAGGCACAAACCAAAGCGGGGACAGGTTTTGGTCCCGTGTCGCTCGCCGGTACAATGTCAGTCGACCGGCTGGAACCATCGAACGCAATGAGAGTATGGTGCGCAATGTCATCGGAAGAGCCAACGAAGCAATCTAAAAGTTCCAGGGGTATTACCTCCAGGAACAACAGACGGCAGAGAGCGGGACGAGTGAGGTCGACATCATCACAACCGCCATGTCGACCTACCAAGCATTGCATTACAAAGCATTCAAGCATCTCTATACTTGGCAGATGGTGCGTCATCATCCGAAGTATAAGGGTGGCATCCGATCCTCCTCCAGCAAACGGTCAAGGTCGTTATTTGATGCCGGCGAGGACGGGGTGGCAAGCCAGCTTGCCGCAGCTCACTTGGATAGCCCCGACGCCGGCCCGAGCGTTCCCAACACTGGCCGCAAGGAAGGAAACAGGCGACGGCCAGCCGCCGTCGTGCCGTGACCCCAGCCACACCGCCGGCTCCCGCTCCCTTTGTGCCGCCTCCACCCCCATCAACTTGTTGTGGGCTATTTTGGCTCAAGCCAATATGGCTGATACGTCTCGGATGAGACCCGATCAACTTGATTCACATATTGCAATGATACGAGCTCTTGGATGAGACAAATTAATTAAGATCATTAAACCCTAAACCTTAGTGACCCCTCTCTCAAATAGATTAAGCATATCACAATATAGATTATAATATAGAGTGAACTACAAAAATTGGTATCCAGAAAATGTCATTTGCATCTTCTGAGTACCCAATGTTTAAATAATCACATTTCGAGTTCAAAACGGAAAATTTCTGGGTACCAATTTTGTACTCCTAGTTCACTCTATAATATACTCCTCCCGTAAAAAAAAAATAGTTTAATATTTCTATTTCTGCTCGCCTACCAAAATTAGTCTCATGCCAAAAATGGAAATTTTCTCCCAATTTATTATACCATACTTTACCCACTTTTTATCTTTTTAATTCTCTGATTCTCTTTCATAGTTTATTCACATTTTCTTTTTCTTTATCATATTTTACCCATTTTATCATTTTTTTAATTACTTTAATAATTTTACATTAAAACATGTGTCGTCCACAATAAAACTATTTTTAGTAGACAAAGGGATTATTTTATTTTCGTTTCATAAAATTGTTAGATAATGAGAATATTGCCGAGGCACAAAAAAATTGAGAAGACAATGTATAGTGAAGTTTCAGACATAGAGTTAAAATTTTAGGGAAAATGGAAGAAGAAATTTAATGGTCTTGCCCTTATATGCAAATTACGTAGCAATATATTTATATTATTCTTCAGATACAATTAGGAACCTATAATTAATCTTATCCTAAATTTGTACATATTCCGTCTGTAAATTCAATCTTTTCCTAAATGATCATATAGGGATAAGAGGGAACATCTTTTTAGGTCCACGAACTTTGGCGAAGTATCATTTTAGGTCCGTGAACTTTGAAAATATCATTTTAGGTCCGTCAACTATAAGTTAATATCATTTGAGGTATTTTGAACTTTTTTCGGACGAAAATGCCCTTAAGGCCTTCAAAGGGCAATTTGAACAATTCTTTCGCCACTCATCTTGCGTCAAACACCTAGAGTCTAACAATTTTTTTTCCTACTGTTTAATTCAATTACCATCCAAATTGAATTTAAATATAATTAAAATTTGCCGTAAAAAATAGTACATTTTTCAATTATTAGACAACCAATTATATAGGGATAGTGAATTGGGACTTAGATACTTTATTTTATTTTTTAATCTAAATTGCATTTTAAGAACTTACTATAGGTGATTTGTGAATTATATTTAGTTTATTTGTTTTGAAATTGGATAGCTATTAATTTGGATTGTCATTCGGAGTATTATTTATATGAATTTCAGAATGAGATCAATTACCATCCAAATTAAATTTAAATATAAAAATTTGCCGTTAAAAATTGTTGGACTATAGGTCTCTGGCGCAAGATGAGTGGTGAAAGAATTGTCCAAATTGCCCTTTGAAGGCCTTAAGGGCATTTTCGTCCAGAAAAAGTTCAAAATACCTCAAATGATAACGGACCTAAAATGATATTTTCAAAGTTCACGGACTTAAAATAATACTTTGGCAAAGTTTGTGGACCTAAAAAGATGTTCCCTCTAGGGATAAATATGTAACACTCCTTCTGTCTAATAAAAAATAAAGACACTTCCCTTTCGCTTCCGTCCCATAAAAATATCTCATTTTCATTTATAGAAAATTCTCCCAAACTCATTACCATATACATCTATTTATTTGCAACCTATACCACTAGAGTTCACCATTAAACACTAACAATTATGTGGGTCCAACTATCTACTAACACTATTTTAACTACTATTCACCCCATCTCTCGTATTTTATCAATTATACATTAATTCCTGTGTCGTCCCCAATATCCTTATTTTTTGGGACGGAGGGAGTATTAAATTCACAAATTATTAAAAAATTATTTAAATGTAAAATACCTAAAATATCAATCATGCATACAGTTGAAGTAAGTTTATCAATTATCACTATGAAAATATAAAATTTATTAGTCCCTTGATGAAACAAATTAATTAAGTAAGACAATTAATTAATTTAGTGACCAACCCAATTTAAGTTAATTTATTATAATAATCGATGTGTGAAAGATTGATTTATCATTTATAATAGTATTCCCTCCGTCCCAGTTTAAGAGTAAGATTTAGTTATGGCACGGATTTTAAGAAATTGGTGGAGTGTGTAATAAATGAAGTGAAGTAATGGTTATTGGAGTGTGTAATGATTGAAGTGAGGTAGTGGAAAGTGGGGCTCTTTTGACTTTTTGTGTGGTTAGGATTTTGTTTTGTTTTATTTTTATGAAAGTAATGGCATTTGAGTGTAAATTTCATCAACAATGAGGTTAAATTTTATGTCCAAATATGGTAGATTCTAAATGTAACTCTTAAACTGGGACGGACTTAAATGGAAAAATGTGACTCTTAAACTGAGACGGAGGGAGTATATGATTACGTGAATTAGTAGTATTAAATTCATTAAGCAACCCAATTAATTAATTTATCAGCCCAATTAGGCCCATTATTAAAGTTCATGGGCTATTTACTAAACCCAAGCCTAAATGAGGCCGAACCCACACAAATTAAATAAATAAAGTAAATAGCCCTCATTCTTCTTCATTCTTCGTCATTCTGATTATATAGGTAAGTTTCTCCACCTCTTCTCTCCTCTTACCCATTTTCAAAATCTAATATATTTTAATACTTCCTCCGTCCCAAAAGAATATGCACTTTGGGTTTGACACGGGTTTTAATATAAAATTGGTAAAGTAAGAGAGAGATTCAGAGAAAAAGTAATTGAAGTATTGTTAGTGGAGAATGAGTCACACCTCATTAGAGAGAAAAGACTATCCAAATTATAAAGTGTATATTCTTGTAGGACGGACTAAAAAGGAAAGAGTGTATATTCTTGTGGGACGGATGGAGTAATTTTTATGTAAATAAGATGATATAGTGAAAATGAAATACTATAAGCAGTTAATGATGACCAGTTTCCAGTCCAGAGCCTTTGTCCTAGCGGCAAGAGCTTAGACATTATTGTATGAGGTGCCGAGTTCGAGCCCTCTTGACATCAGTTGTAATTTCCTCCTTGCGATAGGAGGATTATTTTTAATATGTACTTATTCGACAATAAGAAAACAGGCTCAATAAAGGTCAATCAAACAATTTTTTTTCTAAGTTTGCCCGTGCAATCAATGTTGGGCATTAGATTTAGAAGAATTAAACGGATCATAGAGTGTGTGATATTGTCCATTTTAGTTAATGAGTCACCCATTTTGCCATTCCACCTCCAAAAGCACTAAAAGATTGGTGTGAAGATGGAGAGGTTAAAGCAAGCTATTGAGGAAGTCAATATAGGAGCGAGGTAGATCTCGATCACACATCTCCGGTTTGTGGGCGACACTATAATCTTCTTACAAGAAACTCCTACGATGTTTTGCCTTGTTGTTAGGACTAAAAGTTAACTACCGGAAATTTGCCCTCATTATGTGTACTAAGAAGTAAGAAGATTGCTACGATGTGGAGTTTCAAAGTTGCTTATTAGTTATCTTGGTATCCCTCTATGTGCCAATCCATTGAAGATTTAAAACTTGGAAGTCGGCTGTTGAGAAAGTGGAGAGGATTTGGGAGGAGTCTTTCGATGTACATGTACTACCTTAGCCTGTTTCAGAGAATATGGTGGTGGGTCGTATCATTCAGTTACAAAGACGCTTTTGGGGATCATGTGAAAAAGTGAAAAAAATAGATAATATGGTAAGTCTTGAAAATTATGCAAAAAAGTGTTTTGTATATTATTTATATGGTGGAGTATAGTGATTCAGCTTGCATACAGTAAGTATAATGCTAGCTTTTAAATTATATACATTGTAAATTATAAAAACTAGGGTTGCATTGCATGATTGCATCCTTCTCATGCATGTTTCTCGTCTCATTTTGACGTGGACGCAAGGTTGCAAAGAACGAAGTTAAATAATTAAATTACTTTTCAAGCAATAATGTATATATATATATATATATATATATATATATATATATATATATATATATGTATATATATAATTCCTCTAAGTAAGCCGCTTGTTCACTTTGTTTGATATGAAAAGATGAGAATTAAAACATGATAGAATTAAGGGTGAGGGGTCACACAGAATTCAAATCCAAAACTAATGCTCGGTATATAAGATATAAGCCATGTTTTGATTTAAGAAAAAAATAATGATTTTGCCTCCTTTATGAGTAGACCAAAAAGCCCCCACTGCACTCATTCAGTAGTAGGGAGTCCAAAATAATGAGGCTAAAATGGTAACTTTGCAATCAATTCTGGGATCCAGCCTTTGAGACAGAAATAAATACCACCTCATTCTCAAGATTTGGAAAACGCTATATCTAAGATGAATAGTGCGGGCCAGACGTCAATACTCGGGCTTCCCATAAATAAATATGGGACACTGAACAGATGTAATCCCCCTGTTTTCACTCCAATTCTTGACATATCTTACAAAGTGAACGGGTCCTTAGTATTGTATTTGTCACGCTCCAACCCTTATGACTTATGCATTTACTATAAATTTAAAATTTAAAATTTAAAATAAATAACAACATGTCAAGTACATAATAAAGCACACATATTATATAATTTCAAAAACCAATATTTATCAAGTACATATTTCAAAACATTCTGAACAATAATGAGAGCCTCTCACCACTCTATATACTATACATTTATCTATATGCAAAAATGATGAGGAGGATAAGGTTGCCAAAACGCGTTAGCCGCCGAACCTGATAACATGTGGAGTTCCTACGACCACGCAACCAAAAACTTCACTGATATCTTATTCCTGAAAATATTAGTGGTTTATATGAGCCACAACTCAGTATATATAAACCATACCTTTAATTTCACATCACAAATATCAGACATATTCTTTCAGCAATACATATATCAACATATGATAAATATCATGCGATTCTATATACATATGCACGTGCCACTCTGTTCAGTTTATTATTCTGTAACTAATCAAGCCTAGTATCTGCCCGAGATTTTCATTGTATACGACCCGAAGGTCCCTCTTAATTATTTGACATTTCCACGAAGGTCCCTCTTTGATTTGACATTTCCACGAAGGCCCCTCTTTGCATTTTGACCTTTCCACAAAGGCCCCTCTTTGCATATTTTCTTTGACTCGTAGGTCCGTTATCATTGTATATGACCCGTAGGTCTATTTCCATTATCATTGACATCAGACCTAGGGCAAGACTGTCACACATCCTCTTTAATCCAATGATTCAAGTAATTATAATGCCATATAAAAATATATCAATTGCACCACTGACATGTCTATTGCACCAATCACATACCCATATCATATTCCACAAAATAATTCCAAATCATACATAACTATATTAGTTCACATCATATAATCCAAATATTCACTCCAATCTAGCATATAGCAATCAACTGCATAACATATGTAAAATAAAAAATGTGATTTATATACACCTGATTAAGATAAGTATTCTAACCGAACCCCTATCTCCTTTTCCCGTTCAACCTTGATCCTATATGATTATATCCCGAAATTAAAATAGTAAATATCATAGCTATCTTCTATGCTATAACATGCGTATAACAAATAAAATTTGAGAAAAATAACTATTCCTACAACCTTTCTACCTTCGGGCTATCTTTCTACGTTTCGACTCCAAGTTCTCTGTCACAACCGCATTTTGCTAAGGATAGCGAAAGCGGGTAATCCGGGACTAATAAGAGGGATTAAAGAAACGGGGAAAGAAAAGGGGGTAGAACTTAAGAAACTTGCCAAAAGGCCAAGTCGATTGATACCATAAAATAGAAGTCAAGTATTCAATTACATGGTCTCAGAAATAGAACAAACATCTCATCAACTAAATCAGAGTTCGATGGTGAGATTATGAAATTCTCACTTAACAAAAGTACAGCGGAATAAGTCCTTACTAAATGACTCCGTGTATGAGGACACGAATCGTTGGAAGATCCACTTGATTATTTAATAACATCGACTCTGATCAATACTCCTCCCTCTTGACGTTCAACCTGCACATTTAGAAATACATGCAGGGCTGAGTACAGGAGTACTCAGTGGACACGTGCCGAAAAGCAAATCATACATTAAATAGTTGTCATCCATCTACAGTATCACACGAGGTTTTTCTTAAAAGGCCCGAGCATACTTAATTCTTTTGTGATCTTAAAAGTCCGACTGATCAGTCTAAGTTCTTCAATACTCATACCATATCTGAAAAGTCGTGTACCGAAAAGGTGGCCACCTTCACGGACACCATAGCCGGCCAACCCTCTTAGATGGCTCACAACCCTTGTGTACAATATTCCGAATAGGATTTGAGGTCCTATTGGGAACCGAATTCGTTACATAGCTTTGGCGTCGCCAAAACCCTCGGCATATAGCCCCAACAGATAGGCCTCAAAAACAAACATTTTATTTCTATAGGAGTTTATTTGTAATTTCATCCTTCTTAATATAGGAGTTTCTTTTTAAAAAAAACAACTTGAAAATAATCACAGCTTCATTTTGAGAAAAGATGATACTTCATAATTTTGCCAAGTATTTATTTATATCCACACTAATGTGCTGGATATTAAAAGAAAGCCCACCTGATATGCTTATCTCCAAAACAACTCTCGTCTGGTCTCACTTGCCCTTGAATAAATTATCCTTTGAAAATAAATAGCGTTGCACGCTAATTAGTACTTGATCTATTTCTCTTGAGAAAAGAATGAATGCATCCTATTGGATAGCACCTATATCTTAGTCTCGTCTTATAGGATTTTTCTTAATCCTATCTCGGCTTCACTACTCTGCAAAGTTTATTTATTCACTTTACTAACTTTGGAGAAATTCTATTTTCTCTAAAATAAATATTTGGGCACTGATTAAATAAAATATGGATTCTTGGAAAATCCCTTCTTAAATCCTTTTTCTTCGGATTTTGCTTAAGGCCGCCCATGGCGTCGTGGGGCGACGCCGGTCGGCCCTTCGCGTCTCAACTTTAATATTTTCCATCTTCGGAAACTCAATAATTTATTCGGGAATTAAATTAATTAAGCTCCGAGCTCAATTCCTTAAATTAATTCCAAACCAAACAAAATAAATTCTCAAGCCCAACAATTATTCTCGGCCCAACTGCCAATTAAAATTGGCCCATGCTTCATTCTCATTTAAATCATTTCTAGCCCAATTCCTTATCAACTTAGGATGGCCCCAATTCTTAAATAATAACAGCCCATTATCCCAATTAATTATTAGGGCCCAACCAAAATTTAATTAAAATGGGTACCAGCCCATTTTTCATCACCTACGGTACTTACTCCTTTTCCCCTTCCCAATTCCTTGCAAATCCCTAATTTGAGGACAGCCCTGTAGCGGCGCCTGCAAATCCTCTTCCCCTCTCACGGCTCCTGGCCGTTCATTCCCCATAGCCGGTGAATCTCACCCGCCCTCTCCCTCTCCCTCTCTATCCTTCTCTATCTCTCAACTTAGAATTCCGTCAGAATGGAGTGATGAGCAGCGGCGGTTCTCCTCCGTCGAGCTGTTGCGCCACCGCTCTTCCTCCTCCTGTTTTCACTCTACCGACGCCTTCTTCGCGACGGCGACACTGGCGAATTTGCAGCGCCGCCGTCCTCCTCTGCAGCTCCTCTCTACGGCGAGCTCTCTCGCTCTCTTCCACGGCGGTTCAGCATGCTGCCGGAGCTCCGCTGTTGTTCCCTCCGCGAGGCAGTCACACCGACGCCGGCGACCCGCGTCGGCTGCCTCCGTCGGACAGCCCCACGCTCTAAAGCTAAGTTCTTGCTTCTTTTCTATAGATCTTATCCTTGAGTTATTTTCAAAGGTAGTAACTATGTGGTGTTATATTCTGGGGCAATTTCTATTGTTGGCAAAACTCGCCGGTGATGGCACATTGAGCTATATGTTGTTATTTCCCTTGAGCATAAGTGCAGCTCCTTTACGTATTGACACTATTGCTTGTTGTGGCCATTCCTATGTTCTCTATGTTCTTGTACTACTGGTTGTATATGATGCAAGAGTAGTGTGGTGTTGAGGGGATTACCTCTCGGTTGGTGAATCCTTGCTGTTTTCTTGCTGCCAACTCCTCTCCTCGCTCCCCTCTCCGCTCCCTGCTGCAATTCCTTACGTTGAGGGAAATTTGTGGTGACTAAGACCATGTTTATCAGCAACCCCCAACCCAACCATCCACTTTTCAATATTTAATTCATTTCTATCTCCTCCACATCATCTTCCACATCATTAATATTCATCCAACTCAACCACACATATTTTCATGGTTTATCAATGACCACCCAACCACACTATTATATATTTATTTTTATATTATTTTTCAATACTATTATTATTACATGAAATACTTATTATTGTAAATTTATCGAAAAACGTAATAAATGACAAACTAAAAATTATAAAAACAAACAAATAAAAACATAAATTACAATCATTGAAATACGAAATTGAAAATACATAATTGGTGCCCATACATAAGATGAAAACTAGACATTCAATTGCAATTGCCGAATTTTGCCCATATATGCTCTACCAAATCGTTTAGCAGAGCTTTGTGAGCTTCTCTGTTTTGAAGTTGGGCTTTAGTTTTGGGAATCGGAGAATATATTATTCTCATCATCCTCCATAGCTAGCAACAAGGGAAACTAAAAAATATGAAATTCTATTAAACAATAAGGATTATAGGAGGAGAAAAGATGATATTTTTTTGTGTGTAAAACTATAGCAAATGTGGTCTCTATTTATAGAGGAAGAAAAATTATGAATTTTGATATAATTTTTATAATTTTTTAATATAATATATTAAAGATATATTAATCATTAAAAATAATAATATCAGCCAATGAAATTGTGCCATTTGGCACAATCTCATTGGCTGAGTGGGGAAAGGGGTGGAGAGACCGAAAGGTCTGTTAGAGAGAGTGAGACTTGTGTCAAAGAGAGAGGGAGACTCATGTGAGGATGGCACAATTTCATTGGCTGAGTGGGGAAAGGGGTGGAGAGACCGAAAGGTCTGTTAGAGAGAGTGAGACTTGTGTCAAAGAGAGAGGGAGACTCATGTGAGGATAATTTTTTTTTTAATTACATTACTTATGTGGCAACCGACCCACCCATCCGATAAACGTAGTCTAAATGATGGGGAGAGAGGGTGGTGGGAGGCAGTTTATATAGCTCTCATTCTTGGCATCTTGTGACTGAAATCTTGGGGAGGAAGTCTCCTATTTTGGGGCTGTAAGGTTAGTCCCTTTTCCAGTTTGTAAGGGTGTCCACTATAAGGCGGACACGCCCAATAGCCCCGCCCCAGTTTTTTGTCCATAGCCCCAGTTTTTTGTCCATAGCCCCAAAATTCTATTTCCGCCACTATAGTGGACACCTACAATAGCCCCCAAATTTAATAATCAATTTTCATTTAAAAATATTTTTAGTTTCAATCAAGTGTAATTTAAATAATTGCAGTGTAAATAAGTAGAAAACGAGGTAATTAGGGTCAAATATTCGTTGTATTGGAAGGTGGTAAAATTATACAACGAATAATTAAAATAAAATACAACTACAAAACTCCGCCACCGTCTACTCGGTGTCGGAGTCGGCTTCCTCGTCTTCCTCTTCTTCGTCTTCTCCTCCTCCTCTCTCGCTGCTGCCGGCCGCAGTATCCCCAGGCGCATTATCAACCAACCCCAGTCGAGTCTCAAGCCGATTGATGAGCCTCTTGTAGACGTTCCTGACATACGGGTCAGTTTCCCCTGCGTACGCCCTGCATACGTCTTGCAGTTGTTGCATCAACTGCACGTCTATGGTATTGGCCAATACCTCGTGGGGTTGCACCGTAGGCTGTGGGACTGGGGCGGGCTGGGGGATGCGCGATCCGGACGCGGCGGCCGATAGGCGGGAGCCACTTCTAGGCCATCTGGCACTGCGGCTAGCGGCCTGTTGTCCAATGGGCCGTCGTCGCCTAGTGTGAGTATCGACCGGCTCTTCGACTTGTTCATCGGACTGCTCGAACTCTTGCGAGCCGCTTCCACTGCTGTAGTTGCCGGCAATGTTGTGCCTTGTGCGCTTTGGCCCAGGCGCTGCTCCCGTCTCGAGCGCCACGATCGACCGGAATTTCGGGCAATCCGCGAGGACAAGATACTCCTCCCACGAGTTGAACTTCGGCCAGCCCTCCGTGTGGTATTGGCCCTCAGACAGGACCTTAACATCTGCTGCGCTGCGGCCACTCTCAGCGTGACGAAGGTTGTTCTCGTATATCGACGCGAACCGCTTGGTCGCCCGGAGAATCCTACCCCACTTTTTCCGGATCTGTTCGGGGTCGCGACTCTCGGCGCCTTCGGGTTTGAGCTCCTCGTATGCAAGCATAACGCGCCTCCAAAAGCTCCCCTCGGCCTGATCGTTGCCCACCAAGGGGTCCGAAGTGATAGCATCCCAAGCCTTCGCCACGGCAACGCTCTCGTCCTTGGTGTATGGCTTGCCCCGGGTGGACCCAGAACCAGATCCACCGCTACCGCCAGCGCCATAGCCCTCGCCACTTGGTGTATGGCTAGCTCCGACTGCCGCCCCCGTCCCTACCGCCGCGTACGCCCCTCCCGCCACCTGCGCCCCGACTGCCGCTACCTCCTCGGGTCGGAACGGGCGTTTCCACCCGTGTTGCCGGCGTATCTGGGATGCCGGAACTGAGCAGACCTATCATAGTATCAAATGCGTCTTGATCTGCTTCGGTGAATGGAGATTGGCTGGCTTGGAAAGGGGAAACCGCATGCGGCTGGTGAAGCGCGTCAAGGTTGGGTCGGTAATCTCCAAAAGCAGAACGACTCAGATTCCGCTGTAAAGGGGGCGGAGTTGGAGAAGACCTCCACGACTGAGATGGAGGAAGGGGTGGACTCGATGCCCACGGTGGTGGAGATTGATTCCAAGTCCAAGGCTGGGACGGAGCCGCATATCCGCCAAAACCCGATGGCGGCTAAGGATGGGCTGACGGGTTTGATGGATTGCTGCCATATCCCGATTCCTCAGAGTCGGGTGATTCGTCGTCTCCTCGGTGCATTTTGTAGAGAGTGGTTGTGTAGAAAGTGGGTGTATGGATGGGAAAAATAAGTGTGGGGGAGAGTGGTATTTATAGTGGAAAAAAAGAAAAAAAAATTCAAAAATTTCGGCTATAGCCGCGGCGGATGTCCGCCACTATAGGCGCCGCGCCTATAGCCGCGGCTATGCCCCCACCCGCCGCGTCCTCGCCCCACACTCGGCGATTCCTCGTCCGCCGCCCTCCCCCCACCAGCCGCGTCCGCCCTCGGGGCGGACACCCTCCCCACTATGATAGTCGCGCCTACCGCCCCAACCCGCGGCTATAGCCGCTGGCGTCCCATAGTGGACACTCTAAGTAGGCTTCCCATGCCCATTTGGTGTATATTTTGGCATCCTAGATTGGCTGATCTCATGGCCATTTGTGGATGTATGTGCCCCTTGCAGTAGTTCTCCTCTAATGGTTTATGACTAAGCACACTTTCTCCTGGCTCTTTATCTTCATCCCTTTTCTGGAAAAATTTGAGAGATTATGCTCCTTGTCCTTTCTTGGTTTTGGCAGAGGAGATGCTATGTTGTACCATTTACTCTACTACTTTGGTGAAAGCTTAGGGTCATAGCCCTTTTTATTGACAACTTTTAATCCCAATTTGTGTTAACCTTGCAGGATTCCTTTGGTGTGATGTGGCTGCTAACTTGGAGCCTTGTGGGAGCATTTTTCGAGAGAGAGAGTGTAGAGAAATGGAAAGAGATTCTCCTCTTGAAACTCTTTGGCTTCATCACTAAAATAGCTAGCTTCCAAAACTTGTTTACTAGTGTTGGTAGGATGAAAGGTGTAGTATAGGTGTGTGTTGTCCCTTTCACACATGTAAGCATGTACTATTTGTATCTCCATATCTTGAATTTCTATTTCCTCAAGGTGTAATCACATTTCTCTAATAAAAGTATCTCCTCTACTTTTATCCTTGAAATAATAATTTCCTTGCTCTTTATTTTTTTCTCAACGAAAATACTTAGATTATTCCATAGTCGGAAAATACCACGAGAATTCTACGACTACACGTCTTCTAAAGGAATTTAATTATGCTAATAAATCTGATTTAATTCAAAAGAAGAGATCGAAATTCCGGGGTGTCACATTCTCGCTTCCCTTTCTTCTTTTTTTTAACAAAAGCACACTTCAAGGCCAATATATGGTAAGTTCTAGTCGGTTATGAGAATAGGATTCACACCTATTCATTTTTGCTAACTCTAAAATTCTTACACGTATCAAATAAAAATAAAACATTATAATTGATGCAATTAGAAAAAATTCTAAGTAACTACTCCCTCCGTCCCCGATTAATTGTCACTCTTTGACTGGGCACAGGTTTTAAGAAATGTAAAGAAAAGTTGATTGAAAAAGTTAGTGGAATATGAGACCCACTTTTTTATATTGGTTTTATAATAAAATGTGAGTGAAGTGAGTTAGTGGAATGTGGGACCTACTTATTATTTATGGTAAAAATGAAGTGTGACAATTATTGAAGAACGGATCGAAATAGAAAAGAGTGACAATTAATCGGGGACAGAGGGAGTATAATATAAAAATTGCACTTTAGTTGATTCGAACTACACGCCTTTAAGTATAACATATGTATGTAAATTAAAATAAATATTATGTGTATGGCTTAGTAATTGGAAAAGTACTCCTAGTCTAACACGTACATATACATAAACACCAAACACATAATTCAATTTTTAAAAATTTTAAAACTCATTCACATGTAATTATGTGATATATAATTGCTAATATATATCATGAATGTATATTTCTAGATAAAAAGTTATAATTAACTTAACCTCACACAATTTACTAAATACCATACTATATAGCAACCCACTCAAAATTCTATAGTTCTAATAAAAATATATCAGGTAATTATGCAATATGATGTATAACATTAATTTGGGTTACGGATGTCACAGTATTAATATCGTAGCTTTTGGTTCCAAGAAATCTACTTGTTATATAAATCTCTCTAAATTCATAGATTGCTTTTGATTCTTCTCTTTTTAAATAAGATCACCCAACAATTGCGTATTTTTTTAACTGCTGTGGATCCTAAATGCTGAAAATTAAAATCGCATACTCAATAATAAAAGACATCTTGGTCAACATATTATATAAATTATAAACGTACTTACTAAGTACATAACTCACAAGGCCTAATATAGCATTATTTGCACGATGTTATAATAGAGTATTATTGCTAAGGCATATTTTGACGCTTATAAAGTAATATTAATGAATGTAACTACATCAAGCGCAGTCTTTTTTTATTTTTAGTTGTCAAAATCTTAATTTATCTACCATATCTAGTTGATTACTATACTAACTACCCTATATTGTTAATTATATTACTGTACTTCTTTTATTGAGTGAAGAAATCATATTGTAAACTAAGTAATCCCTTCCTAGTGCTGCATATATACTTGCATTCCCTTTTATGCACACTAATTTGCAACTTCACATAATTTTAAAACAAAACAAAAAAAAAGATGTTACAAAGATCCGTTTTATTTCCTCCAAAATTTCCCAAACTACCATCTCTAAGAAAAGAGAATAATAATTTGGTAGCAAAACTCATAAGCAATGCCTCTCATCCTTCATCAATTTCCGTTTATCTAAACCCTAAGCATATGAACCCTAAACAATCTCCACTTACCAAAATCTTTAATTCATTAGATGATATGGTTTCCAACTTCTTGGAGTTACCTCTCACACCATCAAATGATCCCAACCACCTTCTCTCCGGCAACTTCGCGCCGGTCGACGAGCTTCCGCCCACCGTATGTGAGGTGGTGGATGGCTCCATCCCGGCCTCCCTCCGCGGCGTCTACATCCGCAACGGCCCTAATCCCCACTTCGTCCCGCGCGGCCCTTACCACCCCTTCGACGGCGACGGGATGCTCCACTCCATCAGAATCTCCGGCGCCGTCGAAGCCATTTTCTGCAGCCGTTATGTAAAAACTTACAAGTTCATAACGGAGGCAGAAAACGGCTCCGCCTTCTTCCCCAGCCCCTTCTCGTGGTTCAACGGGAGATCAGCCTCCGCGGCGCGTTTCTTACTAACAGTAGCGCGGGTGGTCTCCGGCTCATTCGATCCTTCTGTTAACGGATTCGGAACCGCCAACACGAGTCTGGCTTATTTCAACAGAGAGCTATACGCTCTCTGCGAATCCGATCTCCCCTACCAAATCCATCTCGCTGAGAATGGCGACATCCTCACTTTAGGCCGCCGAGACTTCGGGGGCGGGGGCGACATGACGCAGAGAATGACTGCGCACCCGCACACCGACTCCGGCGAAGTCTTCGCCTTCAAATGCAACATGTTTCCTCCGTTTCTGACGTTTTTCAAAATCGATTCAGAAGGGAGAAAAGGGGCGGAATTAGCAATCACGTCGATCAAGAGGATGCCGATCGTCCATGATTTCGGCCTCACGAAGCAGTTCATCGTGTTTCAGGATTTGCAGATTGAGATGGACCCCACGGAGATGGCGTGGGGGCGGACGCCGATGGTCTTCAACCGCAGAAAAGTGCCGCGGATCGGCGTGCTGCGGCGCGACGCGGCGGACGACGGCGGATTGGCGTGGATCAAGACGCCGGGGTTGAACTTTCTGCACGTGATCAATGCTTGGGAGGGAGATCTCGGCGGAAGGGTTGTGATCGTGGCGCCGAATTTCTTATCGATGGACCGTGGATTCCTCAACGTGAGTTTGATATATTCGGAGATTGAAATGATCGAATTGGATGTCAATGAAAAGAAGGTGGTTTCGAGACATGTTTTGAGCAGGAAGAACATGGAATTTGGAGTTGTTAATCAAGCCTATGCTGGAAAACAGACCAGGTTAGGGTAAATAATCGATTTTGTCTCATCGAGTTTTTCCAAAATTGTCTTACCATATACATCGTTTCATTTTTATGAATAAAATGTCCTGCAAAAAAATGCTGGCGATCAGAATATCGATGTGGCAGCAGAAATTACATTTCGATTGAGTAATCGATGTGTAATTTTGAGTAATCAACGTGTAATTTAGTTTGTCAAGTTAATATTCCGATCGCCAAAACTGTTGGTAGCAGAGAGAAATATATTTTGATATCTTGTATTTTGGTTTGAAGATATATGTATGCAGCAGTAATAGGAGAGTCGATTAAGGCGGCAGGGGTGGTGAAGCTAGACTTGTCAAAAGCTGGGGCGGAAGGCGGCGATTGCATGGTGGCGAGCCGGGAATATGGGCCGGGATGTTATGGTGGGGAGCTGTCTTTCGTGGCGGGGGAGGGGGCGGAGGAGGATGATGGATATTTAGTGACATATGTTCACGATGAAATTAGAAAGGAGTCGTGGTTTTGGGTGATGAAAGCCAAATCCCCAACTCTTGAGGTTGTTGCTAGGGTTAAGTTGCCTGGTAGGGTGCCCTATGGCTTCCATGGACTATTTGTTCCTGAAAAAGATCTGTTAACACTATTGTAATTCCTATCAGTACTACCTTACCTATTCTCCACATTAATTAATAATACATGAGGTGTTCTACTGTTCTAGAAAGATCGGTAATAATAATACTTTCCCAGTACATATTTTAAACTTTAATAATAAATGAGGTCTTATATTGATAAGTATTAAATTCATGTGAAATTATGTGAGCTTGAATTGTTGTTCGGTAGATTATCCTATGGCTACCATGGACAATTTGCTCTACAAAAATATTTAAGGGGTCGATCCGTAGATTATCCTATGGCTACCATGGACAATTTGCTCTACAAAAATATTTAAGGGGTCGATTGCTATGACTTAATATTATTATAGGATTATCAGTCTAAGATTAAATTATGAGATTATTTTAATTGTACGAGGTGGCTATAACTCATTATCATATGATTATCTATTTATAATTAAGTTGTGAGATTTAATATCATGAATCAAGCATATTATAGATTTAATCATGAGATATAATTTTGTAAATCGAGCATGCCTTAATTGTATTGCTCCCCCGTCTGCGAAATGTTGTCCACATTTGACTCAATGCAAGTTTTAAGAAGGGTGAAGAAAGTGAGTAGAAAAGTTAGTGGAACGTGGGCCACACATTAATATATTAGTTTTATAATCGAATGTGAGTAGAATGATTTAGTGGAAAGTGAGGATCACTCTTGAGTATATGTAAATGAGGTTTTGGTTACTCAAAATTAATTGTTATGGGAGAAAAAAGACTTTAAAATCATTAATTTGCAATGTTTCAAGATTCACTGGCTCAATCTTATCTAATCTACTAAACTAAAGACTCATCGGCTATTATTTATTGTTTATAGTACTCTCTATATCCAAAACAAATAATTGTTTTTAATGAGAAATTGATAAAGTAAGAGAGTTGTTTTTAATGAGAAATTGATAAAGTAAGAGAGTTGGTTAAAGTAAATGGCAAAGTAATGTTTTTTATTTTTCAATTCACCTGTTTTTTTTTAAAAAGAGTTAACTAACATAATTTTTTTTAAAACTCCGCTGTTTAACCAAAAAAACAACTGAAATCATAATTCGCACTGCCAAATTAAACGTACCCGAACATAACTAGACAACAATTACAGCATTAAACAGTGAATGCAAAATAAGTATACGTGATGTTGAAATAATTTGATAAATGGAAAGCAGAAATCCTCACATTTTGAGGAGCTCAGTTTGCTTAACAAAGATGGTCTTAAAGATGGTAATCGAGAGAGGTATAGATAAGTTGGTAAGGCATATTGAGAGTAGGAAGTAGAAAGAAAATCTTTCTTGTATGTTTTTCTTGTTGATATGAAATGCTCATCTCCCTAGTATTTATAGGGAGATTTGAGTCCCTTGGAATACAACAATTAAATGTGTATTGAAACTACATCATGCTAGGGACTCTACACTCTAAGAGCATCTCCAATGCTGGCGGACGTCAAATAGCCGTCAAATAGCCTTCACACTGCCACATCATCAGCACTACAATTCTCCTGCCACATCAGCTTGCCACATCAACTGGACATCAAATAGCCATCAAATAGCCTTCACACTACCTATCCACATCACTAATAACAATTATATAATTTAATTTACAATTGTATCAACATACATAATTTAATTTACGAGACAAATACGGAAAATTCGAATAATAATATTAAAATTTAAAAAGTACATTACTTTTAAAAAAAAGTACAACAATTTAAAAAAATTACAAAAAGTAAAAAGTACATTAATTTAAAAAAGTAAAACAAAATCACTCATCGCCGCCGTCCTCGTCTCCGTCGTCGCCCAACGCTTCTTCACTGCCGTCGCCGCCGCCTCCGTCGCCACCTACGCCGCGGCTATTCCCGCCGGTGTCCCTCCTCATCGCCTCCAGTTCTTCACGCTGGCTCTGGAGCAATACGCGAAGAAAATCCTTCACCTCGGGGTCCACCGCCGCTTGGAAGTCGGCTAAGGTCTTCACCATTTGAGCGCGCGTTTGTTGGCGCGCGAAGAATTTGAGCTCCTCGGTAGACCTGCCGAGGGGGGATGCCGAATGGACATCCTGGGAACTCGGTGTGCCCCCCCTCGCAACCTGCTGCGCCCGCCTTTGCCCAACCGGGCGAGGTCGGCGACCGAACGACCGAGGAGTCGGGACCTCCTGGGCCGTCTCGGGGAGGTCTGACGAACCACCGCTGCTGCCGCTATAATCTCCGGTATAGTTCAGTCTCTGCCTCTTCGGCCAGCCAGCGTCGACGCCTGCCCGGAATTTCTCCGACTCGTTGAGCACAACGTAGCAGTTCCAGTAGGTGAACTCATAGTACTTCTTATCCGGATCGGGGTAGGCTCTTTCCGCAATCCTCCTGCAGTCTTCCTCTGTTTGGCCACTGGTCTGCATGCGGAGGGCGTTGGCGTACAAACCCGAAAATCGAGAGACGCCAGCCCTGATTCGGTCCCAGCACTTCCGGACCTCCTCCCCGGTGCACGGTCTCCCTTCAGGGCAAAATGCCCTGTAGGCTGCAGCTATCTTCGCCCACAAGTTGACGATCCTCTGGTTGTTTGAAACGAGAGGATCGTCGCAAACACTCACCCACGCCTTGGCAACCGCAACGTTCTCCGCGTCCGTCCACTTCCTCCGGCCCCGGATTTCGGCGCGGGGCTGCGACGACTCGCCGACCTTCTTCGCCTTGCCCTTCTTCTTACCCCGCCCTACTCCCTGGCTTTGAATGAGAGTTTCAGAAACGTCGTTAATATCAAAACCCAAGTCCGCTAAGGAGAAGGTCTCCGAATACTGTGCATCCGTTGGGGTCGATGTGTGCGAAGAACCGGTGGAAAAATCAAAAGTCGGCCGATAGGCGTTGTCCCCCCCGTGCGTCGCCTGCGACTGTGGAATCATATGTTGCGCCGGTGGCATCATCTGCTGCGCCGGTGGCTGCATGCCGGGTGCCCACCCCGGCATCATCTGCATAGGGGGCTGCATGCCGGGTGCCCACCCCGGAATCATCTGCTGCCACGGGTACACGTTGTAGTACCCGCTCATTGGAGGCCAACCACCTCCCCCAGGAGCCGGGGAAGTATGGGACCCTGCCCCGGGAGTCGGGGGCGTCTGAGACCCTACACCGGGAGCCGGGGGAGTCTGAGACCATCCCCCGGGATTAACTGGAGTACCTTCGTAGTTGTTCTCCATTGCTCGTTATTGATCTTGTACAGAAAGTAAGGTAGAGAGAGAGTACTCGTTAAAACAAGTGGTGCGAATGAAAATGAGGTTCAACGCGCGTATATATTGTGTTTTGCGAAAAAAAAAAAAAAAAAAAATTTAAATCCGACGCCGGTTTGGCGCCGATCCGGGAGCCACAATGGCGCCCGTGAGGATCGGCGTGGGAACCGGCGTCAGCGCGGGAATCGGCATGGCGACGCCGATTTTGACGCCGATTTCGCCCACGCCGGTTCCAATGGTTCGGCGTCAAACCGGCGTGGGCGAAAAATCGGCGCTCCGGTGGTGACGCCGACCATTGGAGATGCTCTAATAAATATGGGCGGCCATCTAGGAACTCTACTGTAATAAATGAGGGCGGCCATTTATGATTTCTTTTTCCAACACTCCCCCTCAAGTTGAGCAACGGTGTCTCCGATACTCAACTTGCCCAGAAATTCTTTGAAGACTTTAGGACTCAATGCCTTGGTTAGCATGTCTGCAAGTTGTTCCTCAGATCGGACGAAAGGAAATTCGATAATCCCGCTTTCAAGTTTCTCTTTGATAAAGTGACGATCGACCTCAACATGTTTGGTCCTGTCATGCTGTACGGGATTTTCTGAAATGCTAATCGCAGCTTTATTGTCACAAAAAAGCTGACTCTTCCGAGTGGGCGGAAAGCCAATTTCTGTTAACAATCGCCTAAGCCAAAGTATCTCCATCAGGCCACTTCTGATTCCTCGAAATTCGGCTTCTGCACTTGATAGAGCTACAACTTTTTGCTTCTTGCTTCTCCAAGTGACAAGGTTGCCCCCAACAAAGGTAAAATATCCTCCGGTAGATTTTCTATCCACCGGATTGCTTGCCCAATCAGCATCGGTGTATCCATCAATCTCCAGATCTTTCTTCTTTTCTAAGAATACCCCATAACTGGCTGTTCCCTTTAAATATCTCACAATTCTCATGACAGCATCCATATGGTCTTCCTGAGGCTGATGCATGAATTGACTGACAACTCCAACTGCATATGTGATGTCGGGCCTAGTATGAGAAAGATAGATAAGTTTACCTACTAACCGTTGATATCTTTCACGGTCTGTAGGCTTAGCTCCATCCACAATCTTCAATCCATGATTGGGTACCATTGGCGTTTCAGCAGGCTTGCAGTCCAGTAGGCCCGTTTCTGCTAACATGTCAAGAACATACTTCTTCTGCCTTAGAAATATTCCGTGCTTGGATCTCAATACTTCAATTCCTAGGAAGTACTTTAACGCTCCCAAGTCCTTCATTTCAAACTCCCTGAAAAGATTCTCCTTTAGATTTTGGATCTCCTCGGCATCATCTCCTGTTATGATCATGTCGTCAACATAGATTATTAGACATGTCATTTTGTCGTTCCTCTTCTTTAGGAATAGTGTGTGATCTGAATGGCTCTGTTTGAAGCCATGTTTGAACATTGCCTGGCAAAATCTTCCAAACCACACTCTGGGGGATTGCTTTAACCCATAAAGAGTCTTCCTAAGTCTGCACACCTGTCCTTTTCCAAATTCTTCACAAAAACCTGGGGGGACCTCCATATAGACTTCTTTGTCTTTCTCAAGTTCTCCATGAAGGAAGGCATTTGTAACATCAAACTGGTATAATGGCCATTCCTTACATGCAGCTACAGATAGAAGTGCTCTTACTGTATTTAGTTTGGCCACAGGGGAGAAAGTTTCTTCGTAGTCTACTCCATACACCTGAGTATATCCCTTAGCAACCAATCTTGCCTTGTATCTCTCGATTGAACCATCTGCACGTCTTTTTATGGTGAAGATCCACCGACATCCTACTGGTTTCTTTCCCGGAGGTAGAGTACACTTTTCCCACGTTTCATTTTTTATCAAGGCATCAATCTTCTTCTTCATGGCTTCCCTCCAGTGCTTGTGTTTTATTGCCTCTTCGAAGGACTGCGGAATCTCTTCTTCTTCATAAAGTGCAGCTTCGAACGCCCTAGCCATTTCGGTAAGGTGTCCCTGGGTGAGATTGGCAATGCTGTATCTCGATTTCCGCCCTTTCCAGTCTGGCGAATATCTGCGAGGAGGAATGCCCCTTGTACTTCTTTGGGGCAATTTGTCGTGCCCTGTCTCTTGTTCCGTCGGTGGTTCATTTGTATCACTTCTATTTTTCCTGTCACTGTCAGTGGTTCCAAGTAGGGTACTAATATTGGGATCAGAAGCTTTTACCTCAGGATTCAAGGACTGGTCAGATAGCTTGGCAGTGTCCTGAAGCGGCACGTTATGTTCCTGTGGATTTGACTGCCCGGTGGTACTGCTAACTTCCTCTGTTGGACCGATTTCTATGACAGGATTTTGGTCTGATAGGGTAGTTTGGTTGTTTTCCCCCTGAATATCCTCCCCCTGAATGGTTTCTCCCCACAGAGGTACCCAATTTAGTGCGTCACTGCTTGGATTTTCCGTCTCACTCTCCCCCTGACCACTAGATTGGCTATAGAAGTACTCACTCTCAACAAAGTCACAGTTCATAGTGACATACATGCGATCTGTTGACGGGTCATAACATCTATACCCTTTTTGATTTTTCCCGTACCCCAAGAAAACACATTTGACTGCACATGGTGAGAATTTATCGCGATCATGTTTGGGTATGTGAGCAAAGACAGTGCAACCAAAAACTTTGGGTTCAAGATTGAGAGAAGAGGGAATTGAGTGTTTTGAAGAGAATATTTCTAAAGGGGTTTTGAAGTTTAGGATTCCTGTTGGAAGACGATTTAGAAGGTAAACGGATGTGGCTATGGCTTCAGGCCAGAAAGATTTCGGGATGTGGGACTCTATTAGAAGTGCACGGGTGATCTCAAGGATATACCGATTTTTCCGCTCAGCCACCCCGTTTTGTTCAGGTGTGTATGCACATGTTGTTTGGTGAAGGAGACCTTTTTCGGTGAAGAAGGTTTTCATTCTAGAGTTCACATATTCTCTCCCATTATCAGATCTAAGGACTTGGATTTTGGTGTTGTACTGGGTTTGGACAAGGCTATAGAACTCAGTGAATTTTTCAAAGACTTCTGATTTTGATTTTAAAAAATAAATCCAAGTCATACGAGAAAAATCATCAACAAATAGCAAAAAATACCGAAATCCTTGACCCCCGGTAACCGGAGCAGGGCCCCAAACATCAGAGTGAACTAAAGCAAACGAAGATTTTTCTCTAGTTTTGTTCAACTTGAAGGAATGTCTATGACTTTTAGCCAAAACACATGTTTCACAATTCAAAACAAGTGAAGAAGAAACAAGTTTGGGAAAGAGTAGACGGAGATATCCTATAGATGGGTGCCCTAACCGACGGTGTAAGAGCCAAACCTGTCTTTCATTCAGTCCATGAGTTAGCAGCGCAGTACTGTGTTGGGCAATCTCATCTACGTAGTACAGTCCATGTCGCTCAGTGCCACGCCCAACTATCGTCCCCGTCTTGATATCCTGTAACATGCAAAAACGAGGCTGCATTAGAAGTTTGCAGTTAAGTTCTTTCGTGACGTGACTCACTGACAACAGTTTGTGGGACAAAGATGGAACATAAAGACAATTTGAGAGGCGAAGGGTTGGTGATATAGATATAGTTCCTGCCCCCTCTACTTGTGCTAACTCCCCACTAGCTGTTTGGACAAAAATTTTTGTGGGTTGAGAAATATCGAGGAAGTCCGATGCATCAAAGGACATGGTATCGGTTGCCCCACAATCAAAAATCCAATGATAGTCTTTAGGTCCTATGTTTGAGGAAGATGAGTACGCTAAAGCTTGGAATTTGTTTGTACAAGTAATGGAAGGCTGAAATTCAAAATGTCGGGGTGTATTTTCATTTTTGTCGAAAGTTCGGGGTGTATTCTCGGGAATTCGGACAAAAGAGGGGGTTTTATGCAATTTTTCGGTCAACTGGGGTATGTTCCGTAATATCGGAATTGGCTGGGGGAGAATTTGGGAGGAAATTTTGTGGTAGGGTTTATTTTGAGATTTTTTCAAACTTGGGGGGCTAATTTGCAAAATGGAGGGGGTGTTTTTCCAAAACTCCCAAATCGGACCCTTCTTCATCCCCCACATTTTTTTAGCTTGAGGGGCTATTCCTCCACATTTCTTCCTTCTTCTCCGCTGCTCAGCCGCCACCGCCGCCGCTGCAGCAGCCGCCGCCTCCGCCGCCGCCGTCGCTGCAGCAGCCGCCGCCTCCGCCGCCGTCGCTGCAGCAGCAGCTGCTGTCGCTGCAACAGGAGCAGCCGTTTCCACTGCTTCAGCCACCGCCGTCGCTACTCTAGCCGCCTTCTCTTCATTTTCATCTTTAGCGGCTTCCTTTTCTTCGTCTACTGCAGCATTTTCCTCCACAGGTAACTTGGTTTTCTCAATTGATACCTCAGATGGCTTTTCTTTTGAAAGCTTCTTTTCAGCTTCTGAGGTTGGTACCTGCTTGTCAGTAGCTTTTGGTTCCTCGGGTTTCTTCTCTGGTGTTTCAGAGGTTTTCTCCGGCTCGATCTCGAGCTGGGCAGCAAGCAGCGAGTGCTCCACTGTAGTAGGAGTAGACTCTACGCCGAAGTTCTTCGGGTGGTAGGATTTTTGGTTTTGATTTGTGTTGGCTTTGTACACATTAATTAGATTTGAGATAGACTCGATCAATAGCTCGAGGGTGTGTATTTGACTGACCTCCATTTGAGGCTTTTTGTTGATTTCCTGCTCTGATACCATCTTAAAGATGGTAATCGAGAGAGGTATAGATAAGTTGGTAAGGCATATTGAGAGTAGGAAGTAGAAAGAAAATCTTTCTTGTATGTTTTTCTTGTTGATATGAAATGCTCATCTCCCTAGTATTTATAGGGAGATTTGAGTCCCTTGGAATACAACAATTAAATGTGTATTGAAACTACATCATGCTAGGGACTCTACACTCTAATAAATATGGGCGGCCATCTAGGAACTCTACTGTAATAAATGAGGGCGGCCATTTATGATTTCTTTTTCCAACAGATGGAATGGAAGCCTTGAGGAACCCTACGAGGAAGCTTAACAGCTGCAACAATGTCGAGCGTCGCCGATTTCGCATCCATCACCACAAAATGCGATTCCTCCGTCTTCTCATTACTCACATACGCCACCAGGTATCCATCGTCCTCCTCCTCCGCCCCCTCCCTCGCCACGAAAATCGGCTCGCTTCCGTAGCAGTCTGGTCCGTACATCCGCCTCGCCACCACGCAATCGTCGCCGTCGATAGCGACAGATCTATCTTTACGACTCCCAGCATCTTCGGAATGCTCTCTACAACCGCCGCATACACATATCTATTCTTCTTCCCGTCGTATTTCGGATTGATGACTCCGAAATCGAGGCGCAGATCGGAAAGCGGATATCGTTTCACATCCTTTGTTGCGAGATCGATCACGATCTTCTCCATTGATAGATCAACGAGCTCGATCTGCTCCACCACGTGCTCAATTGACTGCATATTGGAGGCGATGACGACGATCTCACCGCCGCCGTCTTCTTCCTCCCATGAATTGGCCGTGTGGAGCAGATTCAGCCCCGGCGCCTCGATCCAATGCATCTCGCTCTCATCTGCGGCGTATCTCGGAATCATACCGAGCTTCGGAATTTTCTCGAGATCTACTCTCATCGTCGATTTGCCTCTCAGAGCACTCACAACGGTGAGCAGCCCACCGTCCGTGCCAGCGGCACTGAGACGGTGTCCGCCGCTGGCACGGCGCTGCTCGATGCATCGAGCACGTCCGTATCAGCGAGCAGGCGACGTGGCAGCGTGTGATTGGCCAACGGCATATCAGTTGAAATTTTTTTTTAATTTTTTTTATTTTTAAAATAATACCAAAAAATAAAAAAAAATATTTTCCCAATCCCAAAAAAAGCCATTTTTTATTTTTTTAAATTTTTTCCTCAAAATCATCTATAAATACACATATTCATCATTCATTTTTCACATCAAATCATCCTCATTCATCTCGCATTCATATTTTTCATACAACTTATCTACACCTTCATCTCTCACTCAAAACCTCAAATGGATTTCACTCATCTCATTGCGGAGCGGAGCGCGAAGAACAAGAATACTACAAACAACATCGTGCCTCTTATGAAGCATATGTCGCAGCGAATACCCCCGCCCCTCCTCCTCAACCAACTAGATCAACTCGCCGCTACATCCATCGTGACCGGGAGGGAGCCCACGAAAGGCTTGTTGCCGACTATATTGCCGACCCGCCGCGATTTCCGGCAGATTACTTTAGGCGTCGTTTTCGCATGTCAAAGCGCTTGTTTATGCGTATTGTCAACACATTATCCGCCCGTGTTGAATTCTTCCAAACAGGTCCAGATGCAGCCGGTCGGCAAAGTATCTCGGAGTTGAAGAAGTGTACGTGTGCCATCCGACAACTCGCTACTGGGTAAACGACCGACCTCTTCGACGAATATTTGCATGTCAGTGAGTCCACTGGAATCCTTTGTCTGAAAAATTTTTGCGAGGGCGTTCGTACAGCTTTCGGTGATGAATTCCTTCGGGCACCCACCACCGATGATTGCCAACTGTTGCTTCGTCTTCACGAATCAGTCCATGGCTTTCCCGGAATGCTTGGCAGCATTGACTGCATGCATTGGAGGTGGAAGAATTATCCGACTGCTTGGAGGGGGCAACACTTAAGTGGCCATAAAGACGGCGGCCCAACACTTATCCTTGAAGCGGTCGCCGACTACCGCCTATGGATTTGGCATGCATATTTCGGTGTTGCCGGATCCAACAACGACTTGAACATGCTCTATTCTTCACCCCTCTTCAATGATGTGTTGAATGGTGTAGCACAGGTGATCGTCTTCACCGTCAACGGAAATACATACCACATGGGTTACTATCTCGCCGATGGTATCTACCCAAGGTGGTCGACTTTCGTGAAGACGCTCAGCAACCCGCAAGACCCGAGATGGGTTCTTTTTGCGCAGCGTCAAGAGTCCGCGCGGAAAGACGTCGAAAGAGCCATTGGGGTCCTTCAAGCCCGATTCAACATTGTGAAGGCCCCAGCTCGGCTGTGGTACGTGAATAATATCGCCGGCATCATGTACACGTGTATTATCTTACACAACATAATTATAGCCGACGAAGGACCGAGGGCGGCAAGCTTCTACGACGAGGATGAAGCCGGAAGCTCAACCGCGGGGTCTCCCTCATGCCGAGGTGTGCATACGACGGTGGGTGAGAGGATCGAAACAAGGCATACAATGCGCGATACCCGAACCCACGTTGAGCTACAAGAAGACCTAATCAAACACATGTGGGCAAAATTCGGCAACGAGTAGTGGGTTTTTTTAATTTTACGAATTTAATTATGTAATTTTTAATTTTTAGGAGTTTAATTATGAAAATTTTAATTTTTAGGATTTTAATTATGAAAATTTTAATTTTTAGGATTTTAATTATGTAATTTTTAATTCTCAATGTATTTTGTAATATTATTCCGGATATTTTTAATGTATTTTAATTTTGTGGAAATGTTTTTATTTAAATTGAATAATAGAATGGTGGGACCCTTGTGCTCGTCTCGTGGGTGTTGTGCTATTGCCTAAGAGTAGGGCTGTCAATTTTTGATCTGACACGATAATTCGACACGAATGCGCACGAAGTTAACCCGACACGAATACGCACGTTTAGGATTTGGGTCCTTATAGGGTCGACCCAATATGAACCCGAAAATTTTGGGTTGTGTTGGGTCAGATTTGGGTCGGGTTGGGTTATCCGTTAAGAAAAAAAATAATTATTTTGATTATTTTTATTAATTAAATTAATATATTAAATTTTAATTTTAATTATTTTTATTAATTAAAAAAATATTATATTTTAAATTTATTAGTAAAATATGATTAATACTATTATTAATTATTTTTTATGATAAAAAAATATTACCGCATACTTAAATTTTATTAAAAAATAATTATTTTAATTATTTTAACTTTATTATTTAGATTTAATTTTAATATACTTTAATTTTATTATTTGGATTTAAAAATTATTTAAATTAATTATTTTAATTTTGTAATATCTTATTTTATCGTGTAATATCAAATTTTAATTATATAATATCATATGTCGGTCGTTATCGTATAGCGTTAAACTATATTGTGTAGTAACTTACTATCATTAAAAGATGACCCATATTTTTTTGGATGACACGAAATCTGCACGAATCCGACACGAATCTGTTGGGTTGTACCCGATAAGAACACGATGATTTCGGGTTGGGTTGGGTTGGGACCCGATAAGGTTGGGTTGATATTGTGTTGACCCGATAGCGACCCGATCTGCACGATTTGTCAGCCCTACCTAAGAGCAAGCAGAAAAAGTGGGGCCGGGCCCACCCCGTGCTAGTTGGCAAGAGCACGGTGGTGGGTGCTCTAGAATCTCAATTGGTTCGATCGCGATCTGAGTATCGGGAAACACGGCGAATCGTTTCGTCACCGCGAAATCGTGAACGAATGAGCATTTTTTCATGGAGTAAATCGGGACGGATTTCTGCTTTTTTCCGTCGGAATTGATTCGGAAAAACTTCAGAAACGGTGGAATCGGGAAATAACGGAAGGAGAACGTCTCGCCGGTGTCTGGATCGAATTTCGGGTGTGCCGTCATGATCTGGAAACTCTCCGGGCTGTCGAAGTCGCGGTGACCAACAGTGGCGACGTCTCCATTCTCCGTCACCGTGATCTGGTACAGAATGTCGGTTTCGACGAGAGCGAAGAGTTCGCCGGCGATCAACGCTAAGCTTGTGTTGGCAGTGCCGACGCCGTTGGCGAAGGGGTTGAACTTGCCGGTGAGAATCTGAGAGGCGGTCAGCAGCAATGAGGAGGTGATTTTGCTCGTGAAGACTCCGAACATGTTGGGGTAAACGGGGTAGCCGAGATCGCGCTCGGTGATGTACTTGTTGGTGTGAAGAACGAACCTACGGTTGTGATGATCGAAATGCAAATTAATGAAATGACAACATGCAAGGAAGAACACAAGCGAATTACGTGGTTCGGCGTAAGCCTACATCCACGGGCAGAATCTGGTGTGTTTCTTTATTGATCACTCGAGAAATTACAAACATAAGAGCACTCAAAACTCTCAAGAATTTACAAGATGGAAAACCCTCAACTCGCCCGAAAACTTCTTGCTTCGAGAGCTAAAAACGCACAGCTGAAAGATAACACTTCCTCTCTTGAATTCTCTCTCTATCACTTTTGATTTCTGTTGTTGTTGGTTCCGGAATGAATCGCAACTCCCTTAAGAAGTATCGATCAAGAAAACCGCCGAACAGCTTCCTTTGCCGAACAGCTTCCAATTGCCGAACAGCTTCCAATTGCTGAACAGCTTCCTTTTGCCGAACAGCTTCCAATTGCTGAACAGCTTCCTTTTGCCGAACAGCTTCCAATTGCTGAACAGCTTCCTTTTGCCGAACAGCTTCCTTTGGCCGAACAGCTCCTTTTGCCGAATACGGTTATAACCGTTTCCAACGGCTAGTTTCTGTTTTGGTTTTCAACGGCTATTTCCTGACTTGATTCTTCCACCAGCTCAATCCGATCTTGATGAGCTCAAACACTAACAAATCCTCCACCTTTGAGCAATCTAAGATCCATCACCACCAGTTCCACCTTCCTTCCCATACTTACAAATTTCGGACCACCCCAACCAAATCCAAGCAATGTCGGAACTTGGATCTTGGTAGGGCTTTAGTAAGTGCATCAGCCGCATTGTGCTCGGTGCTGACCTTCTCAATCTTCACCGCACCCTTCTCAACCTCATCTCGAATGAAATGCAGCCTCACGTCTATATGTTTGCTGCGTTCATGATATGTCTGATGTTTCGAGAGACAAATCGCGCTATTGCTGTCGCACTTGATCACAACATTCTCTTGCTTCACCCCAAAATCACCAACTATACCCCTAAGCCAGAAGCTTTCCTTTACTGCCTCAGCAAGAGCTATATACTCTGCCTCCGTCGTCGATAGAGCCACCACGGATTGGAGATTAGACTTCCAGCTCACCGCGGAGCCGAACAAGGTAAATATGTACCCAGATTGTGAGCGCCTATTATCAAGGTTAGCTGCATAATCTGAATCGCAAAACCCAATAATGCTATCCTTATCTCCTTCATTCTCTGATTTGAACATTATTCCCAGATCACTACTTCCTTTGAGATACTTGAGAATCCCTTTCAAAGCCAACCAGTGCTCTCTTCCCGGACAGGACATGTATCTGCTCACCACGCTTACCGCATGAGAAATATCAGGCCTTGTGCATATCATCATATACATCACACTCCCAACTATGTTGGAATAAGGTATCTGGCTCATCTCTCTTTCTTCTTGCTGATTTCTGGGACATTGTGATTTGGACAGCTTAGTCTGTTGTGATAGTGGAACTGAGGTTGTTCTACTCTTGTCAATCTGATATTTGCGCAGTACTTTCTGAATGTAGCCTTCTTGGGACAACCACAACACCCTCTTATCTGCATTTCTGAATATATCCATTCCCAAAATCTTGCTAGCACTCCCCAGATCCTTGATTTCAAATCCCTTTTTCAATAAGGCTTTCACCCTATCTAGCTCCTGTCTATCTGGTCCAGCAAGCAAGATGTCGTCTACATATAATAGCAAATACACAGCAGGTCCCTCAGACTTTGATTTGAAGTAGACACAACTATCATATCTGGAATTTATAAATCCCATACTCTGCATATGTTCATCAAACTTGATATGCCATTGTCTACTTGCTTGCTTCAAACCGTATAGACTTTTCTTTAGTAGACAAACCTTATCTTCACTCCCATGTATCACAAATCCCTCTGGCTGATTCATGTATATAGTTTCCTCAAGCTCTCCATGAAGAAAGGCTGTCTTCACATCAAGTTGGTCCAAAAACCAACTTCTTTGAGCAACTATAGCTAGCAAAATTCTTATTGAGGCATGCTTTACCACTGGAGAAAATACTTCATTATAGTCTATTCCCTCCTCTTGTGTGAACCCCCGAGCTACAAGCCTAGCCTTGAACCTAATCTTGTTCCCAACCTCCAACTTTTTCTTGTATATCCACTTACAACTCACTGGTTTTTGTGTGGAGGGTCTCTTCACAAGCACCCATGTCTTGTTCTTGATCAGGGACTGTATTTCATCTATCATAGCCTCCATCCACTGCTTGCTCTCCTTAGAACTCATAGCTTCCTTGAAGCTTGAAGGCTCTGCATACTCTATGTTTTCTGCAACACATAGTGCATATAGCAAGTATTCTTCTTCACTGTATCTTGTAGATGGTTTAGGGATTCTTCTGACCCTATCTCTGGCTAGAACATAGTCACCCAAATCCTGCTGCTCTTCTTCAGGGTTCAAGACATCAGCATCTGCTTCTTCTTGTTCACTATGATTTCCCATCTGCTGTTCAGGCTCAGCAATTCTATCTGCTCCAGAAACCTCCACCTGAACTGATTCCTCAGCCTCCTCAGGTTCTGGAACACCCATCTCCACCTCCACTTCCCTACACCACTCCTTGAATTTCATGAATGTCTCTGATTTTTCCTTCAAGATAAACACCCATAATTTTCTAGAAAAATCATCAATAATGGATAGAAAGTATCTACCTCCACCCAATGAAGCTGGTGTAGCTGGGCCCCACAAGTCACTGTGGGCATAGTCTAGTGGTGACTTTGAGCTGTGAATTCCTCTTCCATAGGGCAGTTTCTTACTCTTTCCGAGCACACATTGCTCACACAAACCCAACTGCTCATTGGGATTTTCCAGCTTAATCAGCTCCTTCTTGGCCAATTCTTTAATTCCAGTTTCTCCCAAGTGTCCGAGTCTGAGATGCCACATTCTTAAGTCTAATACCTGCACCAGATTCACAGATCCAGTAACCACACTTGCCTTTAGATAGTATAGGCTTCTCTTTCTCTCAGCCATCATAACAACATCACCATTCTTGACGATGTTCATAATCCCATCAGATAATATGCAATTATATCCTGCTGCATCCAACACTCCAATAGAGATCAAATTCCTCTTAATCTCTGGAATAAACCTCACACCAGTGAGTAACCTGATGGAGCCATTATGAAGTCTAAGCCTGATGGACCCAATTCCTCTGATTCTGCATATCTGGTCATTTCCTAACAAAACTGATCCAGCTGCATTCTTGATTTCCTCAAAATGACTTCTAGTTGGACACATGTGGAAGCTACATCCAGAATCCATGATCCATGGAAGTTCTTCCATGTCCTCAGTCACACACAGAGCCTCCGGGACCACCAACTCTTCTGCAATATCAGCATTGTTCTTGCCATTCTCTTCCTCGGCCTGCTTCTTCTTCCAAACCCAACAATTCTTCTTTATGTGGCCTGGTTTCTTGCAGTGATGGCATGATCTGGTCTCTTTCCAGTCAGCTGTCTTGGTTTTCCAAGGCTTCTTCTGTGACTTTCTTTTCACATTCTTCTTGTGATCAGCAACATTCAGACTCTCAGACACCATTTCAGTGGACTTTGGATTAGATTTCTGGATTTCCTTGAGCTTTAGAGCAGAGTACACCTCTTCATATCCAATCTTGGACTCTCTACCAAGAAGTATAGCATCCTTGAAATGCTCATAACTTGGTGGCAAGGAATTCAACAACATCAGAGCCTTGTCCTCATCTTTAATCTCTTCATCAATGTTCTCAAGATCATCGATGCATTTCCCAAATTCTTCGAGCTGTTCCAACACACCTTTTCCATCAGCAATCTTGAAAGTGAGAAGTTTCTGCTTCAGGTGCAGCCGATTTGCCAAGGATTTGGCCATGTATAATGACTCCAACTTGGACCAAACTCCAGCCGCTGTCTCCTCCTTTGAAACTTCTCTGAGGACTCTGTCATTGAGGTTGAGTATCAAGGTACTATATGCCTTGTACTCTCTGTCTTGAGCCTTTGCCTTCTCCTTTTCATCAGGCTCGGGCTTCTTCTCCTCATTACTGCCTCCACCATTTAGGGTTTCCCATAAACCCTGTTGCATCAAGATTGCTTTCATCTTCAGCCTCCATAGGCCAAAATCATTTCGGCCTGTGAACTTTTCAACATCAAACCTTGCTGCAGCCATTATTCAAACAGGTTGAGCGCCTTCTTGAGGAAACAAAGAAAGAACTCCCAAAACTTTATGCCTTCTCGATCAATTCAGTGGACGAATTTCCCACAGACGGCGCCACGTTGTGAAGAACGAACATACGGTTGTGATGATCGAAATGCAAATTAATGAAATGACAACATGCAAGGAAGAACACAAGCGAATTACGTGGTTCGGCGTAAGCCTACATCCACGGGCAGAATCTGGTGTGTTTCTTTATTGATCACTCGAGAAATTACAAACATAAGAGCACTCAAAACTCTCAAGAATTTACAAGATGGAAAACCCTCAACTCGCCCGAAAACTTCTTGCTTCGAGAGCTAAAAACGCACAGCTGAAAGATAACACTTCCTCTCTTGAATTCTCTCTCTATCACTTTTGATTTCTGTTGTTGTTGGTTCCGGAATGAATCGCAACTCCCTTAAGAAGTATCGATCAAGAAAACCGCCGAACAGCTTCCTTTGCCGAACAGCTTCCAATTGCCGAACAGCTTCCAATTGCTGAACAGCTTCCTTTTGCCGAACAGCTTCCAATTGCTGAACAGCTTCCTTTTGCCGAACAGCTTCCAATTGCTGAACAGCTTCCTTTTGCCGAACAGCTTCCTTTGGCCGAACAGCTCCTTTTGCCGAATACGGTTATAACCGTTTCCAACGGCTAGTTTCTGTTTTGGTTTTCAACGGCTATTTCCTGACTTGATTCTTCCACCAGCTCAATCCGATCTTGATGAGCTCAAACACTAACAGTTGGTCTTGACGAAGCGGCTGCAAAAGGCCGCTTCGCCGCCGGAGATTTTGACAGCGTGGATCATGCCTTCGCCGTCAACGAGATGGTAGGGTCTGCGGGGGGTGAACTGCTGGTTTGGGCCGTTTTGGAGGTAGGCGCTAGTGAGGCATAGCGGGAGGGAGCCCTCCACCACCTGCATCGGGATACACATAAATTTGTTTTGTTAGGGACTAAAATTCAATTTGAAAATTTTAAAATATAATTACCATATATTTTATTATGATGATAGGGATTTTGCATAATGAATAACACAAAATAATGAAAATTCAACGATATTATATAAACAAAGAAAAGAAATTCCTCCACCACCTGGCATGGGGTTGGGGGGGAGCTCCTCGGTCGGGGAGAAGCTGCCGGAGAGGACGTGTTCGGGGTCTAGGTAGGGAGGTGGGAGTTATTGAAGGTGGAGATGAGATTGTCTAATGGCTCTAGGTGGTTTGGCTGCGGTTAGGTTTGGTTTAGTAGTTTTTGTGGCTCGGAAGGAGGGAAGCTTGCATTGAGAGAAAGAGCAAAACTTTCCATTTTGTAGTGTTGATGAAACTAGCAATCATATTTGAAGGTGATTTGCAGTTCAATTGATTGAATTGTTTAACTTCATCACGTTCTTTGTTCAATAATCAATATTAAAAAATTGAAATAAATAAAAGAACCATGTGTTTAGTGTTTGTCTTATTTGTTATATCAAGTAGTAACTAATTTAAAAACGAGATCCTCATCAATGTGGCATATCAAGCCAGTCCCAATATGATTTATTTTGTCATTTTATTGGGTTCAGTTTAGTTAAACAGCCTGAATCAAGTTTTAATTATTAAATATAGTCAACTTTGGCATCATTTTCTTTTGTGTTTTTACCTGTGAAGATTAAATTACTAGTTATAGTAATTACATTTAGACAGACTGGTATGATGGATCTGTAATCTGTTCAAAGTCAGGGTACATTTATTTATGAAAATGCAAGTTTAGCGCATCTGCAACGGTGAGCAGGACGGCGTCCGTCAGTGCCAGCGGCACGGAGACGTCGTCCGCCGCTGCACTCGCGCCGCTCGATGCATCGAGTACGTCCGTGCCAACGAGCAGGTGACGTGGCCGCCGCCGATTGGGCAACGGCATAGCCGTTGCATTTGAATTTTTTTTTAAAAAATTGATTTTTAATTAAAAAATGATTAAAAATTTTAAAAAAAATTCTCACTTCCCAAAAAAATATATCCGTTTTCTACCGTTTTCTACCAACTTTTAATTTTTTTTTAATTTTTTTCCCCCAAAAATACACATTTTCATCTATAAATACCTCAACTTTCACAGCAAAAAATTCACACCACACTACACAATTCTCATCTACATTCTCTCATTTCCATTCTCATCTACATTCTCTCATCTTCATTCTCAATCTTTCGCCCACTCCTACAACATAATAATGTCCGCCGACGGCGATCACCCCCCGGACTCCCTCGGTTGGAACCCCGAGTGGTTCGGTTCACAACCGTTTCCTAGTCCAGAAACGGAATTTTCGGCCCCTCCTTAAACCCAAAGTTTGGGAGTTCCGGGTGGCTATCAGCCTTACCCGATCGACGACCAAGCTGCCCCCGAAGGGCTATACGGGTGGACACCCGAGCCTAGAGCGAGGTCGACCGCCCTCTCCCAAACTCCGACTCCTCCTACTCGCGGTGTCCGCACACCGTACACTTCGGCGGAGATGGAGCAATTGTTCAAGGCGTTCTTGTCAATCTCCGAATATCCGGAGGTTGGCACGAGCCAATCCGGCGATCACTATTGGTGGCGCATCTGTCGCCGATACAATGAAAACCGGCCGGCGGGAACAATCGAGCGCAACGAGAGTATGGTGCGCAATGCCATCTACCGAGCCAACGAAGAAATCCAAAAGTTCAAGGGGTATTACCTCCAGGAAGAGCGGTCGGCGGGGAGCAGCCGGAGCGAGGTCGACGTCATCACTGCCGCGATGAACACCTATCAATCCATGAACTACAAGCCGTTCAAGTACATCAACATTTGGCAGGAGACGCGGTCGCATCCGAAGTATAGGGGAGGCGCAACATCCTCCTCTAGCGGCTCCTCCAAACGGTCAAGGTCGGTATCCCTATCCGACGCCGGCTCCGAAGACGTGGTTAGCCAACTCGCCGGAGCTAACTTTGGTAGCCCCGACGCCGGCCCGAGCGGTTCCCAACACCGACCGCAGGGAAGGAAGAAGGCAGTTGCCAACCGCCGTCGCGCCGCGACTCCAACCGGCAATGCTCCCGAACCCACTCCCATTCTCGTGCCCTATGCGCCACCTCCACCCCCACCAACTTGTTGTGGGAGATTTTGACCCAACTCAATATGGCCGATAGGTCAACTATGACCCACGCGCAACTTCGATCGCACGAGGCCATGATATTAGGCCTCCAAAAACAATTGGGGGTAGTGCCGCCGGATGAATAGTCTTCCACGAGGATATTTTAGCTTTAATTATGTAATTTTTAATATTTAGTATTTTAATTATGTAATTTTTAGTTTTTAGGATTTTAATTATGTAATTTTTATTTTTTAGGATTTTAATTATGTCTTTTTTTATTTTATTTGTAATTTGTAATACTATTTCTATTTTTTAATGAATTTTAATATTATGGAAATGTTTTTATTTAAATTGAATAATAGAATGGTGGGACCCTTGTGCTCGTCCTTGCGGAAAAGCATAGATGTGGGTGTTGTACTCTTGCCTCAGAGCAGACAGAAAAAGTGGGGCCTGGCCCACAACCGTGCTCGTTGGCAAGAGCACGGTTGTGGGTGCTCTTAACGTGCAATTATATTATATATACCTCAATTATATTAGAGCATCTCCAGTGGGCGGATGTCCCACTCGGACATCCACTAGGACTTCCCAAAAACACCTCCTGCCACGTCACTAGGACTTCTCATCCCACTGCCACGTCACTATGACATCCCCTTCACAATCCGCCCTTCCCATCGCCCTTCCCACTAGGACTTCCGCAATAAAAAAAATCACAAATTCACAAATATACGTAACGGAATTATAATTTTGACACGGAATACGGGAAAATTGCAAATGCTTCATTAAAAAAATTTACATAAAAAAAGAAAAAAAATTACATAATAAAAAAGAAAAAATTACATAATAAAATTTTTGACTCGGCTCACTCCTCGTCGTCCGTGCCGCCCTCGTCGTCGCCTGTGCCGCCCCCGTCGTCCCCGCCGCTAATCTCGGCGCCATCTTCTCCAATGGGTGGCATGCCCAAATCGCGCCGACATCCATCGATGACATCCTTCAACATCCTTTTGTACACAGGATCTGTCGTGCTATGCCACCTATGCATGGTCCAGACCAAGCTAGTCGTTATCTACGCGCGGGCGAGACGGTCGTACTCTTCTGGGGGAGCAGGGGCCTCCGATTGGACCTCGAACGACCCGCTGCTGCTTCCCCTAGCCTTCCGCTGCGCAGCCTTTTGCCCAATCGGGCGACGACGCCGGCGGGAGTCTGATTGAGGTAGCGGGGACACTTCCTCGGCTTCTGGGAGCTCGTGCGAACCAGCACTGCTGCTGTATTCACCGGAAGCGTTGATCTTCGTCCGCTTCTGCCAGCCCGATTCGACACCCCCACAAAACTTTTGGGAATCCTTCACCACGAGATAGGACTCCCACTGGTCGAAATCTTTGAACTTCAAAGATCTGTCGGGGTACTGCGCCAGGGCACGGTTCTTCACATCCTCCTCGGACATACCGCTGGTTGCCTGGCGGAGATTGTTTTGGTAGAGGCCGGCAAATCGACTAAGCTTAGGCCTCAACCGCTCCCACTGTTTCCGGCATTGTTCGGGAACGCGACTCTTCGCCCCAGCCGGTTTGTGTGTGAGGTAGGCTTCAGCGACGCGATGCCACAGTCTGTCAATATGCTGGTTAGCACCCACATAGGGATCCTCGACTATTGAAACCCAAGCCTTCGAAAGCGCGACGTTTTCCCACACGCTCCAGACCGTCCACTTTCTCGTCTCCTCATCATTCTCCTCATCAGCCACCGTTCGCGAGGAAGAGCCCGTGGCTTTCCCCTTGCCCTTGCCCCTGCCACGGCCCTTGCCCCTGCCCCTTGCCGCTGTCCCCACATCATCGGGAGTCTCCCTGATTGGAGATAGCCCCAACTCCTCAAAAGAGAAAGTTTCCACGCCGGTGAACTGAGTCTCCGGAACAAAACTGGAGGGGGTATCAGTAGACAGCATATCGATAACCGGGCGATAGACATCGTCCGCTAGTGGTTCAGGGCCCCTGCCACCCCCTCCACTAGGCATGGTCTGCATCATCCCCGGCATCATCCCACCCATCCCCATCATATTTGGGGTCATGCCCCCCATCACCGCTGCCCTGGGCATCATACCACCCATCCCACCCATCCAATTGTACATAGCGAAGTAAGGGGACATCATACCACCCATCTCACCCATACCACCCATCCTACCCATTCCACCCATCCCCGACATTGCCGGAACCATTGGCGCATTTTCGCTAGGGTTTCCCTCTAGTTCGGCAGGAAACGTCGGAGTCAGCGACTCGCTCGTGCCGAGGGAGGTTCTGTCGTTCTCCATTAAGTAGAAATGAAATTTGTAGTAAAAGAAGAGAGAAACTTGTTAACACAAGTGGTGTGAATGAAATGACGGGCAACGAGCCATATATATAGAGTTTTTTTTAAAAAAATAAAAATAAATTTAATACCGGACGTCCGACCCACACCACAATGGCGGACGTCCGCCCGCCCGTCGCCCGCACGTCTGAGGACATCCGACGTCCTTACGGGACGTCCGTATCCTACCTTCCAAGCCACAATGGCGGACGTCCCGGTCGCCCGTCACGGATGTCCGACCGGACGTTCGCCATTGGAGATGCTCTTATATATACCTCAGACTTGAACAATTAGTTGTCTAATTGTTAACATGTCAATACGAACTTATAATTGTGTTTAATAAGATTGACCATCACGAGTGCGTATTTTATGTTGTATGATTGTGGAGTGAAGAAAACGTGATTTCATGAACATAACTAAGAACATTATATATATATAAATATTGTTGAATCAATTAAAAATAAATAAAAGTTAAGTACCCATTTATGCTCGTGGTCCAGAATGTAAAATTTATCTGGAGAGAGCATTTGGATTTTGAAGTTTGAACCCACAAATTCTTGTGAAAAAAATGAAGGAAAAAAAGTGCAAAAATAATGGGTGCAAAAGGGGATTGGAGCCAGCATAAAAATAAGTAAAACACCATAAACAGCTGGAGTTAGCAAAGCCGTGCAAATAGACCAATAATGATAAAGATCGCTGATTAGTAATCTGTTTAAGTTTTAGTTATAGTCAGATTTTCTTATTAATCTATCTTAGATTAGGATTTAGGCAGTTCACATGGGCTTTAGATATTAGGGCTTTATTATTTAGAGTTCCCCCATTAGATCAGAAGCGTTTCTTTATTCTTCACCATGGCCTCGTTAGAGGATTTCCTTTTAGTTCTATTTTAAATTTTTAATCAATTAATTTAGTTTATAATGCTCACAAGAAAATGGCCACCTTAAGAAATTGGAAATTTTTTTTTGGGGATATAGAGAGAAAATCGGATCCGTGGGGCACTCTACTACTATAATAACGAAAATGTACATATTTTGTTATTTCTTCCATCTATGGGAAAAGCGTCACTCCTATTGGCGGTTTATTAAGTAAAAACGCCAACCACGTTGGCGTTTTACAATGTCTTTTTGATTTTAAGCAAATACAGTATTTATCGTAACACGCCCACTTGGTTGGCATGTTTAATTAAAAAACGTCAACCAAGTGGGCGTGTTTAACACATATATCACACCCACTTAGTTGGCGTTTTTAAGATAAAAAACGCCAACTTGGTCGGCGTGTTACCATTGAACCAGATATCAGTCAGATCTCTCTCAAAATCGCGAACTCTAATCACTTTCCCTCCCCAAATGCGAAAAACCTTAAGGAAACCCTTGCTCGGGCTGACGCAATCGGCGATTTGAGCGTGAAAATTTCGATTTTGGCTCATTTTTCCAAACATTAGTCTTCCTATTCAGTTAGTATATCTAAATTTTGACCAATATTTGATGGATTGTTATAATAGTATATATTGTAGTGTAATTAATAGAAATATTTGATGGATTGTTATGATATTATATATTGTAGTATATCTAAATTTTGACCAATATTTGATGGATTGTTATGATAGTCTATATTTGATGTAATTAATATCTAATTTTTTACCAATTTTTGGCTCACTCTACATAATGATGAATGAAAAAATAATACATATTTATTTGTGTTTTACATTATTGCAGATAGTATGACGTGGTGTGTCAATTTTATATTGGGTGGAAAGATAATTCCCGGAGCAGTTATTTCATATGATCCTCCTTTTTCAAAATGATTCATTATGTTGGATGAAAGTGTTTCCTACGATAAGCTTGTGGAAACAATTTGTGAAAGGATGGGGATAAGCATATTTGAAAACAAAGTTCAAATAATATGGAAACGTACTATATGCGTTGGATCCGGAGTCACGTTTATAGGTACTCTACTAGAAGAAGTATGCATGCCACTAATGTTCAGTGAGAGTATGGCTACAGGAGGCCAAATTGAATTATTTGTTGAGTATTCGGAAATTACTCAACAAAATAGTCATCATGTCATAAGTTCTGATATTGGTTCTTCTACGAGAGCCCAAGAACCAAGTTTCGCTGCAACACAAGATTTTTATGTTGGAGGTCTGCGTTTAGGGGACAGTGACAATTGTCATGAGGTTGATGACATTATAGGTCCTGATAAAGCCGACTTTCTTGATCCACAATCACTTTATGATTCTGAAGATTTAAAATTGTTAGTACAAACTCAGATGGTGATCCGTCTGATGATGGACAATTTGTTGATTCAAGACCATCCATTCCAGTTGGAGAAACAGTGGTTGGAGAAACAGCAGTTGGAGGAAGAGTAGTTCCACAGTTGCCACAGCGTGGAATGAACTATTTTCGCACCTTACCAGGTACATATGATAGTTTTGATCCAAAGAACTTTATGGTTGGTGATCCCAGTGTGCATTATTGTAGTGAAAAAGATCCTAGGAATGTCGGTTTGCATACTAAATTTAGAACGAAGTTGGAATTGAAGACATCTGTGACTTTTTGGCATTTAGAAAAAATCCGACAATATACAGTTGCTGAAAGTAAAAGAAAGAGATGGCATGCAGTTTGTAAGTGGCCACAAGGAAATCCAGAAGATAAGTCATTACCGAAATGTTTGTGGGAGTGTCGACCAAATTGTGCCTTTTGTCCCACTCCTATATATGATTGGCGTGGTACTCAACCCAATTTCGGCTAGGTTTTACCACGACGATCCTGTTTCACAAAATCAGGACCGTAGAACCGGTTGAGGAGCGGGATATACGGTTGGACAATCCCAAATTGTCGCAACACTCGCTGGGGCACGTATGGCTCAACCAAATTCCAGCAAATAAGGGTTGTGATCGACGTCCATATAGGACGACTGTCAACACAAATATCCGGCAAGTTTCGCATGACATAAGGCCTCCAAATAAACTACATATGAAACAAATTAAGTCAAAACAAATTCAATCAAAACAACAAACAAAAAACAATTTAAGTTACATAAATTACTTGGTTGGCGTGCATTTTGGAGGACTGATCTCTGAAATTTTCAATGCAATGCCCGAGTGCTTTTACATATGACGCTGGACCACTCCATCTAAAAAAATTAAATTATGAGCGAATAACACGGAAATTAATGAAAATTATGCTTAAAAAACTTAATTAGTGAACAACTTACGCGACTGCGCATGGTGCGTAGTCTATATGCACGGGATTTAGCATCTTTGGTCTAATATTTGGGATTCTCTCCCAAGCCCACAATTGTAACAAAGTACAAGCTCCCCCGACATCGGTCCTCCTAGCAAGGGCAGCTTCATATAAATTGTGGTACAAGCAAGCAAGAGTCGCACCACCCCAGCTATAGCTAGAATATCGTTCTACATTCATGAAAAATTGCAAGTAGAAGAATGAAATTTTATTTCCGGAGGCGTTCGGGATCATCAGACCACCAAGTAAAAGCAGACAATAAACACGAGCACGTTGAACATATATATAGTGGTCGTGTTCATCACTCAACTCAATCCTTAGTTGATTTGATAAGCTTGTCTATTTCCAAACCATTTCTTTCAACTCAACTGTATCTGGTACAAATCCAAGATAATCCAGAGAAAGTTGCATCCAATAGTTGACATCCTTAGTGGGATGTAACCCGTCAATGCATCACCGTCAACTTTGAGGCCCCATAAGACCTCCACGTCTTCCAATGTCACTGTCGCTTCACTGACTGGAAAGTGAAACGTGTGAGTCTCTAGCCTCCATCGTTCAATCAACGCGGTGATAAGATGGTGGTCAATGTCCTTTGGTTGACCACACCTCAATATGCCGTTGAACCCCATCTCATCTATTACTGCCAAAACACGCGGATGTATGGGAACATCCCAAATGATTCTTTCATATCTTCTGCAGTGTACGTCTTATGATTCAACTCCTGCCCATAAATTATTAGAGACGTGTTGTCTCTGAAGATACAATACAGAAGGGTCCTCAGGACCACATAAGAGTCTTCGACGAGAAGTTGAAGATGTTGACATAATTCACCTACACAACATTCACAATTCAAATTAAACAATACACAAACCTAAATAAATAATTGGATACTATTCAACCCATTATCACAAAATGGAACACCAATATCAAATAATGCACAATAACTCGTGTCTGCCACATCACACAAATTCACCTTCACAAGATTACACAAACTCACCTACACAATATTAGACAAAATTATAACACAATTCACCTACACAACATTCACAATTCAAACAAAACAATATATATAAACCTAAACAATTTCAATAATTTGTCACTATTGAACCCAATATCAAATAATGTAACACCTAAACCCAAATAATGCAACACCAATTTAAAACCCACATAAACCAAATCAAGTGGCCCAATTTTTAAGCTAGAACAACACTACCTAGTTTGATTCTCCAATCAAATTTATACCCTAACTAAACATCAATATCTCAACTATTAATCAACAATAATGTCATTCAAACAAGCCAATATGATAAATAATAATGCAACACATAATTTCAACTCAATTTACAACCCATTACAAACCCTAAGTAACTATCAAACATTACTCTAATATTGTAAAAAATAAGCATACTAACCGAAAAATATATCAAATATGCGGAAGAATAGCACTGATTCACTCCTTGTTGATGCAATTGATGGAGGGAGGGCCAAATCACCGAGAAGCCGCCGCTGTGTGTGGGTTTCGCGATGTGTGTGGTGTGGGTTTCGCGATTTGGGGGAGGAGAATCTAATATAATTCATTCTGCCTAAACACGCCAATGATGTTGGCGTTTCTAAGTTAAACACGTCAATGATGTTGACGTTTCTAATCTAAATACGCCAATACAATAGGCGTTTTTTACATAAACACGCCAACCAAGTGGGCGTGTTACGATAAATACTGTATTTGCATAAAATCAAAAAGACATTATAAAACGCCAACGTGGTTGGAGTTTTTACTTAATAAGTCGCCAATAGGGGTGGCGTTTTTCCCATAGATGGAAGAAATAATAAAATGGATACATTTTCGTTATTATAGTAGTAGAGTGCCCCACTGATCCAATTTTCTCGGGATATAGATGGGTTATTGGTTAATAGAGCCATTCTCTTTATATTTTGTCGTTATTTGTCACTAGTTTTCTTTTTTATTCGTCCACCAATACTTATCACACTTACTTTTTAAGTTTTTATTATAAAATTAATACAGTACTCCCTCCGTTTTTTAAAAATAACAACTCTTTCCATTTTAGTCTGTTCCTTCAAACTTTCTATTTTATAAAATCTTTACACCCCTATACATCAATTTATTTACCACTTATACCGCAACAATTAAGTGGGCCACATAATCTACTAACATTAATTCCATTACTTTTTTCTATACCTCTCTCTTACTTTACCATTTTTTCTCTCCCTCTCTCTTACTTTACTAAATTATGCATTAAAACTCGTGTCGTTTCAAATGTTTCTATTTTTAAAAAACAGAGGAAGTATATAATAGTAAGACACACACTCCATCAACTTTTTCAACTGGTTTTCTTTATATTTCTTAAGATGTTCTCTTTCTATATTTGAAAATAAATTCTTCTCTCCTCTCTCCTCATTAAAATAATAAATTATAATTTTCTCTCTAATTACTCTACCTAAAAGCTCCTCCAAAAATCTCGTGTTACTCGAAAATGTGAACATCTTGAATGGGTTGGAGGGGAATATAAATTAACAAATTAACTTTTGCTACTGAGAAAACCTTTAGGCTTGTTATCCATGAACTTGTTCAAAAATACAAAAATAAATTCACTCTTTCTATTGTGAAAAGTTGGCCACGTTATTAGAAACCATATTCTTAAATCATAGTAGCATATCCCAACAATATTAACTTTTTGACAAATAAAGAGTCGAGATATCTTCAAAGTCAGGGTCATTTATTTATGGAAATGACGTGTAGTTATATTAGGAAGTAGTCCCTAATAATTTGTCCTCATATGACCTAGCATGAATTTTTAAAAAAATAATAGAAAATATAAAAAAATTGGAGGAATATAAATCATATTTTTATATATATTAGTTTTATAATAAAATGTGAGTGAAAATGAGTACGTATTTGATGGTCAATGATAACGCAATTTCTTGAAAACAATTAACTAAGAACATTATGTCTAAAAATGTTGCTGAATCAATTAAAAATAAATAAAGTACCCACTTATGCTCGTATTCCTGGATGCTAACAATTATCTGGAGAGAGCATTTGGACCCACAAATTCTTGTGAAAAAATGGGAAAAAAAATAATTGTGCAAAAATTATGAGTTCAAATGCAATCAGTTGCAAAATCAATGGATTAGTATAGTACATGCAGATGTTGAATATAATTTTCATTTTGAAACCTACTCGTAAAAAATCGTAATATCTTCAATTCTTCATCCACGAAACTAGTCTCATATATGAACGACAAGAGTTTTAATGCGCAATTGATAAAGTAAGAGAGAATATAATAATGAGTAAAATAGAATTACAGAGAGAGTGGTAACAAATTTTCTATAAATAGAAATGAAACTAATTTTGATGGACTAACCAAAACTAAAATATAATTTATACTCATCAGTAAAACTGTAGACTGAAAAAAGTAACACATTCAGTTGAAAAGAATGTTACACATGAAAATTGTGGTTTCCATGTAAGTGACATCCATGAATAGAAAAACCTATGGTGGTATCATAAGTTTAAGCTAATCCACAATCTTGGGTATCGAAGTTGGTGATGATAAAATGTTACCTAGCTGGTAGGAGATCATATTGATGGGTGGATCCCCGTCACTGAGAGGTGCGTGCGGAGAACCTACCAAGGATACCGGTGTTTCTCTGTAGGATGCCCACGTTACCAAATAAAGCCCCGCTATTATCAGAAATCCTCCCAAAATGCTGTTTACAAATACAGAGCAACAGCTTAGCCACACAATGACTGTGTCAATAAATTAGAAAAATGTCGTGCAAAGAAAAAAAGTATGAAAATGCATTGGATTGGATTGGGGTATAACCTTCCTAAGTATATCGCGCTTCCAAGGAACATTCTTGACAGAAAAGCAGAAGCAGCTGGTTGAAGCGGAATGTACAGAGCAACCGTGGCAGGGCCAAGGGTTTTATTCGACCAAGTCAAAAGTCCATAGTTCAAAGCAGATGCTACGATTCCCTACAGAAACAAGTTTGTTTGTAAGGAACCAGAGAAATATGAAATGAAATATGCTACTTAGATACCAAAAGATGTAATGTGATTCAAAGATCTTGGAATTTTCATCTATCCAAGTATTTAATCTAACCTTAATCATAAGTTGAGCAGAGATTTTCATTACTCTCACCAACAAACATTAACAACAATAATTTTTTGCTGAAATTACCACTTCGCAACAGTTATAAGCCATGGGAGCCTCATGCAGCAACCAAACGGTTTCAGAAACTACATTTTATGTTCTACTGATGTATCCATGCTGTTGTATCCCAAACGTTACTAACATACATAATTTATGTTTATTGGTTAATATAGTAGAATCAATTACTCAGGAACTTTTTAGATCACCAAGTGCAATTTTCTTAACTAGACAGGGAAAAATGAAAAGGCAAACTGTGAAAATACTTACAGCATACAATACAGCAAAAGCCTCGGACCGTGTGAGTCTCCAGTCTGTTGATTCAGTTGTCACAAAAAAGGCAGTCGTGACCATAAACAGAACACCAAAAAAGTAGGAATATGCTGTCACTGATATACTTGCAGGATACTTAGCTAAAAGGGGAGCCTGCATTAAAATACAAGTAAAAAGCCATAAACATCTTGTTTGAGTTATTGAAGCCGTTCAAATAGACCAACAATGACAGGGATCGTTGTTGTGTTAACTATTAATTGTTAGTTATTTGATTCTATTAGGAGTTAGAGTTCAATTATTAGTTATTGTTACTGTTAGACATACGATTTATTAGTCAGAGTTTACTAGTACTCTGTTTCAGATCAGGAGATAGGCATGTTTACCTGGGCTTTAGAGATTAGTGTTTTACCACCTCCGTTTTTTAAAATAGAAACTATTTCCATTTTGGTTCGTCTCTTAAAAATAGAAGCTTTAGAATTTTTCTATTTTTGGATGTGGACCCCACAATTCACTAGCACTACTTTCACTACTTTTTCTCTTCCTCTATCTTACTTTATTCATTTTTTTCAATCTCTTTCTCACTTTACCAATTTTTCTCTCTTACTTTACCAATTGTGCATTAAAACCCGTGCCGTTTCAAATGTTTCTATTTTTCAAATACGGAGGCAGTATAATTTCCAGTTCCTCCATAAGATTAGAAGCGTGTCTTTTTGTCTTGGTGAGTTCTGGAAGGATTCTTCTGTAGGCCTCGTTAGAGGTTTTTTTTAGTTCTATTCTATTCAACTACTTTTGTTACTTTCTGTTCTCGACGCCTTTTACTCTACCAAACAATGTCATAGCAAAGTGAAGGGTAATTTTATGCATATAAACTGCTTATAATGCTCACAAATCACAAGAAAATGGCCACCTTAAGAAACTGAAAAAATATTAGGGAATGGGGATACAGATGGGTTATTGGTCGGCACTACAGCAGGTCTCTTTGTATTAATTTCCAACACCAACGCTATCCAACTAGTGAATACATCAGGAATATGCATGAGTTAAGGGAACCAAGTAGTAGCTTAGAGTTTTTAAATGATCCAACAAATATAAATAAACTTTGACATCCACACATGTCTGATAAATATATTCAGCATCAGAACATAAACATAATGCCGATCATTAAGATACAACAATAGAAGCAAGTTGGACACTGAGCTTAGTCATTTTTAATTCAAGTAGATCACATGAAATGAGGTAGGTATTATTTTCAGTACTTAAGTGTTCGGAGGAGAGATGTTTGATAAAATAGTAGATAGCATTTGACTTATGGGTGAGGAAACACTAACTAATCGAAGTAAATTCAGATATAAATTATCTAATATCAAGAATGGTGTGTATTACCTGAATCCCCAGATAAGTAGCCATGCACATGCAGTTCCCAATTAAGCATAAAACTCCAAGGTGCCAATGATCGAATCCCATATTTATCAAAGCAGACATTATCCAGCCAGCTGGTTCTGGCTGGCCTTTGGCACTTATTTCACTATGTGCAGCAAAATCTAAATCCTTATATCCAAACACAACTGGACCACGGAACATAGCCATAAAAAGTGCACCGAAAACACAAACAAGAGTACCTCCCAACTTTGCTTGACCTTCAGTCTTCTGTAAATTCAGAGTTTCTGTACTGCAAATATAGCTGCATGTAAGCATGACAAACTACAAAATTCTTTTTTTAGTAAAAGATTGGTGTGTATCTGGCCTCAAATGAGCAAAAGGACTAATCATACAAGCAAGCAATGCAAGTCAGGAGTTTTATGTTTTTCTTGATCCTTCATTAATTTATTTATTTCCTTATGTGTTGTGCCGAAGTAATGTTAATAGCTTGTAGAGCTTAGAGACTGACCCCAGCATTAGAGCCAATATGAATGTAAAGACTGGAATAGCAGGCTGTATGGCTGCAGCAAAAGTTGGATTCGTGTAGCCAAGACCAATTAGAAACAGAAGTTGGTTCCCGAAAATACTAATCCAATGGAAAAATGACAAACAGGAAAAATAAGCAAACGATTAGTATTTAAGTAAACAATTCGAAACTCAAGCTCAAAACGAAATGAAAATATTCTACTCACCCAGTCAAGCCAAGAAAGATGAAGGTCGCTATAAGGCGTCTATTTAGAGGCGAGCTAAACCTTCTGCAAAAACAAGAAACATAGCATTGGGAATCGCTAGTGCGTTCATACACTGGAAACGAACAAAAAAAGGGAAACAATTAACTGACTCAAAATGTGAGTCAGTTAAAATGTGATGAAGCATATTACATCCTTCCTAGAGTAGAAATAAGCATTGATCATTAGCATCCACTTCCACATTTTGCAGAAAGATACTCAGACAGTTAAATCTCCTAATAACATTTCACTAAAAAGGCTGTGAAACAAAACTATGTACAAATCAAATTTTTAAAAATTAGACGGAAAGTGCAGTTAAAATCCTAGTAACTATAATTTGCCTCACATCAATGAAGACAAACAACCATTGAATTCAACTAATGAGCAATAAATCACTCGCTCATACTCATACCACTCCCATCCAATTTCCCCTCTCCCAAACAATTCACACAATGAGAAGGAGCTTGAACAAGAACTACCAGCAATCGAGCAGTAACCGCATCGTACCCAACAACATAATCCACGGCACGAAGAGTCAATGATCCAATCAAATCCAAAAAAAACAAACAATCAGAAAGGGAGTGACTGACTTCTCAGACACTCAAATCTCCTAATAACATTTCACTAAAAAGGCTGTAAGGACAAAACTATGTACAATCAAATTTCTACAAATTAGATGGAGTAAAAATCCTAGTAATTATAATTTCCCAGTCACATAACCATTGAATTCAGCCAATGAGCAATCACTCGCTCATACTGCTCCCCTCCAATTCCCCCATCATCAAAACAATTCACACAATGAGAAAGAGCTTGACCGAGAACTACCAGCGATCGAGCAGTAACCGCATCGCACACAACAACATAATCCGCGACGAAGTCAATGATCCAATCAATTTAAAAACACAATGAGAAAGGGAGAGTGACTGACTTCTCACGGGCGTAAGCGATGGGGGCGAGAATGGAGAGCGCGAGGAGGTCACGGTAGACGCAGAAAACGAGCTCATTGACGCCGACGTTGAGAGCGACCTTGGTGATGACGTGGTAGCCGCCGTTGAAGACCTGGACCATGGCCATGGCCATGTGCGCCCTCTGGATGTCGCCGTCGTTAGCCATCAGCGCCGGTATCGCATTCATTGTAGCAGAAATTTCATTTCAAAACCACCGCCTCCTCCTCCTCAGTTAGTCCTCACCCACGATAAAAATGCAAGGGTAGAAGAGATTTGGATTGCGTGAATCGAATGCGAAGGTGGCGAAAATACGGTTACGCGAGGGGTTTGAGATTCAAGTAGGAATGCTTGATTTTGGGATGGATTCAAAGTGAGAGTGGAGAAATATTCAAAAGCAGCCCATCGATATAGCCCATTTTTCCAGTTTTTGTGTATAATTCTTTTTGACATCTCCATTTGTCAAATTCTGATTCATAACCTAAAAAATAATTAATTACATTTAATATTTTTGTCCAATTTATTTATATTGGAAGAAAATTGTATGGTATAAAAGTCAAAATTATGTTTTTTGTAATTTTTATATTAGTCACAAAGTCATTAATTTTAGTACTCCCTCCGTCCCATAATAGATGGCATACTTGGGATTGGCGCGGGATTTTAGGTGACGTTGTTTTATGTGTTAAGTGGAAAGAAAAAATAGTATATTTATATTAATCTATATGGAACTTTATAAAAAAGAAAATGTGACATCTTTTGTAGAACAAATTAAAAAGGAAAATGTGACATCTAGAGCTAGAATGATTATAATACTAAAATAATTTCTCATCAAATCTAAATCAATGGGACAATTAAACAATATCAAAATTATAATATAGAGTAAGTGACTATTTTTTAAAGTAGTGTGATTAACCAAATTTTATGATTTTTGTAGCAATTTGCCCTAAAACTTAAGTATACTTTAAATTATTACTATTGATTTCTTAAAAGACAAAAATGGATTGCATGCATGTCAATAAAATTATACTACTAGTATAACATTTTATTATTAATAATATATACAAGGAAAATTATGAAGTCTGTGTTTTTCATCCCAACATAACCACCATCACTACATAATTTATCAATAAAACTCTTTACAAAACCCAGTAAAAAGTTTGACACAGATCGTCACACATCACTAGTAAAACTCCATTGTGATAAGACTAAGTTTACAGAAATGAAGAGAGGGGCATTCAACACCTTCAAAACCCTAAAATGGTTCGTATTTGATCTGGAGGATGCCTTGTGAGCGACCTCGGATCCGGATACCCGTTTTTCGGATCCATGATTCCCTTGTAGATGACTTCATATGCTTCAGCAAGGGATCTAGACAGTTCAGAGCCAGCTTCAGAACGCAGACTCGGGGCCTGTATCTGCTCAAACTCAGGCAACGTGCTTTCACTTCCCAACACGTGCCCAAAGAAAGCCTTCAGACACTCTGAGAGAGCGGCAGGCACCATGTCTTCCATCTAAGAGAGTGGTGGCCTGGGGATGGAGTCAGGACCTACGTCGTTCAAGGAATTGTAAAAATGGGACATCTTGTTTGACAACCTGCATTGTCTCAAGACTGTGTCAACTTCTTTTCCACAAGGCTGCGGATGTGGCTTTCTAACAGTGCTCCGAGCTTCTTCACGTATTCAGAAGCAACATCGTAACCTAGCAATGGTTATCGGATTGCGCATGAGCAGTTGATCAGAAATATCCTTGAAGGTGCTTCACAGGTCTGCTTGGAACAAAATAGCATTGTCGGATGCTAGCAGTCATCATTTCTTAATATATGAGCCACAGACTTTAAATTCTAGAAAAGTTTCCCATCTATATTTCCATATGGCAAAATGGATGTGACACACCGGTTTAGAAATGCATCCTAATGCAAGGAAGGGGGCTTACATCAACATGTGAGAGCGACCAAAAAGACAATGTGCATATAGCATTATGCTAAAATAAACACAGTGATAAATGTAACTTCTACTAATATATGGCCATATTTATGCTTGGCGAGAGACGGAAAACATTTGGATTTAAACAGTCAATAATTACCTGAGATGAAAGGGTGGAATTGCTGTTATCCAAAAGAGCATCTATAGATGATCTGCGGGGTTGAACTGGGTCTGCTGCACTGACTCTACTTCTCCTTGATTGCTGAATTACTCCCTTCGACTTGTGTGCCTCAGCTGCTTGTTCACACATCTAAAAATAACGACCATGATAATAACATAGCAGTCGGTGAAACCAAGTCATTTAACAATAACTCTATTACTTAAAATAACAACATCAAAATCATACCAAGACAAGAAATTTCCTGATTGCAAAGTCAGCATTAATGGATAAGCTAGTACACAAAACTGGAATTTGAAAACAGCACTACGTGACGGACTTAATTCCAGCCTAAAAGATCTTGGTGGAGTGACTGGAGTCCAACACTATTGTAAAGGCATGTACATGCATATGGTCAAACAGCACATAAGGCATACATAAAATTGATTAAGGAGTATTGATAAAGCCAAAGTAAAAACTGCAGAACCAACTTAGGATAAAGAAACCTATTAAGGAGTATTGATAAAGCCAAAGTACTAAACATTATTCTGTTTTGCAGTTCATGCTAAAAGAAACCTATGGACAGAAAGAGATGTTATAGAATACCCATGAAACACACCTGAATAATAGGATCTACAATGCTGATATGACAGGTTCAAATGCAAAATGCAGTATCATTGCCGGACGTGGGAACCATCATACTGCCATATGTCTCAATTATTTCAAGAAGCAGTGACACTCCTTTCAGTGCTTGAGGTGGAGAAAAGTCAACAGAAACTAGGGGAGGATAACGTAACAGCTTCTCTCCTCGAGCTTTTAGTATGTCGAAAAAGGTTTTCTGAGCAGTGCCCTTGAGAGCCCATAGTGTGTTGCACAGAGCTGCTCCCCAGCAGATCTGATATCTACAGATAACAAGTTGAGATAAAGAAACAGAGAATAGAAATGAAGAAATGAATATATAATACATTGTTGAAGCGGAATATACTCACAGTGTGGCTGTAAAACTCCAGAGTATTACTAATCTTTACCTTTCTAGAATATTAATCATGAGAAAGCAGATTGAAGGAGCATATTTTGCTCTTTCTAGAGGGGGGGGGGGGTATTTTACTTGATTGGACATAATTCACATTAAAACACTGCCCATTTCTTCTCGACACAAGTTTTTATAAATGTTAGGCAAGTGCGTAGATGAGTGGAAAAAGGGGCCTACATTTATTGTAGGGTTATTGTATCTAATTGTAAATGTTAGGTAAGCATGTGGCCAATGCTTGGTTTTTGTGAAAATTAGTTGATTTAGTTAGGAGAAAATATACGGGATAATGGTGGGGTAGTTACCAAAAAAGGAATGGGCAATGTTTTGGGGATAGACTAAAATGGCAAATGACAAATGTTTTAAGGGACAGAGGGAGTATTTAATTTTACAATACATTTGAAGGCCTTTTATATTGTGGAACTATTCATTGAATGATGACAAACATAAAGAAACAAGCATCTAGGATAAAAGAAAGAATGCATACTTATCACAACATTCAGCCAGGGCATTCACCTCTTCTTCAACGCAATCCAAGGCCTAAAAACTCAATCAAATACACTTTAATTATTTTTCAACCGAAAAGAGTGGACGCCCACAAAAATAAAGAGAGGAAGTTTAATAAACAAATAAATCTGTCAGCATAATAGAACGTGACCCATGATCAAGCCAAGAACTACAAACCTACTCAGTAGCAAATAACAATTGGTGCACAAAACCAAATTTGGATCTAGCTACAAGGAAGAGGCTTTATTTTTAAATATCGAATGAAAAAACGGAAAACATAGTCCAGTTGGATGGCACTGCACTACTGCAGACCATAATGCAATTACAAAAGCATAACGGCATACCGAAGTAATGCAATCTATCCACCAGGCAAGAATATTACAAATTAGTTTCAGTTAGTATATCCTAGAGCATGTTAAGTTAATATCCACAACCTTGAAAAAACATAGTACTAACATATTTTATCAAATAATTCAGCTAGATTAATAATTTCAGCTTTGATTCTCCATATGACATTTCTTTTCATTCTAATCTAACTTAGATCTGATAGGTCTTCTTGTTTTTATCCAGAGATATCATCAAGCTCCACTCCAGACAGGATCTAATATTTCTAAGGTATATTGTAGGAAGGCCATATTTGCTGAGTGTTGCCCTTGGGAAAGATAAATAACCTAGAAAGACAGAGGTGATATTCTTTTATATCTGCAGGCTAATTTACAAAGGATGAGTGTTTTATTTCACTTCATTCACACTAAATTACAAGTTCCTTTCAGTGGACAGATGCATAAAATCTATGCTATATCAATTGAACTCATTCAATGGACAGATACAAGCGACACAGTGCCACAACTAATGATATCATAATAAAGATTTGACTAACAATTTGTATTGTACGATTATCAGTCCATAGTTGGTGAGACAAGGTTTCAAGCTAATAATCAACAAACTAAAAATTCAAAGTTATGCAATTTTAAATATAAGTATGCATGACCACCGGCTCGAAATCTCAGTATAGCATCTGATAAACGAGTAAACGACCTAAATGTTCCAAACAGAATTAAATGGAACTACACTCACGCTGATTTTAGTTCAGTTATCGATGAAAGAGAAAGCATACCGTTTATAAATTATAAACTAGTGATTAGATAAAGATCGATCAAGCTCTAAACAATATGTAACTGAACAGAATTGTGTCACTTGCAGCTTTAGGAAAAGTATAAACGACAATGCGCGCAGTGCAGTGAGCAGATCGCAGAAGTCCAACACTTGAGAAGAGCAGTTAGGATAAAAAAAATTGATCAGATCGAACAACAGAATTGAGGAGCAAACGGCAGCAATTAAGGTTCAGCTATAGCGTACCAGCTGGGCGGAGGATGAGGCTGCTAAGAACTCTTCGTTAATAGAGAGGCCGCGCTTCTCAATGGTGGATCGGAGATTCCGGCGGGCGTGAGGGGTATTCTCGGAATAAAAGGAGGAAATGGTGTTGAGTGAGGCGAGAAGATCAGGACTGTCAGTGCGAGTCTCTAGCACCTTCTTCAGCTTCCGTGACAGCCCCGGCGCTAACGCGGTGGCGGTCCCCATTCTCTCTCCCTCTCCTCTCTCTAGGATTCCGGCAGCTTACGAATACATGAAGATGTTTCAGCGAAAACGAAGACTGGAGTTGGATGGGTAAGTTGGAACAAATGTACAACTTATTTAAAAAACGTACAACACGTGCTATAAGACGAACTGGGTAACTTTGAATAGGATACCCGACCCAGTAATTATTAATAAATTTGGGCTTCCGGCCCATATTGAATGTCCAAATTATTAGCCTATATCGAAAGTTAAGAATTGGAAACTCTATCATTAGAGGGCTCAAATATCATACTAGCTCCGTCCTTTAAAAATAGCACATCTTGAAACGGCAGAGGCATTAATACACAATTAGTAAAGTAGAATAAAGAATGAGAGAATGTAGTGAAAATAATATTAGTAGATTTGGGCCCACAATATTGATGGTATTTAGTTGTTTAAAAGTTTCCTTATTTAGTACTCCACTATTTAATTTAAGGGACGATCCAAAATGATAAAACTAGTACAGTAGTACTCCCTACGTCCCATTCAAGATGGCCACATTTCTTTTTTTATTTATCTCAATCAAGATGTCAACTTTCCAATTTTGGAAATAACCTCCTCTCTCCTTTCTCCTCATCAAAATATTTAACTACCTTTTTCCTTTCTACTTTATTTCATCTAACAACACTTCCTAAAATCCCGTGCCACTCAAGAATATGGTCATCTTGAGTGGGACGGAGAGAGTATATTTTTATGGGATGGGGCAATTCTATGAACTAGCATCACAATTCCTTATTGTTAAATCTCATGGTACAATCCATTATCCATGACACTCAGTTCCACATTCAACTATATCTTCGTCCTCATATCATCATGTAAGCAGCAAAAATGCGGGTACATTGTAATAGTAGAATTTAGGTTTGTTTCTATGATTGGGCAAAAAAATACAATAAAGTTTCACAATTTTTTATAAAAATACGTACCCCATATGATTTAGCTCCTTTGTGATATAGCTGGTTGATAACAGTTTATATGATAGAGATGGAACATGCAAGCAATTCAAAAAATTCAAGGTAGGATAAAATTTTACTGATCTTTAATAAAATATTCAAAATCTTTTAAAATCACCTTTTTATGAAACTAAACTTATAATCCTAGCTACCAATGCAAATGGATTTTCTCTAGTCAAATGCAAATGGTTTTTCAATTGTTATTCATTTACAACATCGAATTACACTTTGTAATGCATGTACCAATAAATTTATTGCATATTCCCATGCAGGAATTCATGTTGATATTACTATCTATTTATAGGAAAAATACGTTAATTAAACCGTCTCAATTATCGGTTGTGGCATCTCGTAATAGGCCTATAGAACAACTAGACAACTCGTAAATTAATATTGTAAAAAAGAAAAGAGTAGTGCTAAATGGCCATAATGTGGCTGGCCATAAAAATAAAATATTGTTACCTTTAATGCTTATTTACTTGGATTTAGTTCATCTTAAAAGTAATAATTATCTAAGACTAATTTACCCTTTGTCCTGAAATAATACACATAAAAGACTAAGTCGTCAAATCATCTTGAAACTTTGAATATGTAGCTCATTTTCGTTTCTTATGTTAGATATCCACTCAGTTTTTTTAAACTTTAATTTATTATTTTATATTTTATAATTTAATTGTTTAATATCTATAACTACTTTTAAATCAGAATATATGAATATCTTTATGATTTTATTAATTTATTAATTGTTTGGTATGTATATTGACCAAAATATCCTATTATGGCCGGTCATAATGTGGCCACTTAGCATTTCCCACAAGAAAATGAGAAACACCATGATGCAAATCATTTGTCTCTCTCTTACTCATTGTTGTCATGCCTCGAGAAGTTGCGAGTGCATGCGACGTCTCACAATGACAGAGAATTATTTTCCAAGCCACACTCCCTACCAATGCCAAACAATGAGAAGTGCATTGTAAATTTGGTAGTGAAGATCTCAAGAGTCATTTCCTTAATCCCAATCAAGAATATGTGTATGAGATTTGCAAAGGCTCTGTGCAGAAGACACTAAGGTGCTTGTTAAGATGTGGAAATAAGCAAAAACATTTCGATGCATTTATAGATTCACCAATCAATAGCCCTGTTCTCGAATCTAAGTGGTCAACAAGAGTTAGTGGGGTCCACCTAGAAGACTCGGCTGGAAAAGAGAGTTTTCTTTTTTGGGATTAGATTGATGAATGTATAATAAAATAAATTACTAATACTCCTATAATAATGAAAATCATTAATGACGTATTATATTATTTAATATTTAAATAGTTGTACTACTTCCTTTTTTCTTTTCCTAATGCATTTTGTCATTTAAGATTATACTTTTGTTATACTATTTCCTTTTCTTTTTGGTTATTTAATATTCTCTTTATCCCATAAAAATATGTGCAATTTCTATTTTCATTCGTCACATAAAATATGAGCATTTACATTTATGAAAAGTTGTGTCAATTCATTACTCATATACATTAATTTATTTACAACTTATACCACTATAGCCTACCATTACAATTTATTAAACATTAATAATATTTGTGGATTTTACTATCTACTAACGCTACTTTAACTACTCTTCTCATTCTCTCTATTACTTTACCAATTGTTCATTAATTCTCATGTCATTTCAAATGTCCATATTTTTATGGGACGGAGGGAATAAATTAAACAATTAGATCCAATTTAGTAGCTAGGTTGAGATTAGTTTAGCTAGCTAATTTTGATTGGTTATACTAACACTAATTTTGAGATTATAGGTAGAAATTATGTTAAGTTAGTTAATTTTGGATGGTTAAACTAACATTAATAATGTTTGATGAATTAAATAAGTAAAGGAAATACATTAATTTCTTGTTAGGTAAATAGTCATGGGACAATATTCCCTTACTAAAATTAATTATTCACCAAAGTAACATAGTAGTTGATGCAAATATTAATATAGGGATGTATATGGTGGGTTGTTTTTGTTGGGTTACAAATCCATCCCACATCGGGTGAGGGAGGGAAGTTGGAAGGTGTATATAATTCATGTCCAACCCCAATTAGTTTGAGGCCTTTTGGGATTGACCCAAAAACAAATCCGTGCGGGCTTGACCCAAAGCGGACAATATCAAACTAATGTTGCAGTCGACGATCCTAACAAGTGGTATCAAAGCCCAGGTGGCTATGGGTTGTGCCTGGATGAGCCCCGGTTAGGGTCGGGCCCTGAATGACTCGGGTTAGAGTCGGGCCCAGGATGACCCAGGGGCCAGGGCTGGAACGACCCATGTTCGTGTCGACTGCGTTCCCGATGTGGTCTCGGTTTGAGGGGAGGTTTGTTGGGTTACACACTCATCCCACATCGGGTGAGGGAGGGAAGTTGGAAGGTGTATATAATTCCTGTCCAACCCCAATTAGTTTGAGGCCTTTTGGGAGTGACCCAAAAACAAATCCGTGCGGGCTTGACCCAAAGCGGACAATATCAAACTAATGTTGCAGTCGACGATCCTAACAGTTTTATGTACTAAACTAGTTTTAAACACTAAACTCCAAATACATTATTATAAAACAATGCGGAGTTTATTACTCCTTTCGTTCCGTTTTAGGAGTCCCGGTTGAGTCGGACACATGTTTTAAGAAAGTGTTTGAGTGTGTAATAAATAGATGTCGAGACTCACTTTTAATTGAGTGTGTAATAAATAAATGTTGTAGTGGATGTTGGGACCCGCTCTTAACACTTTTTTACTTACTTTGTAGGCATTTTTTTATTAATATATCCCAACCGGGACTCCTAAAGCGGGACGCCCGAAATTGATCAACCGGGACTCCTAAAGCAGGACGGAGGGAGTACAACTTTATTTGTAGTTCATTATAGAGAATGCAAAGATTTAAAACAATGACATCATCTAGCATAATTTAAAAATCTGAAGTTCATTACCAGTTTTGTTATTAGTTCATTATAATGAACTTCAGGTTGTCTTATAATGATGTTATTCAGCGTTTAAGGTTTAAGACTGGTTTGGTATTGATGACAGTCTTGTATATGCTTATGCAAAATACTAGTTTACTAAAACACAAAACCAATTTCAGTCCTTCGATTTCGTCCATCTAATGGCAAAAATAACTGCCACATGTAATTAATTAAAATATTGAAAAAAACGAAAAGGTTAGTATTGGAAGTCCATATTACAGCAGTTTTTACCGTACCTAAAATCACGCCACTTTATCAAGCCACATTGAATAGTCAATCTTTAATTTATTTAATTAAATCTATAAAGATTTACAATATATTAATTTGATTTCTCATCAAAATATTTACCATAAATGTCGCACACATTTTTATTTGTTTTCATGGAGAGGAAACATCTTTTTTGGTCCACGAACTTTGTCAAAGTATCATTTTAGGTCCGTGAACTTTGAAAATATCATTTGAGGTCCGTCAACTATGAGTTAATATCAATCAAAGTACTTTTTTACTATTTCCAAGTTTTTCTGGATGAAAATACCCTCAATAATTTGAAAGGTACATATTTTTAATAACTTATCACGTACTCATATTTTTATAAATATCTTTACTTATATATTTTTGACGAATTTTTTAAATGTAATTTGACCTTCAATATTATCACTTAATTTTGTGACATGCAAGAAAAGTTCCTTCTTCAACCTTTTATAGTAAAGAATTTTAAAATATTTTTAAGGTATGGATACTCGTAAAAATTAATGTTACAGTCAATAGACGATACTTGAATATTGATATACACATATGTATTGACGGTCATTTTCAAATCTCGCATAACATAATGGGATACGATGAGATAGAAACAAAGACAGGAACAAGATCCCTACTCTTAACGGTTTTTCATTTTTCATAATTGTATAGAATTTTTGTATTCGTCATTCATATTTATGAATCGTTCATTAGAATCAACATTCTGTATATAAATCTATCGGGATCAAGAAGTTATCAAAAATTTTGTTTAAAACTTTTAGTTCTTGTCAATATTCAGGTATCGTCTGTTGATTGTGACATTAACTTTTACGAGTATCCATACCTCAAAAATATTTTAAAATTTTTTATTTATAAAAAGTTGAAGAAGGAACTTTTCTTGCATGTCACAAAATTAAGTGATAATATTGAAGGTAAAATTATATTTAGAAAATTCGTCAAAAATACATAGTAAAGATATTTATAAAAAATATGAGTATGTGAAAAGTTTATTAAAAAAAATGTACCATTCAAGGTATTGAGGGTATTTTTGTCCAAAAAAACTTGAAAATTGTAAAAAAGTACTTCGATTGATATTAACTCATAGTTGACGAACCTCAAATGATATTTTCAAAGTTCACGGACCTAAAATGATACTTTGACAAAGTTCGTGAACAAAAAAAGATGTTCCCGCGGGTACCCGTTTCGATACCCCTAGTAATTTAAATACTATCTATACCTATTTTACGATATAGTAGTACTTTTTCTTAACTAAGTTTATTTTGCACTCTATTCGTGTATGATATATTTTATTATAGTTTTAATAATAATTTCATCATAATATCCATTATTTAGTTAGTGCTTACTTATTTATCACGTGCATCCATTTCAGTGCACATAACTATCCATTATTTGTACCGCAAATGTCCATTCTATATACTCCTATTTGGTTGTGGACTTGTGACAATTGTTGCTTTCACCAATTGATAAATGGTACTGACCTATCTCATAACACATTTTGTACTTTCACATGGTGGGGAAGAGAGAATAGAATTATTTGGCTGCGATTAAGTGTTGTACATTTTCTACTTGCACATTTTCGTTTATTCATCATATTGTCGATAGAATTATTTGGCTGCGATTAAGTGTTGTACATTTTCTACTTGCACATTTTCGTTTATTCATCATATTGTCTGTACATTTTCTACTTGCACATTTTCGTTTATTCATCATATTGTCTGTTGGAAACGTGTAAAATATGGAGGATTTTGGAGGCTTTTCACATGGATAGATCTATGGCCTTTCAACTTGTGTAACCTCTAATTTCTTTATATTTATCTTGAATGCCAAGCTTTTCAAGTACCATCCTCTATCCTATAAATAGGTGGATTTGAGGGATATGAAACACACCAACAAATCATTCTTTCTTCTCTCTAGCTCAAGCATTCTAGTTCGCATTAGGAGCATTGCATTGCTCGGTTCTCGCCTCCAATTCAAGTTCGCCAGAGCCTACGAGTTTGAGGTGCTTCAACTCGGTAGGAGGAAAGTCGTTTCATCTTTGGGAACGTTGCGCCAATCCGTGAGCACTAGCCGGGGCGTATCTCGTCTTGCGGAGAGAGGGATACCTCGACTCAACCTAAAGAAGGCTATAGTTTGCATCTTGTTCCTTTTATTGTATTTACTTTGTTTTATTTACCTTCTAGTTTTGGTTCTTTTGTAATAGCAAGAGTTTGCCCGTGTGAAAGGCTACAATATTTCCAACAATCGCAAGACGAGATATTGTACTCTTGCTGAAATCATGTCGATACGCTATGAAGTGGTTAATTCCTTGAGATCTATTCTCTTGAGAATGGTGTTTATCGTTTGTCATCTGACAAGCAAGACCAATTTAGACTTGTTAGTAGTAATTGGGATGCATATGTTATTGCATATACCAATGCACATATGGTTCAATGTAATTGTGTACTTATTAATGGAGACAATATTGTGCAAATTATTTGAACGTGTTGTTATAAACAACAAAGATCACGAGGTGGTCGCAATGGTCTCCGACGTGGACCATGGTAATAATCCAAATGAATGGTTTGTTGATACTGGTGCCACATGTCATGTTTGCTCCGAGAGAAGCGTTTTTTCTACTTACAAATCTGTTGGAGATAGAAAAGTACGTATGGGAAACCAAGCCTCTTCTAAGGTGGTTGGTGTGGGTAATGTGTTCCTAAAATTAGGATCAGGAAAGGTTCTTACCCTTAAGGATGTGCTGCATGTCCCAGACATCCGAAATAATTTGGAGTCAGGCTCACTTCTAGTAAATCATGGATTTTCACTAGAATTTGAGTGTTAAAATGTTATATTGACCAAGTATGAAAAGTTCATAGGTGAAGGTCACCTAGTGAATGGGCTTTTTGAGCTGACCGTTACGGTCATTCACTGTGCAAAATGAATAAGCAATAAGGAAGATGTCACATCCTCTTATTTTCTTGAAAGCTCTGATTTATGGCATAATAGACTGCGACATGTAAATCTAAATGCTATAAAAAGATTAGTGAATCTTGATTTACTAAAAGTTCACGAGCACAAAAGAAATGTAAAGTCTGTGTTGAAGCAAAAATGACCAAGCTACCGTTTCGCTCAGTAGAACGGAGCACAGAACCTCTAGAGTTAATCCATACAGACATATGTGATTTAAAATTTGTGCAAACTAGAGGTGGTAAAAAGTACTTCATCACATTTATAGATGATTGCACAAGGTATTGTTACCTTTACTTATTAAGACGTAAAGATGAGGCAATTGAAGTATTTAAAGACTTCAAAAATGAAGCCGAAAATCAACTTAATTGTCGAATTAAGTGTGTTCGAAGTGATAGAGGTGGTGAGTATGTAGCCCCGTTTGCAGAATTATGTCATGCAAGTGGTATAATTCACCAAACAACGGCTCCATATTCTCCCCAGTCAAATGGAGTTGCTGAACGAAAAAATCGAACACTTAAAGAGATTATGAATGCTCTGTTGATTAATTCGGGTTTATCCCAGAACATGTGGGGGGGGGAGGCTGTGTTAACATCGAATCATATCCTGAACAAAATTCCACTAAAAAATAGGGATGTGACTCCTTATGAATTGTGGAAGGGAAAGAAACCTTCATATACATACCTCAAAGTGTGGGGGTGTTTAGCAAAGGTACAAGTGCCTCCTCCAAAACAAGTTGCAATTGACCCTAAAACAGTTGATTGTATCTTTATTAGATATGCATTGAACAGCAGCGCATGTCGCTTTTTAGTTCATAAGTCAGCTATACCTGATGTAGCTGAAGGAACGATAATTGAATCTAGGAATGCTGTATTCTTTGAGAATGTGTTTCCTTGCAAGAAGCAAGATGATCGTTCTAGTGATAGAATGGTGGATGAAGCCACTAGTTCTAATTCTCCAAAAAGGACGAGGTCAAGCCCTGAGGATATAGAACCAAGACGTGGTAAAAGAGTTAGAGTTGCTAAGACTTTTGGTCTAGACTTCATAACTTTCATGTTGGATGGTAAACCAAAGTCATTGCCGGAGCTTTGTCTGGCTCAGACGCAGTGTGCTGGCAAGAAGCTATCAATAGTGAAATTGAATCCATCATAAGAAATAACACTTGGGTGTTAGTAGACTTGCCTGAAGGCTGTAAGGCTTTAGGGTGCAAGTGCATTCTGAAAAAGAAATATAAGCCCGATGGTACTATAGATAAGTACAAAGCTCGCCTAGTTGTACAAGGCTTTAAGCAGAAAGAAGGGTATGACTTTTTTGTTACCTATTCACCTGTTACGAGAATCACTTCCATCCGGGTGCTTCTTGCGATTGTTGCTTTGCACAATCTTGAGATTCACCAAATGGATGTGAAAACTGCGTTTCTGAATGGTGATCTGGAAGAAGAAATATATATGGAACAACCCGAAGGGTTTGTTGTGCCTGGGCAAGAGCGTAAAGTATGCAAACTGGTAAAGTCATTATATGGGTTGAAGCAAGCACCGTTACAATGGCATTTGAAATTTGACAACGTAATGTTGGCAAATGGATTCACTATTAATGCGTGTGATAATTGTGTTTACGTTAAGAACACAGATAACGAGTTTGTTATTGTGTGTCTGTATGTTGATGATATGTTGATAATGGGTAGCAATAGTGCCATTATTAACGAGATAAAAAACATGTTGAAAAGAAATTTCGATATGAAAGATATGGGTCTAGATGATGTGATTCTCGGAATCAAAATATTGAGTACTAATGAGGGAATTGCCTTAACGCAATCTCATTATGTTGAGAAAATGCTTAAGAAATTCAACTCGTTTGATTGTAAGCCAGCAAAGACTCCTTTGGAGCTCAATGTCCATCTGAGCAAGAATATGAGTGATTATGTTGCTCAAGAAGAGTATGCAAAGGTCATAGGAAGTTTGATGTTTATCACAAACTGTACTCGACCTGATCTTGCTTGTCCTGTAAACAAGTTGAGCCGATTTACGAGCAACCCAAGCAAGGAACATTGGAAAGCTTTGTGTAGAGTTTTGAGATACTTGAAGTATACTATTAACTTTGGGTTGCATTACACAAGATATCCCAAAGTACTTGAAGGGTACTGTGATGCAAATTGGATCTTTGATTCAAAAGACTCATTTTCGACAAGTGGGTATGTGTTCACTATGGGGGTGGTGCTGTCTCGTGGAAATCAACGAAACATACGTGTATTGCTCGTTCCACCATGGAATCTGAGTTTATCGTATTGGATAAAGCAAGGGAAGAAGCCGAGTAGCTCAGAATTTTTCTAGAATGTATTCCATGTTGGAAGAAGCCAGTGCCCGCAGTATTGATACACTGTGATAGCAAAGCAGCTATAGGTAGAGCACAAAGTGACTTTTATAATGGTAAGTCTCGACATATTAGTCGGCGACATAATACCGTAAGGCAGTTGATCACAAGTGGCATTATCTCAGTTGACTACGTAAAGTCAGTGGATAACTTAGCAGATCCGTTAACGAAAGGTTTCAACCGTGATCAAATGCATAAATTGCTAAAAGGAATGATACTGAAAACCACATCTTAAAAAGATGATTATAGTGGTAATCCAATCATACGATTGGAGATCCCATTGGCTTGGTTCAATGGGAAAACGAAGCTATATGAATCTAGCTATAACACTTGGAAGATTTTAATCTTCGCCCATTCTTTAGAAAGCATTGAGTGTTGTAACCTACACGTGGTAAGAGGTTAAGTCTTTTGACTTTTAATGATTCTTGAAATCTCAAGGAGATGCATATGGCAAGATACTCATGAAAGAATCACCTATGTAAGTGAAAAGTGAGGCCACTTCGTGTGTATGAGTCACTTATGAATTCCAAAGAGGTGTTCCACGGCCGAAACGGACACAAACGTGAGAACTGATGGAGTTGAGACAATATTGTGTTGATGTTATTGACTAGGCATACACCAAGGAGGAACAGTTCAAGGCATCGCGTCCACTAGCCCGCCGGTATGTCCGATAGTGTTGACTATGGAAGGTTCAAAACCACAAGTTACCTCTCCAAATACAGTATCGTTTCTCGAGAACTGAGCAAAAGAGCCTGCATACATGCATACATGTCTGGTGTTGGTTTTAACTTGCAGCGCTTTAACCAATGTGGGGGATTGTTGGAAACGTGTAAAACATGGAGGATTTTGGAGGCTTTTCACATGGACTAGACCTATGGCCTTTCAACTTGTGTAACCTCTAATTTCTTTATGGTGTATCTTGAATGCCAAGCTTTTCAAGTACCATCCTCTACCCTATAAATAAGTGGATTTGAGGGATATGAAACACACCAACAAATCATTCTTTCTTCTCTCTAGCTCAAGCATTCTAGTTCGCATTAGGAGCATTGCATTGCTCGGTTCTCGCCTCCAATTCAAGTTCGTCGGAGCCTACGAGTTTGAGGTGCTTCAACTCGGTAGGAGGAAAGTCGTTTCATCTTTGGGGACGTTGCACCAATCCGTGAGCACTAGCCGGGGCGTATCTCGTCTTGCAGAGAGAGAGATACCTCGACTCGACCTAAAGAAGACTATAGTTTGCATCTTGTTCCTTTTATTGTATTTACTTTATTTTATTTACCTTCTAGTTTTGGTTCTTTTGTAATAGCAAGAGTTTACCTATGTAAAAGGCTATAATATTTCCAACATTGTCTCCCTCCGCTGTGATGAAAAGTGGAATATACATTCCACTGACTTTCCGTATCCACTTTGCTTTAATAATGAAACTGGGGAAAACAAAAATTATGTGTTTCATCCTCTAGTAATAAATTGTCCAAGATCTATATGGCTATGTGATCTATCTTGAATGAGACATAAGGTCTGTAACAATAAATCTCATGTCCACCAGTGTAGATAATAATTGCACGTATAATTGTGCATGCAAATAATTCGAACTCCCAAAACATACACCAAATCCCTACTTATTAGTGAAGACGTAGAGATTTAACCCCAATTAATTAAACTTAATCAAGACTTCCACAAATCAATAAGCTTTCCCATCGCAGCAACAGACTCACCTCCCTCCTCCATCGCCGCCCTCGCCTCCTTCCTCTTGTCCTCCAACACCTTCCTCACACTCACACCCTCCATTAACTCCCTCACTCCCCTCTCCACCTCCTCCGCCGCCACCAGCCCCCCCTCCCCCTCCTCCACCCCCACCGCCACCCCCAGCCCCTCCACCATCACCACCCTATTGAAATGCTGCTCCGCGTAGAGCGGCCACGTGGCCATCGGCACGCCCTCCCACACCGCCTCCAGAGCTGAGTTCCACCCACAGTGCGTCACGAACCCTCCCACCGCCGCGTGGCTCAAAACCGCCACCTGCGGGGCCCACACCTTCACCACCATCCCCCTCTCCCTCGTCCTGTCTACGAACCCGGGCGGCAGGAGAGCATCCAAGTCCGGCTCCGGAGGCGGTAGGAACATTTTGGATTTGTCCTCCGGCGGCGGCGACCGGACCACCCACAGGAATCTGTGGCCGCTTCTCTCTAAACCCTCAGCTATCTCTTTTAATTGAGATGCTGAGACTAAACCTAGACTGCCGAAGCATATGTAGACGACGCTTTTGCTAGGCTGTTTGTCGAGCCATTTTAGGCAGCTGTGTTCGCCGGCGGTGTCTCTGTCTTGGGCCGCTAGGAGCGGCCCCACGCAGAATATTGGCGGGGCGCGGCCGGCGTTGTTGCATTTTCCTTCACGAATTGCTGCGAGTGGCCTAGGTTCTAGACTCTCGAACGTGTTGATGAGTATCCCGGCTGAATCGGGCATGTGGTCGGAGACGTTGAGGAAGTTCCGGTAGTCGGACGATGTTCGATCAAGAAGCGGCCTTACCTGTTGGCAAATGAAAAGAAAGGAAAATAAAATTATAACATCTCACGTCAGTGTAAAAAAGAAAATTTCGCTAGCTGATATAATTGTATATCTAGAATGAAACTGAAAAATACATTGATCTAGCGCGTATTGGGGTATGTGTAGGTTTTAAATAAAATACTTTATCTGTCCCACGAAAATAAGGACTTTGGGGACGATGCGAATTTTAATGTCAAATTGATAAAGTATGAGAGGTATAAAATAAAAAAGTGATTAGAATATTATTAATGAAGAATATGTCCACCTTATAAGAGAGAACTTACCAAAGATGAAGACGATTATTTTTGTGTGATAGAACTAAAATGGACTAAGAAGACTATTTTTTTCAGAACAGGGAATATAACAATATTTTCTTATTGGTACAAAGACAAACTCCACCTGGCTAATTTAAGTGATCGAGTAATATATCGAATTGAAATTATATAATATTGCCATAGCAAAATATAAGGATTTTAAAATTTGGCATATTTGATCGATAGTGGGCTGATCCAAGTATATTAGAAAAAAAATCTTCTTAAAAAGTTTGAGAAAGAGTATTGGCAAATTAAACAAAATAATTATTATAATAATATCATTACCATGTCGGTGGCCAGCACCGGAGGTACGCCGGGAACATCCAAAAGCGTGTTTTTCATGTCTTTGAAGCTCTGGGTGGTGGTTCTGTCAATCTCCGGCAGGTGCAAAAGAAGCGAAGTGAAGTGAGCTCCGGATGTGAGGAAGTAGTAGGTAGGGATCCCGAGCTTGGCGGCGATCGGCAGCGCTGTGGTGCAGAAGAAGTCGATGATGAAGGCGGAGACGGTGGAGGAGGCAGACACGGTTTCGAGCGCGTGGAGCACGTGGGGGTTGTGGCGGTCGAGGGCTTCGAAGAGAATCGCCTCGACCGAAGGGAACGCGTCGAGATCGAGGGACACGGCGGGCAAGTGGTGGAAGGTGATGGAAGGCACGGTTGCGGAGATGTGGGCGATGTAGTGGAGCGTGGAGCCGCTGCGGAAGGGCGGGGGCATCGTGAGGATGGTGATGGAGAAGGATCGGTGGTGGCGGAGGATGAATTTTCCGAGCTCCACCATGGAGATGAGATGTCCCATTCCCGGAGATGGATAGAGCACGATAGTTCTTTCCATTACTCAAAGTGATAGCTGTGTATGTGGCTATTTGGGGCAAATGCTATTTTCTTTTATGCTGAGGATAAGATCCGGCCCACTTTTTCGACTTGTTCTATGGCAAAAGTACAACACTTACAGCTATGCTCTTCCGCAAGAACGAGCATAATTCAATTTAAAATTCAATTAAACAAAAACATTTCCATAATATTAAAATTCATTAAAAAACTTAAATAATATTACAAATGAGAAATAAAATAAAAACGACATAATTAAAATCCTAAAAATTAAAAAGTACATAATTAAAATCCTAAAAATTAAAAAATACATAATTAAACTCCTAATAATTAAAAAGTACATAATTAAAAGCTAAAAATACCCCGTGGAAGACTACTCATTCGGCAACACTACCCCCAATTGTCTTTGGAGGCCCAATATCATGGCCTCATGCGATCGAAGTTTTGAGGGGGTCATAGTTGACCTATCGGCCATATTGAGTTGGGCCAAGAGGGTCCTCAACGAGTTGGTGGGGGGTGGAGGTGGCGCATATGGAACGGGAACGGGAACGGGAGCGGGTTCGGGAGCATTGGCGGTTGCAGCCGCCGCCTTCTTCCTTCCTTGTGGTCGGCGTTGGGAACCGCTCGGGCCGGCGTCAGGGCTACCCAAGTTAGCTCCGGCGAGTTGGCTAGCCAAATCTTCAGAGCCGGCGTCGGATAGAGATACCGACCTTGACCGTTTGGAGGAGCCGCTAGAGGAGGATGTTATGCCTCCCCTATACTCAGGAGCGGATCTACATGCACTAATAGAGGGGCAATTGCCCCACCTCATATTTTCACATTCATGTAGATATTACATATTTTTAAATTTATTTCTTTCAATTTCTTACTAAATGCCCCTCCTCAAATTCTAAAAAAAGTTTCGTATGTAATTTTGCTCCTCTTCTTACAAATTCCTGGCTTCGCCCCTGCCTATACTTCAAGTGCGTCCGCGTCTCCTGTCAAATGTTGAGGTACTTGAACGGCTTGTAGTTCATGGATTGGTAGGTGCTCATCGCGGCAGTGATGATGTCGACCTCGCTCCGGCCGCTCCCCGTCGACCGCTCTTCCTGGAGGAAATAGCCATTGAACTTGCCAATTTCTTCGTTGGCTCGGTAGATGGCTTTGCGCACCATACTCTCGTTGCGCTCGATTGTTCCCGGCAGCCGGTTTATCAACATTATATTGAGATTTTGCATACACTATATTGATGGTTTTTTGTATTTGTTGATAAAATCTGTTTATCAACATGTACAAAAATTGAAATATAATTTATCAAATTTCATCACCTGAATATCGTCGGAACATATGCAATTGAGATCTCGTTAGAATCCTTATTTAATTATCTTTAATATGATATATTTTTTGTGAAAAAATAATTTAAATCGAGAGAGTTACGTAAATTTAAAGTTTTAAGATGATTTTGATGATAGGGAATTGATATTAATAACCTTTAAATTTATTTAATAATTTTTTAATTTAAAATATAATACATATGACATTATTTTAATCACTGGATCTCCTAATCTAATGGCTAAAATTTGATCTTAGTTTGTGATTGCTAATTAGCAATTGATCACTCCTCCAATATGTACATTAATATTATTCAAACGAAATATGCTATCAACTATAATTAAAAATAGTTAAACATTAACATTTAGTTATATTAATTAATAAATCTTATTATATTATTTTATTTTATTTAAGATATTGATAAAATATCATGGGTTAGTGTGTAATTTAGATAAAATATATAGGTATGGTTGAAAAGTATAAAAAGAATTAATGGATAAGGAATATTCTTTTAAGTTTGAGTTTAGTGTAAATGGTTGGAGCAAAATCAATTTTTAATGTGACATTTATAATAAAAATGAGTTTAGATTTAGTGTAATGGTTGGAGATGATCTTACATGTAAGACATGTGCTACGAAATGATTTTACAATGAGTTGTTGAATTGTTTCGGAATGATTTTACAATGAGTTGTTGACTTGTTTCCCTAAACCTTTACGGAAATGATTTTACAATGAGTTGTTGACTTGTTTCCCTAAACCTTTAATATTTCCTTAATTGGTAAAATACGGAGAATATTAAAGAGAACATTTTTATGAAATTTGTAAACCTAAGGGCACGACTCTTCCACGTATTTTCTGTTTAGGAGTATTAACGTGTTGGGTAGAATGTATGGTGGGTGTGTTCTCTACTGTGACTAGGCAGTTGGAAGTAATTTTTTTTTGAAGTAGATCACATGCTCTATAATAATTGAATTACATTATTTCACTCCAAGGCATCAAAAATGGAAAAAACCATTGTTCTCTACGCTGCGGCGGAGCATTTGAACCCCACGGTAGCTCTAGCCACTTTCATCTCCACACACTACCCCACCCTCCCCATCACAACAATCAGCACCGCCGACTCCTCTGCCGTCGCCTCCACCCCTCCCTCCGTCACATACCGCCGCCTCCCCGACCTCGCACCACTCCAAACACCAATTAAAAACCACGTCGAGTCATTCTTCGAACCTCCCGCCTCCACAACCCAAACCTCCGCGCCGCCCTCGAAGAAATCTCCAAAAAATCGGAAATTGCAGCTCTTGTTCTCGACTTCTTCTGCAACGCCGCGTGCCAAGTCTCGGCCGCCCTCGGCGTTCCCCACTCACTTCTACGACACCACCGGTTCACACGGGGTGGCAGTGTTTTTGAACATCCCTACCTGGATTGAGACTGTTGATGCAGACATCGGAGATATGAACGAATACCTTCACTTCCCCGGCGGTCCCAGTATTCACTCATCAGATATAATGTTTTTCCGGGGGAGTAATGTGTATAAGCATGTTTTGGAAACTGCGAATAACATGAGGAAATCTTGTGGAATCCTTACTAATAGATTTGACGGAATCGAACTCAGACCTAAACAAGCCATAGAAAAGGGCCTCTGCGTCCCCAGCGGGGTAACTCCGCCGCTTTACTTAGTCGGCCCGCAGATTCCGAAACTCAATCCAGTTGGAGACCATGACTGTCTTCGCTGGCTCGATGCACAGCCGAGAGAAACCGTCGTCTTCCTCTGCTTCGGGAGGAGGGGTTTGATAAACGTAACCATGAAAGTGATAAGCATGTGAATGTGAATAGTATCATTGAAGTAAACAGAAAGAAGATAACTTGTATAGCTTTGAATATGTTTTTCTCTCGCTTTACAGCGGCTCATTTTATCACTATATATACTATACTATGGAAGCACCTAGAACCAACATTAAACCCTAGATCAGCTACACAACAAACTGACTACAAGACAATGCAGCTCAACTGAAATACTGCCTGTGGTCTTCATTACCCGTACTGTATTGCAAGGGCTCTAGTTATTGCTGCACTCCCTTTCAACAGACAATCTTTCCACGTAGGATGGAACTGTTGTGACCTCCTATCATCCATATCAGCAGCCCAGTCCGAATCAGAAAAAGTTACCAATGCAAAATCAGATTTTTGAACATGAAGTCCATAGTCTGCAGTCCCACTCAAGTATCTCAAGATCCTTTTGACAACCTTCCAGTGTGTATCAAGGGGCAATGCCATGAACTGGCTAACTTTATTTACACAAAAACTTATTTCAGGTCTTGTAATGGTTGCATATTGCAATGCACCTACAGTGCTTCTGTAGAGCTTCCCATCTTTGAAAGGATCTCCCTCATTCTTGGATAACTTGAGGTTAGTCAGCATAGGAGTAGGAAAGGGTTTAGAATCTTGCATTTCAACTTTGTTGAGAAGTTCCTTGATGTATGCACCTTGGCTTAAGTGAAGACCACCTTGAGCAATTCTGACAACCTCAACACCAAGGAATTGTTTGACTTCCCCTAGATCCTTCAAAGAGAATTGTGCACTGAGATGATTGATAATATTTTTTATGGCAGAAGAGGATGATCCAGTAATGAGCATGTCATCAACATATATAACGAGATAGGTGATCTCCTTTCCACATATTCTATAAAATAGGGAAGTATCTGCTCTAGATTGGGTAAAGCCAAGGGACAAGAGGGCAGACTGGATTGTCAAAAACCAGGATCTTGAAGCTTGCTTCAAGCCATAGATTACTTTATTCAATTTGCAGACAAGTGTAGAATCACCCTGCTCAAAACCCAAAGGCTGTCTCATGTAAATCTCTTCTTCAAGGTCGCCATGCAAAAAGGTATTGTTGACATCTAGGTGAGTTATATTCCAACCAGATGAAACAGCAATAGATAGAATAAGCCGGATAGTAGCTGGTTTAACTACTGGACTGAAAGTCTCAGTAAAGTCAAAACCGGGCTCCTGAGAAAATCCTTGAGCCACCAACCTTGCTTTGTGCCTAGCAATGCTCCCATCGGCATGCTTCTTCAATTTGAAAACCCAAGTGTTCCCAATCAGATTCTTTCCCGGAGGTAGCTGAGTTAAAATCCAAGTTTTATTTCTTAGCAAGGCCAAGAATTCCTCAAGCATTGCAGCCTTCCATACTGGAATTAGAATAGCCTCTAAAGTTGTTCTTGGAATGCAGTGAAAGGAAATGGTGAAAGCTTTAGGTTTAAAGATTCATGCCTTTCCCCTAGTTACCATCTGATGACAAGGCTGAGGTGGAGCAGGGGGAGCAGGAGTAGGAGAAGTAACTGGTGAAATGAGTTCATCAGAAGATGAAGAAGAGTTGGGGATGCTTTGGATATGAGATACTGCTGGGGTATATGAAGATCAACAGGAAAGTGAGGAGATTGTGGTGGAGTAATAGCCTGAGGAGTGTGTTGATCACGTGGAGTGGTGGGAGGAGAAAGGAAAAAAAGGGGCTTGAGGGATGTGCGAATGAGTGGGGGTAGGAATAGGATTTAAGGGTGGAGTTTTATGTGGAAAAATGGATTCATCAAAGATCACATCACGAGTAACAATAACTTTGCCTATTGAGAGAAGTGTTTTGAATCCCTTGTGAGATGAACTATAACCTAGAAAGGTGGCAGGACAAGATCTAAAGTCCAATTTATGTTTGTTGTATGGCATGGTAAAGGGATAGCAGAGGCATCCAAAAGTCTTGAATTCAGAGTAGTTAGGTTTGGATTTAAATAGGATTTCAAATGGAGAAATGAATTTCAAGACAGCAGTTGGCAATCGATTTATGATGTATGCTGCTGTCACAAAAGCATCATCCCAAAAAGACTTGGCTAAACCAGATTGTGCAAGCAAGGATAATCCCATTTCCACAACATGCCTATGTTTCCTTTCAGCTAATCCATTCTGCTGGGGAGTATAAGGACAGGATATGCGATGCAATATACCAGATTCTTGCAGAAATTTAGATAAGCCTTGATACTCTCCTCCCCAGTCACTTTGTAGAATCTTCAATTTAGCATTCAGTTGATTTTCAACCATTACTTTAAAGTTCCGAAAAACATGCTCAACATCTCCTTTTGATTTCAAAAGATAAAGCCAGGTATATCTACTAGCATGATCAACAAATGTAACATAGTACTTGAAGCCATTTCTGGAAGTGATGGGGGATGGTCCCCAAAGATCACTGTGCACTAGTTCAAGAGGATTTGTGTGTTGAGTGACAGAGTGCTCATAAGGTAATCTATGACTTTTGGATATTGAGCAAGGATGACAAAGAGAAGCATCGTTCATAGATTGATAAGAGATATTACAATGATTTAGAGCTCTTTTTACTACATCGAAGGCACAATGACCAAAACATTTGTGCCACATATCTAAGCTAGAAATAGAACTAGAGGTTGAAAAAGCTGCAGGAAATGAAGGCAGAGAACTAAGTGCAGGGACACTGCTCTTGTTCTTATTGATATTGCCCGGAAATGAAGTGTTTGAAGTCTTGAAGCTTGGCTGAGATTTGTGGAGAAAGAAATGGTAGAGTCCTCGGTCAAGAGTGCCCTTGAGAATGGTTTCCTTGGATACCTGATCTCTCACCAAGCAAAAGGAGGGGTGAAATTCAAAGAAAACATTGTTGTCTTCGGCAAACTGTGAGACACTCAACAAATTTTTTGAAATTTGAGGAACATGAAGCAGATTATGCAAGTATAAAGTTCTAGAGCTATGGTTGGAGGTAGATTTGAAGACAGAATCACCAATATGAGCAATCTTAATACCGTTTCCATCTCCTAAATGTAAAAGCTTACCTCCACTGTATTCTGATGCAATATTCAGGTTTGAAAATTTATTGGAGATGTGATTGGTAGCTCCAGAATCAGGATACCAGGAAGAAGTTGATGGAGCATCAGCGCCAAAGTCAGAGGGAGCATGGTGAGAGATTATGTTGTTGTTGATTTGTTGTTCTCTGGTGTGTGCAATATTGGCTGAAGGAGCATTTGAGAAGGGATGCTGGTTTGAATTTCTCATCTGAGGAGCTGTGTTTGGCACAAAGTTTTGTTCAAACCTGTGCCAACACTTATCAGCAGCATGTCCGGGCTTTTGGCAAAGTTGACATATGAGATTGCCACCACCAGATCTACCTCATCTACCTCATCTTCCTCCTCTTCCCCTGAAATTATAGGACCTTCCTCCATCATTTCTGTAGCTGTTGTAGTTGTAAGATCTTTCTCCATCCTCTCTATAATTTGGATCTTTTCTCTGGTTTGCTGACTGAGCCAGATTTGCTGAGGGAAGAGAGCCATCCGCATTTGAGGAACTTGAGTTTTCACCTTCGAGTATAGATTCAAAACTCAGCAAGATTGAAGTGGCATCTTGAATGGTGCATGCTTCTGCCCTCGAAGTGATAGCCACTTTAACTGAATTATACTCAGTTCCCAGACCAGAGTGAATATGCATAACCTAGTCATCATGCAAAACTCTGCATCCTGCTGCTCCCAACATATCACAGCAATTCTTTATTTTGTTGAGGTAGGCTCTCATTGTGAGGCCATCCTTTTTAGTTGTCTGCAGTAGCAACTTATATTGCATGATCTTTGTAACGCCCCGTTTTTCTAAACCTAATTTGTGAACCCTAAAGTACTTGTATTTAATGCTATTGATATTGTGAAGTCCGTGAATTAATTGTTGAGTGGGATTATTGCTCGACTAGAGATTTGTGAAATAAATTAATGCGCGAATCTAAAATAATTCATTTCCGTGAGGAATAAATATATTGGACTCAATCCGCGAGTTGGATCGGATAAATGGAATAAATAATATAAAAATCCAGTCCGTGATAAATAAATTATGGACTGCATAATTTAAAATAAAATACAAAGTAATGTGAATTAAACTAAACTAATTTAATTTTTATTCCCTGTTGACTTGGTCATCGATCGGTATTAATTAAATTTTTAATTAAAGATTCTGTAGAAATTATCCTCCTCCGTGATGAGTTTTTCCTCCTCCGTGATCTGCAAATTAAATTTCAAACAAATTAAATTAATGAATCTCTCGTTCAAAAAAAAAAGGAAAGAAAGAGGAAGAAAATCGCCTCCCACTCCTTGACCCACGTTAAAAAACCGTTCCCTCCCCACTCCCTAAATCTCTCCCATATCTATCAACCACCTCCTCTCTATAATATTCCCTTCAAAGTCGGTTTTTCCCTATCTTCAATTCTCTGCAACAAGAACTCACAAGAACAAGACTTATCTACTCAATCAAATTCAAGGTAATCCTGCAGAATTTTCCCTATTTTACACGTTTTTTTGAAACCAACCCATTCAATTTTCTTCCGGCGGAAACCGTGAACCAAACTTGAAAGACGGGGCTATCTGTTGTTTTCTCAAACCTGTTCAAGGTATCTTTCCTCCCAATTCAAATTTGTATGTTGCACTTCATCAAGAACATTATATACCACGGAATATATCGGCATATTGTCTATCAATTCACGACTAAGATAAAGTAATCAAGCCGATAATAGATAGCATATATATATCTGGCAAAGGTATACACTGCAAAATAAGATTAAATCTTTCATCTTCTTCTTTCATACCTATGTTTTAATCGAAGCAAACTAATAGCTGGAACAATTCAAAGAATCGAACCTTAATTTCGCGAAATCAACTCAAGAACTTTACTTGCGGGGCGTTCGGGTTGGTTTCGGGCACCGGCGCTGACTGAACCCGACGGTGACGGTGGGTACAGACAGCAGCAGCTCTTCCGGCGGATTGGTGGCGGTGGCTGGACGCTGAAGACGACCTTCGATTCTGTGGAGAACCGGGCGACGGTGACGGAACGGCGGAGGAGCCCGACGGTAGCAGCGGCGACGGGCGACGGAGGGGCGAATCGGTGCTATCGCCGATGGTACAGCGGCGTGCGACGGAAGGCTGACAGCCGGCGAGAGGGATGACGCGACGGATTTCTCGGCGGAAGGAAGTTGGCCGTCGAATCTGGATGTGAGGTTGTGGAAGGCGACGAGATTGAAAGCTCCGATTTTTGTCGACGAGAGAGAGAGAGGAAGAGAGTGAGATAGACGTGGGGTATGGTGGAGAATTTGGGCCTTTGTTTTGTTTAAAGGGATTTGGGCCTCATTAACTAAAAATTGATGTTGTTTGGGCTCTTTTTATTTAAGGATTTCATAATTAAATTGGGGATATAAGGTAGGGAGATAATTAAGTCTTGGGCTTTTAAATAAATCTTTGGGCCGATAATTAAATGTGGGGAATTATTTAATTAATTCCGGAATACTTCAACGAATGAATAATTATGTCATAAGTCCGAAATAATTATAGTTCGAGGGGAAAATGCTTGCGATAATTTAATTATGCACTTTTATAATTTGGGGGATTTTATTTCGATATCATTAAGAAAATACGAGGAGCCAACGGAGGAAATTGGGGGCGTAAGCGGCCGTCGAATAATCGAAAACCGAGATAAAGGACTTTGCCTAGAATGCATGCATTTTTTTAGTTATTTGTTTGAAACAATGTGTTGATTTATCTATTATATAAATTGTTAAAGGTGAATCATCGCAAGGGAATCGTGATTGCAAGGGAAAGAAAGTAATTTCAATTTAAGCACTCGAGGTGGGCTTTCTTTTAAATAAGGACAACGTCCTAAATATTTTATCGATGGAAATGAAACCGTATTTATCATGCCGTGATTTGATTTTTAACGTGCCTATCTGATGTGGCTACGCGCCATTGTTATATAAATCGAATTCGGGTCCTCGTAGGGCCGCAAACCCTACTTGGATTAGTGTACACCTATGGTAGATCGTGTGCTAGCGTACGGGCTGGCCGGTCTAGTGGCTTGGTTTGTGGCCACATTCCAAGTCATGTATTGGCAGATATGGCTAACGTCTATGGGAAAATGACTGATCAGTCGACTTTTACTATGGGAAAATGATTTTAGTACCTCGGGCCTTTCTAAAGCTAAACCCCGACGGTTACTTAAGTATGACATGATAAATTAACAACTTTTATTGAAAATGTTTTCGGCATGAGCCCACTGAGTATATTTTATAGTACTCAGTCCTGCATGTGTTTTCCCTATGTGCATGTTGAGCGGCGACGAGGATGTGGGGGTGTTGAGCAAGTGAATTTAAGATATATTATTATTGCCTTTGAACCTTGAGTGTCGTTGTGTCTTCACACATGGCGTCACTCTTTCTCTTGGTCGTTTCCGCTGTGTCGTTTCATTTAATTATGTTTTATTTGGGCCGACAACTTTATTTGTTAGGAAAATGGATATTTTGAATTTCTTGTTGGATAATATCAAACTCTTGGTTATTTATTGGGATATTAATTATTGGTCCAACTTGTGTTGAAACTCTAATTCTTTTCGTCTGTTTACTAAATTCTTTTAATCACGACCGCCCGTATTTATTAACCCTAAAGGGCGGTCGTGACAATCTTAGCCTTTGATTGGCTTGCAAAGTTTGCTTCTAAAGCCTTCCAAATGTCTTGAGTTGAGCTAAGACCCACGACTATCACCATTATGCTTTCTGAGAGAGAAGATTGAAGCCAATGGGATAAGCGCTGGTCCTGCATATTCCAGCTGGTAAATGCTGAATTTGCCTTTGTTTGAGAAGATCCTTCCACTGCTATAACTCGAGGAGGGGGTGTCTCTTCTCCAGTAAGGTACCCCTCCAAACCATATCCTCAAACTGCAGAGAGAACATGCTGCTTCCATATAAGGTAGTTATCCTCATTCAGCTTCATAGACATGGGGTGATTTTGAGGAAAAAATTGAAAAGATGCAACATTGGAACTATGGTCTTGTTGCACAACAGACTGAACTTCTTCATATTCAGCCATAGAGATTAAATAAAAGGGAGTAGAAAATGGAAAGAAGAGAAAAAGAAAAGCCTAGGATCAGGCTCTGATACCATGATAAAAATAACCATGAAAGTGACAAGGCATGTGAATGTGAATAGCATCATTGAAGTAAACAGAAAGAAGATAACTTGTATAGCTTTGAATATGTTTTTCTCTCGCTTTACAGCGGCTCATTTTATCACTATATATACTATACTATGGAAGCACCTAGAACCAACATTAAACCCTAGATCAGCTACACAACAAACTGACTACAAGACAATGCAGCTCAACTGAAATGTTGCATGTGGTCTTCATCACCTGTACTGTATTGCAGGGGCTCTAGTTATTGCCGCACTCCCTTTCAACAGACAATCTTTCCACGTAGGGTGGAACTGTTGTGAGCTCGTGGCAACACAGTTGGATATTAACTTTTCAACAACCTTATTAGGATCAGCCATGTGGCTTTCTGGATGAGCATCAATTTCTTTCTTCAAGCTCGAGGATGCTTCTCTAACAGGGTTTGCATTCCGCCGAGCAGTTGAGGGAGACGGCAGCGGCGCCGGAGAGAAGCGGCCATAGATTCCTCTGGTCTGTGCGGAATCCGGCGGGGAATCCGAATCTGGTGGAGATTCTGCCGGAGGGGTTTCTGGAGAGGACTAAAGACAGGGGAATTGTAGTAAGGTCGTGGGCCCCGCAGCTGGAGGTGTTGGGTCTCGAAGCCGTGGCGGGCTTCGTGACCCACTGCGGGAGGAGCTCGGTGATGGAGGCGGTGGCGAGCGGGGTGGTGATGATCGCGTGGCCGCTCTACGCGGAGCAGAGGATGAATAAGATTTTTCTAGTGGAGGAGATGAAGGCGGCGCTGCCGTTAAATGCCGCGGAGGGCGGGTTTGTCACCGCGGACGAGCTGGAGACAGTGGCGGAGGGAGAGGGGACATTGGGGTTACGAGTGTACCCCCAAAATTTTTTTTTAGTAGTATTATATACTCCCTCCGTCCCCCAAAATTCGTCACCATTTGACCCGGCACGGGTTTTAAGAAATATAATAGAAAGTGGGTTGAAAAAGTTGGTGGCATGTGGGTCCTACTTTTATATATTAGTTTTATAATAAAATGTGAGTGTAAATGAGTTAGTGGAATGTAGGGTCCACTACAAAAAATGGTAAAAGTGAAAGGTGACAAATTTTTAGGGACGGACGAAAAAGGAAATAGGTGACAAATTTTCAGGGACGGAGGGAGTATTTAAATACAAATTCTGAGTTTATATTAATAATATATGTATAATGTCCCCCTATTTGGCTCAACCTTTGAACGATTGTTTGGTCACTTTCATTGAGAAAAAGATGTTTCTACAAGTATCCGATGATGATATAGTGAATCGTTTTGAAGAAATGAAGACTCGTCGAAAAATAAATTAGATATAATGTAGTTTATTTTTGTATTTTGAAATGTATGACTCTAAAATTTGTATATTTCAAAATATATTGCTTTTAGTATTAGTTTTTATTTTTGGTATGTTATATAATGATTTATCATACGACTCGCAAGTCGCACCCCCGAATATAAATTCCTAGATCCGCCACTGGCTGGAGAGGTGGGTTAGGGAGCTGATGGATTCGAACACGGGGAGGGAAATACGCCGCCGGGTCGCGGAGATGAAAGCCTCCGCGGCCGCGGCGTTGGGAGAGAACGGGAACGTCCGTGCTTGCTTTGCTTAAGTTTATTAATGATTGTTGCACTCGAGTTTAATGGTTAACACTTAACAGATAGTAATGTCTTAATTTAGCTAGTTTAATTAATTTTTGTACCTTGTGTTTTTTTGTTATATTTGTGTGTTTTGGTACAATGAAATTTTACTAATTTCTCAGTCATATATACTCTTCAAAATAAAGTAAACAGTGCAATTAGTTGATGAAAATTGTGTTTGATCTTCGTCCACAATAGTTTATACTAATATCTTGCAGCTTTTCAATTTATGAATAATCATTTTAAATTATTAATTTTGCAAAAGGTCCTAAGGGATTTGGGCAAGATCTATATAATTTAGCCCTATAGCTTAATTTTTGTAAGGTTGTGGGTCAAAGTTACATAATTCATAGTAACTTGTACATTACCTCTTGTTTACGTAGTTGCGGGCTGGTAATTATCAAAATTCAATTTTTTGAAGGTTTTCTATTTAAGGAAATATATTCACCAAATCTAATGAAAATTTTCCCATATTATATTCAGTTGTCGTCTACAAATACAATTAGCTAACTTTTAATTATTTTTAGTCAATTAGGCAAACAATACATTATTAAAAGATGGATTGGAGAGCCCAAAATGGTACTCTAATTTATTGTTTTTAATTGAATCTAGACCACAACTATAAATTCTAAATATTCATTGTTTTTATCTAATTTTATTGCGTCCTGCTGAATTAAATTTAGTACTAGTACACTTATTTAGTTCAATAATTCCGCTGTGTGTCATCAATGTAGCATGCTATTGGTATCACTACGCAAACACCAAACATGTTAAATTTCGTGTTCGGTGCAGGTAATCTTATCACCTCATTATCCAATATGTAGATATAAATTAATTAAAAACATAATGGTAGAAACTTAACCAATTAAACTAAGCACGTGCGTGTTAATTAAGTTGTAATCAGGTTCTTTTAATATTTCTGTAGGCAATAGGTATTTGAAGATGCGTTGAATGAGTGGCCGTATATCTGAATTTTGGAATACGTCAAACATGGGCAACCTCCACTTTCAATATTTCACGTCTTTTCTCACTGCACACAAATTAATTACTTGGAAAATTTAATTATATGTACTGAATGTCTCTTTCACAAATAAGTTCAATTAAAGCGATTAGATTGAACTAAATAAAATGAGTAGCTAAAGATTTCGAACGAAAATTTGCGAAGCCCGCTTTTTTCTTATGAAAATGTCTGTCAATATATAAGATGCCATATTAAATTTAATATAGAAACATGATAATAAAAAGAAATGAACTTTTTTGTTTGTTTAAATATTTTAGTTTCCAATAGACAATAATGTGCAGAGAACAAAAGTAATCTTTCTTTAACGGGAAATTTATTGGGCATAGGTTTGTATAGCATTTTGAATATGCAAACTGCAGTGATCTCTTATTCCCTCAAAATAAATTCCTCTGTCTCTCAAAAACAATTGATATTGTCAATTTTTTAAATTGGCAAATATCACCATTTCAGTCAAATTCTATGGCTAAATTGCAAACAAAAAATAGTGACAAAGATATTGATTATCTTTACTTTCTTATCTTGCTATTGAGAAATTGTATCAACGAAACAATAATGCAGTTAACTTTGGTCCGATCTTATGATCTATTTTCATAAAAGAAAATACGTGCTCCCCCCGGTCTCCACAAACAGTTCACTTTTGTCATTTTGATTTGTCCCCCAAACTTAGTCGATTCCTATTTTTAGTATGTTTTTCTTGCTAATGAGTAGGTCCTAAAAATGAGTTTGTCCGTGTTCTCTACTAATAATATTCCAATCAATTTTTTTTTCTATCTCCCTTCTACTTTACTAATACTAAAACTCATCTCTTTCCCAAATTCTCTATTTTTATGAGACAGGAGGAAGATATTTATTCTCACATGATCAAGATTTACCAAACAAGAAATGAAGATAGCTAATTCTAGACGTTGATCACCTCAAAACCATAAGTTGGAATACTACTCTCAATTCTCAACCTCTCTTAGGTCATTCACAATGCACGCCCTTTATATGTCCCTTGGGTGGGTCCCGCACCAATTTTTACTTGACTCCTTTAACAACTTTTCCTTTCATGGAAATTCATGTCCTTCTTCTCGTAGTTAATTGCATAGCCATATGCCCAACATTAGGCCTCTTGAATAAGTACTACTTTAAAGTCACACTTAACATGGACAATGATGCAATTGATTTTAATCACCATGCTCATCCAAATTGGAAGATACTTTATCTCCCAAATTGGTTTACAAACCTTCTCAAAGCTAAAGCGTACTATATACTAGGGCAAACAACAAATTAGCTGTCCCTTTTCCATAGAATATTACACCAAGTCACCAACATTCTTCATTTGGTATAAAATTGACATACCCCTCTCACCTCCCCATTCCATCTCCCAAAACTCATCATTCATCAAATCATCCCCTAAAAGGAAAAAATCCTAAAAATGCCTCCACCAACAAACACACCAAACCCCGCGGCAAAACGTAGAAGATGCTTAATCTACATTGCCCTTGCAATCCTACTCCAAACCCTAATCATAGTAGCCTTCGTTCTCATCTTCATGCGCATAAAATCCCCCAAACTCCGCTTCCGCTCCGTCACCGTCGACAGTCTAACGGCGAACTCGGCGTCATTCAACGCTAGACTCACCGGAGAAGTGGCGGTGAAGAACGTGAATTTCGGGAAATTCAAATATCCCGAGAGCACCGTGTCGTTTCTCTACCGGGGAAGCAGCGTTGGCACCTCTCGGATCCCCAGCGGTCGGGCGAAGGCGCGGGATACGGAGAAGCTCAACGTGACGGTGGCGGTGGAGGCGAAGAATGATCGGAATTTGGGCGGCGACTTGAGCTCCGGTAAGATCACGTTGAGTAGTAAAGCGACGGTGGAAGGGAAGGTTCATCTGTTTAACGTTATCAAGAGGAAGAAGACGGCGACGATGGATTGCACCATGGATGTTGATACCAAGACTCGAGTGGTTCAGAATTTGAGATGCGATTGAAGATTGGATTGCACACTGCCGCTTTGTATTTAAAATTCTTGTGCTTTTCTTAGTTTATTTTAGATTTACTTTTTCTTTTTTTTTTCATTTAAAAAAATGAACTTTACTTTTGATTGGAATATTGTTGCCTTGTTGTGTGGTATGTAATATATGTGATTAGTGATTTGGATATTTGAGTGATTATTTTATTTTTATTATTTATTGATGTTAGTAAGCTAGCAAGAGTCATTTGTCGAGTCACAATTGCAGCATTTTTTGTATTGAAAATGTTTCTAGTCTTACATCAATAAAATGACGATCATGGCATAAATAGGGAATCATCCTTTATAAGGTCTTATAATACTATTTATATTGAATATAGTTCAGTTGCAATATCAACTCAATGAAAAAAAATTATAAATTGATAATAGCAAATATTATCAAAGTTTTCATTTTTCAAATGATTCTTGAGTCGATATTACAACGGTATTAAATTCAATATAAATAAAAGAAAAACTATCAATACAAGATTAGTTAATTAAATTCTAAAGTTTGTTAAATAACGATCCAACCAAAAACCTTCTTAAATTAAAATTATAGACCTAGAAACATGGATACAAATCATACAATAACCTAATGGAACAAAATATTTTAGTAGTATAAGGTAAAACAGATACTTTGATTTGGAAACTGGTTTATTGTGGTCCAACAAAAAAGTTAAAGCTAATTAAAGTTATCTTAATCCTCAATCTTCGAACATTTTCCAACATACTTTCCTTCGTTTGGATCTTCAAATATCCAAGACAGAAATCCCTACCCAAAAAAATCCAAAATGCCTCCACAAACAAAACCACAAACCCCAACAAACAGTGGAAAATTCCTATTCTATATCATTGAAGCAATAGCTATCCAAACCATAATCATAGTCACAATCCTCCTAACTTTGTTGCACAAAACACCCCCTAGACTCCGCTTCCAAACCCTAACCGTCGAAAGGCTAACGTTGAACACAACGTCGTTCAGCATCAGGCTCAACGGCGAGGTGACGTTGAAAAACCCCAATTTCGGGCAGTTCAAGTTCCCCGAGGGCAAGATCGTCATTCTCTACCGGAACAACTCCGTCGCCGGCGCCGTTATCCCGGCGGGAAGGGCGAAAGCGAGATCTACTGAAAAGATGAACGTGACGGTGGTGGCGGAATCCAAGGATGTCGGAGGCGAAGGGAAGATGACGTTGTCTAGCAACGTGGTTTTGAATGGTAGAATTAGTGTTAGTAAGCGGAAAGTGAAGGCGACGATGAACTGCACCATGGATGTGGATACGAGGAGAGGCTTGATCGATCAATTCAAATGCGACTGAGAGTTGAAATATTTTTTCTTAAGGAATTATATTTGAAATTGTTTCGGTTAATGGTTTCATTTAGACTAAACTTATTTTGGACGATTTAATTGCGATTATTTAATTTCTTAAGTTGATGCTAGCAAATAGTACTTCCTAATTCTAGTTTATGGATTTAGGAGTCGGTTGTCTGATATTGAATTTTAGATTTTAGCGAGAATCAATATATACTGATACATTATTGGACATGGATTTTTATTCTTTCTCCTAAATCTTGTAAAGTTAGCATGCGGATAACATGAGATCGGTAAATGATCCATAAGCAATCTATATACCAATATATACTGAAACTCGTAAAAGCAGCATGCGAAGGATAAATCAGCACAACCATACAATTTAATCAGCACAGTCATACAATCAAATTAAGGTATGTTAGAACTCAATCGCATACTTTATAAACTCAATCTTCATATAGTTGAAGCACAATAAAAAAAATCTATGAAAATACAATCAGTACATATTACACGCATTGTAATTATTATAGACTAAAGGCCATTTGTGGTCCTAAACATATGACGATTTTATGATTTTGGTCCAAAACATTATCTTTTGAATTATTGTATCCTGAACAAATGAAAACAGTCCGGATTTAGTCCACTTTGGATGGAACCGTCAAATTTTTAACGGTCAACGATAATTAAGTGAATTTTGACTGGATTAACAACTTTTAATTTGAATATGAAGTAGGAGACCCCTCAATTTTCTTTTAATACTATAACCTAACATTTGTTTATTGTTTTGTTATAGAAGAGTAAAGGTCATTTGTGGTCCTAAATATTCAATGTTAGCGATATTACATCAATGTTTAAAGATATATGGTAATATTTTTAAAGAATATAGGCCACAAATAATATTATAGTATAATTTAGAGACTAAGAATGTAATTTTCTTTAGTTAAGGTTAGCACATGCATTCCACTGAACCCATGTTGTATAATTCAATTCTGAGTATCAGTATATGTATAGGAGAGCAACTTATATAAGAGAGTTAGAGAGGCATATATATTTCGAAGGTATAAACTTAATAGAATTAAGGTCTCAATCCAAGGAAGTTTCCTTCTGGTCCCTATTTTGAAATTGAGCCATCCAAGTTGACAATATGAAAACAAATTTAATACTGTACGAACAAAATTCTAAAGGACCTACATCACGCGTTTATTACTTTTTCCTTTCTACATCACACATCACAATTCTCAATTAACATATTTTCACATTTACTAGTATTTTTTATATATTTATATACTAATAGCGTTGGACAACATCTATAAATATATGCAACTTTACTTTTTAAACACAATTTCTTACTTTCTTATAATTATCTTTGCAATAACGTAAGTGGAGTACATAAATCATCCACGTGACTCATCATCTCATGTCACTATTTCCTCTTGATATGATACTTTCTTCCTTAACCAAATCTCTACCTACAAATGAAGTGTTTTGAATGTCGTTGTGTATTTGTATGGATTAATAAACAAAATAAATTAAACACACATATATCCACATCATACTTTTCCACACATACCTCCCCACTAAACTTCTGCATTCAATGCAAAAAAAAAAAACTTCTGCATTCAATGCTGTGTGACACACTCTCTTATCATAAATTAAATATCATTTCTAATTCCCCTTCGCTTCAACAATATTGAATGGCGGAAGTTAACGAACACGGCGACAACCGAGAGCTCCGCCGCCGGAGACGAAAGAGATGCTTAATCTACCTCCTCCTCCTCGCCGTCTTCAAAATCGGAATCATCCTCCTCCTAACCCTCACCCTCATGCGAACCCGTACACCCAAGTTCCGCGTGAGCTCCGCCGCATTCGGCGCCTTCACCTACTCCGACGCCGACCCCTCGTTCGACATCACGCTCTACGCCGAGCTCGCCGTGAAGAACACCAACTTCGGCCGCTACAATTTCGACTCCACCACCGTGTACTTTTCCTACGACGGCGCCGTGGTGGGGTCCGCGCTGGTCCCCGGGTGGACCGCGAGAGCGCGCTCTACCCGGAAGATCAGGGTTCAGGTAGTGATAGAAATCTTCCATCCTAAAACTAATTGATGATAAGGGGAGGCCCATGAAACTTTCAGTTCTCTTTTTATACCGAATGAGATTTTGTTATATTTATTTAATTTTTTTCATTTGCCAACAGGTGGAGCTGTCGTCGGCCGGATTGGCGGACCGGGTTCAGGTGAAGAGCGATTTGGAGGGTGGGGTGCTGCCGCTGAATAGCCGGGCGGCGCTGACGGGAGAGGTGGAGGTGTTGCGGGTGTTTGAGAGGAAGAAGACGGCGGAGATGGATTGTTTTCTTGCCATTAATTTGGTGCAGAGAAGTGTTGGATATTTGAGCTGCCAGTAGCTATACAGTATTCATGAGTATACTATACCTTAGTCAGTGTTCGGTTTGCAAGATTGTATCTCCGGATTAAATTAGTAGTGTGTTTGGTTCATGAGATTTAGTTCTCCAACTCAATCCTAGATGGATAATCATGGGATAATTAGTCATAGCTAACCCCTTGTGACTAAAATAATCTCACCACTCAATCCTAAATTATATCTTAGTACTCCCTCCGTCCTGAGCTACTCGCTCATTTCCTTTTCGGCACGGAGATTAAGGAATGAGTGTATAGAAAAGTCAAAAATGACGGCTATAGGTGAAAATTTTTACTAAAAATGGAAAGAGTGCAAGTAACTTGGGACGCCCAAAAAGGAAATACGTGCGAGTAGTGCGGGACGGAGGGAGTATTATTTTATCTAGAAAATCGAACACCACTTCATTATTATAGAATTATAATGCGACATTAAAGTTTCAAGTGCTTTCTTATTGGAAAATACTAATGTTAGTGTCTAGCCAATCGTGATTACCGAATTTGTTGTGGCATTTTACTATTCAAAATAAAATATTGATTAAAATTGTGGATTGTGTAACTATTGTTTTATTGGGAATATTTTCATTACGCGATTAAAAATCCAATTCATATGATAAATTTTTTACACTAATACCCTGATTAAGAATTGACAAGAATTCTTACTCATTTAATTTGTTAAGTGGAGTAAAACATTTCTTTTTGTCGCGAATCATCGACCATCTGTATAAATATAAACAGGCACAAAAAGGAAGATTTGGTTACAAAAACGACAATTGTTCAACAGCTTAATTCCATTTCATTTCGTGGTGAGCACTCACTATAGCCCGGCTTCATGGGCTGGCCCGACCCGACTAGGAAACGGACTGTTTGCTAAAAAAAGAGTAGACAGAAATAATTGGGCCGCTTTTCAGAAATTAAGATCTTTTACGGGCTGCATTGACCCGATTACCCGGCAATGTTTATAAGCACATATAAATATTTTATGAAGAAGTGTTTTGCACGTAAAAATATGGGCCGGCTCAAGAGTTAAAAAAATGTGAATTGTGATTTCGTAATTAATTTCTCATGATCTAATATTCATTTTTTATTATCATACTCGTTTCGTCCATAAAAATAGTCTTATTTGTAGACGACTCAAATTTTAATGAGAAAATTGGTAAAATAAGTGAGAGGTGAGACAAAATAGATAAAGTAGAAGAGAGAAAGAGAATAAAAAGGGAGTAAAGTATGATTGAAGAGAAAAAGTAGATAAATGGTAGATATAAGTTGTAAATAAGTAGGAATGTAAATATAATAATTTAAGAGAAACTCTTTATTTTTAAATTAAATTATTTTTTATGGACATCTGAAATTTTTTTTATGGATAGAATGAGTAAATATTACTTCCCCGTCCCATAGAAATAACTCATTTGGTATTGGCACGAGTTTTAATACATAATTGGTAAAATAAGAGATAAGGAGAAAAAATAGTTGAAATTGTGTAGTGGATAATGAGACCCATAGATAATAAAGTAAAAATGAAGGAGAAAAAAGTTGTCATAAATGGATATGGACTATTTGTATGGGACGGATAAAAAAAGAAATATGACATATTTCTATGGGATGAAGGGAGTATATATTAACCTTCTAGTTGGAGTATTTGTAATACATTTCAATGTTCATAAAAAAAACATATTGTAATTGTAATAATACAGTACTTCCTCCGTCCATTAAAGATGACTCATTTTTTTTGGTTTATCACAATTAAGATTACTCATTATTAAAAATGGAAACACTTTGATCTCTCATTTATCTATCTCTTTTATTTTACTCTCTCTACTTAACACACAAAATAAAATTATCTAAAATCTCTTGCTTTGCAAGAAAGGTGTAATCTTCGTTGGGACGGAGGGAGTACGGTACTATTTTGCCGGAATCAAGAATTTGTTCAATACAAAAAGTCAACTAAGTTAATCAAATAGCCACGTGTCATTGAGCAGAAATATCTACAAAAAATACGTCACGAACGCGTCTAAGAACGGGATGGGGAGTACTAAATAGTCTACAATATAAACGTTCTTCTTCTCACATTCAATTCTACCGGATTTTCAAGGTGATCTCTCACGCTTTCATTTTCTATTTATTTTTTCTATAATGTTGCGTACTGGTTTTGGTTGAAATTTCATTTGTAATTATACGCAGGTGAGTTTATGGTTGGCAGATTCGGTGGTTTCCTGAAGTTTTGATCAGTTTGTGCGATTGATGCTTTTGTTTTGATTCATGTATTTTGAATTGATTAAGATCTTGGTAGAATTTGTGAAATCGGTTGACTAATTTCAACCCTTCTTCATTCAAGAGAAATCGAATAAAAATGTTTTTTAGATTCAGAAATTCAGTGTGCATGATGTTTCCTTCCTTATGTTTTGTATAATAAATTTGATTTTGGCTGTTTCCTTCTCTGTATTCTGTATAAGATGCTTGATTTTGGTTAGTAGAGAGGGAGTTAGTAACAGAAATAGAACATTGTGCTCTGCTCATTTGTTCTTGTTTCTTCAGAATTATATGCTTTATTATACAGGGTTTGAGGGCAAGAGATTGATTTTAGTTGATACATCTGTTCCATTGTTTTAGAACAGTTGTCTTGTGCCTTTTAGTTACATTCATAAGCTATTCATCTTAATTAAATGAATGTGATTCAACTATTATCTATGTTATAATCTATATCTAGGTGAATGCATACGCTCAAATAGCTTTGCATATGCTCACCATCCTGTCTCAATTTATGGTTTCTAGCATCGAGTAACATCAGAGAAAATGGGAGGTGGAAAGGACAAACATGATGAATCTGACAAAGGGCTCTTCTCTCACGGTCACGGCGGCCATTATCCACCCGGGCAGTACCCACCAGCAGCTGGAGGGTACCCTCCACAAGGAGGCTATCCTCCGGCTGGCTATCCTCCTCAGCAAGGTTATCCTCCAGCTGGATATCCTCCTCAGCAAGGCTATCCTCCAGCCGGTTATCCTGGTCAACATCACTCAGGTGCTTTACCTTACCTCCACTTTTCGTATATTTATGCTTGTGATATGCTGAAAGGTAATGTGTTTTAGTATGTATTGCACTCTGGTGGATCAGTTACATGGTGAATTAAGTCTTAAGTGCATCTTGATGTGGTAACTCTGGCTTGTTTGATAAATAGTTTCCTGTCCTGGTTTGACAGATATGATTAGGACTGAGCTTGGAAACTCTCTGTTTTGAAATATTATAGTATGTTTGAAGACTGTCAAGTTGAATTTGGTGTGCACATTTGAGAGAGAAAAATGGAATTCCATGCTTGTAAAATGATAAATGCCAATTCAGCATCTATTTGCTATCTATCTTTGCTATGGAGTTTGAACGACAGGAATATTAGTCCTTTATTCCATCTGGACCGTAATCAGCCATCCTTCAGTATAAGGCTCTGTGTTATATATATAAGTTTTCCGGCTCTAAATGCAACATGAAGAGTTTAGTAAATGACAATGTATTTGTCGATAGCTTGCATCTCACTGAGGTTTCCCCTTTCAGGAGGAGGATCCTCTATTGGAGGAATAATAGCAGGAGGTGCTGCTGCTGCTGCTGCCGCCTATGGTGCCTCCCACATCGCACATGGAGCACACGGAGCCCATGGAGCACACGGAACTCATGGAACCTATGGTGTTAGCCATGGCATGATGGGGGGCCATGTTGGTCATGGGAAGATGAAGCATGGCAAGTTCAAGCACGGGAAGTTCGGTAAGCACGGGAAGCACAAGGGCAAGGGCATGTTCGGAGGCAAAGGCAAGAAGTGGAAGTAATCCCTACATTGCCCTAATACTGTGACTTATATATAAACCAGCCGGTTATGCTGTTGTAATTTCCTCTCCTTTCCTTTTTATTAATGTATAAACAAAAGAGAGTAATATGTTGATCGGCATTGTGTTGTGTTGCCAGTGCCCTTCTATAGTAAAGCTCGGCCTCATGGCTTTAGAGCTGGTCTTTCTTTTTTGTGTGGCTGAACCCTCTTACCTCGTTGCTGGTTTTAATGTAATAATTTGTCAAAATTGAAAATTTACATATGTTTTAAGAATTAAATTCCATCTTGTATTTATGGAGACATAACCCTATATGATTCAATGAATTGATTGTGTATGCAACTGATATCCAAAAGTCAGATTATTTTGGTGATATGTATTCTGTTGGTGGTAGTTTAGTTTCTTTTTTTTAATTCAATGGTATTTCAGTTTGTTCTGTTTCTTTTCCTCTCAAAAATCAAAATATAATAACATTTGTTTTTATGCTGAATTAGTTATTGCAAGAACAATGTTTGTTACCTGCAAAAAGTTATAAATATGCTTTTGAAATCTATAATTAGTTGCAATATTTGATTAGAACAAATTTATTCACTTTCCGAGTCGAGACTCGATATTAATTTTGTCTGAGTACAAATAATATATTTCCTATCGTAATTATGATCTGTTTTCTTAGCTCAAATTTGTTTCCTTAAATAATATTTTTCCTTAGGGTACTTCTTATATTATGATTTGTTTCCATGTTTATTAACTTATGAAATATTTTCTATTTAATGTGATTAGGATTATGAATAGGATTCTTTATATTGTCTATATATATATAGAGTTGTTTTTCATTATACTTTGCATCAAAAAAAAGTGTAGTGTTGATTTGCGTTGAAGTGCATATTGGTAAATGAAAAAAACGCACCAACTCTTAGTAATTGATAATAAAGAAGTATAAATGCATGCTTTAACACAATCCTGTGTATATCAAGTGAATGAATTAGCGTTACGGCTTGATCTTTGTATTTTTCATCAACTAAATCATATTTGATCTCTGTTAACGCAATCCTATACCTAAAATATGTATGTCGTCTATCAAGTGAATTGAATTAGGGTTAGGGTTTGATCTTTGTAAAATTGATTCAATAACTCTATCAATTGAATTGCAATAAATCATACAGTATTTGTTATATGCTTAATGCAATCCTATATCAAGTGAATTGAATTAGAGTTACAGTTTTTATCTTGATTTTGATTTGAAGTTTACATCTGATCATCAGAAACCAGCTGAATAGAGAGAGATGTCGAATCAGAAGCTGACGCGTCTCCGACAAGTGCAAGCCTAAAAAATGTAACCAACAGTGCAAAAAGAGCTGCCCTGTTGTAAAAACAGGTATATTTTGTATATTAGCATCATGTAACTACTGATATGATACGATATGATATGATATGTTCCCGTCTTCATCCAGGTAAACTTTGCATAGAAGTGACTTCTGCATCCAAGATAGGTTTGATTTCGGAGGAGTTGTGTATCGGATGTGGCATCTGTGTGAAGGTTCGTCGACAGATACGAAATACTACATGTTTTCTTCGTTGAATTGGATGTATATTAGTCTCCTTACTTGTTATGCATACTCTTCCAGAAATGTCCATTTGAAGCAATCCAGATTATTAATCTGCCAAAAGACTTGGACAAGGATACGACCCATCGTTACGGTCCTAACACCTTTAAGTTGCATAGGTTGGTCCGACTGCAGTTTCATAACCAACTTTGCTTGTTTTCTAACTTCTTCAACCTATTCACAGGCTACCTGTGCCTAGACCGGGACAAGTTCTCGGCCTTGTTGGAACTAATGGCATTGGAAAATCTACCGCGCTTAGAGTTTTGGCTGGGAGTTTGAAACCTAACTTGGGACGCTTTAATGTACGTAACAATTCAGCTAGCCTTGAATTTGCTTTGGTGATCAGATCAACTTGTTTCTTGACATTTTCTCTCTTGCAGAATCCTCCTGATTGGCAGGAAATTTTGACTTATTTTAGAGGATCCGATCTCCAGAATTTCTTCACCCATATTCTTGAAGATAATTTGAAGGTGTTTGCCTCTTCTTCATTCTTTGAGTTGTTATACTTTTCAATGTTAGGATGTATATATTTCATCTTCTTTCGAGTAAGTGTGTCAATAAATTGCATTGCTTTGATATCCCGTTGCTTCAAAGTTCCAAACAACAGTTTTAAGTTAGCATATCGCTGAGAGTTCTTCTGATTGTTGGAAGTTTTTAGATCATGAAAACTTCTCTTGTTGAGTTTAAAATCATATTCAAGTTGCTAGTCTTCATTGGACATCTCTTTGTGTTGCATTTATTCGCAGGCAATCACCAAGCCCCAGCACATTGATCACATCCGTAAAGCTGTTCAAGGCAACGTGGGGCAAGTTCTTTCCGAGAGAGATGAGAAAAATATGAAACAAGAACTTGCAGCCGACCTTGAGTTGATTCAAATTATGGACTGTAATGTTGGAGATTTATCGGGTGGAGAGCTCCAGAGGTTTGCGATAGCTGTTGCTGCTGTGCAGAATGCAGACATCTATATGTTTGATGAGCCATCGAGTTTTCTTGATGTTAAACAAAGGCTCAAAGCCGCCCAAGTTGTCAGATCCTTGCTTCGACCTAATAGGTATCATTTTCTCCGTTTAACTTTCTAAGTATCCCTATTTACATGGTTATGACTAATTATCTCTGTTTTCAGCTATGTGATTGTGGTAGAGCATGATCTCAGCGTGCTTGATTATTTGTCGGACTTCATTTGCTGTTACGGGAAACCTGGTGTATATGGGGTTGTTACTCTTCCGTTCTCTGTGAGAGAAGGAATTAACATTTTCCTGGCTGGATTCGTGCCAACCGAAAATCTTAGGTTTAGAGACGAATCTCTTACATTTAAGGTTGTTGAAACTCCACAAGAGGAAATTGAGACGTATGCGAGATACAAGTATCCAACCATGACCAAGACTCAGGGTAAATTCAGGCTCAAGGCCGTGAAGGGTGAATTCACTGATTCGCAAATTATTGTGATGCTCGGTGAAAATGGGACAGGGAAAATGACCTTTATACGCATGCTGGTATGTTTGCTAGTTAACGTTAAAAAAATGTCTTAGTTTTGTTTTTTGTTATGCTGAATCTGTTGTCCTTCGAAATGTTAGGCTGGTTTTTTGACGCCCGATTCAGTAGAAGGATCTGACGTGGAAATTCCGAAGTTCAACTTCTCTTACAAGCCACAGCAAATCAATCCGAAATTTAAGGACAGCGTGCAAGAGCTGTTGCATAAAAAAATCCGGGACGCGTACATGCATCCGCAGTTCGTATCAGATGTGATGAAGCCTCTTTTGATTGAACAATTGATGGATGAAAAGTTGAGAACCTTTCTGGTGGAGAATTACAAAGAGTTGCCCTCACTATTTGTCTTGGACAGGTAACAATAGATTAGCAATACATATTCATTATTTGGTGCTATGTTTCTCATTTATGCATGTTTAATACTTGGTGTGGTTTGCAGCCGGCTGATATATATCTGATCGATGAACCGAGTGCGTTTCTTGACACGAAGAAGACTGCATTTGTTGTCGAGCATGCTCCAAAGTTGCATCATTTGCATCATTTACGAGCACCCGAATGCCAATGAGGCGCTGCAGCCCCTGCCCCGGGGTGTGCTACGTCTTGTGGTTCTCAACGTCGATGTTTCAAGGTGAAGAGGCCGGAGGCTGCAGTGACGTGATCGAGTGCTTGTTGGCTCCCCTGCTAGGATTCTTTGTTCAAATGTTTCATATTTGCCTTCTGTTTCTTGTGGTTGTTCATATAAACTTTGAATTTTTCAGATGTTTCTTCACCAAACAATTAAGGTCAAATTAAAATTGTGTTGTCTACATTTTACATATTACCATCTAAATGGCTAAATGCGGCAAATCAATTGGATAAGTATGTAAACATATGAAATTTTTGACATTTTTTTTATTATTCAAATGATCTTTCTTTCTCTAATTTAAATACATGAATTATGATAATTTCTAATTTTTCTTCTATTTAATAATTTCAATCAAAATAAAATTATTTTATAAATTTTTCTAATTTCACCTTTTTCTAAATTAGAACGTTTGGTTGTTTTTGAATAATTATTTTTTTTATTATATTGGACAATGTCTGGAAAAATTATCAGATTTTAAGAATTTTTATGAATTAAGAGTATTTATTATTCTTATCTTTCAAATTGTGCATTGTATTATGATATGATTTTTAAATTTTTAACATTAATTCTTAATTTTTGTGATTTAACATGATTATGTGAGAATTTACATGTAAATTTTATTTTAATTGTATAATATTTTTATTTATATTTTTTGATGAATTATTATCTTCATTTAAATTTGAATAAATATAAATTTAAATAAATACGTGTTGGACATTAAATGAATTTATAAAAAATCTACGAAAATCTCAAAAGCTAGGAAGAAATTTTAAAATATCTCGAAAGTGTGTGCATTTACAAACAAATTGCCATTTTTCTAATCAAATAACGTCGTTTTATTTCTCGTGGCATTTTAACACGCTGACACTCTCAACCAATACATCTCCTTCAATTTAGAAATATTAATTTTAGGAAAAATTAGAAAAACTAAGTTCAAGTATTTAGATTTAAAAATAAAAATTCAAATTTGACAGAAAACCAAAGAGTTCTAAAAGTTTGCATTGTGTATTTATCGACAATTAACATTTTTTTTCATTCAAAGGTATTCCACTTTCTCCTGTTTCTTTTCCTCTCAAAAATCAAATTTATTTGCTGAATTAATCGCAATATTTGATTAGTTAAAAACGATTTTTCACGTCCCGAGTCGATTCTCGAATCAATTTTGTTTTACTAGAAGCTTGCCAAGTAAAATCGGAGGAAGTAACAATCCACGATTTTTCATATGGTAATTATGATTTATTTTATGAAATATATTCCTTAGGTTAAATTTGTTTCCTTAAGATAATAATATATGCCTAAATTATGATTTATTTGCTTAAGATATATTTTTAATTTAATGTGATTGGGATTAGGATTGGAATTCTTTATATAGTTTATACACAGAGTTGTTTTAACATTATACTCTGCATCCAAAAGTTATAGTGTTGATTCAATTGCGTTGTGTTTGAAGTTAATATTTGTAAGTGAAAAAATGCGCTAATTTAAATATTAGTAACCGAGGATAAAAAAGTATCAATCATGCAATGCATTAATTTTTTTCTTTGTTACATGCTTAACGCAATCATGTAAAAATATGTATATCGTCTATCAATTGAATTGAATTACGTTTGCATTAAATCATTATTTGATACTCATTGTTATATGCTTACTGTTTATGTTTTTGTTGATTTGGATTTGAAGTTTTCATCTGATCATCAGAAACCAGCTGAACAAAGAGATGGCGGATCAGGATACGACCCATCGTTATGGCTCGAACGCCTTTAAATTGCATAGTTTTGTTCGGCTGCAGTTTCGTAGCCAACTTGTTTGTTAAAATGCTGCATTCTAACTCGTTGAACCGTTTCACAGGTTGCCTGTGCCTAGACTTGGAAAAGTCCTTGGCCTTGTGGGGACTAATGGCATTGGAAAATCGACCGCGCTTAAGGTTTTGGCCGGGAAGTTGAAGCCTAACTTGGGACGCTTCGATGTACGTAACAAATCAGCCACCCTCGAATTTGCAATTTGATTTCGAGATCAACATGTTGCATGACATTTTCTCTTTATGATTCCTTGCAGAACCTTCCTGATTGGGACGAAATCTTGACTCATTTTAGAAGATCCGAGCTCCATAGTTACTTCACCCGTATTCGTGAAGATAATTTGAAGGTGTTAGCTCTGATAAAAAAAGATGTTGCTGGAATGCTTTGCTTCTTATTTCATCTCTGTGTTGTTACATCTCTTTGTGATGCATTTATTCGCAGGCAGTCACCAAGCCCCAGCACATTGATCACATCCCGAATGTTGTTCAAGGCAACGTTGGGCAATTTCTTTCTGAGAGAGATACGAAACGAGAACTTGCAGCTGAGCTTGAGTCGATTCATGTTATGGACCGTAATGTGGGAGATTTATCGGGTGGAGAGCTTCAGAGGTTTGCGATAGCTACTGTTGCTCTACAGAATGCAGACATTTATATGTTTGATGAGCCATCGAGTTATCTTGATGTTAAACAAAGACTCAAGGTTGCCCAAGTTGTCAGATCGTTGCTTCAACCTGATAGGTTGGTGATGTTCATCTTTTCTGTTAACTTTCTAAATATCCATATTTACATGGTTATGACTGATTATCCTCTGTTTTCAGCTATGTGATTGTGGTAGAGCACGATCTTAGTTTGGTCGAGTATTTGTCGGACTTCATTTGCTGCATTTACGGGAGACCTGGTGTATATGGAGTAGTTACTCTTCCGTTCTCGGTGAGAGATGGAATTAATGTTTTCCTGTCTGGATTTGATCGAAATGATAATCTTAGGTTCAGAGATGAAACTCTTACATTGAAGGTTAGTCCAATTCTATTACTCCTAATATGTAGTTTTTGGGAAACTGAGAAACCTATTGCCTTAAAATGTACTTCTCGTTTGTCCTTCCAGATTGTCGAGACTCCACAAGAAAATGCTGAGGAAATTGAGACGCGTGCAAGATACAAGTATCCAACCATGACTAGGACTCAGGGTAATTTCAGGCTCAAGGTCTTGGAGGGCGAATTCACTGATTCACAAATTATTGTGATGCTCGGTGAAAATGGGACAGGAAAAACGACCTTTATACGGATGCTGGTATGTTGTTACTCAACGTTAAAAATTGTCTTAGTGTTGTTTTTGTTATGCTGAAGCTCTTGTCCTTCCAAATGTTAGGCTGGTCTTTTGAATCCCGATTCAGTGGAAGGATCTGACATGGAAATTCCCGAGTTCAACGTCTCGTACAAGCCACAGAAAATGAGTCCAAAAGTGAAGTGTAGCGCGGGAATGCTTTTGCGTTCAAAAATCCCTGACGCATGTATGGATCCGCATTTTGTATCCGATGTGATGAAGCCTCTTTTGATTGAGCAATTGATGGATATACAGATTGAGAATCTCTCTGGTGGAGAATTACAAAGAGTTGCCATCACTCTTTGTCTTGGAAAGGCAAGTTCCAATCCATATGATTGTTATCTATATTTTTGGTGTTTTGTTTCTCATTTAGTCTCTTCTACTTGGTGTGGTTTGCAGCCAGCTGATATATATTTGCTAGATGAACCGAGTGCACATCTAGACGCGGAGATGCGTATCGTTGCTTCAAAAGTCATCAAGCGATTTATACTTGACAGGAAGAAGACTGCATTTGTAGCCGAGCATGATTTCATCATGGCAACATACCTTGCAGACAGAATGATTGTGTATGAGGGAAAGCCATCCATAGATTGTGTTGCTAATCCACCTCAATCGCTTATGACCGGAATGAACCTCTTCTTATCTGTAAGCTGCAGCATCGATTTTTTTCGATATATCTTCCATAAATGACTGACCGAATATACATCCCTGACTAATCAATTTGTTGATATGCAGCACCTGGATATCACCTTCAGAAGGGATCCCGCGAATTTCTGGCATAGAATCAACAAGCAGGACTTGACCGAGGATCGGGAGCAGTCTTACTATTATTTGGATGACTAACTTGCAGCAGACGTTTACGACCACGTGGATGTTAATGAAACGCTGCTGCCCCTGCCACGGGTTGTGCTGCCATTTGGTAACGACGAGTTCTTATCGAACAAAGGTGTTGGTTGGCTCCCCAGCTAGGATTTTTTGTTCAAAAGTTTGAGATTATGAGTTGTAACTTAGGATTTGCTTTTGTTTTGTTGTTTTTGAGCTCACATTACAGTTATTTTTAACAGTTATAGTGCATTTTTCTCATTTTTTATTTTCTTATTTTTTTCATATGATTTGAAATTATAAATTGTACTTAATTAAACTGGTAGTATTAAAATAGGGAAACTGCAAACGCAGGCAGAAGAGCATATAATCACACCTCAAACCAATATCAATAAAACTGAAAGCAGTTTGTTTCTTGAGCTGTTTATCATATATCAAACTCCTCAACTCAACAGCTTCCTCCCATTTCCCAGCAGCAATATACATATTACACAACGCTAAGTAGTAACTCCCGTTTTCCGGCTCCATCGAGAAGAGTACTTCTGCGACTTCTCTCCCCATCTCAACGTCTCCATGATAGCTGCACGAACTCAGCAGGGCTCCCCACGCACCCACAGTCCCACCTTCCCCAGGCAGATTCTTGATGAAGTCACGAGCCTCACGGAGCCTCCCTGACCTCCCGAGTATATCCACCACACACACATGGTGCTCGGCTGCAGGCGCCACTTTGAACCCGCTCATCATGCTCTCATAATAGGCGAGCCCTTCATCAACCAGCCCGGCATGGCTGCATGCTGAGAGGAGGCTCGTGAACGAGCCACTCGTTGGACGGCATCCTGACCTGATCATGTCGTTGAACGTGTCAATTGCCCTTGAGCCGAAGTTATGGAACCCGTAAGCAGATATGAGGGAGTTCCATGCAGTAACTGACTTCTCCGGTGAATGAAGAAAAACGCATTCGGCCTTATCTAGCCTGCCCCCATTGCTGTACATGTCTGTCAGTGCAGCAGATATGAAAGGATTCTTGTAGAGATTCAACCTGAAAACGTGCCCGTGGATCTGTTTTCCGTAACTCATGGCTCCTAGCTGGGCACAAGCGGAGAGAACAGTGGAGATGGTGATCTCGTTAGGCTCGAACTCAAGAGAACGAAACAACTCCAGAGCTTTCTTGGCATCTTCATTTTGTGACATGGCAGATAGCACACAATTCCATGAACACAGGTTGTGGTCATGACTAAGGTTGAATGCTAACGTAGCACTCTCCGAATCACCTAATCTCCCGTACATCGTCACCAGTGAGTTCTGCACCCGCATATCATTACTCGCCCCCGTTTTAATAGCTAAACCGTGAACTACTTTCCCTTCAATCACTAACCCAAGATTCCCACAAGCGGATATGACACCTCCGAGTGTTACAGAACTACATTGAACCTGCGCTCGCCTCCTCATTAAGTCGAAATATTCCAAGGCTTCTCGGAAATTGCCCTTGTGACTGCAGCCAGCAATGAGCGTGTTCCAACTAGTGGCGTCGAGCTTAACAGAGGTGCTTCCGAACAATGCAGAAGCATCCGACAAGGCTCCACAAAGAATGTACATGTGCATGAGGGAATTCAAAGCAAAAGTTTTGTTTGATAACCCCAGCTTCATGCTCCAACCATGAACCGATCTTCCAAATTGAATCGAATCTGGACAATCACAGGATGGAAGCACTGCCAAAAGAGTTGGCAAGGTGAATGTAGAACAACAAACAAGCATTTTCTTGAATAGCGTCCGAGCTTCTTGATATTGCCCATTGTGGGCATATCCGAAGATCATAGTGTTCCACGCTACCAAGTCTTTCTTCGGCATAGTCAAGAATAAACACAGAGCTTCCTTAAGTTTACCACACTTGGAATACATATTAATCAGACTGTTAATAACCGATGTTTCAGATGCCATCCCTCTCCTAATGATGAATCCATGAATAGCTTTTCCTTCTTCGAGGAGCATAAGTTCAGCACAATATGGAACCATAGTGACAACTGTAGCCATATCAGGTTGAATCGATGCTACAAGCTGCATATCACGAAAAAGGCGAAACGCCCCCACAGCTTGCTCATTCAGAAAGAAACCTTTAATCAAGGCATTCCAAGATACCACATTCTTGATCACCATTTCTCCAAAAATACATTCAGCAGCAGAGATATCTCGAAGCTGAGCATAGAACGAGATAAGAGAGTTAGCAACCGAGACATGGTTGCTCCCCGCGTACCCCAACTTGGTCGCCCAGCAGTGAACTTGCAGCCCGAAATCGAGCTCCTGCAGAATAGTACATGCCGCCAAGGCACAAGAGAAACTAATACTATCGGGCTGATTTTCAAACGAAGCCATGTGTTTGACATACCACAACGACCTTTCAGGGCGGCTATTGTAGAAACAGCCACTGATAATCGAATTCCACGTGACAAGATCCTTGAATTCCATCTCCCCAAACACACACTCCGACGAGCTCAAATCAGCACATTTCGCATACATATCAATCACAGCATTGCTCAACACAGTGCACGCAAGCATCCCCCCTTTGATGCTCAGTCCATGCGCAACCCGGCCTTCTTTCCCAACTGCTTTCATACTCGAATACGCCGATACCAAAGCAACGAGACTCGTGGCGCCGAATTCGTTCCCCTCGACAACCATTTTCTTGAACAATCCCACTGCAGCTTCGGGGCAGTTGTTATCTACGCACGCCCTCATCATAGCGCTCCACAACACCATATCTCTCGCAACAGCTTCGCCAAACAAGGAAGACGACGATGGCAACTCCTTGCACCTCGAGTAAAGAGTGAGCAGAGAAGTAACGGTGGGGAGATGGGCAAGATCGCCTTTTTTCACAGCTAAGGCGTGCGCCATTGCGGCTTTTGCAGTGCTCGGTTGCTGCTCCATGACGCATTGAATAATCTTGAATGCATCCGGCGATGAAAGGAAGCATCTTGGTTCTTGCGGTTCTGTGTGAGACATTTCGTCGAGCAGGTGGGGCGCGGGTGAAATGACATGGGATTGGTTGATTGGAAGAACGGCATTGGAGCTGAATTCTTGGAGGTGGAGATGGCTAGTAAATCGGAAACGTAGATTTGGTCTCAATTTGACAAGTATGGATTGCTTGATTGCCAATTTCAAGCCGAGCATTACTTTCAAACAAAATATGAAATTAAAAGAAAAAAGTTCAAACTTCGTGGTTGAGTTATCAACTTGTTAAGTCACATACTCTGACTGACATAATTTTTAAAATAGAAAAATTATTATTTCTCTATTTAACTTACAAAATAAAAATATAATATAAAATCTCATGCAATCGATGGAGTATTAAAATATAAATAATACTAATATTATTTAGCACTGTGTGAGATACTCTTATCAAAATAAAGAAAATTAAATGAGTATTTAAATTATGGACATTTGAAAATGATAAATAGATTAGTATTTTATGGACGGAAGAAGTACAAGGCAAAGGATGTGAGAAGCTAAAAGATTAAGTACTACTACTACACTCCCTCCATCCCGGAATTTGAACCCCATTTAATTCTGGCAAATTTTTTTTTTTAAATTAGTACTTCCTCCGTCCCTACGTAGTTGAGTCGTATTTCTTTTTTAATTGTCCCACTGTAGCAGAGTCATTTCTTTTTTTAGCAAAAAGTAATTTACTCTCTCTTACTTTACTTTCTCGCCATCTATCTACCTTTATCCTTTCTACTTTATTCTCCTTTTACTTAATTTATTTAAAATAATTTTTCTTAAATCTCGTGCCGAAAAGAAATGCATCTACTACAGAGGGACGGAGGGAGTATAAAAGAAAGTGAGTAAAAAATTAATAGAATATGAATCTCACTTATATAAATATTATTTATAATAAAATGTAAGTGAAATAATTAATGAAATGTAAGACTTTTTTGTCATAGTGAAAGGAGACTTCTATTGTCCTTCTTTCGTCCGCGAATAGGAGTCTTGTTTTTCTACTTTAGTCCATCCGCGAACAGGAATCCCGATTCATTTATACTATAAATGGTAATAAGTCTCACATTCCACTAACTCATTGTACTCACATTTCATTTAAAACTAATAAATAACCGTGGGACCCTTATACCACTAACTTTTTTCCACCCACTTTTATTAATATTTCTTAAAACCTGTGCCGGAAAGAAATATGACTCTTATTCGCGGACAGAGAGAGTAGAACAAAGAAAATGGCAAAAAGAAATTCTTATTATGGGATGAAAATAGTAAGTACTCCCTCAGTCCGCGAATATGAGTCTCATTTCTTTCCGGCACGGGTTTTAAGAAAAGTGGGTGGAAAAAAGTTAGTGGAATATAGCCCCACTTGTACATATTAGTTTTAAATGATACGTGAGTGGCAAGAGTTGGTGGAATGTGGGATCTTTTTACTATTTATGGTAATTATGAACCGGAACTCCTATTCGCGGACGGACTAAAATGGAAAAACAAGACTCGTATTCACAGACAGAGGGAGTACTCCTTATACTCTATTTATGATTCGTTTCAAAAACTTATACTCCATCTGTCCATGAAATATTATTAGTTTTACCATTTTGGTCCTTCCGTAAAAAGTTGTCCACTTTGCTTTTTTTCTATTTTTGGTAAATGAACTCCACTTTCCACCAACTTTTTACACTCACATTCTATTATAAAACTGATATATGAATATGGGACCCTCATTCCACTAACTTTTTCAACTCGTTTTTCTTCACATTTCTTAAAATCCGTGCCGATTCAAACTTAGACAATATTTTATAGACGGAGGGAGTACTAGCTTGGAGGAAGATCAACTACCACAGCATTATAGCTTGGTGGTATTCCTCGCCTTTGTTACGTCAAGAGATCAAAGTAACGAATATCAAATATACCAAATCAAATGAGGAAGAAAGAGAGAGAGAGATCAACGGTTATATTAAATATTTGTAATTCGTTTCGGAATGATATACTACTAAGAAGTCTTCTCATCAAAACTTACAACCGCTTGATCTCCAATTATTTGCAAAGCTACATTTGAGCCCAACATTTTTCTGATAAAATTATTATATAATTGTTCTAAGATACAGGTTACAGAAAAAGGTTTACCACTAGCCTAACCAAAGTAAAAAAAAAAGATAGAGGCGAAAACAAGAAAAAGAAACTCGTCTCCTGCCTACGTATAAATTTTGAGAGCTCAACTTGCTTGCATACCCCATCAAACCAAGACGCTACCGCCCGGTTTATGATTGCAACATTTCAGCGCTTTCTTCTTTCTCCTCCGATTTGTAATGCAAGCATAAGTGCACGCCTCAGAGTGGGGGATGATCCTCTTCTGGAGTCGGGGGAGGTTTTGGCTTCCAATCGGGTTTTTCATCCCAATACACATCGTAGTATATGTGACCCGGAGTGTGATCCTCCACACAACACCAAACGCCTGTATACCGCTTCACACGGTTCCTAAATTTGTCTTCCCTCTCCTGTTCGAGAAAAAAATATGAGTTCCCATATCCATACAAGGATGATAAGTAATAGAAAGTTGGGGTAGCATGCCTTGTCACTGAATCCTAAGAAGGCTTCTTGCATCGATGAGAACCGAATGACTTTGACGTCCTTCAATGGTGAGAATATGGCTTTGAACTGTAGGTAAGGAACAATGTAAAGTTTTAAACTTTGGTACAAGTAGGCAAGTAACAAGGTGGAGTGGTAATATAATGGCAAATAAAGTTCAATATTAAATTGTAAATAATCTGAAAATTTTCAACTAGAGTTCAAAACCAATCTCAATGCTTCAAAGTAAAGAAATGATGGGAGGCTGACATTCCCATCACGTCCCTGACATCGACATGATGAGAATATGAAGGAAACAAAATCGAAACCACTGAGCCTAGTCAAAATCCGAATTACCGTTTCCTCTTTACTTCGCTTAGGGAACTTGAGAATACCAGCTGGATTTGTGCTGTTTGGATTTGTGCTGTTTGGATTTGTGCTGTTTGAAACTCCACAACCCGGTGTTCCTCCTTGACAGAGATGCACATCAAGCCATGAATCTTTCACCTGAAACAAAAGATGAGGATGTCACTCAACCACGTAGTGTGAATTATTTGTGTTCTATGTGAGAAGCACTAACCTGCTGCTGCATAGATGGATTTTCGAAGAAAGAATACTCTCTGATGTTAATCCCTGGTCCAAATTCCTCCACTGGGAGTTCTTTTAACATTTTATTAACCTGCATTAAAAATTAAAGGGAACTGTTTCTGCAGATTGACAAGAAAGCTTTTCCAACTTATCCTCTAAATCTACCGTCACATCTATAGACTCTGAAGTGATTGTGTGCATAGGAAACATACCATGAAATAGTGTAACTTAGAACATAATATTCTGCTCATTAATAGAAATGATAACTCATATTCTTGGTGATGCAAAATTGGTTTTACACAGAGAGCAAAACAACTAAGTTAGACTAGGAACTGAACCTTAATTAACATATAATGATCAGGAAGAGAGTAAAAGTAAAATATTTTCAAGCAATCTCCTATTAAAGTTTAAATATACTATAAAACAAATTATATAACACTATAACTCTTAGAATTGGGTGCGTGTGAGCGTTATGACTACTTTCAAACACATATCTAAGAAGAAGTTGCACCTACAAAGACATCACTTTTTTATGGAAACAGTTATTCTGATGATACTTCCCTATCAGCAATTAGTAGGAACATGATATATTTCATTAATAGTAAACTTAAAGCCGCATGGTACATTGCATAAATAGAGTATTGACTTTTGAACAAACTATATATTTGCTTCCTTAAAAGAAAAACAAGTATTACTTTAACAAATTCTTGGTTGCATCTCAATGTTAACAGTGTAAAATTGGAGAGAGATGACCTCAAAAACATGATCCAAAGGACAAATGAATGGTTGCCTTGTCAAGGTGCCTGGCAAAACCCCTGGATGTCCATACCACAGCCTATCCAACCTGCACCATAGTGGAGGCATTACCTAAAATCAAAATAAGAACAAAGATTATAAGATGAGCTCAGAAAATGTGAGAGTAAACTAGAGGTAACATATGCTATCCAGATCTGCTACTTCTAGAGGTCATTACTATTGTAGTCACAGTAAAAACGAGGAATCTATCCCATGTCATGCAGAAATGTGATCTTCCAGGACTGTAAATTTGAACTTACAGTAAAAGCTACAAACCTAAAGAAGTCTTGCTTTCTTATGTACATAATCCATCTTATATTTTCTCAAGAAGCTTAAGAATATGTAAGCCAACCAACAACTGTTTTAGACTACAACCAGAAAGAAAGAAGAGACTTGATCAATAAACTTAACTAACACAATCAAGGAAAGAGGCCACTTCTTCAATATTTTGATATTCATATGCCAAGCAGCATCTGCACTTATTTTGGCAAGTTGTAATTTAACAGGCTAGAACTGAATACTCTCTAATATGGAAATCCAAATGTTTTGCATGACCAGTAAAAAATAAATATGATATGATTGTTATATTAAGAAGTCGAACCTCAACTCAATGTATGAATATCTATTCAGAAGTGTGAAAGAAAAAATAACGGTGGGCGGGTGGGCAATGGTTGGTAAAATCAATAGACTAAAGAAGTTCTTACCAATGTGCGACCCAACAATGAAGCAATGGCAAGAGCAGTTCGTATCTGCTTTATCTGAAAGTCAGGAGCAGTTTTAGTAAGATAAAGGCACAAAGTCCTACTATACTTGACATTTTGAAAATAAAAAATAATGAAATAAAAATTCTATGTGCACATACTTGGTAATTGACAAGAGCAAAGTGAGAGTCAATGTTATGCTCTCCATCTAACATCAAGTTCTTTGGGATATTAGGTTTAAATGTCAAAAATCCTCCTGCAATGTTGTCCAAAGAATCAGAAATCGATTATGCTGGGCCAACTAAAGCTGCTCAATGTCCGCAGTACTCATGCATCCTAATTTGTTTAATATTCCCCTTCCCTTATTCATCATTTACATCTCTAGGACAGCAAAAACTAATAACTTCGGCAAAACACAAATTTTTTCTAGAATAACGTACTCGGATATTATTTGATAATACTAATGGTCAAGTTATAGTAGTACCTTTTGGGGGCCGAAACAGGTAGGTCAAAAATATAACGATGGAAAAATGAAATGAAAAGAATTCTAACCTGGGACATCGTAATACTCCGGAGGATCATAGAAAACCTTAGCTTCACGTAATCGATGGCGTTTTCCTTCAGTACCAGCAAACTGGAATGTGGTGTGCGCAGCATACGGCTCCAGTCTTAGTTGTTCATATATGGCCTGCCAAGTAAAGGAAAATTCGTTAGAATGCCATGCATGTTGCATGTTGGATTTTTACATTCAGGAGTCAGGACTTGCAAAATCATTTCTCTGCAAGACTTTCTTATCTCTGTTTTGGGAGGGGTGAAAGAGTTGGGGGGGGGGGGGGGGAGGTAATGTACAATTAAGTCAGATTAATTAAAGTTTTAATTTGTAATCAAGTCCAAGCAAACAACTAAGCCACCTGGACGAAGTAAGTATGTCCACTACAAAATATACTTGCTGGGAGAAGGCCTAGCTTAAGCTCTCCATCATAAGCATATACAAGTCCACTTTCATCATCAACAGATGGACCCAGCTGCCTGCGGATAATCTCATTGAAACCTTGTTGATCCCATATTTTCTCATCTGCTAAAAGCATTTCCTTCCATTCTTTTGCTAATTTTTTTGAAGACGGAGTTGGTCTCCAGTGAAAGATTCCTATGTTGTAGTCCGCACCAGCTGTTCACGGGGCAAACTAAAAAAATCACGTTTGGGTACAGAAGGAGTGGACATGAAATGTTTATAACATCTACAATGAAGAAAAAATTGTACATTAAGCTAATTGACTGGCAAAGAGTTCTCTCTGTTTTCAGATATTATCTTAAGATTCTTGCAATGCTACAGCTCCTCTGACAATTTCATCTTGCATCCTAATGTATTAGTGCTTTAAGAAATACTAACAGTTATGAGTATATTTTGAACAAAGTAATCCTCTGTTCTGTAAAGATCCTATTTTCTCCCAAGATGCCAATAAGTTTTTCAATGATTGTCAAAACATTCTTTATAAAATAGGGGGAACTTACTATGAAATGAATGAAGTAGGCCCAATATATTTGTCAAAAGGCTAATCAAACTCTTCAATAGTTTAAGAAATAAATTTTACATAGTTATATTAGCACAACGAGAGATGTTCTGCTTGATGTCCAGCGAAAAGTTATATCCACTTTCAGAAAGAGAAAGCAGAAAGCGACACAATATTCATACTTGGACGTGTTACCTAGTTTCCAGTCATCCAATCGGTCATCTACTACTGTTGGTGCAAGTTGATCAGTAGAAGTCAGCACGTCTGCTTCAGGAAAACGTGCAAGATAAGGAAGGGGGTTCTGTTCAAAACAAGTTATTGTTGTTAAAATCAAGTAAGCTCCATAACTGAATGCAGTATTTATCTAGAAAAATATTTTTACTTTGCAATGTGACATATGTTTAGAGGACATCTAAAGATTTAGATTTGTCAAACCTCAAATGTTAGTAAGCACATATAAAACAAACTGCACCTAGCATACAAAGATATACTCCCTCCGTCCGCCATTAGGAGTCCGGTCACTTTTGCGCACTCGTTTTATAAAAGTGATAATAAATAGTTAAAGTGGAGAAATGGTAAAGTAAGAGAGAGAATAATTTTGACAAGACTCTTCTCAACATTATTCTCTCTCTTACTTTACCATTTCTCCACTTTAACTATTTATTATCACTTTTATAAAACGAGTGCGCAAAAGTGACCGGGACTCCTAATGGCGGACGGAGGGAGTACATGACATAAGTAAGCACATAAACCCAGTGCCACTGCCCATTTGGATACAAAAAGAATGCCAATTCTCTTCAGCACAAGAATTATCCACAGCAGAAGAATGTGCCAAAGAGGCCTATAGCAACAAACAGAAAGACATTCGCTGATAACTGTTTAAGAATTACCTTTAACCAGACCATGTCAGTGTCGCACATCAGTAACTCAAAGCCGAAAGGTAAGAAAGAATCTATCAGAATAACCTTCTCTCTACCCATCTTATGAAATGTTGGAGAGCCCCATCCAACATCTAATGTGCTCATACGACTGCCCATATCAAAAACTGGAACACCCTTCCAATAAAGAGCCTCCAACAATTTTATGTCCATTGCACCTGACAGATAAATTGTTGTTTTATTATTTAGTATATCAATTAAGTGGCACAAAGTAATATTTCTCCATTCAGAGCATACGTACCAACGAGAAGGTTGTCAACACCCATATCTGACAAGTGTTTAACCCAACCCAAGATGAAATCCATGAAGGCAAAATTTCCAAATGTCACAATTATAACATTATCTTTCACCCTGTTTCCAACCAGTTCCTTTGTCAATTTAAAAGTCTCCAAAGGTGGCATTTTGGTACCAGAAGGAGGAACCTTCAAAATAGGTTGCAGAGGTTCTTTTCTATGTTCAGATGTGTTATCTGGTGCCAGTGCCACACCAGCCACTGAGTAATTGGAAGAATCAGATGCCGGATGAAAGGATATTGAATGTGATTCTGCAAAATGCAGGGAGGCCAAATTAAAGAAGTAAATACACCAGTTATTACTGCCAAGACAAAATATTGAAGCTTGTTGTAAAATAATAACTTGAAGGTTACTAATTACTTATGTCCATAGCCTTGATAACATGACTGGAAAAAAGTTGTTATTCTTAATTCTTCTATTGTTTCTGGAGAAGAAACGGAACCAAACAAACATGAATAACATATATACAAGTGAAAAAAGGTATGACTGAACGTAGCCCATAAGGAGGACCATTTGAACTGCCAATTCCCATTTAGCTGGTAGAAAACTGGAGAGATCACAATTACACACAATTGTAGATATAGGAACCATTATAGAAGCAATTGAAAATGATAAAATAATTCTATGTTTAGAACATCCAGTGAACCCAGCAGTTGTTAACTTCAGTTAACATTTATCAAAGATAGAATAGTACTAATAAACAGAAATTTCCTTCCAAACAGTTTCCACCATGGAAATCATGCAGATGTATAACTGCCATATGGTAAGATACTAAGATAGCATGAAATAATGAGTGTCTGTGTATGTTCTCATTACTCTTGCTGTCGCTTAGAATTTTAGTGCACACTAAAATCAATTACAACAATAAAGTTTCTCAGATTAAAACTCGAAATGGAAGGAGCACAGACTATAAGATCAATCTAGAACACAAGATTAAGATCTTAGCAGAGTTTATAATGAGTGCAATGAAAGGGGTGGTGATTTTAATATCAATCTTAAACACATTATCCAACTATACATTCAGCCATCAACTTAGGAAAGTGCTTTTACCTATCTTATAGTCAACTGAGTCGTTACCATCCCCAAAAAACGTACTTAAATAAATAAACAAACCATTTGTCATCCATCACAGCTAAAACCAAACCGTATGTGTTTCCCCAGGCGGCCAGGCCGATGCAGCAATAGGTCAACATTCATTATCGAGCAACATACTAAACGTAAAAACCAAGACTAATTAAATCAAAATCTCCAAAATCAGCAACAACCAAGCTAAACTCCAATAAATCTAAAAGCTATATTAAAATATAGAGAGAAACTACACAAGCAGCCGCCAGCTGAGCAACGTAATCGCATTTAATTGCAAAACTACGCAGAAAATTTATACGCATTTGAGAGAGAGAAAGTCAAACACAAACTCGACTCACCATTGGCGCCGTCGCGGGACGCAACCCAGGAGGAGGAAAAGAGGGAGTTGGATCCGGAGAAAACTGCGGAGAAGACATAAAATGAAGAAACTACGATTCCGATAACGACGGTGGCGTAGATCGTTAAGAACAATGGCCTGTAACTGTAAGTCGCCACCTCCTTCAATGGAGCCATCAAATCCCTCAACTTCCTTCGTAATCCCACAACAAATTACGAAGAAATTGCAGAAATTTGGAATCAGTGTGATCTCATTTCAAGTTACCTTCCATTTCGATCGTGGTGGTGGTTGGTTTCAAATGAATCAAATAAGCTAAATCCAAATGTTAGTTGAAATTTCGACTTTCAACCAAGACAAGGGGTTTTAGCTGTAGTTGCATTATCATTTTTCTTTTATTTTTTATTTAATACGATCATTTGTGGTATAATTTGTTTAAATAGAAATCGTAGTATAATGCAATCCTTTTCATTTTTTAAAAAAATGAACATTTTCTATATCTATATCTACGCCTAAATGTTGTAGAAGTACAATTAATTTCTATGGGAAAATCAGATCCAAATATGGTGGAAATAAATAATTATTTTGCTAGATAATGAGAGGTAGGTAATTTCACTGTAATAATGCAATAACTTAAATATTTGATTTTCGTAATAAAAATAATTTTACATTAGATCAACTGCTCAACATCATTCTTCCAATAAATCAACTTGTATTTTTTATTCCGAGTCTTGCTAGCAATATCGAATTCGATAAATTATCTAAAATATATAAAAGGGGTGTTCGTCCTAAATTTATAAACTTTCATCAAATCCTAGGGGCAAATACCAACACTAAAATTTACTTATAAAGTAGCATTAAACTGATGATTTGTTCTTATTTTGTAACAGCAAATGCAATTATTTTTAAATTTAGTATAAAACGATGTTATTTTGCTACTTAAAATGTGATTTTGTTTTGATTGACGTTCAATAATGTCACTATAAAGGATAAACTCCTTAGCAGGTTCCGGTGGCGATAATGTTGGGGGTAGGGAATTAACCCGCCGCCAATTTTGGCTTGGCGGAGGGGGGATTGATCCTGTGCGATGGATACAGATTGAAAATAGGGTTTGAGGAGTATTACCCAATAAATAATAAGGATTCAATTTATTAATTAATTTATAAATTAAATCATATCCTACCCTTATATGGAAAAGATACAGCAAATCCCTCAAATATCTAAAAATAAATAAATAAGATTGTGATATGGACAAGACTCTATTAGTCATATAAGTAACTTATCAAGCTATATTAGTGCCGAAATCTTGATTAGTTGTAAAATTATAACAAGTCAATAATTTGATAATGTATAGAAAAATAATTTTAACTTTATATCTAAAATTAGAATTTAACAAAAGTTTTTAAAAATATAGCCAAATTATCCTACACAATATTAGTAACAATCTATAGACAATTAGAGGAGAGGATAAAACGGTCCCAACCGTAAAACATGGCGACAAATTCGGAAACACTCGCCAGCAGCATGTCCAATTCTGTCAATTAACATTTTCGGACTTAATTAATTGATTTGTTACAATTTGTATTATACTAAATGAATTTGATTATTAAGATCTTGATTTATGTAAAAGTTGAATTGAACATCACAAATATGAATTTGCGTTGATTTCGTATCCTAGCAGTGTAGAGCATTATTTATCTTTGAATTCAATGTTTCCTACATAGTCGACGAAAGTACATTGTTAGGAGAGAATTAATTAGATAGGGCGTATAGGTTTTTGAAAATAAGCACTACATTTAATCTTTTCCATTAGTTGACTTAGCTGGAAACACATTCTTGATTATGATGTTTAATTAAACTATCTATACAATCTTTTATTTTACTTTCTTTTTTCCTAAATTTTACGTATAAGAATTCATTTCATGACATTCCCAGTCCCCACAATTTTTAATTATGTGTCTATTTTGGTAATCTCTCTTCATATATATATTTCAGTTTACGCATATGTCTGAGGACGATTTTTTCTTCGTATTGGAATTAACTATGTGTCTATTTCAGTATAAGAAGAAAAAAAATAGCTTATAGTTGACCTTTGAGTATAATAAATGTAATTTATTCAACCATGCATAATTCATCCAAATGCACATGCATCAATATTTGTGTATGCATAATAAATAAAACATGTCGGACATCTAATATGACTGACATTGGATATAACATGACATGGAGTCTAGATGTATGTGAAAAGATGAGTATTAACAAAGTACTCCTAAATAATACGTATTCGAATCGAGTAGAGTCCAGAATAGTTGCTAGTTGGACATTTCAACTTTAAAGTTTGTTAAAAAAATAATACTCCCTCCGTCCTACAAAAATATAAACATTGGGACGTCACGAGAATTACTGCACAATTAATATAGTAAGAGAGATAAAAAGAAAAAAAATAATTATAGTATTTTTAGTGAGGAATGGGACCCACATTATTAGAGAAAATGAAGTTACTAAAAATAGAAGGAGATATTTTTATAGGAAATTTCAAAATGGAAAATGTTCTTATTTTTATAGAACGGGGGAGTACTAATCTCTCTCTTGGAACTATTGCTCCATCAAATACTGATAATAACTTACAAACCGCACTTGTTGTTTTCGAAAGAACCCATGTGGTTTCTCCGTAGATGGCGTGCATTCACCGCCTCCATCTACAATCTCTTGCAAATCTAAGAGCATCTACATTCCTGCTCTTTGGCAAGAGCACGGATGTGGGCACGGATCCACTTTTATTAATTTTTTACTCTCTGCTCTTCCCCAAGAGCACAACACCCACATCCATGCTCTTTCGCAAGGACATGCTCAAGGGTCCCACCATTCTATTATTCAATTTAAATAAAAACATTTCCACAATATTAAAATTCATTAAAAATATCCGATACAATTACAAAATACTAAAAAATTAAAAATTACATAATTAAAATCGTAAAAATAAAAAAATACATAATTAAAATCCTAAAATTAAAAATTACATAATTAAATTCATAAAATTAAAATTACATGATATCGGTGAAATCCATTTTTAGAGAGGGTTTGAGTGAGAGAGGAAGATGTAGATGAGTTGTATAAAAAAGGATGAATGAGAGATAATTTGATGTGAAAAAGGATGACGAATGTGTGTATTTATAGATGATTTTGGGGTTTTTAAAAATTATTAAAAAATCAAAAAATTCCAAAAAATGGTAATAAAACGGCTATATTTTTTGGAATCTAATTTTTTTATTTTTGGTATTATTTTCGATTTTTTTTAAAAAAAATTCCAACGGATAATCCGTTGGCGAATAGAAACGCGCCACGTCGCCTGCTCAGCGGCACGGACGCCGTCCGTCCCAGCGAACACCGCTGCGGATGCTCTAAATACTATAGATTGTTTCCGATAGTTTTTTGCATTAAAAAAACGGTGTCGTCAACAAACTTTCTTGGTGGTACCATATTTGTTGGAAATTTTTGTGTTGTTGTAAAAAAATCATGTTAAAGATCGTTACTCTTTTTCAATGTTGATGGATTTTTATTAGGGATGTCAATCGGGCTGGCCCATCGAGTTTCGGGTCGGTCCTACTTGGGTTGCGGGTCAATCGGAAGCAGACTAATCGGGTTGTGAATTCTTTCGGGTTGTAAAAGTTCAACCCTAACCCTAAAAGTTCGGGTTTCGGGCTAGCCCAGCGGGTTAATCGGGTTGCTACCGATAAGATTAACATGCGATCAATCCAATAAATAATGATGAAAATTAGTTATATTCATAAAATGTAAAATACTTAATTATAACAAATTTGAGATATATGGTCAAACTCAATCATAAACATGATCAAATACTAATATTTGAGATATTTCGTGAAATTTTAATGCATGTTTTAGAAATTTAAATATTTTTTTAAGTGAATTTGAAGTTTATAATTTATTTATCAATTATTATATTAATAAAAATTCAATATATAATTTGTATATTTAATATAAAATTGAAAGCTATTTTTTTGTTATCTATATTATAAAATTAATCAATTAAGTGTCGAATTAGGAGTAAAAAATAGAATAATAGAAATTTTATCGGGTTTTCGGGCCAGCCCATCGGGTTTTCGGGTCTAGCCCTAACGGGTCGCGAGTTAATTGGGTGCGGGCTAATCGGGTTTTAATTTTATCGTGCTAGAAATTTTCAGTCCTAACCCTATAAACTTGGCTGGCTATTCGGGCCAGCCCACGGGTTGCAGGCTACATTGACATCCCTAATTTTTATATTTTTAATAGTATTATATTTTGAATGTTGTCGTATAAAGTATAAATCGACCAAATTGATACTCCATATATTTAGTTATCGAACTTGTGTGGCGACTTCAACACTACGCACTCATGTTTCATGATCTTGGTAAGAATTAATTCGGTCGGTTTGTATCAGGTCTACCGAACTTGGTCGTGCGATGTCATGGCAATTATCAGGCCTAAAAATGAAAGTTTCAAGGAGTAGTTATTTATCGCACCCCTAAATCGTAAATTTTGGATACCATTATGGTTACTCACATAAGAGAAGAGTTTATTGGCATTCCCTAAAAAATGCATTTCTCTAACAACGAGGCTTAGATCATAGATTCAAATGAGTTCTTGAAGATTTTAGAGAGGATATGAGCCTAAATGAACTTTGAGTAAAGCTTATTGGGCCACGTTATAACTTGGTGTTAGAAGCCCATAATAAATACACAATAGCCTAACAGAAATATTTCCCAAATAATTATAGGAAATGAAAATATCAAATTGTATTGCGGAAATAATACTTACCACATAGGTTACAGACATGGCTGAAGTAAGTTTGGCCTTAAAGTTAAACCATATTTTTATGAAATCTAAAAATAATTGTGTGAAAAAATAAATAACCCGAACCAAAATAATCCCATTCTGTCATATTCAAATGTTACAGTTACTTAGACACATTAACTAATTTGAATTATGAAGACCAAATTGAAGAAAAGGGATTTAAGAAATTGAATAAATTGAAAACTCACTCCCTAAACATAAGGAGGGTGCAAGGGAGTGGTGTGTTATAAACTGTGGGCACAAGTTCGTATTATATATGGGTTTATTCTAATTAATTAATATGCCTCTTCCAACCTGACATTATTCATATAGAACAACTTTTCGACATAAAATGACAAGAAATATTACATTATTATTATTTTTTTATGAATGCATCATGGACTATTTGCGTAAGATGAACTATAATATACACACTCTTTGTCCCTCTATGCATGGTAGATGCATTTTTTAACACGGGATTTTAGAAAATTGTACTAATAAGTTAGTTAAAGGAAGAGAGAATACAATAAAAGATGTAGAGAAAATAAAATAGGAGAAAGAAGATGTATTACTTTTTGTCGAAAGAGAAAATGACTCAATTATAGTGTGACAGGTCAATAAGAAATACGACTCAGCTATAGCGGGACGAAAGGAGTACTACTTTCTCTAGAATTTAAATATTTTTTTGCTTATATACCTTTAAATCATTAATATAATGAAAAATATCTCTCTATATCAATCGAGATAATGGAGACAATATAGAAGGACAATCGGGATAATAAACTTAATTAAAACCACAATAAATTTGAATTTTGATGTCGGTGCATCACCTAAATCTTAGCTCCAAATTGATCTATACATACAAGACTACAAAGTCTAATTTACCTATATAAAACGAAAATTTATTCTTAATTGAAATTATTAAATAACACAAGAACTTGCATGTAATTATGGAAACCTGTTAATCCAAATTTAAGAGAAATATAAAAAATGTAGTACTCACATTTTATAATTATATATAAACACCCCTTTGAACTGGGAATGAGACATTCATAGTTGGATCCTTATCATTTATTCATACAATTTATGGTATATATAGTCCAAAATTGTACTAAAATAAACAACTTCTTTGACTTATACAACAGCATTATATATTAATTTGTGTTAATCACGCCAACTGGCTTTAATTAATCACCTCTTAACTCCTCAGTTCAGTGCTACCGATATTAATTTACTTTCTTTACTAAAAGAAGAAAAAAAATAATAAATTAATAGCTTTCCACGTCAGCAGCAACTGAAGTCGTTAACTAATGTTTTCGTATGTACGTATAAGGTACATGCACGCGTACGTTAGTTCACGGAGCACGTGTCTACAGTTGCATAGATTCTGTTTATTTATTTCATTTTTTATTTATTTAATTCATAATTAATTTCCAAATTAATTGATTAACGTGCTAAGAGCATCCGCAATGGCGCCCGTCCAGGCGGACGTCCGTCATTGTGCAAAGGTGACGTGGATACGGACGTCCGCTGCAGACACCGGAGTTCCGCGGCGTTCCCGGGGCGTCCGTCGCGACGTCCGCCATTGCATTGACCCGACGGACGTCCGCGCGGACGTCCCGATTATTTTATATTTTTTTTCGAAAATTCTATAAATACGGCTCGTTGAATTTCATTTCATTCGCACCACTTGTATTAACGAGTATCTCTCTCTACGTTTCTTTTATATATCCAGAATGGTTGGTAGTGGTAGTGGTAGTGGTAGTGGTAGTGGTTTTGGTGCGGGCGGTAGTGATGCGGGTGGTAGTGGTGGGGGGTATGATGACATTATGATGCGAATTCATGCACGTGTGCAGGAGGCAGCGGAGAGGGAGATACAGGCGGCCTTGGCGTCGGCGGTACCTCGACCCATCCACACGCCTATTCAGAAGTGCACTGCCGCAATCCGGCAGCTGGCATACGGAGGCACGACCGACATGTTTGATGAGTACCTCCACATCGGCGAGACGACTGCCCGCGATTGCCTTAAGTATTTTTGTCAGTGCGTTAGGGAGATATTCGGGGATAGGTATCTTCGGAAGCCCACCCCCGAAGATTGTCAGGCCCTGCTGGATATGCACGGGACTCAGCACGGGTTTCCGGGGATGCTAGGCAACATAGATTGTATGCATTGGTAGTGGAAGAACTGCCCCGCTGCCTGGAAAGGGGTGTACACTACGGGTTTCAAGGGCAAGAATCCCAGGATGATCCTTGAAGCGGTAGCAGACTACCGGCTATGGATTTGACATGCCTATTTTGGAGTAGCCGGGTCGAACAACGACATCAACGTCCTCCAGTCGTCGCCCCTTTTCAACGACCGGTGCATGGGCGTCGGTTCGGTTGTCAATTTCGTCGCCAACGACCAGTGCATGGGCTATTATTCGGCAGATGGGATATACCATATGTGGCTCGTCTTTGTGAAGAAGATCAGATGCCCAACAGAAGAAAATAAGGTATATTTTAAGGGTCGTCAGGAGGCAGCGCGCAAGGATGTGGAGCGGACATTTGGTGTGCTCCATAGTCGATGGGCGGCAGTGAAGGGTCCATCACGGCTGTGGTATGCTGAGAGCATCGCCGATATCATGCACGCATGTATTATCATGCATAACATAATTGTCGGAGATGAAGGTCCAACACTAACGGATTGGGCCAATGATGATGCTGATGCTGCGGGTCCAAGCCACGGCGTTGCCACCGGCAATGTACGTATGGGTATACCCCATGGCGAGGTCGAGCGAGTCCGTGCATTTGCCGACAAGCGCAAAAAATAAGTTCATATTCGATTCCAGAACGATATAATTGAAAAAATATGGCAGCGAAGGGGTCGTCGTGGATGAAATTTTTATTTGTTGAAATGTATTTTTTTAGTTTTTTTTAAATATACCTTTCTTTTTTTATTTAATGAAATTATTATTCCGTAATCGTTCAGTAAATTTTAATTCCGTAAATTGTTTAATTCCGTAAATTATTTAATTTGGTGAATTTGTGAATTTTTATTAATGCGGGAAATCCGTCGGGATGTCTTGGGGATGTCTGCCACTGTGCAGTGAGAAGTCCTTATGACGTGGGAGTGTAGTGGGAAGTCCTTATGACGTGGGAGTGCAGTGGGAAGTCCTTATGACGTTGCAGGAGGTGTTTTTGGGATGTCCGGCGGAACATCCGCACCACTGTGGATGCCCTGAGCTAAGAGCATCTCCAGTGGGCGGATGTCCCCCTCGGACATCCACTAGGACTTCCCAAAAACACCTTCTGCCACGTCACTAGGACTTCCTATCCCACTGCCACGTCACTAGGACATCCCCTTCACAATCCGCCATTCTCATCGCCCTTCCCACTAGGACTTCCCGCAATAAAAAAAATCACAAATTCACAAATATACGTAACGGAATTATAATTTTGACACGGAATACGGGAAAATTGCAAATGCTTCATTAAAAAAAAAATTACATAAAAAAAAGAAAAAAATTACATAATAAAAAAGAAAAAATTACATAATAAAACTGGAGATAGCCCCAACTCCTCAAAAGAGAAAGTTTCCACGCCGGTGAACTGAGTCTCCGGAACAAAACTGGAGGGGGTATCAGTAGACAGCATATCGATAACTGGGCGATAGACATCGTCCGCTAGTGGTTCAGGGCCCCTGCCACCCCCTCCACCAGGCATAGTCTGCATCATCCCCGGCATCATCCCACCCATCCCCATCATATTTGGGGTCATGCCCCCATCCCCATCCCCATCATATTTGGGGTCATGCCCCCATCACCGCTGCCCTGGGCATCATACCACCCATCCCACCCATCCAATTGTACATACCGAAGTAAAGGGACATCATACCACCCATCTCACCCATACCACCCATCCTACCCATTCCACCCATCCCCGACATTGCCGGAACCATTGGCACATTTCCGCTAGGGTTTCCCTCCAGTTCGGCGGGAAACGTCGGAGTCAGTGACTCGCTCGTGCCGGGGGAAGTTCTGTCGTTCTCCATTAAGTAGAAATGAAATTTGTAGTAAAAGAAGATAGAAACTTGTTAACACAAGTGGTGTGAATGAAATGACGGGCAACGAGCCGTATATATAGAGTTTTTAAAAAAAATAAAAAAATAAATTTAATACCGGACGTCCGACCCACACCACAATAGCGGACGTCCGCCCGCCCGTCGCCCGCCCGTCCGAAGACATCCGACGTCCTTACGGGACGTCCGTACCCTAACTTCCACGCCACAATGGCGGACGTCCCGATCGCCCGTTGTGGATGTCTGACCGGACGTCCGCCATTGGAGATGCTCTTAATTAAGTGAGACTGCTACGCGGAACTCCGATTACAACAGCCGCATCTTATCTGTAAAGTCGAAGAATGACTTGGAATGAAAGCGACGCTTACTATTCTAGAGAGAGAATTATTATTTAATTTAGGGTTTTCCTATATTTTGGAAAGGGAATAAGCCGAATGTAGAAATGGGAGTATTAATATTTGAAGAGTCAAGATCTTTTGGTGATTAATTAATTAATTAATTAATATTAGGGACAAGTTAGTTGCTACTACGTAGGTAACGTAGCAAATAGAAGTCTTATCCCATTAAACTAAAAACAACTCTTGCAGCTAATCTATGGACAATCATCTAAATAAACTCAATTACAAATAATATACTCCATCCGTCCCATTTGATGCATTTTTTTTCACCACGAAATTTAAGAAAGTTGTGTTTAGTGAGTTAAATAAAGTAGATGAGAGAATAAAGTAAGAGAAAGAAAATAGAGTTTAGTAAAAGAAAGAATAAAGTAGGTGAGATTAGATGTTTTGTTTTTAGTCAAAAAGACAATCTAAAAAAGAATATGACTCAAGTATTTGGGACAACCTAAAAAAGAATATGACTCCCGTAACTTGGGACAGGAAGAGTAAAATTCAACACTTGTGCATGGTATTTTGATTAACAAAAAGTGGTTTTGGAGTGGCTTACACCCCACAGCTTGCAACAATTAATGTTTATAATTAAAATAAATTAAACGAGGAAACTGATTGTGAGGTGGGGTGGGAAGTAGGGGGGGTTCACTTGTATAAATATTCATTTAATATTAACCATTCCTTTTTGTCTTTGTTTGATTAAATTCAGATGTCCAACTAATTATCAAGGAAAATGATCCCTTACTATTTAATGATGGGTTAATTTTGCACAATTATCGATCCAATTCATGATTTTTCTCCTTTTTTGTCCATCCTGTCATGTCTCCTTTCAATCTAAGATTGGAATTTTGGATTATTAGTGAGAATTTCATGTGTACAATATTTTTTATGCCCATACTCATCACCACAAATATATTTCTTTTAAATATAGATATAATTTTATTATTAGAAAATTAAAAGGAGTAATCAAAAAGTGGGTTCAGTTCATGCTGGTTTTGTAGAGGACCTGGTTTTGGGTCGCACATGGTATTATCTATTATATGATGTACTAGTATTCTATTTAATAAGATGCTTTAAATGTAGATCGACAAATAATCTATATATTGCCACTTTCTGTTCGTATGTCTCAACTGAATATATCAAAGCAGCCTTTGTTTGACTTCGACATGATATTATTTTTAAGTTTTTTTTAATTAATTAAGAGCATTTGGTCTTTGACTATATTCGAAAGACAAAATGGTTATAAAAAAACAAAAGATACCAAAAATAAAACGCACACACTAATGATTTTTCATCTAATTAATTACAAGGCCCCAAATTGGGTGTATGTAAAAAATAATAAAGAATAATGTAGTGAGAGTGTACTTCAATGAAAAAATAAAAAAAAATTCATCGAAAGTAGAGAGTCCGAAATGTAGTGAGATTTAGTGGGACATTTACTTTTCTATGTTTGAATTTAAAAATGATAAATAAATTAATTTGGGTTATGAAAAGAAGCTGCGGAAACTATGAACAAAAAAGAAGACATGCTAGAAATGTATTTGAGAAAGCTTTCAATTCCACATTCTTTTATATCTTCAAATGTAACATGATACAATACATATATTCTCCATTCGAATAATCTAGAACATTGTATTAATATACTTTTATGCTAAGTTAAACATGCTTTACTTTCTTAATCAAAACAAACTCTGCAAACTCTCTCTCTTCTTCATTCCATTGAGCAACACGTCTCTCCAAATACAACGGTGGTCCTCCACCTTAGCTGGCATGCTTGGCTCAATCACAGCTGTAGCTCGTGTGAGCTCTCTGATTGGTTCTTTTGATGTACCAGCCTTTGTCCTCTCTTTTGTCTTATCTATCACCTTGGCTCGTGTGGAGTTGATCACTTGTTTATCACGTGCATCTTGCTTTGTTGCCATACACTGATCACCATGGTTAGTAATCTCAGCATTGCATGCAGTAGCTTGATCAACTTGTCATGCAGCGGCTTGATCAACAGCTTGATCAACTTGACGGTCCAGTGACTTGAGATGCATTATGCCACGTTGATCAACAGCTTGATCAACTTGACGGTCCAATGACTTGAGATGCATTGTAGCTTGATTAGCTTGACGATCACTTCTAACACACTCCCTCAATCCGAGGGAGGCTAAGGACACCACTCCTAATCTTTCCCTTAGCTTCACGAAGGGTTGATGACTCAATGGTTTAGGGAATATATCTGCTATTTGATCCTCGGTTGGAACATGCCTCAACTCAATCTCCTTGCTCAGAACCTTATCTCGAATAAAGTGGATATCTATCTCAATGTGCTTAGTTCTTGCATGTAAAACAGGGCTAGAAGCCAAATCAATTGCACTAAAGTTGTCCACCCAAATCACTGGACTCCCTTTCTTCTTAATCTTCAATTCACCAAGCATAGAAGACAACCAACTCACTTTAGCAGCTGCTTGAGCTAGGCTCCTATACTCAGCTTCTATGCTAGATCTAGCAACCACAGTCTGCTTTTTAACACACCATGAGACAAGGTTCCTTCCATGATAAGCACACACTCCTGTGGTGGATCTCCTATCATCTAGGTTTGCTGCCCAATCTGAGTCAGAGAATGCACAAACTTCACCAATGGACTTTCTAATTTGAATTCCATAATCTAAAGTCCCTGAAAGATATCTTAAGATCCTCTTCACAACCCTCCAATGTGTGTCTAATGGTTCAGCCATGTACTGACTTACCTTGTTGACAGCAAAATTGATGTTTGGTCTGGTAATAGAAGTACATTGTAGAGCTCCTACAATGCTTCTGTAGAGTTTTGCATCAGAAACTGGTTCTCCAGAGTTTTTGCTTAATTCTGAGTTGCAAATCATTGGAGTTGGACAGTCTTTAGCTCCTGTCATGTTAGCTTTCTTTAAAAGATCTTTGATGTAGTTGGATTGACAAAGAAGAATGTGGAATTGAAAGCTTTCTTCAAATACATCTCTAGCATGTCTTCTTTCTTCTTCATAGCTTCCGCAGCTTCTTTTCTTGGTATCAGAGCAACACGTCTCTCCAAGTACAACGGTGGTCCTCCACCTTAGCTGGCATGCTTGGCTCAATCACAGCTGTAGCTCGTGTGAGCTCTCTGATTGGTTCTTTTGATGTACCAGCCTTTGTCCTCTCTTTTGTCTTATCTATCACCTTGGCTCGTGTGGAGTTGATCACTTGTTTATCACGTGCATCTTGCTTTGTTTCCATACACTAATCACCATGGTTAGTAATCTCAGCATTGCATGCAGTAGCTTGATCAACTTGGCATACAACGGCTTGATCAACAGCTTGATCAACTTGGCATGCAACGGCTTGATCAACTTGACGGTCCAGTGACTTGAGATGCATTATGCCAAGTTGATCAACAGCTTGATCAACTTGACGGTCCAGTGACTTGAGATGCATTGCAGCTTGATCAGCTTGACGATTACTTCTAACATGTTCGTGCTTAACTTTTTGGACTTTTCTTGATCACCGATTCCCAATCAACATCTACTTGAAAAAGGATTTATTAGTTGGTATTTGGGTTCCAAAAATCTGGCGAAAATAAGTGTAATCTTCATAGATCAGCTCAATATATTTTTAACCTTTTCAAGATCACATTAAGAGACGTGCTTATCATCTAATGGCCATCGCAGATTATAGAATAAACGGCCAACAAATAATAGAGTAAGATTTATAAATTAATACTTGTACAATTCCCTCAGATATGCAAGTATTTCATGGTGATAGCTCCTTCTCTCGACAAGTAATAGCTGTAATCAAGTATGGGATAAAGGCATAATTAGTTATTTATTAATGATTATTTTGCATGGTATGTCTAAATATTTTGCTAGCACATGGAGTGGTTTCATTTGTTGATTTAATGAAATTATAGTACTATGAATTTGTTACAAGTTTACAATGTAGTAGGTCAAGTGCAATATTTTTTACCAAGTTTACAATGTAGTAGGTCAAGTGCAATATTTTTACCGCCGATTACATGGAGTAGTCGATTACATGGAGTAGTATATATGTATATATAGGGTTGTGATCAATTGAGATTTTTTAGCCTAATTGAGATGCATTATCAGCCACTCATCCACAATATTTTCATAATGTCAACTGGAAGTAGATTATGTCAACTAGGGGTATTATGTCAACACATGTCAATAGCCTGCATATAAAATGTCAACAACTTATAGCAAAATGTCAACACCTTGTCAACAACTTGTATAAAGTGTCAACAACTTATTTTTCCGCCATTTTAGAAATGAAATGACGATAATACCCCATAGTTGACATAATCTACTTGCAGTTGATATTTCGAAAATGTTGTAGATGCGTGGCTGAAAATGCATCTCAATTCTCAATTAAGCTAAAAAATCTCAACCTAGTAGGACCGTGTATATATAACCAAATTTTTTTTTTTGGCATTTATACCTTTTTTAGGATAACGTAATACTCAACAAAAGCTAAAATTCTATTGTTTAATAAGAAGTACTTTTTAGATTATACTTTTCAATTAAAACTTCAAGACTTTACTTTCGCCAAATTTGAACGATGTAGTAACTTTTAATCGGGAATCAACATATTATAATGTGCCAAATTTGACTATGCAACTTTTAATTGGGAATCAACATAGTACTATAATGTTGTAACCTAGAATTTTTTGTTTGTCAATTTGCGGAGAGAAATTTGTAGAGTAATGCGCCATTTTGAAATAAAAAGAAACAATCATTCTATTATTCTGTATATATAAATAATTTCAAGTTCTTCAGTGCTAGTTAGATATGTATAGGGTTTTATTTATGTTCGTAACTGTAGCTCCTTTATTTCTATAAGAATCAAATAAGTAAATCCAATTTTGTAAAGATAATAAGAAAAATTGTTATCGAACGAAACTGGACAACCTATCTTTAGTATTGGTCTTCCTACGAGAATAAACCATAATTAAATGGTGTATAAAATAATTAGAAACCGAAAATGAGAACGAATTATGATCGGCCAGTGCCACACTTTCTCATCTCTCGTGTTTTCTCAAAGAGCATCCACAGTGGCAGCGAGCGGACCGGCTAGCCGATCTCCAGCGCTCGCCGGTTCGTTCGTCGAACCATTGTAACCGGCGAGCTCCGTTTCGGCGAAAAAATAGGCGAGCGCACGCCGATCCGCGAGCGCTGGCCGATGCGCTCGCCGGTCCGCTCGCCGCCATTGCAGGCTCCGGACCGGCGAGTGAAATTTTCTTTTATTATTTTTTTAAATTTTCGAAACACTATATATACGCGCTTTGCACGTTATTTTCATTCGCACCACTTGTTTTAACGAGTACTCTCTCTACCTTAATTTCTGTACAAGATCAACAACGTGAAATGGAGAACAACAACGAAGGTACTCCAATGACGAGCGGGTCTCAAACTCCCCCGGTACCCGTGGGAGGTGTATGGGGTCAGATGCCCGGGTACTACAACATGTACCCATGGCAGCAGATGATGCCCGGGATGGCAGCTGGGGGAGTATGCCGGGGGGTTACAGGCGATGTCGGGGTGGGCACCCAGGATGCAGACGATGCCCGGGGGGATACCGGCGACGCAGGGAACGCCGGGGGGGGAGGGACAACGTCTATCGCCCCAGTTTTGATTTTTCGACTGCTTCTTCGCACACGTCGACCCCAACGGAGGCGCAGTTCACGCAATATGAGACTTTCTCCTTAGAGGAGTTGGGGTTTGATCTTCTCGGTGTTCCGGAAACTCCCGTTCAAATGGGGGAGTAGGGCGGGGTCGGGGCCCCCCCAAAGAAGAAGGGCAAGAGGGTCGGCGAGTCGTCGCAGCCGGGTGAGGACGACTGCTCGGTACGGAGGAAGTGGACGGATGCGGAGAACGTCGCGTTGTCCAAGGCGTGGGTGAGTGTTTGCGATGATCCCCTCACTTCGAACAATCAGAGGATCGTCAACATGTGGGCCAAAATAGCAGCAACCTACAAGGCATTTTGCCCGGAGGGGAGGCCGCGCACCGGGGAGGAGTGCCGGAAGGCGTGGGACCGAATCAGGGCTGGGGTCTCCCGATTTTCGGGCTTGTACGCCAACGCCCTCCGCATGCAGAGCAGTGGCCAAACGGAGGATGGCTGCAGAAGGATAGCGGAGAAAGCCTCCCCCCAGCCTGGGTTATATAAGGAGTTCACCTACTGGAACTGCTATGAGGTGCTGAACGACTCCGAGAAGTTCCGGGCAGGTGTCGACGCTGGCTGGCCGAAGAAGCAATGACTGAACTATACCGGTGATTACAGCGGCAGCAGCGGCAGTTCCCACGACCTCCCCGAGGGTGCTCAGGAGCTCCCGTCCCCTCCATCGTTCGCTCGCCGAACTCGCCCGGTTGGTCAAAGGCGGGCGCAACGGGAGGCGAGGGGGGGCTCCGGGGGGTCCCAGGAGGTCTAGTCGGCATCCCCCCTTGGCCAGTCGACAGAGGATATCAAATTCTTCGCGCGTCAACAAACGCATGCTCAGATGGTCAAGATCTTAGCCGATTGGAAGGCGGAAGAGGACCCCAAGGAGAAGAGCTTTCTTCACGCATTGCTCGTGAGCATGCGTGACGATTTGAAGGCCACCGCGGCACGGGGGGGGGGGGGGGGGTACCGGCGGCGACGGGGGCGACTGAGCGGAGGTCGTTTTTTTTTAAATAATGTAATTTTTTTTAATTAATGTATTAATTTTAATGTATTTTTTTAATGTACTTTTTTAAAAAATTTAAATAATATGATTGAATTTTTTCGTATCTGTGTCGTAAATTTAATTCCGTATTTTGTGTGATTGTCAATTATTATTTGTTTATATAATTAGGAGTGATGTGGCTAGACTATTGCTGGAATATTTGTTTGTCCTGATGATGTGGCATGAGGATTTTTTGTGCTGATGATGTGATAGGAGGAGTTTGTGGCTGGGCTATGACTGGGCGAAAACCATTATGGATGCTCTAAGGTTCATAGATGAGAGGAACTCTTTGGGTAATTAATCTTTATCATGCAAAAATAAAGATTTCTCCTCCATTTGAAATATCATCTCCAAATTCACATCTAATTTATAGTACTATCTTGGTTTTTCATTTTTTCAACCAAACATTCATTATCCTACTCATCTTATTTTTGTCATATCTATCTAATTTATTTTTACTCTTTCCAAACAGAGTCCCTAAAAATCACTATTCAACCTGGGCTAACCAAGCAGAAAATGAAGGTCATGGCATTATTACCCTCCATAATGCGTTAAATTTTAAAGAATGAATCTTCTTTCAACGTCCCAATTTGGTTCATATTTTTAAGAAATTACTCTATATTCATGCCATCATATGGACCACGAATTCACTTAGAGAATGAATGTCCACATCTTCTTACTAAACTTATAGAAATATGTATTCATACAAGTGATCAAAAAGCACAAGATCGGATCTTTAGGAAAGCTAAAGGAGATATCTCATTTATTACAGCAAAAATACCACAAACTACTTGGAAACTTACACCCGAACTAAATGTGATCAATAGTTTCTCGCTACTTCTTACAAAAAAACACAAAATATATGTAATTTCTAGAAGTCTGAATCTAAAAGTTTGTCCTTGGTGTTGAGTTTGCCTTGTAGGACAAACCAAACCAAAAGTTGTCCATAAGTTGGGGTAATATTTCTCCATGTCCGTCTTCAATTACAAGATTAGTTGTCATTTTTTCTCATGATAAGATTAACTTGCAAAATAAAACTAGAAATAGAGAGTTTTTTTAATTGTCAAACGTTCAAATTCTCATATCACTTTCGATCTCACTCAAGGAAGTGTGATCCAGAGCTAGGTTGAGACTCTCCAACAATTCCTCCCCCATGAAAATTTCCAAATCCATCTACCATTATCCCAAGAGCTCATTTCCTCAATAAAGTCACCATGTTGTGTCAAAATCAGGAATAATCTTGAAAAAGTGTTCTTGAGGTTCCAATATCAACCCAAGATCTAATATTTGCTCCATTACCAACTTTCATTCTACTATTTTTTTTTTTGACAATTCTTGCACTTCCTGGCTACTTTTGGAGGAACGATATTTTTCCCCTAAGCTTTTGTAAATCATCAATGTATCAAGTATTGTGTATAGATTTCACAACTGTCTTCCACAAAAATTGTTGATTATGAGCAAATTTCTACAACTATTTAAATAGTAAAGCTACATTCCTAATGATAGTCTACCATTTGATTTTCAATTTGTAGATTGAATAGTACTCCCTATACTAATATATAAGCATATATGAACAGACCCCCACTTTTTGTATTTAAGACGAAAAAAGGATGATCTTAAATGAACACACGAAGCCAAAATTAAATGTTCCAACCACTTCCATGAAAATCCAATCCCATTTGCAATTTCCAACTGAAAAACCGAGTATTTACAAATAATCCGAGTATGATAGTAGAGATGTTACATTTGAAAAAGTACGACCATAAATAGAAGTGTTGAGAGCGTGTGAAATTCAATAATGGGTGACATTCAACCGTGGCTATTTAATTCAATTTTGCATGGTTTCTTGTTGCGGGAGGGCGACACACCTCTTCTTTAATTAGTAAATCTTTTTTTATATTTCATCCAAAAACAATACTCTTTTTATTTTCTTACATTTTTTTTATTTCATGGCTACGAATTACTATTTTCTCCTATTATTGGAGTTGATGCTTGACGTACGTATGCTGGTCTATTTTTCTTGTCGCTCCCAAGTCAAGTCATTTTCATTTATTTGCAATAAGTTAAAGTGAAATTTGAAGAAAAAAAAACACAAGAAAGTGGAACATTTTCATTGAGTGAAGAGTCACTTGAATTTTGTGTATTGAAATTGATTGTGGTATTTTAAATTTAATTTAATGCTACTAATTTAAATTGTGTTGTAAGTATTTGAAGTTGTGTTTATTCGTTTAAAGATAAGAAATTAGAACAAAAATTAAATATAAGAGCATCTCCAATGCATCCACTAGGACTTCCCAAAAACACATACTGCCACGTCACTAGGACTTCCCATGCACAATCCGCTCTTCCCATCGCCCTTCCCACTAGGACTTCCCGCAATAAAAAAAATCACAAATTCACAAATAAAGCAATTTACGTTTACGGAAATAAAATTTCAGCACGAATACGAACGGGAAAAATTAACAACTTCATTAAAAAAAACATACATGATTCGAAAAAAAAATTACATAGTAATAAAACAAAAAAAAATACATAGTCATACATGGTGCGAATGAAATGAAGTTCAACGAGCCGTATATATAGAGTTTTAAAAAAAATTAAATACCGGACGTCCGACCCGGACTTCCGACCCACGCCACAATGGCGGACGTCCACCCGCCCGTCGCCCGCACGTCCGAGGACATCCGACGTCCTTATGGGACGTCCGTATCCGACTTGCCACGCCACAATGGCGGATGTCCGACCGGACGTCCGCCATTGGAGATGTTGTGCAAACTAATGAATCAAGTTCTGAATTCAAGTAAACAAAAAACAACTTACGTACACTCTTGTGTCACTTACTATGAAGAAACTTTAACTTCTCTAATTTTAGGTGGTTGTATTATTTTTTATAGTTGAAAACACAACGCCACTAGTGATATTGGAATTTTTTTTTGTATAATTCATGCATTATTGGCCATTAAAATAATTTGTTCTTTATTTTCCCAGTATGTATAGATTACAGATTAAAAATATATGATGATTTTAGTTTTAGTTGTTAATTAATTATATTACTATATTGAATTTAAATTGATATACTCCAATGCACATATCCTATTCCGAACTAATAGTTGTCAGCATGTTTAGATATACGTAATTGTTTCTCAGTTACAAGCAAAACAAAACACAACTAAAACGATAAAGAGAAGAAAACAATTGACACTTAGTACACATGTAACATGTTTATTTACTAACCGTCGGAACTACCATTTTGGTATGGAAAAGTCGAAGACTCCTTTCGGTATCTTGAAACTAACCAGGTGAAATTGAAATTAGAGTCACCAATTCCAAATCTAATATTTGGTATTATAAATATTTGGAACTAAATTACAATTTCAATCATGTGAATTCCACAACTGAATTTCATGTCAAAAGTGAATAATTATAAAATTGGGCGTTCAAACAAAAAAAACAGCAAATACACACTACACACACTTCATATCAATTACAGTATACGTATCATTTTTACTGAACAAAGTATTTAGAATTGAATTATAATTCAATTTCTTCAAATTTAGTTCTATAGAATTCTAATTCTAATTTCATGTACCGAATAGGATATATCTCTTATTCTTGTATTTCAAAGTATATGTGATGATAGAGAGAGATGAGTGAAGTTGGTTGATTTGTGAAGAAGACAAGTGTAAGGGAAGGCATTTGGCAAGAAACCATATCTCTGACATGCATTGGCTGAGATATATCTGATGAGTTAATGTATAGTGCTTTGGAACTCAAAGCGTGATTACAACTTCTGGAATTAAGGAGTTAGTTAGTTGATGATCACGTGACCTAAAATAAAGTGTTGGGAAGTCGCAATTCTTTGCAAGTGGAGAATGTTTCTACACCTATACGAGGATGCCACCCATGTCTCTAAACAACATGACTCCACATTCATGCCGGTTTATATATCTTCTTATCCATCAAGGGACACGTGTGCGCCTCACATTAATTTCATCATAAAACATGCACTACTAGTATTTTTCAAATTTGAATATATATGATGAGATATTAATTCTAAGATTTAGTTTGATGGTAGGAGGAGCTTGTATGCAAAAAATTACAATTTAACAGTTTTGTATGACTAGAAAATACTAGTACTCCATATTTTTCGATTTGTGTTTAAATATTTGGACAAGTGGTTCTATATTCTGCATGTGATGTCTACAAATCTATCATATAGTATTGTCACTGATTCAGTCAATGGACACTCGTAATGATATCTATAACATACTTCCTCCGTTCCAACTAAATTGAGACATAACAATCGATGGACACTCGTAATGATATCTATAACATACTTCCTCCGTTCCAACTAAATTCAGTCGATGGACACTCATAATGATTGGATGTTTTATTTTTTATTAAAAAAGGAAATGACTCAATTTAGTTGGAACATCCCAAAGAAAAATATGACTCAACTTGGTTGGGACGGAGGGAGTACTTACAAATGGTGAACAATATATCCTTCCTTCTTGTTACGTGTTAGATTTTATTATATCTATCAGACATTTTTTGGGGTGATTAAGCATATATATCTTATCTGATAGTATTAATTTTTTCAAAAATTACCAGAAAAAATCATGAACTTCGTCAAATTTTGATTAGTTCTACTAAAAAAACTATAAAATTTGAGTTTGTTATCAATTATCTCATGATAAAAATTTAAGATAAGACTGTATCTAGTATGATAGTCGAAAATTAGTTGTGGATGTCACCGTCAACGTTATTGTCTGTTTATAAACAAAATGATGTTGTTAGATTAAAAAACATGATCAATAGATTCCGTGCTGCATGCATCGATCATAGAGAATTGTTAGCAAATTTAAATTTTAGATTTTTTTCTCATAATTTAACCGGTCTTTATTTTATTTTTCCAATAATTTACTACTTGCATTAATCGGCCATGCGACTATAGTGTTAAAATCAGTTTTTACAAGTTACAACATCACAATTACGATATATTTAGATTAAAGAGTTTATAAGCTTCTAGATATTTATCAGACAAATAAAATAATTTATCAATTTTATTTAGATATACTTGAAGATAGAAAATTGCTACCGACTTTATGCAACGAAGCCGACACAGATATTTATTGCGTTTGCTGCTCTGAATACCACTGTTTTTGTTAGCAGTATCACATTTTTTTTGCAGCATTATACCTTACTTATTACTGGACCAACAAATATATAACAAAATATTATTATCTTACGATTGCCTTTTCAAATTTTCAAGAATAATACTCCCAGCAATCAAACAATAATATACTCCCTCCATCCCAGATAATTTGTCCCATTTTTTTTATTTCGGTCCGTCCACATAACTTGTCTTATTTCACTTTATACCATTTTTTATAATGGACCACATATTCCACTAACTCATTCCTACTCACAATTTATTATAAAATTAATATATAAAAGTAGGATTCACATTCCACTAACTTTTTTAACTCACTTTTCATTATATTTTTTCTTAAAATTCGTGGCCGATCAAAGTGTGACGAATTATCTAGGACGGAGGTAGCAGTATTTTGTATCTACCCATCCAATGCATCACAACAATTTGACCAAGAAACAAGGAAGCCTCCACCCTTCATTTTGTAGATATTTGAGTATTTATTATATTTGGAATTCGATAATTATTGTGCCACGTATAGTTATGCGATTCCGTTTTGATATTTCTACGATTTAACATTTTAAATTTTTCAACACGTCACAACCATAATAACATCAGCCATCGTTAAATTCAATGGAACCATAAATTATCTACTATCTAATTTTAAACGATGTTAGTTTCTTGTTATAGAGATTGATGTTTTTAGAACTCCTCATAATTTAAAAATAAAAAAATAAAAAATAGAAGAATATTGAATATCATGGAAATTCCAAAGTTGTTAGGTCATGTGATTCACATTTAAATTACAGCAAGCTAATATAGAAAATTTTAATTGGTCGAAAAGTTTTGGGTTTCAAAGCAATGATAAATTGATGCAATGCCAGTCTTTTTGGTATGAGTACGTGGAAATGAAATTTTGGTACACAAAAAGTAGGTACATATGTTAAAAAACAGAAATGTTTATTTGGTTCAAATTCTTGTGCACATTTAATTTCTAACTGAAACCATTATTTTTGGAGAAATAAAATAATTATCATGAGTATAAGTTTATAGCGTGTTGGTTGAATGATGGGATGTCTAATCTCTAAAGTTGGCATATATTTTGCATTTCAATTTATTCGAACGAAAAAAATATATTTCTGAACCATATTATTTTTCAAGTTTGAATATTTGAAATTAATTAATTAATTAAATTATGCCACAGATTGTCAAAAGTCGCTTAACTTACAGTATATGGATTCAATGGGACTCTCTTTATTCTCCAAAACATTATTTTGTCAAACAATTTAGAAGTGTCACCAAAATTCATAATCTCATCAACTTTGAATTTACGTAAATTTAAATTTATGTCTCATTTTTTTCATCAGAAAATTAACGTGACGTGTCTCATCAGTGCTGCATGGCAAATTATTGCCCTATATTGATCTTTTATTTATCAATTATAGTCCATTTTTTTTATTTTTAACTCAATTAATTTAATATTTTTAATTGAAAAATGAATAAAATCTCGTATATTAACTGATATTAAATATTAATGTACCCATATTTCTTTTAGTTGAACTCAAATGCTGAATTTACTATTTAGAAAATGTCAAAGATATTGTGACAGAAAAATAAACCAACACCTAAGGCACAATTCATTTGACCTGGGAAAACGCATAATTTCCAGTCAAATCTCATTTATTTATGGCCTTCCTGTTTTAGCTGATTTTCATGACTTTGAAAATAAATTATCATACAAAATATTTAATTGTTGACATTGATTAAATTGCAGTCATCACGTCGTTGTTTCAGTCAAATTTCAAAGTTTCACTATTTTCTTCACACTAATACAATAATTATTATAAATAAATCATACATGGTTGAAAATGTTTAATCTTTCACATTCTTTTCATCTCATTCACTCAAACTAACTCATTTCTGACACTTTGTAGTTGTTAACTCATATCTAACGTGTGTCTACCAATATATCTTTGCACAAAATTACCACCATTATTTTTGGTAAAAATTCATCGAAGTATATTTTCATTTACTTTATTTTATTAGGAAAAAGGGTTCGGGCCAGCATGCGGCGAGCAAAAGTTCACAATAAAAAGTTAAACTGTAAAAACCTAAAACCGAAAATTACAACAACGTCCCAACCAAACAATAAAAGGCAAACCAGCGCCGACTACCTAATTAGCCTAAGAAACACAAGCAAACAGAAGGCAAAAACACGAAAAAAACGACCTCTGAGGCATCCAGCGCCCGAAAAACACTAGCAAAGATCATACTACAGGTTGGGAGCCAGGGACACGAACCTGCTATTAATCTTCACTCCATTATCTATTGGATATTTTAGTGTAATTGGATTAACTTGATTGATCAACGTGATCATAATGAGACATCAAATAAGTTGGAAGTGCTGAGTGTACACTTATTTGAATTCCTTATGATTAGACGGGGGTTCGGGGGCAGCGCCCCCGAGTAGCGGGGTCCAAGGGGCAGAGCCCCTGGCTGGGGTCGAGCCAAATAGCTGTACAGAAAATTCATCCGGAAACGTAATTTCTGAAAGTTGAAGGACTATTTTGCAATTTCATATTCCCGCCAAAAACTGTTAAAAACAGTTGTGAAACGAAGAGATGCGACTCTTCGTTTTCAGCCTCTTCTTATGATCAATTTCTGGGTTCAAAGTTGGACAGAATCTACATACGAATATCTTCAAAATCTGAATTGTATCCGATCAAATATTGGTAGAACCGTCAAATTGATTTGATCTGAAAGTGTTTCACGCCTTTCAGGACATCCGTTTTGTTCACGTTTTGTTTAAACTCCCTAACATTATCTGATATCTTTCACTTGATCAATCAACAACTCCGTTGTGGGTGGGGGGTTTAGACACCCAATTCTATTTCACAACGTAACGTAAGTTGCTAAAAAAAGTCTTCTCTTTTTGGTCTTGTTTGACTCAAACCTTTGAAAAATTAATCTTCACTCTAACATGGGAGCCAGGAACACGAACCTGGTGTTAATCTTCACTCCAGTATCTGATATCTTTCACTTGATCAATCAACAACTTCGTTGTGGTGGAGGGAGGGGGGTTTAGACACCAATTCTATTCCACAAGTGAGTTACTAAAAGAAGTCTTCTCTTTTTGGTCTTGTTTGACTCAAACCCTTGAAAAATTATTTTATTTCATATGTTACAAATCGATCAAGTCTCAAATGTAAAAATTTACACCATCCTATTAAACTTTTGAAGAGGGATATCCAACCAATAGAGGAAAAGATGGGGATTGAAATCTAGTTCTCATTATCAACATAAATTATTCGCATTGTTTAAATGATCTGAAAAAAGTTTCCAACTATCTATTTCAATATTTATTGTGAACCTTCTACATATTAGAAGCAAACATTATATTTGTACTGTTTGCCATATTTTTTGGACTAGTTGTTTAGGCCATCCACAACGCTGTCACTATACCGTCCCTTAAAACACTATTTGTGGGCATCACTGTACTTTTTTACTCCATCTCTTAACTAAAGGACGGAACCTAACCGTCCCTTAAACCGTCCCTTAAATTACTATTCATTCAATTTCATTTTTTTTATTTTTTTCCACCAAATTCAATTAATAAAAAACACACTTCATTAAAAATAAAATAACATTACAACATAAAATAAAAATATAACTTAAAATTCAAAAAAATAAAAAAAGACATAATTAAAATCCTAAAAAAATAAAAATGACATAATTTAAAATACAATTTTATAGAAAATAAAAAAAAACTACTCCGCCGGCGAATCATCCCCCGAAGGCGGTGGAGGTGCCCTGAGGCCACTTGGAGGCGGGATACCAAGTTGTGCCGCCATAAACAGGACTCCGTTAAGCCAGGCTTCGTATTGGGTGGGTGTAAAGCGGGAAGTTTCCGCCATTGTGGCGGTCATGTACATGGACATAAGAGAGTTCGAGGGTCCCCCCGAGCCCGAGCCCCCTGGCTTGATTCGGCTCGGCCACTCCTCCCTCTAGCCGCCTTCGCCGCATTTCTCCCTTGCAGCCGACGGCGCCCACGGGAGGACCCCCCGGCATCGTCTGCCGGGGTCTCCTCCTCCTGCGAGGCAAACTCTTGTGGACCGCACACCACCGGCCCACCTTTCCTCGTCCCTGACGACCTCCCAAACATCGGCATATTTGAATTGTTTGTCGGTGTCTTCGTAGTAGACCCGCAAAGCCGACCTCAGAATGTCGGCTCCCGTGGCTCCGCTTTGGTACTGAGCCGCTTCATTCTTGTAGATGCCGCAGAATCGTTTGACCTCTCTGTCGACTCGGTCAAAGTGAGCGCGGAGCATCTTATATGTGCGGCGACAGGCTTAATCTCGTGGTAGGCCTCGATGACCTTTTCCCAGAAGCACTTCCGGGGTTGTTGATTCCCGACGATGGGATCGTACGAGACGCTGATCCAGGCGTTGTACACCGCCAGCGTTTCTTTGGGGTCGTACGAATACCAGCCTAGATCCTCCTCCTCCTCCTTCTCTTCTACCTCCGCCCTGGAGCCTCCCCTCCTCCTCGGCCTTCTTCCGGAGTGGGTTGAACCGGATAATCCTCCTGAATCTGGGATAATCCCTGCGAATATCGCGGGGCGGAGGGACGGGCGTATGCATCAACATCAAAATTGGGTTGTTGGTACCCCCCGGCTTGCTCGAACCCTGGGTGCCCGGCGTCGACGAACCGGAACCACCCAATGTGTTGTACATGCTCCCCCAGTCGCCGAACGTGTTGAGATCCCACGCGCCGGAGCCACCACCGCCGGAGTTTCCGTCGCCGGACATTTTGTGATTAGATGTTAGATGAAAATTGGAGAGGAAATGGAGATGAATTTGGAAGAATAGATGTGTAGTTGTGTGTGAAATGAGGATGAATTAAGAGTATTTATAGAGTTAAAAAAAATAAAAAATATATATAAAAAATTGAAAACGGCTCTTTTAAACGGTAACATTACCTTTTCACTTTTTTTATTTTTTTTATTTAATTCAATTTTTTTAAAAAAATAATTATTGCGTCAGCGTGACGACGCCCACTCGCGGGCCGACGAGTGGGCGTCACGCATGGCCTGGGAGCGCGCCACGTCGCCGCGGCGCGTGGCGAGCTGTCCCGCGTTACGTCCCAGCGGAACGGGTTTCGTGACGAGATGGTGACGGGCTGGGGACGAGACGGGGCGCCGCAACGCGTCGCGCTGCCGTCCCATCCCTGCGTGACGGGTTCCGGGCCACCCGCGTGACGCGTTGTGGGTGGCCTTATAATATCACAAAATTTTGTCAAATTTTGATTTATTTTGTGTCATTCAAAATTTGATGATAAATCATAATATTTCAAAGAAATTGTAGTATTTTTAAATACGTTGTACTATTAAAGGGCTTCGAAACACCTTTTATATAAAAATGAGAAAGTTGGTGAAATTATATTGGATGTTTGCCGTATTTTTGTGTTTAAGTGTTAAGAAATAAATTGTTGGACTCTAGGTCTTTGACGCAAGATGAGTGGCGAAAGAATTGTCCAAATTGCCCTTTGAAGGCCTTAGGGGCATTTTCGTCCAGAAAAAGTTTAAAATACCGCAAATGATATTAACTTGTAGTTGACGGACCTAAAATAATATTTTTAAAGTTCACAGACCTAAAATGATATTTTGACAAAGTTCGTGAACCTAAAAAAATGTTCCCTCTATTTCATATGTTCCAAATCGATCAAGTCTCAAATGTAAAAATTTGCACCATCCTATTAAACTTTTGAAGAGGGATATCCAACCAAGAGAGGAAAAGATGGGGATTGAAATCTAGTTCTCATTATCAACATAAATTATTAGCATTGTTTAAATGATCTGAAAAAAGTTTCCAACTATCTATTTCAATATTTATTGTGAACCTTCTACATACTCGAAGCAAACATTATATTTGTACTGTTTGCCATATTTTTTGGGCTAGTTGCTTATAATATCACAAAATTTTGTCAAATTTTGATTTATTTTATGTCATTCAAAATTTGATGATAAATCATAATATTTCAAAGAAATTGTAGTATTTTTAAATACGTTGTACTATTAAAGGGCTTCGAAATACCTTTATATAAAAATGAGAAAGTTGGCGAAATTATATTGGATGTTTGCCGTATTTTGTGTTTAAGTGTTAAACTTAGAACAAAAGTTGGGTGGGCCCGATTTTCATATTTATGATATTAATTAAAGGAATTAAGCATTAAAAACTATGATTTAAATCATAACTTTTGATTAACTTCTGATTAATAGTATAATTTATAAAAATAACTAATTAAATCACAACTATTATACATTTCTCAATTGTCCCATACAATTAAAATTTTGATGAAATTTGTTGTGAATTTAATACTTTTCGTCATTATATCTTTACCATATAATCATCTAAAATTGACCATCATAATGTAGAAGAATGCTGAATTTATCTATAAATGAACCAAAAATTATGATTTAAATGACCAATTTTATCAAAATATAAATGTTTAGGACAATTGAGAAATGTGCAAAAGTTATTATTTAGTTTTATAAGTTATGGGATGACCAGAAATCTACTAAAAATCATAATTTAAATGACAACCTTTTCTAAATAAAATTTTATATTATATTAGAAACTATACTAACACTTCCAGCGTAAAGTACACATAAATGTACCTCTTTTAAGTAGGTGTCGGAGAAATGTTCAAGGCTCAAACCATACAAGAAGTGTCATAAGATCGTCCACAATAGGAATAGCCCAGCAATAGCCCAGCCATAGCCTAGTCACTGCCACATCATCAGCACTAAAAATCCTCCTGCCACATCATCAAAACAAACAAATAGCCCAACAATAGCCCAGCCATAGCCTAGCCACATAATATCCACATCACTATTAACAAATATATACAAAATGAAATAATTAACAATCACACAATATACGAAATTTAATTTACGAGACATATACGGGAAAAGTTTAATAATAATATTAAAATTTAAAAAAGTACAATAATTTTAAAAAATACATTAATTTAAAAAAAAAATACAATAATAAAAAGGAGTGCCAATTCACTCCTCGTCGCCGCCTCCGTCGCTGTCGCCACCATCGCCGCCGCCGGTCTCCCTCCGTGCCGCCTCCAACTCGTCCTGCAGGCTCATGAGCAAGGTTTGAAGCACGCTCTTCGCCACGGGATCCGTCGCCACCCGCCATTCGGCCATCGTCTTGATCAACTGAGCGCGCGTTTGGGCGCGAGCGAAGAATTTGAGATCCTCGGTGGATTGGCCAAGGGGGGATGCCGACTGGACCTCCTGGGAAGCCCCGGCGTTCCCCCTCCCCTCCCGCTGAGCGCGCTTGCGCCCCATCGGGCGAGGTCGGCCACCGACCGAACGCGGCGTGGGGAACTCCTGCGTCGTCTCAGGGAGGTCGTGGGAACCACCGCTGCTGCCGCTGAAATCGCCGGTGTAGTTCAGTCGTTGCTTCTTCGGCCAGCCAGAGTCGACACCTACTCGGAACTTCTCGGACTCGTTCAGCACAAGATAGCAGTTCCAGTAGGTGAATTCCTTGTATACCCCCTTCAGTGGGAAGGCTTTCTCAGCTATTCTCCTGCAGTCCTCCTCCGTTTGGCCACTGCTCATCATGCGGAGTGCGTTGGTGTACAAACCCGAAAATCGGAAGACCGCACTCCTGATTCGGTTCCAGGCCTTCCGGCAATCCTCCCCGTTGAGTGGCCTCCCCTCCGGGCAAAATCTCATGTAGGCTGCTGCTATCTTGCCCCACATGTTGACGATCCTCTGCTCGTTCAAAACGAGAGGATCGTCGCAAACACTCACCCACGCCTTGCAGAGCGCGACGTTCTCCTCGTCCGTCCGCCTCCTCCGTACCTCCTCCTCACCCGGCTGCGACGACTCGCCGACCTTCTTCTTGCCCTTCTTCGCAGGGGCGCCACGCACCCGCTCTGCCCCTCCCCCTTCAACGAGAGTTTCCGGAGCTCCGGGAGTATCAAACACCAAGTCATCTAAGGAGAAACTATCAAACCCCAAGGGCATTTGGGTCGATGTGTGCGATGAACCAGTCGAAAAATCTAAACTGGGGCGATAGACATCCCCCGCCGTCGCCGGGGACCCCCATAAGTCCACTGTGTAGCCGGTACTACCCCCGGAGTCCCCTGTGTCGGCGGTACCCCCCGGGCATCATCTGCATCCCGGGTGCCCATCCCGGTGGTGCCCACCCCGGTACCGCCGGAAACCCCCCCGGCGGACTCTCCCCCGTTGGCATCCCGGAATACATCTGCTGCCACGGGTACATGTTGTAGTACCCGGGCATCTGACCCCATCCACTTCCCACGGGGATCGAAGGAGTTTGTGACCCGCTACTCCCGGAACTAGGCTCGTTGTTGAGATCCATTTCCCTTGTTGATCTTGTACAGAAATTAAGATAGAGAGAGTACTCGTTAAAACAAGTGGTGCGAATGAAAATGACGAGCAAAGCGCGTATATATAGTGTTTCGGAAAAAAAATTTCGCCCTAGGCGGTGCGCTGGGCGATCCGGGCGCTGCAATAGCGCCGAGCGGACCGCCCAGCGCCACGCGACCGCCCAACGCTGCGCGGTTTCTCTCTCCATTCGCCCGCTGGGCGACTGCAATAGACCGCCCAGCGAACCGCCCAGCTGGGCGGTCGGCTGGGCGGCATTGTGGATGGTCTATGGAAAATGAAATTAAATTCATGTGCTGGGCGGTTCGCTGGGCGGCATTGTGGATGGTCTATGGAAAATGAAATTAAATTCATGTCTAATAAGAAAAGTGGAACATATTTAGAATGGATGATAGTGTATGATAAAATTAAGAAGAAGGTAATTAAAATAAGATAAGATAGTATTAGTAATAGGACAAGTTGAGACAACAAATATATAAAAAAAAAATTGGAATAAAAAAAAATGAAGTGGTGGTACGGATATGGTAAAATGCATCCCCTCTATCTCAAAACCCCCAAAAAGGGTTGTTTCCTCGCAACTGTTCAAATCATAAATGATGGAGTTCTCCTCAACTACACTTACATGGTCAACTACACGCCCCTCTTTCTCTCTCCTATCATACACAAAAACACATTCTCTCTCCTGCCCTCCCCTCCCCTCAACTGCATGAGCTGGAGCGAGATTCCGTGTTGTGGGATTCTAGCTGTAATTGAAACCCCCTTTTTTCCCATCCTCTATATATACTTACATCCCCACAACTTCTTCTCCTCATCCTTCACAAAACAAAACAAAACAGACATGGATTCCATCACTCTATACTTGTCCATCTTTGCCACCGCAGCTCTCTCTCTCTTCTTCCTCTTCAAATTCGTCTTCGCCGCCGGCCACTCCATGCTCCCCCTCCCCCCGGGCACCCTCGGCTGGCCCTACATCGGCGAAACCTTCCAACTCTACTCCCAGAATCCCAACACCTTCTTCGCCTCCAAACTCAAGAAGTAAGCTCAGCTCACTCTTCTTCTTCTTCTTCACCCAATCAACTTTACTCATCTTTCAAAACAGAGCATTTGTACTAACAAACACACCTTCTCTCTTCTCCTCTTGATTTGATCACAGGTATGGCTCCATATTCAAGAGCCACATACTCGGGTGCCCCTGCGTGATGATCGCTAGCCCGGAGGCTGCGAAGCAGGTGCTCGTCACGAATGCGCATCTCTTCAAGCCAACATTCCCGGCTAGCAAAGAGAGGATGTTGGGGAAGCAAGCCATTTTCTTCCACCAGGGCGACTACCATGCCAAGCTAAGGAAGTTGGTCCTCCGCGCCTTCATGCCCCAGTCCATCAAGAGCATCGTCTCCGAGGTCGATTCCATCGCTGTCGACACCCTTCAATCATGGGATGGGAAGCTCATCACCACTTTCCAAGAAATGAAAACAGTAAGTAGTAGTGAAAACAGAGCACTCTTTTTTGGAAACAGAGTCCCCTGTTTCTAACAATTTTTTGGGTGTTTTGCAGTATGCATTCAATGTGGCATTGCTCTCTATTCTTGGAAAGGATGAAGCCCAATACAGGGAGGATCTCAAGAGGTGTTATTACGTCCTCGAAAAGGGGTACAATTCGATGCCGATCAACTTGCCCGGGACGCTCTTCCACAAGGCCATGAAAGCAAGGAAGGAGCTTTCAAGAATCTTGGCCAAGATTCTGGCAGTTCGGAGGGAGACAAAGCAGCACCACAGTGATCTCTTGGGATCATTCATGGAGGAATCCGAGGGCCTCACCGACGAGCAGATAGCCGACAACATAATCGGGGTAGTCTTCGCGGCTCGTGACACAACAGCTAGCATCATGACATGGATTCTCAAGTATCTTGCAGAAAATCCAAGTGTGCTGCAAGCAGTCACTGTAAGAATCTGCAAAAATCCCTCACAAAAAATGGTCCAAACCTCAACTTGTCTGAGAAAACTGACAAAGTGGTATCCTGTTTATTACAGGAAGAGCAAGAGGCCATAATTAAGGCTAAAGAGGAAAGTGGAGAGGAGAAGCTACTGAATTGGGCTGACACAAAGAAGATGCCAATGACAAAAAGGGTCATTCAAGAAACACTCAGAGTTGCCTCAATTTTATCCTTCACTTTTAGAGAAGCTGTGGAAGATGTTGAATTTAATGGTGAGTTAGTTAGTTAAAATGAGACTTGAGTTAACAAATTTCTTTTACTAGTAAAGTTTACTGACACTGAAATTTAATTTTTAACAGGATATTTGATACCAAAAGGGTGGAAAGTGCTGCCACTATTCAGAAACATTCACCATAATCCAGAAAATTTTCCTGAGCCAGAGAAGTTTGATCCTTCAAGATTTGAGGTAGACATTATGGCCCCACTAGTTTTTTTCCATTCATGTAAATAGATATTAGTATTTGTTTCAAACTTTCAATCATAGAATTAATGCAATTTCACTAAAAGAGAACTTTATCTTAAATGTGTAGGTTGCACCCAAGCCCAATACATTCATGCCATTTGGCAGTGGGGTCCACTCTTGCCCAGGGAATGAGCTAGCCAAGCTGGAAATCTTGGTTTTATTACATCATCTCACAACAAAGTACAGGTGTGTGGAATACTAAAATTAACATCATTTTTTACAATGAATTTTCATCTGTAGTGAAAAAAAAAGCTCCTAAAATTGAAATAGTAGTATGGCAGTGAGTTGATAAGATTGTTGAATATTTTGCAGGTATTCTATGATGGCCCCACAGAATGGAATCCAGTATGGACCCTTCCCTCTTCCCCAGAATGGTCTGCCCATCAAAATCTCTCTCAAGAAATGATCAATTTATTAAGACAACATCAGACTGAAACATGAGCTCAACAAACACTAGTACCTGTGTTTGTGTTGTGTCCAAATGCAAAATCATGTTTGGTTTCCTGCAAAGTGGGAAGCCAAGATACACACACTTTTGAATCAAGAATTGTGAAGAAATGGAGACAGCCCATGAATCAGAAGAAGATTTCTGGTGCATGGTGACAGCAACAGAAAGAAGAAGCCAATTGTACATATAGAGTTTCAAGAAACTGGGGAAGGATTTATAGCCATTTTTCATTTTTTTTTTCTAATTACATGTGATAAGTAACTTATTTAGCTAGGAAAATTCTTTGTATTTTAGCCATTTTGATGTCTATTTTCCACTTTCTTTCCTATGTAAAAAAAGTCCGCAAGGCAATCATGAAGATCTCTAGTCTCAGTTTTGGCACCTCCAAATTCTTGACTTTATACATCAATAATATTGCATTACTTAGTTGAAAATCAAACTAAACCTTTGTCAACACATTTACACTCCAAAAAGCCCATGATGTTAACAAGAAAGTTCTACTTTGTGAGATTACATGATTTAGAAGTGTTGCTATCTTGAACTAATGCTTAGTTATCTTTTGATTAGATCTTCAAAGATTGAATTTTTGAAGACTTTTTCCTTGGGTCATAATTGACAGCACAACTAGGGCCACTCCAAATTCAACTCATGACCAAGTACTAAATACTACTCCATTATCTAATAGTATAATTGAATATGAGACTTATTCATTTGTTGCTAAAATTTTTATTAAAAAAAGGAGAGAAGAAAAGTTTGAGCTGATCATGTTTGCATGTGTTTGTGTAGCAATGGACCAGATCTCCCTCCAATTGACTTCTTGAATTCAATGCCCCCTAATTTTTACCTATGTTAAGCTGTCATGATCACCCTCTCTCATCATTTATTTTGGCTGCTCCTTCTTAGGGTTGAATGATCAATTCATTATTAAGTATTTGAGAATTGAGATGACATTGGGTCTAGTAATTAGGCATTTACTATGGTATGATCTACAACTGCAGATATTGGATAGGTTGCACAATTAGATCGCATTTCGAGTCTAGTGGTCCAACTAAATTGTATATGTAATTTTGTAATGCCCAACTCCTTCATCCATAAGCAATCACCACCACGAATAGATTCTAGTCTATTTGAAAATGGTCGAGTTATCTATTCTTATTCGGCCCAATCTAATACACTATGGTGATTTTCGATTTGATAAATTAGAAAAGATTGAGTTATATGAATATTGTTCAGTAAATAGAGATCAATACTTAATATTAGGACAATGACATAAATGATTAGTCATGGTTTTATAAGTGATTTTGGGTCTTTTCGATTTAACAGATTAGAAAAGATTGAGTTATATAAATATTGTTAAGTAGATAGAGATTAATACTTAATACCCCATGTGATAAAATTAATTTCGTGTAATATTGGGTCAATTCAATCCATGCAATTTGAAAGTTGGGAGTTAATAATAAAAATATCTTTATTATGCACTCGATCTGATTGATTATATTAATATGATAAGATTGAGTCAAACGAATGTTGTTCAGTAGGTTAGATAGAGATCAATACTTAATCTCAAGACATTGACATATAAACTTAGTCTTGATTTTATAAGTGATCTTGGCCTTTCCTATGTAACAAATTAATTTCGGGTTATCTCGGATCAATTCAATCCCATGCAATTTAAAAGTCGGGACAAGTTAATCTTGATCAATCAAACAACCGATAAGTTCATATTCGCAATATCGAAACCTTATGATTTAATCATCAGAATACCTTTACTATGCACTCGATCTCATTGATTATGTTACTACGATAAAATTTGAGAACTTCAAATTCCAAAATCACCATTGAATAAAAAAAGAGTAGACATATATTGCACGCTGTTTGTCACAATCTCCACAAAGTCGTATCTCGACAGCAACAAAAGGCCTTCCAAGTGTCATCAAGATTACAATGTCAAACATTTAAACTATGATTTGAAAAAAATGCAAATTTGAATTTCTATTCTTATTAAAGCTTAACTAATTCAAATAATTCAGAGTTGACAATACAATCTAACAAATAATAAACAATAGTTTGTTTCAGAAACCATCACCTGCCAAACCACATTATCTCATCACAAGTTATATACAGCCTTGAAATAAATAAATAAAAACAACCTAAATAAAAGCTGGCATCAAGATGACTTTGTATAATAAACCCAAGATAATAATAAAAATTTCAACCTATCCTAAGTTTTTATCACAACTGACGAGTTCAGACAAGAGGGACAGGTCCAATGGTGGCATTTAATGATGCTGTAAACAAGTCTACAAACTCAAGCAAGTGAACAATATTAGTATAGTTATTTAAAAAGTCAACCACCATGAATATTGCTAAATTTAAAATATTAATGTGATAAACATTTGTAAAATTGATTATGTAGAAGTATTAGTTTTTAGGTTAAGAGGGTAGGTATGGATTTGGTGTTGTGCATTCATCTAACAAGATTAGTTTTTTCTTTTTATTTTCATGAGCTGATTGTACTCTAATTAAAGTCAAATAGTAATTTTTTAGGGTATCTGTGTCATGCATGGTAATGCAGTGATGAGACAGAACAACGATTAACATTGTGGATTAGAGCTTTTTTATTTGGTCAACTAAAAACATATTGGAATTTAGCTCTCAGGTAAAAGTCAGCCAATACTTAAAAGTATAGTCTGAAAACCTCTAGAGAAATTTTTGAGCTAATCTAAGAGGCAAGATAAAATACTTAGTATAGATTAGAGAATTAATGAGGTTTATTGCTGTGAAGTAAGAAATCATATAATGTATATATAGCTTGATGCAATCCCCGTCGCTTGATTGGAGAACGGAAAAGGATTTAGGGTTTAGGATTCTGCAAAGAATGCGATGGAAGACTTAATAGGATAAATGAATAACACCAAAAAGAGAATGGAAGAACCATCTGATAAGTCATGGATGTGATGATTGACGCCACAAACGAGTGTGAACTTTCATTTGATAAGTCGAACAAAAACCTCAATGAATTGAAACTTCACAAGAGAGATAAACTCACAATAAAATATTATTGATAGAGGTTCAATTTCGTCATTATACTGAAGTCAGTTAGGAAATACTAGTACTACTAGTTAAGGAACTTAAGTCTTTATATAGACACTAATTTTAAGACATAAGGAAATAGTAGTATAGTTAAGGAAATAAAATACTAGAAAAAAAGAATAAACTAAAATGAAATTCTAATTGGCGAAAAAATAATACTATCAAATCCATTTAGAGAATCTAGGAAACCTTAATTTATAAAAAGAAAGCAAATCAAAACTAATTAATGTGGAGCCATGTCAGCACCATGGCCATTATAGTGACTAATCTTAGTAACATTTACACACTACAACAATTAGAATTAACGAAATCTCAACGCCAATCTTTATGGACAGTAACATTACAACATGATATTGCACTCTCAAATTGACTAATCTTAGTAAAGAACGATGGTATAGATAACAACATAAAGCATAAACCACCTGAGTTTTTGTGAAATGAAGCTGTGTTTTATAAATAACAGCTGAAGACAATATAACAGCAGTACTTTTATTACATCGTGAAATAAAGACATAACAATGCGTCTCCGGCACTCCCTTTAATGTATCAAAAATTGTTCCGAGCTTTTAAACATGGACGATAAAGACGTATCGACATTTGAAAACCCTGTACTTACTGAATTTGCTACATACCGGAATGATCCCAGCAATCATCAATATAGAGTACAGATGAAACTGCTACCAACACCAGAGGGCTGCTGCTCCTGACCTGTCATTAGATTGCATCCTTGTTCGCAGCGGCTAACAAACCAAGGTGTAGAACTATCCTCGGCGAATCCAACTCAATTAATGTATCCAGGTTCTCACACAAAAATCTAGCCTAGTAAATCTTTAAATAAGTTGGGGTTCTGCCCAGATGGTGTCACGCCTACTTGTCTTACAAGTGCATCCTTTTCCAAAGCTTCCTTCAAATTTGGCCCCTTGTTCAATTGGGGTGATGAAGGTTCGGCTTTACTTCCCCCAAGACCATTCGATTCTGGGTTCGGATCAATATGACTCTGGGCAGATAGAGACATGTCCGCAAAAAGAGATGTGAAGTCGGAATCTTTACAAGCACCATCAACTCCACCAGTACTTGCTGGGGTTGTTTCTTGTGTGAAATCAAAAAGACCTTCAAATTGCTTGAAAGGATCTACTGATGGTACGCTGCTAGCAATAGATGGTTCACCTAAATCCAGCAAGTCTGGAGGTGGCTGGGATGGTTTTACAGCAGTGTCAGGAGCTGAAGCCTTCGATGAACGAGACTTATCTGAAGTGTGATTCTGAGTTTTTGAATTTTTCTGGCTAGGAGGCTGTCTGCCCTCAGATTTTGATGAGCCCCCGAAAAGTGATGCCGCGAGTTTTTGCTTTTCTGGTGGGATTTCATTTTGCTGCTTTCTTGAATCATAAGACATATCACGTGTTTTTGGTTTTGAACTGCTTGCTGAGTCTGGTCTGGGTGTCTCATTTTGAACCTTCACCAGGTCGTTGCTTGAACTAGATGGTGCTGGAGAGGAGTAAGTAGGCCGTCCCCACTTCTTCTGAACCCCGTCAAGCCGTAGTTTCAGTTCCGATGACCCAGCATCAGAAGCAGACGGAGCAGAAGTAGGATGCAGGCTATCAATTACATATGATGGCTCGACAGGAACAAGCTCAGTGGAGGATGCTAATACTGGAGGAATATTATGAGGCAAAGATGGTTTAGGCAACTCGTAGGCCTCAAACCTAAGAGCATGTGTGGATAGTTCATGTTCGTCATGACCCCTGAAATCGCTTACAGTTGATATTCCAAGGCGCTCACTCTCCGGAATATATGGCTGAGCACCATTTTCTATTGCTTGTTGGACATAAACATCCAGAAATGAAAGGTTTTTGTCAATCTGCGGAAATTTTGAAGGCATTATTAGCATTGGCGGACACTTAATATAACCAAAAACAACAACAGAGGCTGCAGACAAGCTATTATATGTAACTTGATATCAGATGGATCATATGGTGTGGATAGTCCCAAACAAACATACTACAGTAAGATTATCATCAGCATTTATCGAAATACTTGCTATCAAGTTTCAAATGATACAGCATCCAACTATCGAGCAATATTATGCCATATTTCTTATAGATTTCGACAAGGTAGTTGAAAACAATCAAGTTTTTAAACATTGTCCATAGGATTGTGGGGGGGGGTCTCTCCAAAAGTTCATATTCATTATATGCCAAGCTAACAATGAGTTTTGTATTGTAAGTAAAGAGAGCTCCCTGGCCCAGTTCGCGGTGCAGGCAAAAAAGTGCTAGTTGGTGGAAATGTATTCAGCCAGCAGTAAGGATAGGATGCACAAACTAATAGTACTTGAATGTGAAAGAAAATGTAACCTCAATGTCATCACATGTTGAATCCATAGGCATTATTTTCTTGACAGCTTGAGCATCTAAAGTGAAGATGGATTGAAGCTCATATGCACGTTGTTGAAGGTCTGTTGAGTGAGATGCCAACATTTCTTCAATCAGTGATTGGCACTGTAGAAAGTAAGAATTTACAAATATGAAAATCTTTCCATATCGTAGCAAAAAGGATAAAACTAACATAGAAGAAAAAATCCAGAACTAGTCGGAATCCTCGTGCAAACCACTCACAAAAAGTTACGTACAGCAAAGATATGATTATGAAATAGCAAGTGCATATAACAAACATCTAAAATTGCATACCACCAACAATAGCACTAGATATGGGTATTATAAATTCTAGCAGTAATGGATATTCTCAAGACATAGTTAAGACATCAACACCATCATACAAAACCCAGAATGTTTACCTCGGGCAGTAAGTCCACGGGCTTCCCAGATGCTATTTCAAATGAATATATCTTCATTATTCCTGTCACTGCATATGCCTTCAAACAAGCAGGATAGTAGATATTACACATGAGGGTCATTTTATCAAGTTAGTGTAATAATAAGAAAATAATGGAGTCGTGATATGGAGCCAATTAAATATGCAGGGTAACTAGGATGGGGCATGTTGGCAGTTCGCTTGTCTAAAAACCTCTTTCATTAAATAAATTATTCATCATAATAGTTGCTTCAAATGCTTGAGATATGACCATCTGGTGAGTGGTGAGTCATTCAAAAGTTCTTATATTCTTTTCTTATTGCTCAAAAATCTATTAGTTGTTCCCCTGTAATTCAAAACAAATTATCTAGTACTACACAAGAGGTTATTACTGAAATCTATCAGAAAAGCATAACCCAAAACTTTAAACAAATTCAACAAACACAATTCAAAAATCACCATGTTATGACATTTTTTAAGCACGGAAAATTCAAAATTTACATTCTGTTGAACTGAACATTAAGGTGGCAGTGGCACACAACAATGTTACAGCACACAACAGATTTTAAATGCAAAGAATTCTATTTACTTGACAATGTTATTGGATTATCTGTTAAAGTATTGATTTTCAATCTTGAAATGAACTTAAGCTGACACTAAGACAATGAAATTTGTTATCAATTTGTCATTTTATTTTTAGAGTTAGCAATGATACCCCCCTGAATAAAATTCATGGGGTCACCGTCCACTTTGCAAGAGCACAGAACACACACTAACAGTAAATAAGTTTACTATTTACCAGCTATCACAGTAAATAAGTTTACTGTTTACCAGCTATCACAGTATTGTCATGCTATTTGAAGCACAACTTTTATGGGTGATCAGTTTGCATTAGGGTATGGGCAAGGAATTCAAATCACTTGCTAACCTTAAATATAACTCTTATTCTCACCAATCATACAAACTGGATTCTTCAGTTTCAGTTGCTTCATATTCTATCCAAAATAAAGCTCTAAATTTATTCGTAAACTAATAGTTACTTGCTTTTAACAGGCAACAAAGAGGTTATTCATTGTATATATTATATGCTGCCGATAGATGGGTTCTATAGACTATAAAGCAACGGGACGGGGGCGTTAAGAGTTTACAAATTATTATAAATGCACAATGTTTTCAGTTTCCAGAGTTCCGAGAGACATGAACAGACAGCAAGTTGTGATACCAAAAATATGTACCATATACAGCACTGGAACAATGCTCGACTTGTAAATGTACTGCACATGATATAGCACAATTTGTCATACTAAATACCTACCTTCACTGTATCATCATCAGGGTGTGCCTCTGCAACATCACACAACTTCCCAATGATGTATGAGGCAGAATATTTACCATCTGCAATCCCATATTCTCCTAAGACCCAACAAATTACCTGCAGCATTACAGAAAGCATGGTGAAAGGTGAGCAAGCTTGGATGGCAAGCTTCCATTTCAGACCTGGGGATGTGGGGGGGTGAATACGATAAAAGGACTCTTGGGTGTTCAGTAACATACTTGAAGAAAAGCAGAAGGTAGTTTTGGCTCTCCCATAATTCGAAGGTAAGACTCCACCTGCATTCAATGGATGATAGCAGATTCTGATGAGATATGCTAGATGAGCAGAAACATTACTTAGTCATCAAATTTGACTTCAGGAGATAAAAGTAAGCAGAGAGGCTGTATTTTGCAATGATTTATTGAGAAAATATCAAAATTGAAAAGGTGGCATAAACAACACCCATGAAAACAAAAGTAGACTAGTTAAGTCAAGGATAACAAGCTGGCCCTTCTTCTGCAGATATCTAAAACGAGAAACATATGAACTTCTCATACCCTGATGCCTGATGGCCCGAAAGCCCTAAAAAACATGTCATAACTGGCTTAAATGCATTAGAGCTGATCAAATTAACATCCAAAGAGTCCCAATTATATTTGTCCACTATTACCAACTAATAAAAATATATCATTGACACTGTCCCTCTTCCAGAAACCAAAAAAAAAAGGGTTATCAAAATCTCACAGATATAGAGTACCATCTTCATCTAGACCAGATAGGGTAGTAGAGTCTAATAGGGCTACGAGTACAGCATCTAACCCATTAAGCAGTTCTGTCTAGCACTGAGTTAAGTTCCACTTTCACCTATAAGCATCCTGCTTCAATTCTTTATTACGCCCCCACATTCGGTTCTTTTGGGAAATGTAACCTTCCTCAATTCTAATAAGATTGGACATTAAGTTTCTTAAGATTATAGGAAAGGCTTTGATTTCTTCACGAGACAGGAGGACAGTGGCCTGAAAACTAAAGGAAAGATAAGATGCATGCTTGCCCATTGAGATTTGAGAGTTCTAACTTTCTCAACAAAGTGAATATATTTAGCTATTCAACCTATCCCCCAATTCACATAAAAGTGACACAAGACAAAGTAAGCTAGTAAAAAATATTTGTACTGATTACTGCCAACAAAGCTACTTATGGTTTCCTGAGGGACTTTACAAAAGTTGTCTTTCTCAAAGGATGTCTTCATTCTCTTTGCCAACAAAACGAGGTTTAGAGCAACACGATGCAGAGTAAAACTAACAGCTAGCTTATCACACACGGAAGATTTCATCGACCAACTAATGATTTCAGAAGATAGTTAACTGATAATTAGGTGAAGTGAGACCAAGAATTATAGATATCCAAATTTAGATGCAAAAAAAACATACAGCAGATGATCTAAGCTGACTATCTGCAGTATCATCATCCTCTCCAAATCCCTCTGCAATCAATTTCATCAAATTATGTGCAACTTTAGCATTCACCAGGTCCGCTGCATGCTCAAATACTTTATTCATGGTCTGGAAAATGAGAAAAACATAAAATAAAAAACTCATCAAATATAAAGGTAACATTTAAGACAACTGATTCAAAATAACAAATCCATGAGAACCTGTATGAACCATTGGTTGTTTGGAGCAAATTGTTCGGCAAGTTCAACACATCTTGAAGCTATTTCAGTTTTGTAATGACTATCATTAATGCTTATCATATACTCAATCATACGGTCCACAATTACTTCTACATTCGATGAGTTGGTCATTTTGTAGAGCAGGTCAAATGTCTTTCGCTTTAAGGTATCATCTGGGTCCTGCACAATACAGAGTAAATTTTCTGAAGCGGAAAAAGAAAGAGTAGCTTAATCATAAGAAGCCATTACCAGATTAAGCCAAACTCCATAAGTAAACATGCAATAGTAACTTTTTACCTAAAATAATATAAAATCACAAATAAAGAATAACTAAACTAGCCAAACCAAAAACTAGCACTCTAAGTAACAAATCTGGCCTGACATATTCGAAGGTAAATATTTCAGTTCTTTATCCTTTGTCAAGTACCTTGGACTTCAATTCAGTGATACTGATATCATTTCTCTTGAGTCCTTGACTGAGTTGACTCTTACTTGACACTAACACCCCAACATAATTATCCAGTCCATCTAAACTCCATATGCTTGACGGATTCAGATTTCAAGTTTTAATGCCTATAATCTAAAATGCAACTTAATTATCGTATATGCAAGCAAATTCTAACTTCATAGCCTTTATGTATATGTGACGTCCTGGTATGCTTATGACAGCAATTTTGAGTCATATCAGACTGCTAGAGGCATGTGAGTCTTACTTCACACAAAAGAAGTACTACATTTTTTGTAATTGAAATTAAATCAGAAACCATTCATTCGCATAGAATCATATATTACCTCTAAGCAATCAATTACAGCCAGTTGATGTTGCTCAGCTATTTCTGGGTTTATCTTTATTAGTCGAGTAAGAGCATCGATACCGAGATACTTCAGGTTGTGGCTGTCGCTCTGCCCATCAGACATTAATCTAGCTATTATAAAACAAAACACTGTAAAATTTTGATTGCGGAATATCTTCAAGTTTTAGAAGACATACTTTTAGAAATTTTGCAATGGCATCAGCAGCAGCTTCAAGCAACTTTGGGTTGGGGTATAATGATGAAACACAACAAATGCTCTCATAAAGAATGGCATTCCCAATATTGCTTGTTGAATCGCATTTTCTCATTATGTCACCAACAATTGTGTACATTTGTTCACTGGCCTTCTTGTCACCAGTACCCAGTAGGGACAGAATTTTCAACAATTTGATCTGTGAAACCACAGAATATATTAATTATAAAATTTTTAAAAAAAGGATGAATAATGAGAGCATAAATAGAAACCAAAATTTAGGCATTCCTCTTTGCAATCCCTACATTTATGCAGAAAATAACATTCTCTACAGCTTTGTGTTGCTTTGTCCTTCACTGGAGAGCATATTTACAATACAGCAATTACATATTTGTAGCATAGTAGGGACCAAAGGGTTGTACTCAAGATAAGATGCATATGTCTTATACGGGAGAAGTAAAATGAAAAGACGTGACATCATGAGCATACATGGGGTGGGGATGCTCTAAAAAATATAGTAGTAATATACTTAAATCATAACCAGAAGGGAAAAATCATTACTCTTCTAGTCTTCTTCTAAGTCAGGTCTTCCACTAAGAACATGATCAAACAGAAAAACTTGCTAGATGCATGAGAATGAATAAGGTGTGAAGGAAAAAACAGTGTCACCTGAATGAATGGAGCAGGCATCTGATGATAGTCATAACTCTTTGGTAGTCTGCGCTCAGCTACTTGCTTAAGAATGTTCACGAAACTAACCGCCAGGTCCTTATATTTGTCAACATCAGCATTAATAAGATCAAATAGCGGGCAAAGAGCAGCACCCATGACCCCAGGATCATTATCGCAAAGTTTCTGCAATAAAATTATTTGGTGAGAAAAGAAATACTACTAATTTCCTGCGCTCAATCATTGATATACAACACAATATAACTACAATTCATAGTATTTCTATTGTCCTCACTCTTAGGGATCTCTTATCACTTTTAAGAACTTAGACCATCTCCAATCATACACCAAAACCCATTTTTTGTGTAGACAATTTCTCCAACCATACACCATACCCAAACCTATTTTTGGGTTTTTCAATGGATTAACACCATATTTGGTGTTGCTGCAAAATTTTTGTGAGACAAATACCCAAAATGGTGCAAATTTTAAATATGGTGTAAATGGTTGGAGTAAAACTACTTTTTAATGTGACATATACTCAAAAATGGGTTTGAGTTTGGCGTAAATGGTTGGAGATGGCCTTAACTGCATTCAGTCCGAACTTTTGACTGATGACTCTGATTATAGAACTTATATTATCGTCCTAAATGCTAATCATGCATGTTTTTAGATTTATCACAAAGCCATTCAATAACTACACAGACGCATATATTGCGAAGGGAAAAATTATGGTAGGTTTTTTACAAGCTAGCAATAGTTTGCAGTTAGCTTCGATTTTTAAAGTAATGGAATTGCATATACCACCATTTTTTTAAATATGAAGTGGCGAATTTACTAATATATACTGTTAGATCTCTAACATATACACACTTGTAGTTGTAGATACATTGACAATAGAGAATAAGCACCTTGCGGAAATTGGAAACAAGATGGGAAACCGACCCAGGAGCCTTTTGAGAAAACCGGTGAAGAGCCATGACAGCCTTCTTCCTCACCGCCTCCTTCTGGTGCCCTAACAGGTCCACAACCTGCGGCAGAACCGCCGGAATCGTCTCCTCATTGATCAACCTACACACCGCATTCAATGCCGCGCAAACGACCAAAAAATTATCACTCTTCAAGTCCTTCTGTATCGTGTTCACGATCAAAATGATCAAATCATGATCCTCATTCAGAAACAGCGTCACCGCAAGGTATCCAGTTCTCTTGAGCAGCAAATTCTCGTCGTGCGTCATCTTCACAGCGTGGATGTACCCGAAGGAGGCGTCGTGGCCGAGCATCTCGACATAGAGGAGGCGGATTATGTACTCCTTGAGCTTGTATTTAGGGGTGTTGGGGTCGTTCAACCTAACTTTGAGAGTCTCCACTTCGCGCAATACAATGCGGTCTTCCTCAGCCTTGGATCGAGACTCGCCGATTGATTTGATGAGGTCGAGGAACTCCTTGGACTGGCCGAATCCGCCTTGGGAGCCCATCGCGAGCTCCCGGCCGATTGTCTTTAGCTGCTCCAGCTTTGAAAACGCTTAGGATTGAAGAGAATTGGATCGATTTGATGAAATTTGGGGCCGGGGTTGTAAATTGGGAGCAGATTTGGGTTTAGGGTTCGAGAAATTGGGGGAAATCGGCAGAGACGAGGTGAAGATCCAGAGAGAGAAAGAGGGGAGAGACAATAGATTAGTGTTTAAATTGGAGATTTGTGTGTATTTTTTGTCTTTGTGTAATAAGTGGAAGAAGGTGTGCAGAGACGGAGAGAGAAGAAGGCGTGGAAATTTGAAGTGAGGATCGTCTATGTACAATCATTGCTACCTAGTGTACAGATCTTGTTTCTGAAATAATTTCCACGCTTGAAAATATGAGTGTTGTGACTGTCGTCACCCTAATATTGGTTAATAAAAGAGAATGTTAATTTTGGTCCAATCCCAAAATATTAATTTGGTCTAAAATATATGGTTTTTGAAAAACGGATCCATAACAAATGAAATTCGTATCGATTAGGTCCATAACAAATGAAATTCGTGTCGATTAGATCCATTTTTATGGTTTCGTCAATTTTTTACGATCAACCGTCGATTAGCGAAATGTTGACCCGATTAGGCAATTTTGATTACTGTACCATATATATACATTTTTTTTGAAAAAATTGAAATTGCAAAATTAAAAATTAATGCAAAATTTGAAAATGCAAAATTATAAATGCAAAATTAAAAATACAAAATTAAAAACAAGTTTTTGATATTAAAATGGAAAATATATGCGATTCACTTTTAAATTTTCATTTCCCCCTTTCTTTCTTCTCTTTCTTCTTCAAGAACCCCCCTACTTTCATCTTTCTCTACAACACCACCATACACCATCCGACCGCCCATTGGATATGGCCTACTCGAGGTGCAGCAGGGGTTCCGGCGATGGCGGCGGCGCACAAGACCTTCGAATTAGCTACGTTTTATGCAATTGCAAGAAGGTAGCGTCGCTTCGGATTGTCACCAACCAAGCAATACCGGTAAGGGGGAAGCTTTACTTTGTATATGAGAGCAAGGAACGTTGTTTCTTCAAGTGGTGCGAGCCAATTCATGAAGTCAGTTCTTCGTCAACGTAGGTGGGTGGTTCCGATTTAGGGTTTAGCATTGAATTTATCTGAAATAAAGGATAAAATTGAGAAATTGGTGAATGTTGTGTTGTATTGTGCATGGTTTGTTGTTGTTGTAACAATTGTTTGTGTATTCAAGAAATTTGATGGATTTAAATTCAAAGCCCTAATTTTGAATGATGAATTTTGAATCGGAATTTGATTTCGAATATGGATGGATGGATTTTGAATCCTCTACATACCATTGTGCAATGGGGATTTTTGAATTTCGATTAGCAATTCTGGATGAATTTTTTATTGTGAATCTGAATCAGAAAACATACAACTTAATAAACGTCAAAGTAGTCCATGATATTCATAATCAAGTTCAAATAGGTCCTGAACATTTTACAATTAGATGACTAATAATTTGAGATTAAGCCTAATCGGGTCAACATTTCGCTAATCGATGGTTGGTCGTCAAAAATTGACGGAACCATAAAAAATGGACCTAATCGACACAAAGTTCATTTGTTATGGACTTGTTTTTTAAATAGTGAATGTTTTGGACCAAATTCGTATTTTGGCCATATGTTTATGACCAAAATTGACCTTTACTCTAGATAAAATATTCATATTCGTATGAATATTTATCTATGCTAATTATACCATTCATATAAAATATTTTATCTAAGTTTTGTATTGGTACAAAATATTTAAAGTATACATAAAGTAATATAAGTTTTATTTTTAGTCCTAAACATGCAGTCCTTCTGCGATTTTGGGTTCAAAATGTTTACTCCCTCCGTCCATAAATAATAGTCTCATTTGTGGACGGCATGAGTTTTAATGAGAAATTGATAAAGTAAGAGAGAAGAAAAAAAGTCGGTAAAGTAAGAGAAATATGGAGAAAATGTAGTAAAGTAAGGGAGATGGAAGGAAAAGTGGGTAAAGTTAAAGGAAAACATCCAATTTTATAAATGAGGCTATTTTTTGTGGACATCCCAAAATGATAAAATGAGACTATTTTTCATGGACGAGGAGTATTTTTTTATTTTTGAATTCGAACAAACAAAAACTGTCTGGAAAAGGTTTTTTTTTTACGGCTCCATTCAAATTTGACGGTCAACGACAATTAAGGTCCATTTGGATTGAATTAGCAAATTTTGACCAGTATATGCAATTTTTGAAATAATAATTTTACCATTTTTTTAAAATAATAATTAAAAATAAAACTAGGGTTCTCTCAATCAAAGAAGAAAATATGGAGGATTTGGAATCAAATGATGGGAAATCGAGAATTAGCAACTAGCTGGTTGTCGTCATTGGCGGTTAGGGCTTCCAATTTGTGGAGCGGTGAAGCGATGACGGAGGCGGAGGTGAATAGATTTTGATCCTCGCCGCGGTCGATCGGAAATCGAGAATCAACAACCGACTACCATCGCCGGTGGTTTTTGTGGAGTGGCGAGGCGATGACGGAGGTGAAGGTGAACAACTGTACTGGTTGTCGTCGGCTGCCAGTTGTTAGGGCTTCCAATTTGTCGAGCGGCAAGGCAATGGCAGAGAACAAATCGCGATCCCCGCCGGCGTTTAAGTTCTTAAAGGATGTAAAGGATATTTATATGAGGATGTAGGAAGCGGAGATGAAGAGGAGTCCAGAGAACATAGACAATGTGGTTTTTTTTCTATTGATTGATTAGAGCATCTCCAATAGAAATAGCTCAACCATAACCTAACCACAAACTCCTTCTGCCACATTAGCAGCACTAAAAACTCTTTCTGCCACATCAGCAGGACAAGCATCTGGACAAGCAATAGGTCAGTCATAGCCTAGCCACAATAAATAAAATTATAAAAATAAATAATTAACAATAACACAAAATATGGAATTAAATTTACGACACATATACGGAAAAACTCAATAATAATATTGAAATTAAAAAAATTACATTAATTACAAAAAAGTACAGTAATTAAAAAAATTACATTAATCTAAAAAAACTCATCCGCCACACACGAGCCCCCCGCCTCCGCCGCACTCCTCGCCGTCGTCGCCGTCGCCGCCACCGTTGTCGCCGCTATCCGGGACCCCCAAATCTGCGGCATCTGAGCCCCACACCTGTGCCGCAGCGGGATTCAAATCGGCCCGCATACTCATGAGTATTACGTGAAGAAAACTCTTCTCCTCGGGGTCAGTTGCCGCCTTCCATTCAGCTAAGATCTTGTACATCTGAGCTCGCGTTTATTGACGCGCGAAGAAGAGGAGCTCGGCTGTCGACCCGCCAACATGGGGGATGCCGACTGGACCTCTTGGGAGGCCTGGCGAGCCCGCTGCGCCCGCCTTTGACCAACCGGGCGAGTGGTGTACAAGCCCGAAAATCGGGAGACCCCAGCCCTGATTCGGTCCCACCCCTTCCGGCACTCATCCCCTCTGCTTGGCCTCCCCTACGGGAAAAATATCTTGTAGACTACTGCTATTTTAACCCACAAGTTGACGATCTTCTTATTGTTCGAGGCGAGGGGATCATCGCAAACACTCACCCACGCCTTGGACAGTGCGACGTTCTCCGCGTCCGTCCACTTCCTCCGTGCCGGGCTTTCGTCATCAGCCGGCTGTGATGACTCACCGACCACCCTCTTGCCCTTCCCCTTCTTCTTCTTTGGCGCGCCCCGACCCCGCCCTACTCCCCATGTTTGAACGGGGGTGTCCGCATCCCCGAGATCTATCACCAACTCCTCTAAGGAGAAAGTATCGCACCCAGTGAACTGCGTCTCCGATGGGGTCGATGTGTGCGAAGAAGCAGTCACAAAATCAAAATTGGGGCGATGTACGTTGTCCCCCCCGGCATCCCTTGCATCCCCGGGTACCTCGGCATCATCTGCATCCGGGGTTGCATCCCCGGTACCCCCTGCCCGCCCTGCATCGCCGGCCCCCCATTATCCTCTGCCATCCCGGCATACCACCCCCAGATGCCATCCCGGGCATCATCTGCTGCCAAGGGTACATGTAATAGTACCTGGCCATCGGACCCCATCCACCTCCCATGGGTACCGTGGGAGTTTGAGACCCGCTCGTCCCTGGAGTAGGCTCGTGTTGTGCTCCATTTCGTGTTGTTGCTCTTGTACAGAAATTAAGATAGAGAGAATACTCGTTAAAATAAGTGGTGCAAATGAAAATGACGTGCAAATCGAGTATATATAGTGTTTTGAAAATTAAATAATAATAAAAATATCCGCTGGCTGATCGCTCGCCTATCGGGAGCCTGCAATGGCAGCCATCCGATCGGCGAGCGCATCGGCCAGCGCTCGGGAATCGGCGTGCGCTCGCCGTTTTTCTCGCCGATTTGGCGCTTGCCTACTGTAATGGTTCGGCTAGCGGACCGGCAAGCGCCAGGGATCGGCTAGCCGGTCCCCTCGCTGCCATTGTGGATGCTCTTAGAGGGGAAGTGCCTGATGTTCCATTTGTTAAGCTAAGCAAAGCAGCGGCGCAGGTGATGCCGTTGGATTCTTCTACGACAAGAAATCCCTATAAGTCATTCTCTCAATCCATTCATTTCCGTTATCAATTGTTCTATTGTTTTTTATCTATCTTGTAAATGTTGATTGACTTTTGGCCCTTTTATTTCGCAGTGAGATGATAGATCAGTTGGGTTTGAGCTTTTTTTGTGTATGATTAATCAAATAATCTTCTTTATTGGCTCGCAACTTTAAAAATTAAAAAAAATGTTATAGACCAAAATCATAAAATGGTCATATATTTAGGACAAAAAATGGACTTTAATCCTACATAAATTATACAAAAAGTTTTATCCATGTAAAAAACATGACATAATGATTATCATCTTTATAATCTTATTATTTGAAATATTTTCCTTTTGTCAAGTGAAATGGATATGATGACTTATTCAATCTTAAACTTTAACATAAAATAAGAAAAGAAGAGGTGTGTGTGTGTCAACGTTGGCGTAATGGTAGTGTGTTGATGATTGGGGCTAAAAAGTTTAGTGTTTGAGGATACTATAACTTGATCTTTAAAATTTTTATTCATTTATCAATATTAAAAAGATAAAAAGAGGGATTATGTCATAAATTTAAAGAAGTGAGATTTGGCAAAATTAAGGATTCGAGAGTAAAATGAAATTATAAAGACTAAAGTCCAAAAATTGTCCTAGACATATGATTGTGTTAATGATTTTGATGTGAATTTTTGAATATCGGACAAACGAAAACGGCTCTCATTTTGGTCCTTTTTTCATGGCATCGTCATAAATAGACGTTCCAACACTAATTAAGTGGCGTTTGACTGGATTAATATACTAAATCATGATTATATTCAAAGGTTATGCCGACCAGAACTTCCAAAATTCCTATGCCATCAATTGTGTGGCGCTTCGACTACTCAGTTGGACACAACATCCGTGATGTCATTTACAAGGTCGAAGGCATCATCGAGGCCTTCGTCACCCAGGCCACCTATGGCAAGTGGCGTGGTTATTTCCTCGACTCTTCCAAGTCGATCATCAACCTCCACGACATCGGCAAACATGTCTAGAGCGTGTGGGAAAGGGTCAAGAAGGGGAGATCGGAATTCTCTTTTCACATTGTCGCCAACGAAGACAAATATGATAAACCTGAGGTTAACTCTCATTTTATTTAATGTTTTTATTGTATTTTTTTCCTGAATTATGCTTGTTGAGATGTGCTTGGTACAATGAAATTGAAATTGGTTAAATGTGACAGAGTTAGTAAAGTATGATCGAGAAAGAATAAAAGTAAGCAAAGTAGAAGAAAGAAAAAAATGTGAAAACTAGGGTTATTAGAATCCTTTATTTTAACAAAAAATGACGAATTACCGTCGGAGTTCTGATGAGAGAGGTGGCAGAGGAAAAGGGCTACAGAGTGGTCGTGGGTGCAGGGAGAGTGGGTTACAGTGATGGATTGGGGGGCGTTTTCTGGGGATGGGAGGGGATGTTGATGAAGACGGGAGAAAGATCATATGTTTTACAAAATTTTACAAAATATTACGTGTGCCATATTAATCAGACTTTGCTAATACAATCAAAACTTATTGGGATAACTGCCTTAAAAGTCACCAACTTTACCCGAATTCCGGTTTTTCCCACGACCTTTAAAATTGGCGTATAAAGTCACCAACTTTGCATTTAGTCGCCGATTTCCCATGATGGTTTTTCCAGCGAAAGAGTGCGCTGACGTGTAGTATTTAATTGATGTGGCGTCTCATGGCGGCTGACATGGAGAACAATTATTGACTGTGCAATATAAAAAAACAAAATTAAAAAATGAAATAACGGGGAATTAGGGTTTAGTCCACTCTCCATTCCATCAAGATCCACTTCTCCTCCCACCCCCGTTTCTGGCTCTTCATCGCCTTCCTTTGGGCCCAAGCCATCATCATCTCCATCGCCCGCACTCCCCTCTCTGCTTCCCCGACCGCTCCTCCTCCTCCTCCCCCTCCGTCCACTACGTCCAGATTCACTCCAATACCACCACCCTCCCGGAGCCTCCTCCCGCCCTATACACCAACGATTGCCCCTCCGGCCGCGTCTTCTCCTACGACCTCCCTCCCTCCTTCAATCGCGACCTCGTCATCCCCAATTGCACCGATCTCGACTTCTGGAATTGGGAATGCGACATCATCTCCAACCACGGCTACAGTCGCGCCGCCTCCGAGCTCCGCCGCACCCTCCCCGCCGATCTCCATAAATCCTGGTACCACACCAATCAATTCTCCCTGGAGCTCCTCTTCCACCACCGCATCCTCAAGCACAATTGCCGAACCCTAGATCCGGATCTCGCCACCGCCTTCTACATTTAATTAAAAAAACGAAATAACGGGAATTAAAAAAACAAAATTATTGACATGAGATTGCAACGATTTGATGAGGGTTCAAAGTTGGGTTCAATTTTAGGTTTGATTTAAACCTAATTGCCGATTGTGAGGGATGAAACGACGTCGTTTTAGGTGTTAGAAACGACGTCATTTTACGATTTTCCGATGCCATCCACATCAACATTCAGGCATGCCACATAGGACACTTAGTTGCTGAAAAACACAGGGTCTGGTCAATTTGGGAGATACCAGCGACCCGACAAAGTTGGTGACTTTATACGCCAATTTTAAAGGTCGTGGGAAAAACCGGAATTCGGGCAAAGTTGATGACTTTTAAGGCAGTTATCCCAAACTTATTTAAATAGTTGATCGTCAATTTTAGATGGCGCGGTAAAAAAGGACAAAAACCAGGCAATTTTCATTTATCCAAAATTCAAAAAATACAAATCATAAAATAATCCAACCCAAAAATGGACAAAAACCAAGCAATTTTCATTTATCCAAAATTCAAAAAATACAAATCATAAAATAATCCAACCCAAAAATGGACTTTAATTTATTAGTAGCTAATTTGCAAATAGAACATAAATTATCCCACTACCATCCAAAAGTGGAGCTGGATCCTCTACTGTGGGAAATTTCAAAGCACCCCCTGTAGTGCCTTAAACGCAGAGTTTAATTAATCAAACGGCATTTAAATGATACATTCCTTTTCCATGCATTTATGATTTTTCTATTATATTCCATATAAAATGATATTTATTCATTGTTGTAGGATTAATTCTCATTCTTGATGATAGTAGTCTAACTGTCCAAGAATATTTATATTTATGTTTAAGTAACTTTTTGGTAATCATTTTAGTTTTAAGTCATTCTATAAAAGGAATCAAACATTGAAAAAGGAGAAAGAAAAAAAAACTAGATTCTGTGGATTTGACAAAAATTTAAAATTTTCATTATTAATATTTTGTATGGATCATTTTTTCATAAACTTTACCTTAAAATAAAAGCATATCACTAATGCGATAATTAAAATAATAATATGTTCCATACAGATTATTAAAAAATGAAAAGATTGATTTCCTTTAAACAACAACATTTTCTTTTTTTCATTTTCATTATTTTTTTTCCTTTTATATAACATATTTCAATATTAAAATTACTAATTAAATTATTTTCCATGACTTAAAACTACAATGATTAGCATAAAAGTTACTTAAACATAGAATATATATTCCAGGACATTATGATTAAAAGCGTAACAGTTAGATATGAAATATAACAAAAAAATCATAATAATGAAGAAAAGATTTAATAAATGTATGAATGTCCACGCCAACACTGTTTGAAATGTTTGAATGCCGTTTGATCAATTTAACTCTGCGTTTTAGAGCATCACTAAGAGCATCCATAACGCTAGCGGGCCGGACCGCAACTGGGTCCCGGCCCACGGCCCACGTGTTAAATCGTCATGATTTGCGGCCTGGGATGGGCCCGATGACGCAGTCGCGTCCCGGAGCCGCGCCCGGGGTCCGGCCCGGCTCAGGGTTAGGCGTGCCCGTGCCGCAGTTCGAGAGTCCCGGCCCGGCATTGGATGTCTTGCGGGCCGAGCCGCAAGTCCCTTCCTTTTTTTATTTATTTATTTTTTTCATTTTTTTTGCCTATTTATACTCAAGTTGTGCACCATTATTCCATTCTTCCACACTTTCTCCATTTCAATCATCTTGTATTTCAATATTTTCGTCTTCTATGGAGTGGTTTAACAGCGACCAACAACAGATGGACGAGTTCGTCAACGCCAACAACTGGCACGTGCCGGCGTCGCCCAACCCAAATGCAACGCCTAGTCCGGAGTTGGCTACCAACATGGAAATAACATCGCCAGTTAGCAATGATGAGTACGAAATCAGTGATATGGAGCCCGTTGAAGGGAAGGGTAAGGGCAAGGCTGCAGTTGCGGATGGTAAGGTGCCAAAGAAGTATAGTCCGCAAGAGACATTGTGGCTGGCCAAGAACTTCGTCGACGTCTCCGAGGATCCTATCATCGGCAACCAGCAGAGCAACAAATTGTTCTAGCAGCGGATTACAAATAAATATAACACTGGTCGAGAAGGAGATGAACAAGTGGACTAACGTAGTCCGGATGTGGCCGAACGGGCACAACGACCAGTGTGGAGTTCTTCTCTAACGGGAAGAAGCAGTTCAAGTATTTCGACGTTTGGAGGTTTATCGAGAAGAGCCCGAAGTACACCGGTGGGGCAGAACCGGCGGCAAGTGGAGCGCCGAAGAGAACCAAAGTTTCCGCCGCCGGGCACTACTCTTCGAGCGAAGGAGGTCCGCCAATCGACCTCAACGTGACAGACGACGACATCTTCCTCTCATCCCCTGGTACTCAAAGCCGTCCGATGGGGACAAAAGCGGCAAAGAGGAAAGCGAAGGGGAAGACAACTCCTACGAGCTATCCCACATGCCGCTGCCGCCGCCCAATCCTTCTCTGGATAAGATATCCGACTCTATGTCGGATATGAGTATCACCTTGCGGATGGACCAGCTGACGGAGTTGACATCGAGGGATACGGAGTTCGAGCTCGAGTTGCACCATGAGATGATCGCCTACCTTCGCGCACAAATGAAGAAGAAGTAGTTTTTTTTAAAAAAATTATGACTTGTATTTTTATTTTCTAGGATTTGTAATTTTTTTTAGGATTTGTAATTTTTATTTTCTAGGATTTGTACTTTTCTTTTTTTTAGGATTTGTAATTTTTTTTTTCGACTGAACAATGAATTTTCTCGGTTTTAATTGTTCATATTCTATTTTACGAGTAAAATAAGTTGGAGTTGTGAATAATGCAATTTAAAAGTTGTGGTCTTGGATGAGGCCTGCAGGGTTAGAGGAGTTGTGGCTTGGGACTCAAATTTAGGGGAATGATGACATGGAGGGGACTTGGAGGCCTGAATCTGGCCGAGGTTGTGGATGCTCTAACGCAGCGGGTCGGACCACACCTGGGCCCCGGCCCACGGCTTCACGTGTTGGAGGGAGCATATTCGCGGCCTGGGCCGCACCCAGGTCTGTCCCGGCCTAGAGTTGGAGGTCCTTTGGGCCGGACCGTAATCCCCCTTTTTTCTATAAAATTTGAAAATTTATATATAAATACCACTCCATTTTCATATCTATTCAACTTCATTTCTCTCCCTCTCACACTATATCACTCGCAAATATATCCGTAAAAAATGTCTCCTCGCCGTGGTGGTCAAAGAGCAATCGAAGCTCAAATGGCCAGAATGTTAGAGAAGGTGATGCCTGCAATCCAAGAAAAAATCAACAACGAGGTGGAACGCTACCAAGCTACTGTTCAAGCGTGGAACGGACAACACGTCCACGCACCACGTACTCGAATGTATATCCACCGAGACCGTGAATAAGCTAGTTTACGGCTTTTCACGGATTATTTCTCTAGAGATCCTCGATGGAGTGATCAGATGTTCCATCGTGGGTGCAGATGCGGAGGCCTTTATTCCTGCGCATCGTCAACGGAGTTGTAGCTCGTGACTCGTATTTCATGCAAACCACCGGTGCTATTGGGCGGCAAAGTATATCGACTTTGTAGAAATGCACATCCGTCATATTCCAACTCGCTTACGGAACTACTACATATATGTTCGATGAGTATCTCCATGTGAGCAAGCAAACTGGACACGAGTGCCTAGTTAGATTCTGTCGGGCAGTGATCGAAGCATTCAAGGATACATGCTTGAGAAAGCCAACGACGGAAGACGTTCGCAGGTTGGTGAACATGCACGAGTAAGCCCACGGCTTTCCGGGGATGCTGGGCAGCATCAACTGTATGCACTGGTAGTGGAAGAATTGTCCAACGGCTTGGAGATGACAATACACTAGTGGGCACAAGGGTACAAATCCGACGATCGTGTTGGAGGCTGTTTCCGACCAACGTTGTGGATCTGGCATGCCTACTTTGGTGTCGCTGGGTCGAACAACGACCTCAATGTGTTGAACGAGTCTCCATTGTTCAATGACCATTGTGTCGGGCAAGTGCCGAACGTAGAGTTCACGGCCAACCATCGCCGCTATAATATGGGGTACTATCTGGCAGATGGGATCTACCCTCGATGGCCCGTGTTCGTGAAGACTATCACATGTCCGACAACGCTGAAGAGGTCATTGTTCGCCCAAAAGCAAGAGGTGGCTCGGAAAGACGTGGACCGTGCATTCGGAGTCCTCCAATCACGGTGGACTAGGGTGAAGGGAGCGGCCTGTGGTTGGCACTGTCCACTAATCGTTGACATCATGTATGCATGTATCATAACATGATCGTTGAGGACGAGAGAGAAAATGTCAGTTTGTGGAGCGACGATGCAAGTTCCAGCACCGCCAGTAACCATGTTATCACCGAGCCGCCCGTGCAGGGTGTTCCTCCTGACATGCGCAATGTCATGGCCCGTTTCGCTGCGATGCGCCAATAAGAATCACACACTTCCACTTCAAGCGGATCTAATTGAAGAAATTTGGACACGCACCAACGTTTTCCAATATTGAAGTTATGTTTTAAAGTTTTTTTCTTGTATTTTTGAATTTCTATGTTGTAATTTTCAATTTCAGAATGAAGAACAACTTTTCCGTATTTTAAATTGTTCGGCATTTTTTATTTCACGCGTAAAATAAGTTGTAAATTGTGAATAATGCAATTTAATAGTTATAGCATGGATGGGGCCTGCATGGTTAGAGGAGTTGTGGTCTGAGACTGAAATTTAGGCGAATAATGATGTGGAGGGGACTTGAGCTCTGAATTCGGGCCGGGGTTAGAGCATCTCCAATGGCGGCGTCAGCGTAGGCACGCCGATTTTTCGCCGGTGCTGACGCCGAACCATTGCAGCCGGCGTCAAAATCGGCGTGCCTACGCCGATTCTTGGTATGACGCCGATTCTCACGACGCCATTGTAGGCCCCGAATCGGCGTCAGACCGGCGTCAGAATTTTTATTTTTTTAAAAATTTTTCAAAACACTATATATACGTGCTTAGGACTTCAATTTTTCCGTATTTGTCTCGTAAATTAAATTCCGTATGTTGCTACGTCTGTAAATTAAATTATATAATTGTTATTAGTGATGTGGATAGGCTATGGGAGGGCTATTGCATGTCCAGATGATGTGCCAGAAGGATTTTAGTGCAGATGATGTGGCAGTGGGAAGGCTATGGGAGGGCTATTGCATGTCCAAAACCATTGGAGATGCTTTAGAGCATCTCCAATGGCGGCGTCGTCACCGGCACGCCGATTTTTCGCGGACGCCGGTGCTGACGCCGAACCATTGCGAGCGGCATCGGCGAAATCGGCTTGCCCACGCCGATTCTTGGGCTGACGCCGATTCTCACGCCGATCCTCACGGCGCCATTGTAGGCCCCGGATCGGCGTCAGATTTTTAATTTTTTTTAATTTTTCGAAACACTATATATACGTGCTTTGGACATCATTTTCATTCGCACCACTTGTTTTAACGAGAAGTGATTTTTTATGTAATTTTTTTATTGTACTTTTTAATTTTTGTACTTTTTTAAAAAATTAATGTACTTTTTTAAAAATTATTGTATTTTTGAAATTTTAATAGTATTATTCAATTTTCCTGTATTTGTCTCGTAAATTAAATTCCGTATGTTGCTACGATTGTAAATTAAATTATATAATTGTTATTAGTGATGTGGATAGGCTATTTGAGGGCTATTGCATGTCTAGATGATGTGGCAGGAGGATTTTAGTGCTGATGATGTGACAGTGACAAGGCTATGGGAGGGCTATTGCATGTCCAGAACCACTGGAGATGCTGTGTCCACTATAAGGCGCCCACGCCCAATAGCCCCGCCCCAGTTTTTTGTCCATAGCCCCAGTTTTTTGTCCATAGCCCCAAAATTCTATTTCCGCCACTATAGTGGACACCTCCAATAGCCCCCAAATTCCAAATACAAAATGCTATTTTTCCATAGCCGCGGGCTCGCCCCGAACGCGGCTATCCCGCGTCCGCCGCCCCCATCGCCCCAAAATGTTGTCCGCCCACCTTCCCCACTATAGTCGCCCGCCCACCGCCGCCCACCTGCCCCAGATGCGGCTATAGCCGCGTCCACCCCCATAGTGGATAGCCTTAGAGCGTCCACTATGGTTAGGCGCGGCGGTAGCCGCGCGGCGCGGCGGTGGGGCGGCGGATTATAGTGGAGAAGGAGGATAGCCGCGGGCTGGACGCGGCGAGGGGTGGGAGACGCGGCGGACGCGCGATCGCCGTGTGCGGGGCGATGTCGCGCCGAGGGGTGTATAGCCGCGCCTATAGGCGCGGCGGCTATAGTGCATCGAACCGCCGCGGCGATTTCGCCGGCAACGAGAAATTTGACGTTTTTTCCACCATCCCCTCTATAAATACCACACCCCCTCTACTTATTTTTCACCATTTTCACAAAATCCATCCACTCACTATCCACACAACTACTCTCTAAAAAAATGAATCGAGGAAACGACGACTCATCCGACTCTGAGGAATCGGGATATGACACCAATCCATCACAGCCGTCGGGTTTTGCCGGATATGGCGGGACTCCGTCCCAGTATTGGAATTGGAATCAATCTCCCCCACCATGGGCATCGAGTCCACCCCTTCCTCCATCTCAGCCGTGGAGGTCTTCTCCAACGCCGCCTCCTTTACAGCGGAATCTGAATCGTTCCGCATTTGGGGATTACAGACCCAACCTAGACGCGCTTCACCAGCCGCGGCCGGGTTCCCCTTTCCAAGCCAGCCAATCTCCGATCACCGAAGCAGATCAAGACGCATTTGATACTATGATGGGTCTGCTCAGTTCTGGCGGCATCCCAGACACGCCGGCCGCGCGGGTGGAAACGCCCGTTCCGACCCGAGGAGGTAGCGGCAGTCGGGGCCCTGGTGGCGGTAGGGGCGGAGGCCCTAGGGGCGGAGGCGGCAGTCGTGGCACCGGCGGCAGTCGTGGACGCTCGGGCAGCTGGGCCGGCATTGCGAGTAGCTCGGCCAGTGACGCCGGCGTTAGCCGTGGCGAGGGGTCCAGCCGCGGCAAGCCATACACCAAAGCCGAGAGCATTGCCGTGGCGAAGGCGTGGGATTCTATCACTTCGGACCCCGTGGTGGGCACCGATCAGGATTCGGGGAGCTTTTGGAGGCGCGTCAGTGTGGCATACGAGGAATTCAAGCCCGACGGCGCTGAGAAGCGCGACCCAGAACAGATCCGAAAAAAGGTCGGTAGGATTCTGCGGGCTACCAAGCTGTTCGCGTCCATCTACGAGAACAACCTTCGCCACGCCGAGAGTGGTCGAAGCGCAGCTGATGTGAAGACCCTGTCGGAGGGCCAATACCGCAAGACGGGCCAGCCGAAGTTCACCTTGTGGGAGGAGTATCTTGTCCTCGCGGATTGTCCGAAATTCAGGTCGATCGTCGCGCAAGAGGTGGGCACAGCTCCTGGCCCGAAGCGCACAAGGCACAACCTTGCCGGGCAATACAGCAGTGGGAGCGGCTCGCACGAGTTCGAGCAGTCCGACGAGCAAGTAGAAGAGCCAGCCGCGACTCACATAAGGCGACGACGGCCCCCGGGACAACAAGCCTCTATCCGCAGCGCCAGAGGGGGTAGAAGTGCCTCCCACATATCGGCGGCCGCGTCCGGATCGCGCTTCCCCCAGTCTGCCCCAATCCCACTGCCCACGGTGCAACCCCACGAGGTATTGGCCAATACCATAGACGTGCAGTTGATGCAACAACTGCAAGACGTATGCAGCAAATACGCAGGGGAAACTGACCCGTACCTCAGGAACGTCTACAAGCGGCTCATCACTCGGATTGAGAGTCGACTGGGGTCTGTTGATAATGCTCCTGGGGAAACCGCGGCCGGCAGCAGCGAGAGAGAAGGAGGAGAAGGAGGAGAAGGAGGAGAAGAAGAAGAAGACGACGACGAGGAAGCCGACTCCGACACCGAGTAGGAGGTGGCGGAATTTTTAGTTGTATTTTATTTTACATATTCGTTGTAACATTTTACCGGTTTGAAATACAACGAATATTCGGCCCTAATAATTACCTAGTTTTCTATTTATTTATAATGCGATTATTTTATTTATAAAATTTTGGGGCTATTGGAGGTGTCCACTATAGTGGCGGAAATAGAATTTTGGGGCTATGGACAACAAAACTGGGGCTATAGACAAAAACTGGGGCGGGGCTATTGGGCGTGTCCACCTTATAGTGGACACCCTTATGGATGCTGTCTAGGGGTGCTTTGTAATTGCCCACATAGAGGATCCTTCTCCTCCAAAAGTATACACGCTGCCGAAATTCCCGATTCCCATTTTCACACACACATACACTGATACACACACTAGAACGACCGCCCTAACAAAATAATCGAATCATTTCTCCATGCCTTGAGAAAGATTTCCTCTCCATTTTCCCAACGATTTCATTTTCGTTTTCGCGCTCATCGATGTCGAAAGAACCTTCTTGCAACGCCAACAATGCGACGTCGCAGCCCTCTCCATCATCGGCGGGGGATTCCTTCATCGGAAGCTTCATAAGCGTCATGTCGAAATCCGAGATTCGCTACGAGGGGATTCTATACTTCCTAAATCCTCAGGATTCCACCTTCGGCCTCAAAGACGGTGATTTCCGTTTTGCCAATAGGATATTTTGCGTTTCCAGTTCCCCTTATTTGTGATTTTTTGGCCGCCGTTGCTTTTTGCGCTTCGATTTCTAGGGATTGCATTTTTTTATCATACGTGTGCTCATATTGATCAATGTTCTTCATTTTTGGAAACATCAAACGTTCCTATACCGGACCTCGTTGTTTTGGAGTAGAAGCTTAGGTCTTAGTGATTTTTCATAGTACCAAGTTTTGTGCTGATTTGATTAGAACGGAAAGGTTGTAGGAACTGCTGCATAGACTCAGCCGTTTGTCTTAATATGGAGTATTTATTATGTCAAAAAGTATACACCTGTTTTTGCAGTTTTCCATTGCTCTGGTGAGGGTCGTGACTTCTTAGCTGTTGATTGTTGCCAATTGCATTGGTTGCTTATAGTGTCGCTTTATTCTTCGCAAACTTCTTCGTATCTGATAAGAATGGCTTTGAGGAGAACGTGTCATTATTGTATATCTGAGTTTGCACGCCCCCTCAGTGGGATATGCTCTGGGATTGAAAGATCCGTCCCATTACATGTGACACATTTCTTTTGGGCACAAGTTTTTAGGTAGTGATGTTTAGTGGTTAAATGAAGAGAGAATAAAGTAGGAGTGAGAAAAATGTAAAGAGAAAAAGTAGGAGAGAGGATAAAGTAAGAGAAAGATAGAGAATTGTTTTTTTGTCATAAAAGGAAATGTGTCACTTATAACGGGACGGCCCAAAAAGGAATACTCCTCACTTATGATGGGACGGAGGGATGCTTCTTATTGGTTGGGCAAAGCTCTGTTACCAAAAAATAGTGAATCTATATTTTAAGTACTATTTTAGTTGTTTATCTCAAATCAGAAGTATAACTTTGTTACTTTTAATTTCATCAGCTGTAGATTACCAAATTCTAAATTCATCTTGTGCTGCCGTCTACTATTAAATTTGGAATGACTTTGTATCTTTTTGCTATTCAAATAAATAAGTTGTTGATTGATTTCAGTGAGAACATTTGGCACGGAGGGGAGAAGGAATGACGGGAAAGAAGTTCCACCAAGCGACAGAGTCTTTGAATACATCCTGTTTCGTGGGAGTGACATTAAAGTAAGTATGGATTGCTGTCTTGGAGTGCCTAATCTTGGAATGCCTGATTGTGATTTTTTAATTGTTAAACTCCTTCTATTAGTGTCAAGCACGATTTTTTTGTGGGTTGTGGGTTCATGAGCTGATAATACGTTGTACAAGGTCGTTCGTTCAATAAAGCCATCACGGGTTCCATACTTTTTGTGTCGAGATTAGTGGTTTGGCCTGACACATATCATTGTAATTATAACTCTGAGCTGTCCTCCTTTCCTTTTTGCTCGCATGCTTTGGTTTCACTCTCTTGTGTTGTGTTATGTCACATTGGGTAATTGATGTTGCATGCTTCCGCGCATATCAGAATACTTGTTCAAGTGCTCAATGTAATAACGAAATGATTTTGTTGATTTTCTGCATATCTATTATTGTTATTGTGTGAGAATCTGTTTGATAATTTCTCTTAGGTGCTTGTCTGCTAAGTTTGAGAACAATCCAGCACCATAATTATTTTTTAAGATAGTTCTTATGATTGAGGATTTAGAATTTAGATAACTATAAATGATTTGAGCACGATGAATGTGGTATATCGTACTACTTTTCTATCATATGATTCTGTTGGCTCATTGTATATTCTTGTCAAAGATCAGCTTTTACCATACTAGTAGCATTGTGGGCCTTGTGGCTGATCTCAATTACGGGGCTTGATTTGAGTCTCTAACATTTATATCCATTATTTTAACCACTTAATATAAAAGGCTTTGAGATGGATATCTCACTTTGATCTAAATGGATTTTGATTTGTGAATGTGATCCTATGATTCCTATCTAGTACCTTAGTTTTTTGGGGCCTTATATAGTCAAATGACCTTTACATGTTCTGTACTCATATTATAATGCCAAATGCTGTCTTTCCCTTTGGAATAAATATTCTTAACCAGTACATACGTGTTGCTTTAAAAACATGATAAGCATATAAGCTAGGGAGTCCTAACTTAACCCAAAATCATGGTCAAAGCAGTCTTATCAAAATGCGCCTAGGGCGTGGCGTGGGGCGCATGGGACTCGGATTTAATCGTCCAGGTGACTGGGCAAGTGTGATTCAAGGGCAATGACCGGCTGCAGCGACCTGCCTCTAGGATATGGCCAGTCGGAAATCCAGCGGGTGGCATCAGATTGAAGAATTAGGGTTTTAAATGGAAATTAGGGCTTGAAATTAGTTTTTATTTTCTAATTTCAATTTAATTTCACCTGATTTGCATGGCCCGCTGCCTGAGTTTTGCTTTATCATCCCAATGCGCAACAATGGGTCAAAGGTAATGGGTTGACTCCCACTTATATGTCATTCTACACTTTTATATGGCCAAAATGAGATTCATATCAATCCATCCCCTTTCGAACTGGACGTCCACACTCCACGCCTCCACGGGACAACACGCGACAAGTGGCAAACCCAAAGCCACAGGCCCACCATTTAATTTTAGCAATTTCCAAGCATAAAAGAACTAGTTTTGAAACTTAGTGGCTTGAATTTCTTTGCAAAGTTTTTTGATTGATTTTGTAACTAAGGACTTTTATTCATGTTTTTCTAAAGTAGCGTGTGCTGGAAAGGTGGTTTTTGTTGCAAAAAGTCTGCATGGGGTGAAGTAATAAAATGTTTTCTGTTGCAGGATGTAAAAGTTATAACTAACCCACTAGTCCAAAAGCAGGAGAAACTTCACAATGATCCTGCAATTATAGAGGTAGTTAGTGTTATGCTTGTTTACTGTTGCTGCATTTTGTAAACTATGATGATTTAGTTGGATATTTTCTTGATCTAATCATCTGTACTGCAGTCAAACTATCATATTCCACCATATAGTTCATCACATTCGGTCTCACCTGTCCCTGGATATTCGACGGAATCCAAGTTCCACAGTGAATCATCTGGATTGAATGCGAGATCCCACTTAAACATGTTGCCTTCCAATCCTTCTGGAAGTCAGATGGGATGGGGTTCTTCTCAGTCAACCCATAGCGGTTCATCTTCTTATGACATACCAACAGGTCCAACACAATGGCAGGGATATCATGCAGCACCAGGGGGCACTAGTATTGCTCAACAACATCCATTGTCATCAGCTCCCATGACGCATCTCTTACAGAACCCAGCATCTACAGCCATGGCAATGACAAATATGCCTGATTTTGTTCCTTCCGGGTATCAACTTGCAGCTTCCAGTTCTAGTTGCTTAAATTCGTCACCGAATTATACTTCTGAGCAACTGCTTCCATCCATGCTGCACAGTAATTCACTTTCTTCAGAGCAATCTCAGCCCTTATATAATTCCACAACAATAAACTCAAGGGGGTTGACCCAACCTTTGCCATTAGCCTATCAGAACACAGGCAGCATTGAAGCTCAAGCTGCTAACAAAGTTGTTCCTGATCATGCATCAGCCCTCCCTGCCCAGTTCTTACCATATTCAGCATCTTCTGGTATGGGCCAAATATCAAACTCTTTTCTTGGAGCTCCTAACCCATCACATCCCAGACTATCTGAATATTCTATGTCAAACAATTTATATGCTGAACCGAATGATGTAACTGGTACTAGTTCAAATTCCCCAAATTTCTTGTCATCAGCTGCTGGCCCAGCAGTTCATCCACCTCTTTTGCCACTTCCACCAACTGCACAAAAGGTCAGCTATCTGGTTTCTTTTAGTTCTTTTGATATGTTATACTTCTCTGATATATTGGTACATGTACTTTGTAATAAACTTTGAACCTGACTTATTCAGTATTTCGGCATTGGCTTTGTATGTCCGGGATATCAATTTATAATTTTAGAATTCTCATACCATATATTCAACTTTCATGAAGTACCCTTTTCATATTGTGAAATTAAGAGATCTAAAAAGGGTAACTCTATACTTTGAAGTTGAACTTGGAAGTGTTCATATAGATGCACATACATCTGACCTGGAAATCCAAATTCAATTTTCAGTTTTTTGTCGTTTTAAATGCATAATAGTATGTACAAATCCATATCCCACTAATATTGCAATTCTAAATGCAAATAGCACTTACCTGTTCTAGTTCTTTTGGGTTTTGAGTATCTATAAGCTGATTAAATTATTGTATGTTTGTGATATCTTTTCCCTATGCCTATTGCCTGGGTGAACTTCTGAATCTTCACAAAATTCTATTGAATATTTGTAGTTGCAATCCCCTCTCCAGTTTACTGAAGAATTTGATTTTGAAGCAATGAACGAGAAGTTTAAGAAAGAAGAAGTATGGGGTTATCTTGGAAAAGCAAACCAAAGAGAGAATATAGATGGGATGCAAAGTGCAATCAATAGCCAAGAATTTGGGGATGATAAACTTGACTTGATCTCGAAGAGTGATCCCAAGGTATAATTTAAGAATTTTGATGACTGCCGTAATTGATTATATCTGTTTTTATCATAATATTATTCTTCTGCATGCAGCCTGCATACAGCAAGGATGACTTTTTTGATACAATTTCTTGTAATTCTCTTGGATGGGGAACTAGGGATGGGCAGAATCAATTATCTGAGAGAGTTAAACTAAACTCCGAGGTAAGCTATTTTAGAGGCCTTTCTATATGTGGATATGAACATTAACCTGGTAAATACTCACATTTCTGTGTTTGTTATTCTACAGACATTTGGCTATTTTGAAAGAAGATCTCAGTTTGGTTATGGTGGGCAGAGAAGTGGACATGGTCAGCATCGTGGCCCATACAATTGGGGAAGAGGATATAACTATGGTTATAGAGGTCATGGCCGTTACACGTAAAGATGACAGATATCATTTCATGATTCGAAGCATGATGTTGCTGATGAAACCTGAATTGGGATCTTCTTTCAGTTCTTCAATAAGCTGATTCTTAAACCGGCAATGGAGGATTTGAGATTAGTTAGCATGCGACTTTACTAGATTTTTTTTGCACCTATAGCTTAGACATGGCAAGGCCATATTATTTTTTGGCTCTTGAACCTGCTGACTTCTCAAATTACTAGTTCTAAATACTGGCTTTTAATGACGTGTACTTACAACTAAGGCTTTAGGCATAGAGCCAATTAGAAAAAGAACAACATGATCGTATTATTGTTGATGTGCAGTTTGACGGTCACATGCTAGCTTCTTTGAATACGTTACATTCACAGAATTGGCTTGTTTCTTGTTGCGTTAAGGAGTGGTGCTTTCATATCCTGAAAACCAAGTGCTGCTCTGCTGAAATTAGAGATTGAAATCTAAACTTGTTTGGGTTTTCCCCCATATGTTGCTATTGTCAATGCAGAACGATTATTCCCATCAGGTCGATGTAGGTTATGATGAGAAAGATTCACTCTTCCATTCATTCATTGAATGTCATCTCTATTCTGTATTTTGACCTTTTGAGCTAGCTGTTTATCTAGAGTACAATTGCGAAGTTGCAAGTACCTCCTACTATTACAAGTGAGTGTATGTATACATACCAATTTGGTTTTTGTCTGCTGCACTTTACCTTGATTGAGAAGGATTTTTGCGATTAAGACGCATACCAACTGCCGGTTATGTTAGGTACTACTCTTGTGTAATCTTGTCATTTATCAATTTTTGCATGAACTAAGGAGCCTTGTGTTTCTTCAGCTTTGTTTTTCCTTACGGCTATGATACCAGAGCCAAGGGTTGAGCCGAGCGCCAGCAAGGTAAGTATGGCTGAACCAATATAGACTCCATCTTTAACTAGGTAGCACTCTCCATCTAACCATCCTTCTCCGAAGGCTTGACTCTGGTTCATGCTACTTGCTGCACTTAGTAATACCACTGCAACTCCAAAGCCAATCCTGCCACATCATTCATTCATTTAATTACTATATCAAATTATTATCTGTTTTCCTAGAATTCATGCATATGATATGTAGAATGTTGAATCATGATATCGGATTTTGATTAAATACTTAGGGGAGATGGGGGAAGTCTAACCAGGATAAAACTAGCAAACTGCGTGTGACTGTAAATTTTTCCCCCGGGCTGAATTCTCTGTAAATGAATAAACTTCCGGTGACTTGGGTGATACTAAGACAGATTAAGCCTGTGATTCCAAGCTCGAAAGACGAACTTCTAGGCAAGTAACACAGCTTTCCATTGAATACGAGATCATCTTTCTGAAAAGAAGAGAATGAAATTCTCAGAATTAACATATGAGAAAATAGATTGTTGGACCATAGGTGGTAGAGTACCTTAGTTTTCTTGAGTTCTGCAGCGAGGCACAAGGTGAAGGAGACGAGGGCGATGGAGGAGAAGGTGTATCGGTTTAGAACCTGCATAAACATGGGGATTGGAATTGGGATAGAGAGGAGAGTAGGAGATGGAAGATGATGGATATATGATATGGAGAGGAGGCTTGGAGCTTACTCAAGAGTTTGAAAATATGTTGCTTTCTTTTTGTTGGTGGGTGTGTTTGGAAAGTGGCTTTCTTTTATTCTTTGAGTATGAATAGACGCTTCGATTTTGGAGTGTGTAATGCTTGCTAGTCAACTCCAGCACTTCCATGATGGATACCTCCATTATTGTGAATTGGAATCATGGGAATGTTCAATTAGTATTGGAGTTGAATTTTCAAAGAGTTATAGTATTATCAAAATTAAAGGATAATTGTTTGTATTTAAATCAGAATTTTTTGTTGGAGTCCTATAATATTTAAAATTGTCAAAACCTAAAATAATATTATGACAAAATCAAATATTATGGGACAATAAAATAATACTTATGTTGTTTTTGACAAAATAACATCATTATGTTGTGAGTGTTATTTAAAATGTTACCGATTTATTCGAAACAATGCGGTTTGTGCAACATTAGTTTTGATTTTAATCATTGTGGAATAATTATAAAAAAAATTGAAATATTATTATTCTATATTTATATTTTAAAAGATGAAATTTAGAAATAAAATATTTAACGACAATTTTCATAATTAAAATAAATTATTATTCGTTTAGGAAACAAGTTTCTGGGGGCGGTCGAATAGACTAGTTGTCCTAATAAGTGATTTCAGCTGGCAAGGGCATACTATGATACTACATATTAGTTGTAAATTTTATTTAAATCAACGCATGACGAATAAATAAATAGAATATAATCTATTATTACAACTGCTCCTTAAAGTGGACCCCTACCCTGTTCCAACCTCATTACGAGTCAAATGGAAATCACATAAATTTACACACCCCAAATATTTCAACTTTATTTATGAAAATTTCACATGCCTAGCTTTCTTAACCAAATGGAGTACTAATAACCTAATCCAATCATAATCCTCTAGCCTAAATAGTAAATACTTCGGTAGCTCCACATTTTTTAAATATACCAACAATTCATGGTGCATCGATCCCAATCAAATCAAAATTTATAATACGGTCATTATAATAATTGGATCATATCTAATCTTTAATTAATTACACAATTAATAGAGGCGGCCACGCCAAACTTTTTGTAATATTTACTAGTTTCCAAAATAGTTCACAGTCAAGTACAAAACGACATCCTTAATTAAATTCAAATACAGAAATAAACAAATAAGTAAAACATAAATCTGAAAAGGAAAAAAAACAGAATCTACTTCATGCAAGAGCTTGAAGAATCGACTGCGCGGTGCAGTAAGCAATCGCCTGTGTAGAATATTAGTGATAGCGACGAAATCAACACAATTTGAGACTGAAGCAATACAAATATTTTACGTGGTTCGGTTTAAATCAAACCTACGTCCACGGGAAACTATCTGCGATCTTTTATTCATGAGTAAGGATGGAGATTACAATGGGAAACACAAATGGGAATGAAGAACAACACACGCACGCTATCTACTCTCAAGATACGAGCTCTAGCATCTCTCTCTTCTCTCCCTCTCTGATTCTCCTCACACATACGTTTGTTGCTGGAACTGAGCAGCTCCTCACGCTTATATACTCTTCATGCAACGTCCAAAACTGCTATGCAACGGCTAGAAACAATTGGTTGTAACTGCTTCTCCAAACCGCATGCATGGTTGCCTTTCTGTTTTATCCGAGCCTATGAGCTGAGCTCTCTCGCCCAAACCAGCCACGAGCCAAGTCACATGGCCACGAACCTAACAGCCTGCACCGTGAGCATGGGATTCACCCCCAGCGCGGTGGGGAACACGCTCGAGTCTGCCACGTAGAGCCCCTCCACCTCCCACGTCATCCCCGTGTGCCCCACCGCCGTCCCCCTGGGGTCGTGCAGCTCCCCATCTGATGCGCCGAGCACACCGGGCTCTCCAGCCTCCCCAACGGCCTCCCGCTCTCCTCCGCCACGAACCTCTCCACCTCCTCCGCCACCCTCAGCACCCTCCCCCTCCGGTTCTGCGTCCCCAGCACCTCCGCCCCCGCCGCCACCAGTATCCTCAGCACCCTCCCCAGCCCCCGCCGCAGATTCTCCTCGTCGCTGCCCTCCATTTCGTAGCTTATGTGGTCGGAAGACTTCACCTCTCCCGACCCTCGGTCCCTCGCTAGCACGAATATATGAACCGTCTGCGAAAGCTTCATTAGCCTCGCCTTGATGTCCTCGCCCGAACGCCACGGCGTGAGGGCCGAGAACATCCCCGGGTGCAGGGCCGGGGTCTGTATGAGCACCTCATACCCTGGCCCTGGCCCTGCCCTGTCATCATAATCAGCAATGACGAATTTTGTCATTGCTGTCATGATGGCCACCTTGTGGCTCCTCTGGGAAATACCCCCACCCCATCACTACTGGATGGAGGTGGAGGTTCCTCCCAATGCTCGGATTCCTCAACCCGTTAACAACGGCGGCGTGCGTATCGCGCCGCACGCGACGACTGTCACCCGTGCCTCGACGATGCCCGTCTCCCCGGACTCGAACGTGAACGCCACCCCCGATGCGAGTCTCTCCCCGATCACGACCCGCGTGGCCTCGCATCCCGGGAAGACCGTGCCGTTGCCCGACTCGATTAGATCGACGAGCCACGTCTCGTTCACTCCCTTCTTCTTTCCGTCGCGTCAGCCGAGGCAGCACGAGCTGCAGTTGTGGTTGGGCGCCGATTTCGGGGGACGGTCTCCACGTTTTAGCCTAAGTTGGTGCACCCTTTTCTCAACACCATGTTGTTGAATCCTTCCTCATCAAACTCTGATTGAACTCCCATTCTCTCACTCACCACATCCAATGCCCTATCATAAACCTTGCTACTAAAAAGCTCTAGCCCATGGTTCTCACTCCACTCTTTTCGAACATGCGGTGGGGTCCGGATCGCGGCCGACCAGTTTATCGTCGTGCCACCGTCCACGGTTGAGTCGGCGAGGATGAGAACGTCCATGTTCTCGGTCGCCAACACCCCATGGCTTAGGTACATTTCATCCATGGCTTCTCCTTCAAGAAGTGAGAATTCGTTTCTCGGCACATAGCCCCCTTTTTCTAGCACAAGCACCTTGTAGCCCGCTTTCGCAAGAACTCCGGCCACGACCCCCCCTCCCACGCCCGAGCCAACCACCACCACGTCGCACCTGATAACGAGCGACAGGCTCGTGCTCGACACCACGAAGCCCGATTTTCGCAGAGCGTGAACCGCTGCCTCCTTCGATCGACCCAACTCAATAACACCCCGGCTTAAGGGCGGCTCAAGCTTCGATCTCTCCCTCTCGTTGTTGCCTTTCCCGTGCTCCGTGGCTGCGAAATCTGGCCGGTTATAGCCTATTGCTTTCCAAGAAACATTCTCTTCTTTCTCATTCACCTAATTAGTGATCATTCAGCCTCATTAGTCTCACCAATCTCAACAAGAAACAGAGTAGTATTAACAAAGTGGACCACCCACAACATAAAATCATCACAATAAATGGGGGAGATTGAATGCTTCAACCACCATCCCAACCAGCAAAACACAATTTGATCACATGCAACCGATCATTTCAGCCGATGAAAGTTGAAATGGGACTATACAAAAATCATATGACAGAGGAAGAAATAAATCATACCCAAAATAAATGAAGTTGCAACTCATGAGCTGATTGACACAAACCCTCCCACCTACATTCTAGCTAGTGTGCCCACTTATAATAAATCACACAGACTCCATTCGATATCATGAAATTGAGCATGCGGAATTGAAATTGAAGTCTTCAATTCTAAATCCGATGTCTAGCAACGCAAAATATTTGGATTTAGATTTGAATTACAATCACACATTTTGAATCAATATCGTAGATAATTGGAATTCCAAATAATCATAAAATTGGACACCTTCACACACTACACATTCAAACACACACACACAGTTTTATAGAATTCTAATTCCAATTCAATTTCATAAAATTCAATTTCAACACCATACCTGAGAGAAGAAGAGGAGGATGAAGGTTTTGGAGGCAGTGTAGAGGAGCCTCGAGAAACAAGTTGCTCTGAGACCATGACAGCACAATGCTCTCTCTGTTTTCACAAGAAAGGAGTGAAAACCTCTTGAAATAAGGGAAATGAGGAGTTAAGCTTTTCCTCTCACGCAATAAGAAGGTTTCAAATTTCCAATCCATGTTGACAGCAACCACAGCGCAATTTTACAGAGATAAACCTTGGGGTGTTTGATCTTCTCACCCATCAACACAGCCACCTGCACAAACACACACTCAAATCAGATGGTTATGATAAAAGATTGTATATGAAAAAGCTTACATTTTGGTGAGTTGAAGAGAGGGAATTGAGTGATTGAATCATCGTGAAGAGGGGAAGGTATGGAGGGTAAGAAGGTGTCGCAGAGAGCAGTCAAGGCCTCCATTTGGCCAGCAGAAATTGGGGATTTTTTCTTCTCTACACGCTTTGCCATTACTCTCTCTCTCTCAAATTTCTTGAAACAGAGAGAGGGAGGGAGGAATATGGATGGAGAGGGCGGGCAGCCAACGCCTATATCTATATCTGTTACATTACTAACTGTAATTTCCAGAGTAATAAATGGTGATTAATTATTTGGATGAAATTAATGAATACAGTTGCTGACGTGTGTCTTTGCCTGCAAACTTGTTTTGTTTGTTTTGCATACTATGTTAAATTTAAGTTAAGGTTCATTTTTTATTTGTCGATAGTTCTCCATTTTACTTTAAAGCAAAAAGACAGAATGTTTATAAGATTTAGTTTGATCTATACATTTTTTTATTAGCATCACCCTAAACTTAATAGTGCAAAAGCTACTGTGTAATTTTAATTTATTTTATACAATTTTGAATTTTAAAGTTGACTATTTGTTTATTCTCAAATGAATTTAATTAGACCATAAATAAAATTAAATTTGAAAACAATAAATGAAAATAATACTTAAATAATAAGTGAAATATTTTGTAGGTACTCCTAATTATTTAAAATAAGTGTGAGGCTCATAAATAATTATAAGTAAATTTGTTTCACCAAGCCAAACTGTTTTCATTCAATCTAGGGGCATCAGACAAGAAACTCACACTTTTATGTCCATGCCATCAAAGGTGGGTAACGCATGACTTCTTATGAGTAATTTAATTAAATCAAAGCTCCAATTTCATGTTAAAATTAGGAAGTACTATGTGAAACTTTTCGGTTTCCCATCTATTAAATCAAAGACAAAGTTAGCATGAAATTCTGTACATCAACTTGTTAAATAGGTAACCATTATTTCAGTATAAAAGATACTCCTACAACATATTGCAAAAGAGCTGGATTTACCTATTTCACAGAATTTGAACACTAAACTATTATGAAATTCAGTGGTTTAGCTTTGACAGCAAGAAGAGGCAACCGGAACAGAGGAGTACTGAAGCCGAGAAGCAAAGAAGATCGAGAGGCGATTGTATCACCGCTCTCTTACTCTTGTCGAAGAAGCCAATCAGCAGTAGCATCACTATGACATGCCCCAGTTTCGTTTTCAGCTCGTTCACAGTCTTTATCTCCAGCCACCGCGGCCGCTCCTGATTCATATCATACAAAAAAAATGAACATCGTTGATGACTTGGTATAAATGTCGAGTTTGATCTGCTGAGAAGCAAAAATACCTTGAGAGTGAACAAGCCAAACAAGTTCGATCTGTAGGTAGAGCTTCCGTCTGGGGTGGATTTTGCTTTATCGAGATTGCTGATGAAGAGCTCGTACAGCCCCATTCCGAACACCAACATCACAGTTCCGAGAAGGTAGACATCTATGTTGATTTTTGAATACTTGCATGATGGCTTCGAAAGGGAAAGAGATAACGACAATGTAGGTGATTCGTATAGTACGTACCAGTAGCCTCAACGAGGGATGAGATCACTCTCCCTCGGTCCAATAGATAGTCTTGAAATGACGATACAACATAAACACAACCCTGTATTCAACAAAACCTCTTATCTATCTCAATAAGTGTCTAAGGTTGGTTTCAGAGTATAACAAAACCTTCTCTTAACTTTATTCATAATGCTAATTGACAAAGTAACAAGCAACTGAGCAAGTATATGCCATACAAATCTTGAGATTCATTTCAAAATTAAGGTTCATTATAATCTAACAAGCATGAGCAATATACTCAATGCCAACTCAAGTTAATTGTTCCTTTACCAGAAAAAAGAGCCTCACATTCTTGAAAGAGGGCTGCTAAAGCCATAGATAATGCTCCATATAGTTTGTTTGATATGATAGTAAGGTCAAAATAAATGCGAATAACAGAACACCAAACTTCACTTCCAAATCTACACACAGATTGCCCCAAGCATTTAACACTCGAAAGCATAGACCGGCTACAAGTTAGTCCGTTTGGGTGCCATGTTTACTTGTGATTCAAGGCCATATCTAATCTAATCTCTTGTTCAGTTGCCTTTTTTTTCTGAAAAGCTCGGCCCGTGCAATATGTCTTGGCCCGTCTCCACAGTACCAAGAGTGCATTGTAGTATTTTATAATTAACCATCTCACCTCCACCCCTATGACTAATTTAATCCTAGACAAACTCTATTTTGGCTTATCCCAAATCATATCTCACTATCATCTTATCTAACGAATCATAACTAACACTAACACCAACACCAACACCACTTAACTATATCCATTGGGTCCATACTTATTACTCTTGGTACTGTACTCACTATATTATTTTATCTGACGAACCGAACCGAACAGCAGTAACAAATATACAAGTCATGAATCGAAAAATCCGACCTTGATAAAACAAAGAAACGATCCGATAAGCGATCCCCAAACCGCGAGGATTGCGAAGAATCGGCATCCATAAATAACCTGCAAGCAAGCAGCCACAACAATCGAATAATTTCCCAACAAAAACCATCAATAATCACATCACCATCACCTTCTCTATATTCTCTTCTAATCCATCAGAATTCTCTGAACTCTCTCGCTCTGGATTCTGAGAAACTCCAGCGGAAGTAAAATCCGACGCAACGGTGCGAACTGAGTTAGGAATTAGGCGCGCCGATCTCGTCTGCACAAAAACAGGGAGTTTGTGGCAAAACGGAAAAGCGACGTCGTTCCATTTGATATTGGTCGGGGTTAGACTTGGCGGCGTGGGGATTCTAGCTAAGGTTTTGGCGGGATTCATGGCGGCGATAAGTCGAGAGTCATGGATTACTAAAATGGGTTTTTTTGTAAGAGCAACGGCAACGACGAGGAATTGAAGATGTGAAGTTGAATTTGGGAAGATGATTGCTGCTGCCAGCAGACAAAATTGCTAGATTTTTTGGGGTTGAACTGACGGGTGAAAATGGCTCACGACGGTACACGTGTGGAAGAGAGAATTAGAGAATATTGAAACAAACAATTACCTGTTTGCATTCTAACCGTTTGCTAATCTAATCGCCTTCCAACAGAAACAGACCACTCAACTTTCAGTCCATTCCAATAAATATCAATAATTCTCAAATTTCCATCGAATTTTGTAAATCAAAATGTTTTTATGTACATTAATCTTTATTCTTTCATAAAATATCTCATTGTGTATAAAATACAATAATAGTAACCTGATTCATCTCATCATATTTAGAGGCAGATTCCGGTCCCACATATTTTATAAATTGAATTATAAATCGTAAATTTTGTATTTTTTTTGTAGTATTGTAATTATGTTAGGAATGTTAACTCCCTTACTTAATAGGGATACATGTTCATGTGGTGGGTGACATGTTTAAAAACAACTACCACACAATCATGTAAGATCCGAATATGATATTTTTCATGATATGGTTAACATTTTTCTCTTTTATAAAATAAATATGCAACCTAATTTCTAGTGAAATCTTTATATATTGGTTTCTCCCATTTACAAACTGAACTTGACTATACATTACACATTCCTATGTTAAAGTTGTAGGAAGTAAGCCATCATAAGATAGAATAATTGAAGAAGATGGCTTTATGCATAGGAAAAGTAGATACCAAAACCTTCCCCACCCTTCAAACCTAAGAACCCATCAACAATCCCTCTTTCCCTCAATTTCTTCCTACAAAATTACCTAAACATTACTACTTCCATTCCTAATGCCCTCTCTCTATCACCCCCACCACCACTGCCCCAATGCCAAAACGGTTAGGTCCCAACCAAACCACCCACCCCTTAATCTGGTGCGTCTCCATCGTCTGCGCCATACTAACCGTGCTCGTCATCATCGGGGGCATCGTGGTCTTCATCGGGTACGCCACCCTCCGCCCCAAGGTGCCCCAAGTCAGCGTCGAACGCGCCCAAATGGACACCATCTACTTCGACCAATCCAACCTCATGATGCTCCAGGCCACCATCGTCATCAAGGCCGACAACGACAACACCCGGGCCCACGCCAGCTTCTACGACATGGCCTACACCCTCAGCTTCCGCAACCAGAAGATCGCCATTCTAAAGGCCGACCCCTTCGACGTCAAACCCAACCACTCCCTCGAGCTCAACTTCGTCGCACAGTCCCACTCCATACCGCTCAACCAAGAAGAGGCCGACGCGGTTAACTTGTCGTTGGAGCAGAGAGTGGTCGATCTCGACCTCAGAGGGATGTCGAGGACGAGGTGGAAGGTCTGGCTCGTTGGCTCGGTTAAGTACGCGTTGCATTTGGATTGCAAACTCCTTTTGCCGGTCAATCAAACCACCATACATCATCCACCCGCTTGTACTTCAAGAACTAGTTGAAGACAGGAATCCTGTTTTTTCTTTTTCATTAAAATAGGATGCTCTTTCTTAATTAATCTCAGTTTTTTTTGCTGATAATAATGCAATCGAAGTTATTAAAGTTATGTTATTGCAAATCATCTGTACAAAAAACTAAACTCATACTACAACACAAAACTAGGCATTTCTGTGTGCCAAAACTTCTAACTTCGCCTACGAAGGTTGTAACTCTTCGTATGCGAAGTGGTGACTGAGGAATTTGACTCGTCAAATTCCTCAGGCAGCACGTAGTCGGGATCCTCCAGCAGCTGCACATCTTCCATCAGCTCTGTATCCACCCACGAACGCCAATTCATGTCGCTCTCGACATCTGTGTCCCACGCCACCATCTCCTTGCTCCGCTGAATGCTGTTTACCTTCTCCATCAACGTCATTAGCATCTCGTGGTTCAACACCTCGTAATCCCTTCACAACACACAATCCATCTCAATATCACAAAGGGATAGGGTTTTATTAACGAACTTTCGCCAAATTCTGGTTTTGCACACTAGATCGATAATTTACAGACTATTATTCATTAACCGAACTAGTTTTTTTTATCTACTAGATTTTTCAAAAAGCTTTACCTGTAGGTAAATATGGCATACACGTACTGGACGGATGCTGAGAGCGCGAAGAGTGACCTAACAACGCGTATCAACCATCTTTGTCGCTCAACATCCGTTGTCACAGTCCAAAATATACTTATCTCAATCAAGAACGTCGCGCACAGGCCTAGATACAGCCTATGCCTCACGCTGTAGGCGTGCTTTATGCTGGTCAGCATGTAGACAATGAAAATTGCAAACGAGTAAACCAAGAACGCGATGATTACACGAGACTCAAACAGCATAGCATTGTGCAGTTCAAAGAGCTTATCTAAGGCAACAAACATGGTTGCTTGCTTCGATTCAAATGTTTCCTGCAATAATACGATTGTGTTCTCATCGTGTACTAAAACATTCGAGTTTGGAAAAATATTGGAAGACTGCACAAACCTGAGCTGATAATATCAGTTTCGAGTTCTCCACTAGATGATCATGAGACTTATGGAGTTGCTTCTGCTTCTCCAGCAGTTCCTCCTGCTGCTTTTTCCCGAATTCAGCCAACTTCTGCAGCGTTAACCTGTAAATACACGTTGCAACGTTCAATATATTCACGTTTATTTTATGATTGATTAGAAAACTATGAGAAGTTTATACCTGCTCTCTTCAAGGGCCTGTGACTGAAACTTGGTGAGAAAATCGAGCCCCTCGAGAGCTATAGACTGCCCATCCAAAAGCTCTTTCTGTTTATCCAACGACGTCCCAGCCATATTCCCTATATCGTCTGCTTTACTCTGTAAAACACTCATCCTCGACGACATTGCATCCCCAACCTTCCCAATCTCGATCTCTATCTCAGCTGCTTCGTTTCTCAACTTGACAATTTCGTCTCCAAGATTCTCGTACGAGTTCTGAAGCAACTCCATTCCCTGTGCCAAATTCTCCTTCATTAGCGCTTGCCCCTCGCTCAATTCCATCTGAGACGACATTATCCCCTTAGACTGCTCGTAGACTACTTCAGAGTACCTCAACACGGAGTTCACATGATCCTCCAACACTTTTGATGTCTCAGCAACTTTCTGAGTCCGGACATCTATTAAGGCTATAGAATCATGGACTTGCTCCGCGTTCTGCATCAGTATCTCCCCTTGTTCTTCGATCTTTCCTAGCTTCACCTCTGCGTACTCAGCAGTGCTCTTGAGCTCGTTCACCAATCTCTCGGTTTGATGCTTGAACGCCTGTGTCCTACAACAAATTACACCAACTCTTAGCCGTCAAAAGCAATGGAACAAACACAAATAAGCTAAAATGACTACTCACTGCAATTGGTGACAGATGGAGTTCGTCTCGAGAAAGTATTCAAGATAGATTTGGTGATTATCTCTATCCAAACTCTGCAAACACTTCCTCATTTTGGACTTGGGATCACAATGAGGGAAAGGGGGCCGGCCCGTGTGCCTCTGGAAGCAATCACTGAGGCTCCACGCCAGCCTAGACCGTAGTTCCTCGTCAGCAAGGGTCCTAGCGCATCCTTCAAACACGCCCTGGTAGGCCGTCTGCCAGCAGGAATTTGGCGCGAGCATCTTGTTCTTGGCATTCTCGATCAACTGGATCCCCTTCTCGTTGTCATGGAGTGCTTCCAAGGAGAATTCGGAAGCCACATTGCTGTAAACCGCCTCCTTCTTGCTCGAATGAGCATCCTCTTCGTTCGATGAAAAGAACCAGCTCGATGATACACGAGTTTGTGACAGCAACATGAATATCAAGAGCAAGACGAGGCGATGACAACAAGGCCGGAGATCCATTCTACTCCTTCCTATATGTTTCATCGATTCAATCACATATCTCTCCACACATAATTAGCTTTACAATAATCACACATTATAATCATTACAAAAGCATGGAAAATTCAATAGCATCACGAAATGCAAATAGAAGAGGGCATCAATTTGATTATCAGCTAAAAAACATGTAATTAACTAAGCTAAGAATACATATTGATTTTCAACACGATAAAAATTGAATCTTTTGTTTTCAGTTCTTTAAAATTGAGATATTTTCTCACGATTTCTTTACAAACCGATTACTTTCCTTTCCTATTCTTCCTTACCATTTCAGCCGCATGTTTCCAAGTTAATTTATCCTAATTCACTGAAACTATTTTTTTACCAAAAGTGCAAGAACTTCTCATCATTATCAAACAATCAAAGTAAGAAAAAAATCAGCAGTGAAGAAGCAAGCAAGGGAGATCATACATACTTACAAATTTCAGAGAGAGAAAGATGGTATCAATTTGGCGTAAACAATAAGATTAATAACTGAACGCAATTGCAAAGTTGGAAAACAAAAAATTGCTTTGATTAAAGCATTTTTTGAAGAGAGGCTTTTGAATTCAAGAGACACGCTGTTATATAAGGAGACGTTTTTTTTTTGGTGGTTGACGACTGCACGCGCCAATTCAGTTTCGCGGGCCTTTCTAGGCCCGTTTTATTTTTTCCTCGAAACAGAGCCTGGTTGAGACTGACCACGAACCGGCCGGTTCAATTCTCATTGAAAACCGGTTCTTCTCCCTCAAAAACTTGCAACTTGGCAATTGAATTCTGCAAAGGGAAAAAAACAGAATGGAGTCAGTGTTAGGGTTTCAGGAGCAGGAGCGGAACGACGTCGTTGACAGCAAGTCGCACGGTTTCAAGCTGGTTCCGTGGATGAGCTGGGACGAATGGAAGTTCGTTCGAGGCTCGCTTTTCTCTTCGTCTCTTGATTCCGTCGCATTCGCTCTCCGAAGGGTGAAAACTTTGAATTTGATTGGATTGGAATTGTTGAAGCTCAAATTCTTGGGTTTAGTGCTGCTGTTAATTGTTTTGAAAGTGATTTTGATTTATTTTGTTGGTGTTAGATATCGACGTGGCGGAGCAGAGGGTGCCTCCCTGTGGCGGTTGATGTTACTGCTTCCATCGTTGAAATTCAGCAGAAAGATCCATTTTTTAGGTATTTTCTTTCCTATCAAATCAATTGAGGTTTTTTCCTGGGGAAAAGATGACAAAAATCAGTGAAATATACTTACTTTGGTGATTACTTTGGTTGTATAACATCAAATTTGTGTTTGGTTGTTTAATTTGACAAAAGAGTTCTTTGTTTTTAGAAGATTAAGTTGATTTTTTCTAGGATTACATCTTTTCCTAATTCTTTTCTGTAACTGAAAATGAGAGCTTCAGCTATCTGTATGCATATATAGAGGAATTTAGTCTGTTTTAGAATTTGTGATTTGGATTATTAGTTTGATTCGGAGATGAGGAGGAGCAATGGAAGTACCTTTGATATGTATTCTTGTTTTCTTTGTAGAAATGAGTTGGATGAAACTGCTTCGCAATCAGAGGAACTGTTGGCCATGCTGTATTGTATGGCTATTGTGAGGTGACCATACTCTTCTACTCACTGATTGGTTTGTCATTTTTATGTTTTATGTAGGCAAGACTGAGTGTTTCCTTTCGCTTGAATTTTAACTTTCCTTTCGCTTCCACAAGGCTTGTCAATGGTGTCGTTGAGAAGACCCGGGAAAAGAATAAAATCTCGATAGGGGAAGCGGCTGATGCCATTGGGATTCCCCGGATGCTTATTGATATTCGTCATGGTGAGTATGTCTGAGTTTCTGTCTTGCGGCATCATCCTCTTTACCCTTTTTTATACGAGCACTACTGAAATCCTGCTGTGTTTCTTGTATGAAAACTTGTCAACAAAATTGTGTAATAGATGCAGTGTAGTTGTATCATTTCAGTAACCTGAACTTTATTTGGCATTTGTACTCTTGTAGAGGGTTCTCACCGTGATCTCCCTTCTCTTCAACTGGTCCGTCTTGCATCGACAAAGGTAATTTCATATTCTGAGAATCTGAGCAGTTATAGTTGAATGGTGCACCTATTCCCCTCATTTTATACAACTTCTTCTGTTATACCATTAAAATTGACATGTTCCAATAATCAGCTCATGCCCCGGTATTGGTTACTATTGATTTTTGTGTCGATTTTCCAGAAATTCAATTATTTGATTTACTCGTTTTAGGAACTGCTTAGTAAATAGTAGTAGCTTTCGCCTGTTGGATGATGGTTTTGTAAAACCTTGATGAACTGATATGCACAGCATTCGGTGTCCCATTATTGGCTCATTTAATGCAGTTATTGTACACTAATTCTTTGGATGTTTTTCTAAATATAATGCAGGCACTTGATTGGTTGATATCTTACTATTGGGAACCTCAAGAAAAGGTAATTCCTGTGCAAAACAATAAAACCGCCAATCTCAGGAAAGAAATCAAGAGCAGCCTACGTGAAGTTTCTCTGTGTCTGAAGGCGAAACAAATGTCAAAACTTAGTTCTGCACACGTCAAGGGAAAAGGTGAGTACTCAATTTATGCATTGTCAAATTCTGGTGCTGTCAATTATATCCGTCATGGCAGAATACTTGTGTCCAACACCATTAGGATTCCTAGTTGTTAATTGATGACATCTTGCTGTATAAGAAGTGACTTAAAAACTAATGTGCAGGTCTTAAGCCAACGGAACTCTTGCCTGCGCGTAGTAAGTTTCTATTTCTTGCAGCTGGGAAGTCATCGCTTGCCAACTCTGCAGGTAAAGTTCTCAAGAAAACATTATGATAAGAGAATTTGGTCGAGATTTTTCTCTCTTCTCGAATAAGCCTACTACCATGTATTAGGTTCATGATGCTTGATTGGTCTTACGCATATTTTTCAGGTTCTAAAAAGCTGCTCGTAAAGGCAATGAAGAATGCCCTCCGCTTATATTCTTCATTTTCTACCGAACTAGTCTATCTTTTGTTGGAATACTTGCTAAACGCTATGGAGACGTCCAATTTAACCGAGCAATCGGAGGATCCACAATTCGTTGGTAGCACTCAAAATAACAATACAGCATTTGATGACTGGAAATCTGTTGTCTTGAAATTGTCAAGAAAAGAGCCGGAGCTGCTTATAATACTCAGCCAGGCAGTTCTTGAGAAGATAGAGACCAATGAGACCATGAACTGTAAAACAGGTAATACGACCGTGTCGAACTTTACTCGTACATCTCAAAAAAAATTTAGATTTACATATTTTGATGTTTACATTCACCATAGAACTAATCTGTTGTATATATTCATTAGACGACCATCAATCTCCTGTGGACTCTGCAAAATCTCGTCGATCTGAACTGCTTTCGTATTTATTTGAATGGCTCGTCGAAAATCTGAAGACACTGAAACCTGCTGGTTCACAGGAATCTGCAGAAACCAAAGCCTCCAAAATGGAGAAAAATCTCCCAAGACCAACTGTTTTAGGATTATTGCAGAGATGCCTCTTGGCCTCCATGCCCAGTAACAAGCAGCTCGCAGCTTCAGCCGTCACCCTAGCACAACTGGCCGGAGGGAGCTCCTTAATCCAGAAACTCAAGAAGCTTGCTTTACTAGAGCAGCCGGCGGTTTTAGAAGCAAACTCCACCAGCCCTAAAGATCACACCTTTCTCTCCCAACAAGAGTACTCCGTACTTGAAGCCAAAGAGAAGCTCGAGTCAATCAAACGACAACAGATGCAGAGGAGACACGAACAACCGGATCTTGGTATGATCGGAACCAAGAGGAGATGGAATGTGTCCAAATCATGGACTCCGTGTCCCATTGGGATGCTGCCCCATACCATCGGATTTTCAGGTAAGCTTCCGGCCCTTGACCGCGTTGAGAGTCACGGGGAAGTCGTTACAGTGTCGGGAATCAAAGAAGTTAGCATCAAGGAGAGTAACGGTAAAAGAGAAGCCGAGGTTAGCACGGAGAAAATGGACTGGACGCCTGTAAAAAAGGTAGCGGTTGAAGCCGAGGTTAGGATGCAAAATGAGAGTGGTTCAACTGCACAAGGCATTACAGGGCATCTGATGATCGATGGAGTGTGGAAGAAAGTTGAAGAGGGGGAGCTGTTTGACATTGCAGCAGCTATAAGACTCATAATCTAACACCCAAGATTCTTCAACTTCAATTTTGATCAAGTTTTTGAAGCTAACATAGATAGTTCGAGTGTTTTCTTGTCTTCAATTTTCCATGTTTTGTAACTTAAGAGATGGAATTTCGATTTATTAGGAGGTGATTGATGACAAACAATGAGAAGATTGCTTTGTATTGTTCCAATACATTCTCTACATATTTTGTTGTTTAATGTATCATGAGTAAAATTTTGCATATAGCTTTTTTATAGGTAAATGAACATATTTCTAATTCTACCAATAGGTTTATTCATGCTCACAATTTTACATATATCTAATCTGAATGCAGGTTGTATGACTGTATCTATCTAATTAGAGTTTATAATCGTCATTTGGTGCTCATTAATTTCTAATTAGAGATTATTAACTATAGCTTAACTTAGTTTAATTAAGAGCCAGATCAAATATTTGGATGGATACATACAAAATACTAGTAGTGTGACTTGGCAAAATATTTGTAGAAATTCATTTCGGCCAATCGAACTTTTCTCGAACTCTCTTTTTAAGAACCAAAAATATTTGTGTCGAAATGATAGAAGTAAAAAAAACTATTAAATTACAAGGAAACAAACTATAATTTGAGGTTAAAAAAAAACCATGACTGAAACCTGGTGATCTCGAGAATGAGAGTGGATGGAAATCCTGCAGGGGCGACCTGAGAACATGTAAGTTGACGATGCATCAATTATATGTTCTCATGTTGCCCCTGATGGACTTCACCACCAATAAGTCATCATTTTCTTCATTGAAAGGTTTTTTTTCATGAAATTCTAGTGATCCAGTTTATATAGTTGGAAAATCATGGTGGTGTATTTGTGTGGTGAATGGTGATACGTACAGTGTGTTTTTAGAGTACAATGTAGTACAATGAAGAATTTATTGAATTGTACTTGAAGCAACTATTATCGGTACAAATATTTGGAAAAGTACATTGAGATTGATTTCATGATAAGACCTCTTATAGCATCAACAACAGCGGCCATTCCGGCGGGCGATCGACCGGCGTGCCGGACGTCCGCCGTTAGGCAGCAGGGAGGCGGACGCGGGCGTGCGATGTGGACACCGGAGTTCTGCGGCATTCCGGGGACCTCTGTCTTGACGTCCGCCATTGCGGTGACACGACGGACGTCCCGATTTTTCTTTTTTTTTTTATATAAAAACTCTGTATATACGGCTCGTTGAACTTCATTTCATTCACACCACTTATTTTAATGAGTTTCTCTCTCTACTTTCATTTCTTTTGAAGATAAATGGAGCACTTCTATAGTGATTCCCCCGCCACGAGCGAGTCACAAACGCCGACTTTTCCAGTTAGAGTTGGGAAAAATGCCGGCGGAAGTGCACCGATGTCCGGGATGATGCCCGGGTACTACAATATGTACCCCCTTGGTGTGGGATGATGCCCCAAATGCGTGCCGCGATGACGGGGATGATGCCCGTCATGCCTCAAATGCCCGGGATGATGCAGAACATGCCAGCCGCTGTGGGGGGGGGAGGGAAGCAGGCAGGGGGTCCCCCAATCACCTGGGGACAATGTCTATCGCCCCTACATGGATCTATTATCGGGTGATTCCCCCCAGAGTACTCATCTGGAGACTCAGTTCACCGGCATCGAGACTTTCTCTTTTGAGGAGTTGGGGCTATCTCCGGTCAGGGATTCTCCCACTGAGATGCCATCGGCGGCAGGGAGGACGCGGAGGCAAGGGAGAGGGAAGGGCAAGGCCACTACCTCGCCTGCGCGTGCGGGGAACAAGGGTAGGGCGGGGGCCGAGGGGGAGGAAGCCGGCAGGAGAAAGAGGACCATCTGGAGCATAGAGGAGTGCGTCGCCCTGGCGAAAGCCTGGATCAGTGTAGTCGAGGATCCCTACGTCGGAGCTAACCAGCTTATCGACAGAATGTGGTGGCGCATTAGCCGAAGTTACCTCCAATTCAAACTGCTAGGTGGGAACCCTCACGATGGAGAACAATGCCGGAAACAATGGGAGCGGCTGAGGAGGCAGCTCAGCCGATTTACCGGCATCTACCAAAACAACCTCCGCACGGCAACTAGCGGCATGTCCGCCGATGATGTGAAGCTTCTGTCTCACCAGCAGTACCCCGACAGTGAATTGGGTTTCGAGGATTTCAAATATTGGGAGGTCAATCTTGTGGTGCAAACTTTCGCCAAGTTTAGTTCGGGTGTTGAAGCTGGCTGGCCGAAGCGGACGAAGATCAACCCCTCCGAGGAGTACAGCAGCAGTGCCGGTTCCCACGAACTCCCTAAAGCCGAGGCAGAGTTCCAAACCCCTCAATACCGCCGCCGTCGCCCGGTTGGGCAAAAGTCTGCTATGCGGATGGCTAGGGGAAGCGCCAGGGGGTCCGGACCCCGAGGTCCAATCGGCAGCTCCTTCCCAGATCGATCCCGAGCTCCCCGCATACAGCAGCATGATTTACTTTTAACCACCATGAAGAAGTGGCTTTCAGCGGCTGATCCCTTATACAAGATTATGATGAAGGATGTCATCGACAGTATGCGGCGCGATTTGGGGATGCCACCCCTGCCCGAGAATTACGACGGGATTGGCGGCGTGGACGACGAGGAGTGAGACGGGGGTCGCATTTGTCGAAGCTGTAGGTTGTTTTTTTAACTATGTACTTTTTTTTAATAATTATGTATGTTTTTTGTTTTAAATAAAGTGGTTGCATTTTCTCCGTATTTGTGTCGAAATTTTAATTCCGTAAATTGTTTAATTTGGTGAATTTGTGAATTTTTATTACTGTGGGAAGTCCGTCGGAATGTCCGCCATTGTGCAGTGGGATGTCCTTATGACGTGGCAAAAGGTGTTTTTGGGAAGTCTGTCGGGATGTCCTCCGGGACATCCGTCCCACTGTGGATGCTCTTATATAGCTAAAATTGTGTGTTATTTTTATGGCTGTTTTAGTGAATTGGCTGTGTTATTTTTATTGCTGGAGTAAACACGTTTTGAAGCCTTTGTTTCTACTTAGAAATTTTATTTTAGCCCATGAAAATTATATCTTTGCACTAAACAGAATTAATGATGGGCTATACTTTTTATTAAATTACCAAATACACCAACTAGATACATAACTATCACATACCATAATATCAAGTAGTCATTATTCTTCGGATGCAGACACATAAAATTCGAAACCTGGGTTTTTTAGGTTAGTGAATTTAGAAGTATTGGCTTTTTGGGCCTGATCCAATCCAAGGTTGGATGATTATGAAAGTCCAAATCAAATTGGCCACATCCATACCATATAGGAGTATATTGTTAGAACAAAGTTAGTCCAATTTATTCTATTTCTCTGTTTTTTCTTGGCAAAACTAGAAAATATAATTTGAGCTGATTATATCATTGTGGAGCTGCTGTGACAAGTTTGATACATTTAGTTGGACGCTAATTAGAAGGAATGAGAGTGTTGATTATACATTAGCAAAATATGCTTTACCAAACATATTACTAGTATATTATGCTTATTTTGAGTAATTTAGTTACTTTTGTGAATTATTCTTGATTTTAATAAAATTCATTCTTTAATTTGATTTCATTAACATAACTATATAACAACCGCAACAACTCTATTGTTTGGAACTAATATTGTGTGGAGAATTATGATCCATAAATAATTCCATTTTAAATAATTTTTGGATGTAATATACCAGTCTATGGATGCCATATATATGATTATGATCCAAATAAAGTCATGGTTTTCACTTTTCAGATTATTGCAAACCATAAATTGTGGATAAGAAAAACCCAAAAGTGACCACATCATGAGATCCATATAGATATCAATAATACAGATGTCTGCTTTTCATGAATATATATCATGTATTGTTATGGAGCAAGAGTTTCACGTGTTACCTTTTCCATTAAAATTTATGAAGTTGCTTAGTAGTTGCAAAACAATTAATTAAAACTTCAGATTTTTAAATATAGTATGAATTTCTAATAGGAGATCATGTATGGATAGTAAATTGGAAATGTGAATGGTAATCAAAAGAAGTACCTCTTCCATTCCATCATAAACGAGTATTTATTTCGGGCACGAGATTTATAAAAATGATGTTTTGAGGGAAATAAAGTAGGACTATAGGAGAAAGAATAAAATAGGAAAGAGAATAACTAGTTATATTTGCCAAAAAAGAAAATCTCATTTTAGATTAAACGTCTCATAAAATAAAGATGAGTCGCTTATAATGGGACAGAGGAAATAAATAACATGAGACTTAGCTAGCCATTTGTCTCTACGAGCAGGGTCATCCCGACAAAATCAGAGGCCCTGTGCAAAAATCTAAAATGAGGCCTACCACTATAGAAAAAAAGACAATGCATTTTAAAGCTATATGATAATTAAAGAAAAAAAGACAATGCATTTTAAAGAAATATACTATAGAAAAAAAGACATATTGATGCGTTTGCGCTGCTCCCAATCGCAATGGCCGACGATGGCAGGCGCTGCAGAAGCGATCAACGATGGCTCTGGTGAGCTGGTCCCTGTTGCGGCGTTTGTCGATGAGGAACACCGAACACGAACAGGCGGCTCCCAGGTCTACGATCGGGAAAAGAAACCGATCAGAATTGGAGTCACGGTGCTAGAAAAAGGCCTGGGCGTTGCTATACAAGAGAAATAGCTTTGTTGAGCTGAAAAAATAGGAATACATGTATATGGGCTGAAATATTTCAGAGGCCTCTGAAAATTGGGGGCCCTGTGCGGTAGCACAGGCCGCACGGGCCAAGGGACGGGCATGTCTACGAGACTACATTTGGAAGTGATACCAATCTAGAAATATTTATTTAAAGCATTTTCGATGAGAATAAGATGAATTACAATGATAAAAACTAATTATACATAAGAAAAAAACCTATAATGAATCAAAAGTCAATAACTCTAATTTTAATGATTATCAAATTTCATAACGCTTTTATATTTGAAGTTAATAAGAGAATGATTTAATTTCTTTTATATAGAGTGGCCGAGTCGTCGATGATTGCGTTCACGTTAACGTGAAACCTTATAAGATGCCAATTTAATCTATATTTGTTGACTATTTGCTACAATGGGACCCATTCACTCCATTTGTCAACAGGTGTATATGTATACAGGGACGGAACCAGGCATGGGCCAAGCTGCCGCTCCAGTGGGGGATTAGCAGGTGCCGGTTCCATTAATTCCATCATGGCTGCCTATGTCTCCATTTATTTTACAGAAAGAAAAAAGGGGAAGGTGAAGAAGAGAGGAGGAGACGAGTGAAAAAATAGGGTAGATTTAGAAAGTAATTATGACGAATTAATTTACAGATATATGGGTCCTAACTCCTTACTGATTTATATGTTTAACCTCTCTTGTTTATTTTGGGAATACATACTAGTGCTATTAATTCTTAATTTCTTGTGTGTTTCGAGAGATTCGGGAATATACTCAAATTTGTATTCTTTTTATTTTTGGAATAATAATATATGCTAATTTTCTTCTATTTATAGTTCAATATTTAATTTATAAAATATTAGTAGTTATTTAAACAATTAAAATTTGGAAATCTAGTTAATTTATTTCAAAATAGAATATAAAATCACAAGGTTTTAATTTTTATTAGACACAATTTTTATCTTTTATTATTCTTACCTTCTTTATTTATTTTAAAATTTTATAAAGTGATGAAAACACAATTACAAATTGAATTTCAAATATAGAATTTCATATATTTTTATATGGGATAATATTCATTCAAATTTAAAAACTTAGTAAAATTTTGATCAATTTCATAAGGTTTGAAATCAAAATATTAAATTGTAAACTTTTAAATTTTCATAATCATCACTTTTGATCACAAAATGTCGTTATTTTATAATTTTAGCACCAGCTTATTCAAATTTCTGGTTTCGTCTCTGTATATATATAGTCGGAAAATTTGAATATTGAAGACGGCAAAGCAATGAATGCATGAAGATCGAGCGGTCAGCGGTGGAAAACAAGGAATGCATGATAAATCCATTTTAAAAAATGAGATTTTAAAAAATGGTGTTCAGTGAATTAAATAAAGAAATAATATAGTAATAGCAAAAACAATAAAGTAGATAAATAAAGAAAAGATAAAATATAAGAGAAAAAATAGACGAGTTTGAGAGGAAATAAAATAAGAATGATTAAATATATTGATTTTTATTAAAAGAAAATGATTTAATTATAATAATATATTTATAAAAAAATGATTCAGCTATAATAGAAAAGGGTAATACTATTTTATATAAATAAAATCTTAATACACCAATAAAAAGATAAAGAAGAGCGTGTATAAAATAAAATGATTAAATGGTGACTTGAAGGCCATATAACGTTTTTATTTTTTTCAAACGGAAAGAGTAGCTGTTTATTTAGTTAATCTACTTAATACTCTACTCCTCCCAGTATAAATAATTTGTATTTTGTTTAAATCAACTCATTTTTCTTGGAAAAATATAACATAATTATTTTTTCTCTACTTAATTATCTTTTTACTTAATGTTTTAAATATCATAAGCAACGTTCTGTCATCACTCATCAACGCTTTTTACTCCATAATGTACCACACGTCCCATTTTAAAAGAAATAAAATCTCGTACTATGACATAATATAAAAAAACCAAACCAACCAAAAATATCTAGATATTTGTTACCACTTTAATTTAATAATTGGTTTTAGTTAAAAAGAGAGAGAGAATGTTGCAGAAAAGGAATAAAATCGCAGAAATAGATTTAAAAATCAGATTCCATTCCAAATGAAAAATAAAAAATGAGAATCCAAGTACAATACAATATCTATAATTCTATTATTACCTTTTCCTCACCTTGTAAATAGAAACAAAGAATAAAGTCGCGCACGCGTCTCCTCCAGTGGTCAATCCGTAATTATCTCCAAATCCAGGAACTATTTCTAAACTCCCAACGACTTTCATTTTAATTTCGCTTACTTTTGTAACGTCATACTAGCCGTTGATTTCAGACACGTGGCAGTATCTGCTGCGTCCGCTCCAGCTATAAACTAACAACCTCACCTCACTCAACCTGCAATCCCACCTCTCTCTCTGTGATATGGCTATGGATTTATTGGACGAATACTCTTCAAAGCAAAGTGTTGGATTCTGTTGCCGCGCCCTCTAGTTCGCTTGGTGCAGGTCGGGAACTTAATTCGCCGATTGCCTGTGAATTTTGCGGTGAATTTGAGCTCTCTGCGTGTGCGTGGTGAAAAAACATTTGATTGCCACTCAATTTGGCGAAAATCATGTTCCTGCCTTGCATCAACTGAATCGGAGGCCGCGGTGAATGATTATTTATTGGATTCACGTGGATCTGCTGCGATTGATATGGCGTAGGTGTTAATTTTGAATTCGATTTTTTTTTCCGGATCTGAGTGGTTTGTTTTTCTGCATTGAGCATGAACTATAGATCCTGTTTCTCTGCATTGGCACATACCTAATTATCACTCGTCTGTAGAAAATTAGTGCCCTTTTTCCTTAACTAGCTCTAGCTATGGACAATTTAATTCCTGTATTGCTAGAAAAAAGGATGAATGTAAGTATTTACATTGCAGTTGATGCATCTTCTTATCAGATTATAATTAGTAGATAATAGGGGAATGATTAATCAACTTGTGATTCAAAGAAATCTTAGTAGTATTTGATTGTGTCATTCTTATTAGTTGAATTTCATTAATTTTCAGTTTAACTCTTTACGTTAGTAGCTTTTCTTCCGAATTCACTTGTAATACTGAAATAAGCTGTTTTTTCACAGAAAGTTGATACATTTTTGTGATGGATGATCCTAAGCCTAATGTGATTTACAAGGATAATTATGCTAAGAATCCTGACTCTGAGTGAATTGCATTGCTTTTATTGTATCCATGATATTACTTGAGTTTTACTTACTACTTTCTTTCTCCAGTATGACTGTTTCTGTGAATCATGTGAGTTGTTTCCCATCATGTTGAAAAAATATTCCTCATGTTGCAGTGGGGTATATGTTGGCTTTGTTATGGGTCATAACTTTGTCTTCTAGTGACCTGAAGGAATAAAATGGCACGCTCCCTTTTGTGCTTGGGAGGATAATGGGCATATTTCTAGCAAACCTGTGTTCTTAGTTGTCATTTTAAACTGCATTTTCCTGTATTGTTCTGCATAGCTACTACACCCACTTGGCATATAAAATGCCCCAATTGTTACAATCAACAGCTCCAAGATTTGTCTTTTAGAATGATTACATATTGCTGTAATTGATTCCACAGTTTCATTAGACTGTAATTTGAGTCTAAAATAACTTCTCAAAGACAGCATCTGCAATTTTTGCTTTCAAGTGAAGGTACCTGGCATTGATTGCTTAGAGATTATGTTCTACGTGCAAATCTTTTTGGATTAATTTTCAGTGATGTGGTGTCGTGGACGAGTTTGATATGAACAGGGATTTTTCATTTTTGCAAGAATTTGATCAAAGAAAAGATCTCCATAAAGATGATGGATTTAAGATTTGGAGGTGTGGCATGAAAATTTGAATTATTTACCTTAGTGTGACTAGTTTCATCAATTTTTTAGTGACTATGATAAACAGGTAAAAGGACAGAGAAAAGCAGAGAGCTAAAGTCAGCGGATCCAGTGATGCACTGATACTGTCTGAAGGCATGACTAAGGTGCAAATTCTTGACCTATAAACTGTAACTTTATACATTGATGTCTACATTGATCGCTTGGATGCAGATTCAAGTTGTACACGAAAAAAAAAAACTAAAAATGGGGGAGAAAAATGTTAGTACTACTGCTGATATGCGAAATGGATCGTATGCCCAATAGTTTCTTTTCATAGTAATCTTTTATTCTTGTTTCTTTTGTCCAAATTGGGTACTTATCAGAGTTCATCAGTTATCAATTTTAGGAGCTGATGAGATAATTAGATTTCTGAAAATAACTTGTTGGAGTGAGCTAATGATGAGAATTAGTCGTATAATTTATTTGTATTTTGACTAATGGTATAATAAAGGATCTCTAATTCTTTACATTTGTATTAATGGTAGAAGAATCATAAATAGTTAACTGATAAAAACGTCTCATTTTGTGAACATTTATTGTGTGCATTTAACTCTATACATCATAAAAACCAGTTCAATCTATATTTGTAAGTGGTCTTGTCCTAATTCTAAATTTTAGACTTAAATAAAAATTTTCAATTCAATCTATTGACTATGTAAAGTGGAAACGATAATCGAAAGTTTGTATCCAACACTGTTATATACCTATGAAGGACAATGATATAATGTTAAAACTAACAACATATTTAATGTAAAAGTGAGCTCATAAAATAAAAACCCTGATCCCTGGAGTGGAACTTGGAGATGCGAATAGGCGCGTTTGCAGCTCCAAAAATATCAGTGCCGGCCGTTTTTTCTACCCCAGGTGTTGCTGAAAGCCCGACGTTCCGGCTGTTCGGCTGCAACAATATTCAACCTTGTGATGTGAGATGAACTCTCTATCTTATATCCTCCTTTTATCAAGAATTTTCTTTGTTTTTCAATTTGGGGCATTCTAAATGATTGTAATACAAAACAAATTTAACTCTCTATCTTATATCCTCCTTTTATCAGTGCTAACTCGTTTTGAATTCGACGACATATGGATGGATAAACACTCCAAATTCATTTAATATGATTATCAATTTCACAGTGAAACTTCTTTACAATTTTTAGATGTCGCATTCTTTGATTTCTTTTTTTTTTAATCTAAAAATATTGGTAATTTGACAGATTTAATGCTTTTCAAATTGTATAGTCTAAATTGATTTAGGTCTTTTTTTTCCTGAAAGAAAATTACTGAATTAGTTCTAGAACTTAATTTGTTTTTTATATTTATGAAACAATGATCTTCGGCAGATAAATATTGATCATATAGTAATACTAGTATTTTAATTTTCTAAATAACACTAGTACTCCATAAAGTTAGAGAATAACCAAATTATTATAAAAATAGGAAATGAAATGAAACTAACTTATTTACAACCGAAAAGTTGGATTTTAGCTGAAATGGGCTGATTTTGGATTCACTGTGGCCATAAGATAAGTAAATATGCTGATTTGAATTCTAGCCTAGTGGGCGGACAAGTGATTGCCATATCAACATTTCTTAGTTCGACCCGCAGTGGTTCCGTCCTAGTCTCCGTCCTATCAATTAAAATTCACTTTTCATTTAATTTTTAATGTTATGTATTTTTTTATGTTTTCAAAAATGTTTTTATGAGAAATAATTTTATGTTTGTATTATGTTTTCACGTATATAAATACTATGTTTTATGAGAAATGATTTTGGAAGAGTGAGTGAGTGAGTGAGTTGTGTAAGACATGAGTGAAAATGAGGTGCATTTCTAGATTGAAAAAAAAAATTAAAGCACGTCGTCCTCGTCTGGCGTTGTCCGTGTGCCTGCAATGGGCGGACGATGCGTCGGACGAGCGACAGGCAACGCATCATCCGCAACTGAAATTTCGGTTGTGTCGCTTGTCCGGACAGTCCGTCATCCTACAATGGTCGGACGAGGACGATGAAGAGGCCTCGTCCGGACAAAATTCGGACTATTGAGGATGGTCTTATAGGAGCTTTCACATAACCCTAATTTTCTACTTGCGGAAGGAAATATAATTAACAACAAGAGTAATATTTAAATCAAACAAATTCGTGAAATGTTTTTTATTCCGAAATGGAGGTCGGCAGGAAATACGTGAGTGAAGTCTCTCTCACACAAAGAGGATGGCAAGTGTCTATATCTACTTAAATTTAAAATTTGGAAGTCCCATTTTTAAAATGTGCATTTTCAGCTAGAGTTGAAAAACATCAAATGAACTTTAATTTCACATATTAAAATCTATTCTAGCATTAACGAAGACAAAAGTAAATACATATGATTCATTTAAAAATGTAAATCTCTAATTTAAATTCTTTTCTACGGATCGTATATTCGTATGCCATTTTCTTATAAATCTTTTAGGGTGGGTTATAATTATATGATAATTATCATGCATATTGTATGATAAACTACAGGTGCATATGGACAAAGATTATATAGTAAGTACACAAAAAAAAAGGAACAACACAACGCTGCACATTGTAGGCCCCAATAATTCAAAATTGTTAATCATAATCATTTTGACATTTAATCACTTAACATTAACGGGAAAACTAATAACATCACAATTAATGTTCCATTCAATAATTTGATTATGTTTCTCATTTTCCATAACGTGTTTCCTTTTATCAATTCATTTCATGTCACACACATTTATTATATAATCCAATATAATTACTGTAGTTAATCTTCTTTCTTAACACCTTCGAACCGATGGGTATAGAGTTAATTAAGGTAAATTTTAAGTACTTATAGCCTTTTCATGACTTAATTATCTATCTCTGATAAAACCTCCTCAATTCTAGATTTGTGCTTCACTTCCTCAATCCCCTACACTCTAATTTCATTTCCATCACCAACACACACACACACACACACTAATGTAATAGATGCAGTCAAAGCTCTACATTCTTACTACAGTTCTTGCTCTTGCCCAATTCCTACTCCCCTTTGCCTGTCTCTGACGCTACAACATTACTCCCATTTATTTCTTTCATTCTCTTTTCCACCATTTCTAAAGACTCCTTTTTTCTACCTCCCATTTTACTGCTTCTGATTTTGATTTCACCCTCTAAACTTTTTGGGATTCTTTTACCTCTCTACTGCCTTCATTTAATCCATAGGGGGGGACTGATTTTCTTGAAACAAGCATTTATTTTTAGTTGCATTCAACATCAAACAAGAGGATTTTCTTTGCTGTTATCACAAAGGTACACCATTCTCTCTATGTTCTTCTGGGTTTTGTGTAAAGGGTGAAATTTCATATAAAGATTCGATCTTTACTTCAAAGATTAATGAGCTCAACCCTCTATCTTGTGTTTATTCACTTTCTTTTTTCTACCTTCCAAAATGTGAAATTTCATATAAAGATTCGATCTTTACTGCGTCTCTTTCATGATTCACCGATTTTTTCACCACAAACACACGTTCTGTGTGTGTGTGTGTGTGTGTTTCTCACCTTTTTTTAATCGAGTAGTTTTAGTACTAATATTTAATTTTTCATGCACAGTCAAAGGCTCAAAGCAGTGTTGCAGTGTCTGACATACTACAACGCAAGCTGAAACTACCCTCTTTTATTGACCCATTCCTTCTGTAAAAAAAAGCTTGCTTCATTACGTCAAAGGTTATTTTTAACACACTTTTTACCTGCAAGATTCCATTTTTCTCACTTTTATTTTATGTTATCGTGCACTCCACTCCTAGCTCACTGAGTTGAGCTCATGAGTCAACTTAATAGCATTGGGATTGATTAATTAATTTGTTTTTGGTTCAATTTGGATTTGTAGAGGGGGCAAATCGCCGCAAAATTTGGTATAATCCCATTATTTCTTCTTTCTTCTTTTGTTTTCTCCCATGAAAAGAAAGTGTTTTTAATAATAGTGATTCTTGTTATACACTTCTTGACTTCCAACAATATTTGTGACTGAATTTACATTTTGTTAACTAGATTTTGGAAGAATTGTCTTTCTTAGTCGACCTGTCACGTTTCATTTTAGAAAAAATCTCACATTATTTATTGCTAAAGAAACCTCAACATCAATATATCATGCAATTAATTGTATATCTCTTTCTCTATGCAGGAAGGTGGTTTATAAAAATCATATTTTTATCGACAAGGATACCGACACAACGATGATCATGAGGAGGAGATTAACTTGTTGTACGAGAAACATAAGAGATATGAGCAATGACTTTGATGAACAAGAAAGTAATTTTCTTTCCCCAATTTAATACTAGTATTTTTTATGAAAAATAAATCAAGAATCATAAACTGTATAAAACAGAGCTGTTGTTCTGTTTCACATTGTTTGAAATACTGGCGTCTTCCCGGTCTGGTTCGGCTCCTTTTTAAACGTACATTGCACGTAGAGGTAAATGCATCCCGGAACATACGAGATTGAAACATGAATAGGATGCATAACTGGAAATGCTTGATATATGTGTATAGGACAACTTGTCATGGTGAGTCATAACTGAGCTTTATTTTATTTGGAATCTAAATACAAAGTTTTTAAAAAGTCATGGATTGGTTGCTATGCACCTAATTACCTACCCCATGTGTGTCTATCAATATAAGATTATGTATTTGACAAAAAATTTGAATCTTGGGGCTTAAAGCTCTTCAAATGAGGAAATTTCTTGAAGTGTTTGGGAATGTGCCCCCTTCCTAATATTAATTGGTCAAGTCCCTAGAAGATAAGTAACCCAAAAATATAATATTATTAGTAGCAAAACATATAAGCCTATCACTCTGCATTTTGTGCACATTTAGCCATGTGGGGTTGGGTCTTATTTATTATACATTTATTTCACTCTGCAAGAAGTAGTTCAATGCCACACCACTGAACAAGAAATCCTAGCATTATTGGTCAAATCTAACTGATAGAAGACTATTATATATTCATTTCTTTCTTTTTTATTTGTGAGAAGGGCCCCTTTTTCTTTGATGCCATTTAACTTGCTTAGTCAATTTCATGGCCCCCAAAGATTTCAAAATGCTTGCTTTTTGGTGTTTGAAATGGGGTAGAGGAGAGTGTGAGGGGAAAAGTTTTGTGTTCTCTTTTGTTGGTGTGAAAGAGATTTCTCAATAGCTCTTAGTGATGGAGGGACTATTGAGTTTGTATGGACCCTAATTCTTTAATCATAAAAAATCATGACTCACATTTGTTGGGACAAAAAAAAGTCATTGTCTTCTGACATCTACTTTTTTCAAATTTAAATGGTTTCTGTTTGGATCTACATCTCCTGCAGAATTATATCTCCTATGATCAGTCCATCTCAGATCATCTTGTTTTTATGCTCTCTCAAATATGGACTTTTATGCTTGTTGCAAGTTAAAAATTATCACTACTGAGAACTCAAGTTCGAATGCTGATTGCTAGTTCTAACTATAAGACAAAAAATGGAAAAAAATAAATAAATCCCCCGTGATTTTCGTTATAGTGTAGCCTGGTTTCTCCAGTTGTTTATTTATGTATTTGCAAATGTGTCTTTTATATCGAACTGTTGCGTTTTTGTCAGTTTTAAGTGACAATATGTGCCGTGTTACTTGTTTATACCATGTGTGGACACACAATTTTTGCATCTGGATATAAGTAATCTAAGAAAAGAATAGAATCAACCGAGACGCACTGTTTGCAAAGATCTATGATCGTGGCGTTCATGCCTTTCTGACATATGTTCTTCGTATGTTAATTAATCGCGCTAGCAAAGTGCAGCGTTCTTACCTCTAGGCCGAAGACGAATGTTGTAGTTTAAAGTGATCTACTTCTTGGAGACAAAGCCTTGTTGTGAATCTAATTTATTGATAAAGTTACTATGCTGTGTTATAATGGAAGTTTAGACAGAAAAAAGTAGAATAAAAATCAAATATTTTCTTGAAAGAATCTCAAACTAGTGTACTCCCAAAGTGATGTTTTGAGGTCTGGAAATAGTGTTTCTCGTGCCACGTTGACAGTTGCCCTTTTTGGTGTGTTTCATCAACTGACTTGGAATCTGTATGTTCAGGGATGACGACATATAATGGTCTTGAGAGCTGCATTCATTCGTTCGATAACGATAGTGGCACCAGCAGAGGGGATGGCTGTGTCACTGACTTCTTTGATGACGATGACTCCAGCTGCTCGTCCAGCACTAATGCTTTCGGATCATTCTCCTCTCTCAGGACGATAATGAAGAAAGACGATCAGTGTCAAGATGAGTGGAAGTTCACAACAACCCTTCGTCCGACCCTTGCAAAAGGAAAGCCAAACCAATTCTCAGATGTCGAAACAATGAAAGAAAAGTTTGCTAAGCTGTTGCTCGGGGAGGATGTTACCGGTGGGAAAAAGGGCGTCTCCACAGCGTTAGCGCTGTCGAATGCTATCAATAGTCTAGCAGGTAGAGACCGTTACGCGTTTAGTTTCTTGTCAAAATGTCGCTGATGACAAATGTTGGTAAAAATATTGAAGCTTCTGTCTTTGGTGAGCTTTGGAAGCTGGAGCCATTGCCGGAGGAGAGGAAGAGCGAATGGCGAAGGGAAATGGATTGGCTGCTCGCCCCAACGAACTATATGGTCGAGTTGGTTCCCGCAAAGCAAAACGATGCCAATGGCCGAACTTTAGAGGTATGTATGTGTTTTAGCCCTATCCGTGAACGATACGATGATTGCATCACGAATACGGATTTGATCTTCTGTCTCGTTGCTACGTGTAGATCATGACTCCAAAAGCTCGAGCCGACATCCACGTGAACCTTCCAGCACTTCGGAAATTGGATTCCATGCTCATTGTATGTTGTTTCTCCACTTGAAAAAACGATCTTCATTTTTCAACATTCATGCTCACTCTGCCTCTTTAATCTCCGAAACCACCAGGAAATGCTCGACTCGATGGTGAATACCGAATTCTGGTATGCGGAGGTGGGCAGCCAAGGTGAAGGAAAGAGCCGAAGCGCAGGACAGAGCACGCGGTGGTGGCTTCCTTCCCCGCGAGTGCCCATAGTCGGCCTCTCGGAGATAGAAAGAAAGAGATTACTGCATCAAGGCAAATTGATCTTCCAAGTGTTCAAAGCTGGGAAAGCCATCAACGAGAGCGTCTTGGCTGAGATGCCGATCCCTGCTACCATCCGAGACGCGCTCTCAAAGGTACATTGTCTCTCTTTCGTATATGCATACATGGTTAATAATGTGCGGCCGATACACTGAACTTGTTGCCTGTCTGTATCAGTCGGGGAGGGCGAGCCTCGGAGAGGAACTGTACAGGATCCTGACTGCAGAGTGTCTGTCTACCGAGGATATGATCAGCTGCCTGAATCTGAAATCCGAACACGGTGCTCTCGATGCCATCAACCGATTGGAAGCTGCTATACTCGCGTGGAAGGAGAGAGTGGCGGAGCAAGGCAATGGGAAGTCCCCCGTTCGAACGTCATGGTCTTTCGTTAAAGTAGAACTCGATAAGATGGAATGGTTGACGAACCGAGCCGAACTACTGCTGCTGCAGCTCAAGAGCAAGTATCCAAATCTTCCTCAGACTTTCCTAGATGTCACAAAAATCCAGTATGGCAAGGTATGCTATTACACTCTTCCGCCATTAATCGTCCCAATTTTCCATTTTCATCTGCCCTTGAAAATTGTCTCATTTCCTCATTCCATTAACTTTAGCTCACTCAAATTTGCTCATTCCATTAACTTTACCTTCCACTATTATTTTTTTATTTACTTTTCATTACATTTCTTAAAAACATGAGCCTCTTATCAATGTCGAAAAATATGTAGGATGTGGGGCACTCGATTCTTGAAGCTTACTCCCGAGTTGTATCTAACTTAGCATTCAGCATTCTGTCACGGCTAGGAGACATTCTTCAGGAAGACATAACGAGCAATCCCAACTCTCCGGTGGCGATGTCGCATCTCGTCGGAGCTAGAGTTCCGGGGATCACGGACAGCCCGATGCTCGACCGCGTCAGGCACTCCCTCATTCACCAGTTGAACACCGTGGAGATGAAGAAACCTTGCGACTCAGGCAGCAACGTTTCCGATGTCGACACTCATCGCGACGAAGCTAAGATGAGCTCGGTGAGCAGCGTGAAGCCTAGCCGGAGCCGAGTTTGGTGCATCGGCAGTCCGCAGTTCGTCTGGTCAAAATTCTCCTAGATACCAACTCATAATCCATGTAAATAACCCTCCCTGTTATGTGGAGTCGCATTTTGAAACACATGTTCCAAGAATATTTTCATATATGTTTGTCATGAAAATAGGTTTTGAATTCGTTCTTTATCCATGGAATTTAGTTATTAATCCAAGAAAGTTATCATGTGATTTAATTGTTCTTTTTGCATATGCAGATAAACATTACTTGTTCATAGAATCGTGGTGAATATACATTTTTAACATAGAAAAGTCTTGAAATTACGTCCACATAGAAAATAATTAAGGTTGGACTTTACAAGAAAAACTTTGTAGTACAGTAGGTGAAAGTAGTCTCCCGTGGCGCCAGTTGGGAATATTAGTTACTGACTTCTCCTGCAAGTTAAAGCTTGAGACTATGAGACACGACCCAAAACAGAAAAACGAGAAATACGACGATGAATGTGGCTCACCGTGCATGCTTTTAATGAAGTAATCAATCTCCGGGAAGCATATGGTTCTTTGGATCGAAGGCGAAGGTTGTTGGAAGGCGAAGAAAGAGAAGTGTCTGCGGTCAGGATGGTCTCTCGGCTTTGCTGTCTCAACCAGCCTCGTGAATTCTTCTCTATTGTAGCATGGCTGCCCATTCTGGCCTGCAACATTAAGCCCTTTGTCCCAACCTGAGTTAAGGACCTGCATCCACGAAAACGTTACCAAGAGCAATTGGTCACTTTTAAGTGAACTAAAGACGACTAACCTGCCAGTTCAGGGCCATGGGATCAGACAATGCTTCATCAATCTCTGGATATGGAGCCTGAAATCCCGAGATGACAAATTTCATGGTGACGGCGTGGTTTTTCAGCACTTCGAACAATGGAGCATAACCGTCCTGGTTAGAAGGGTTGTTGAAGCCAGCAGTGAGCTCTGCAGCATGGCTACTTGTCTTATACCACCAGTAAACTGCTGGAATCTAGATCATAGATCTGTTAGTTATCCTCCTAATCTACAAACATAAAACTCATGGGGAAATATAACAGACTTCGGATATGTGAATGAGTACCTTGACGACTATCTGTATATCCTCGAAGGCAAGACTTGCCAGGGACAAAACATTATCAGCATGGTCTATTAAGACCTGAGTATACCAATGCCGAAAGAAGCGTCCGTAGTAGCTATCGTAATCACCACTGTCACAGAAGAATCCTGTCTCATGTGGCTTAGAATTATAATAACCAGCATTGTCAGGGGCCCGGCCCCAGAATGAGTGTCCACGGAGTTTTGCAGCTCTTTGGAGATTTTGCAACAAATATTTATCGTGACACTGGAAAGATGGAAATCATAGAAATATCAGGATGCAATATTGAAATATGCATTTTTTGTACTAATATGCAAGATGAGCAAATTTTACCACTTTTGTCCAGCTAATAGAAATTTCAAAGATAAAATTCAAAAGATACTTAGATTTTATGAGATACCTGAAACTCACCAATACCCGGATATCTCCAGCCCATCCTTTCTGAAAATGAAGGGTACTTCAGCTCTCCAGAAGCTCCTAACCCAACTTCAACAGCAGAAATGAGGCCCTCAGTGAATAAGTCATCAAACTCAGTTCGGAAGCTTCTCATGAAATCAAAATAGATCTGAAATTACAGAAATATACTGGTTTATGTACAAAGAAATTTTTTTATTCTGTATGTCGAGCTGCATAAAATCACCATTCCAAAGGACAGCAACAAACATAGTAAATACCTATAACTGATATGAATAAAGAGGTAAATGTTAGAAACAAATCATGGATCAAGTACTAAATCTAGGAACTTCAAGGACAGAACATTATACATGAAAAATTATTGAGGATGGTTTTGGGAATTTAAGGCGGTAACTTAGTTTTTGAATTTTATTGGTGAAGCGAACTGAACAAGAATTATGCTCCAGATTGCAGAAGTCATTAAACCGTCAAGTATGCAATGATCCAAGAGGCTTTAAAAGGCCATGACCATGATCCGTTCACTTGCAACAAAGGATGATAAAAGAATAGCTAAGTACCTCGATGCCAGTTCTTCCTTTAAGTACTCGTTCCTTGTCAATGCCCCAAGAAAGACACTCAGTATTTCTTCTTCCTTCACGATCTGTGAAGAATATATCCTGGTTGTTTTTCCCAATTTCCAATACCCACTGAGGGAGGGAGATAAATATTCCACCCGTATCAGGTCCTCCGTATTCATGAAATGCCATTGCCACCTTCAGAAAAGAGAGATTTCAGAATATTCACCAAAAGCATACCTTAGGAAACTAGTTAAACATAAAAAATAATGACTTTGGGGGTAAGTGTAGAAAATGCATATTGAGAACCATGAAAAAATATTCAAAAATGGTGTTTAAATTATATGATCATTTTCTAGACTAATATTTTCATATTACAGGAAGAACCCCCCAAGTAGAGACTTTTTCATTTGATCTTATATGGTATGTTAATATGAAGTTTGAGTACTGCCACTACAAATGGTATTACGCCCTAATCATGTCAATTGCTTGTTGAACCAAGTGAAAGTAGGATACTCAATATTCAGGGGTCAAAGAGTTAAAGAAAACATTCTTGAAACCTCATTACCTGCAATTTCATACCAAACTCTCGAATAATGTTAAACATTTCCCTGTAGCCTGCCCATTCATACTTCTTTGGTGTCCAAGCTTCAATGATTCCCCACCAACAATCTACGATAACACCATCAACATTCAAAGACCTCAGATGTTGTAATTCCACTTTAACACCTTCAGGATCCATCAACTGGCAGAAATTGCTGATTAAGCCAGTCTGCAAAATCCAATCCAGAAAAGGTATTGCGCATTTAAACAAACTTATACACAGGAGATGTTCAAGAGTAATGTGTTAGGATATTATTTTAAATACTCCAAAAAGATTTTGAAAGAATACTTACTGCAAGCTTCACATAAACAGGGATGTAAGAGGTTTCAGGAAGACCGTTTCCATGCTCCCTGCAGTGAACATCTTGCACAAGCTGCAAGAATCGACCATGATGTAGAGAATTATTCATTATGCAACTGAAGTATGTTTCTCCCCCGAGCAATGCCTTGAACATAAAGTTTAGCACCAAAATCTTAGACAACCATACAGGAGCACTAAACCCAAGTTTGCATGCCTTCGCCATGTAAAACTTGTACTCCCTCCGTCCCATTAAATATGTAACATTTGCTTTTCGGCACGGGATTTTATGTAGTGTTGTTTTGTGAGTTAATAAAGAGAGAGTAAAGTAAGAGAGAAGGAAAAGTAGAGAGAGTAGTGTTTCCATTTTTAGAAACGTTTCATTTTTAGAAACGTTTCATTTTTTATGGGACAAACTAAAAAGGAAAATGTTTCATTTCTAATGGACAGAGGGAGTATTATAGTGCATATGAAAGAAGCTCCCAACATGATGAAGATTTCATTTTTGGTTCCTCTTAGTTTTAAAGAATGCCAAACATATTTCTTTATGTGGACAGAGATACAAGATACTGGTTTGGGTCATAATGTTCTACCATATAGGTGTAGGCAAATGAGTACTAAGTTTGGATAAATAAAAATAAAATTCCCATTATATGCAGTAATCTTCAACCAATATGAGTGCCAGATATAAATTACTATTATAATAATTTCATTAAGTCAGATGAATGACTAAGCAAATTAAGTCAAGGTAGCACAAATTTTCAGAGAGAGTTTATACCTGGCTTGTCTTCAAACATTCAGGGGAGTCTCTGGCGCTGGCGCTGGCACTGGAATATTTGTCAAGCTTTGCATCCCTTTCTGCAACAACTGAATCAAGGGATGCTGGTGACAAATTCTCATCAACTCTGAGAGTTGAAGGCTGACAATCAACTGATGGCCTCACAGAGCAATTTCTCAAAGCACCAGAATATAATGGGCTTTCAACTGACCGAACTGGATTTACACCCTGCTTCAAGTTAGCAGCAGCTAATCAGAAACACTGTATAGTTTTGTCACATGAGTGATATAAAACAGCAGTCAAACACGATATCTACAACCACGAGATGACATACAGCAGAAGAGTCACTTTTTCTAAATAAAATGAACTTGGTCTGTACCAATCCCGCTCTCCACATAATCAAATTCCCTGAGAATCAAATTTGGATAATAATCATAGAAGAATACAGTATCAAGCTCTCTGCTTTAGTCAACTCTGTGGCAAATAAATATATCATCTACAGAAACGTAAATCCAGAAACGTGAATCTAGATTGTTAGTATTACTAAAAGGGGAAGGAGAAAGAGGACCAATGATCAGGATATGCAGTCCACCATGGATTCTTTCCATAAAACAAATAACTGAAATTGTTAAGTAGGAGTACAATCTATTCCATTTGTTTGGCTCGAGGTGTTAAGCTTTTGTATGCAATTGGAAGCACAACAACCATTCTCCCCAACTTAGAGAAATTTAACTCATCAGTAGTGCCAAAATACCCAACTCGTTTATCATATGTAACCTACAGTGTTCAGGTTCTTTTCTATTATGCCCATAAATGATCACTTAACAAAAAACTTCCGAGCTTCAAAAACTAGCATCTGATCCAAATCTTAAGGTACTTAAAGCAAATCAACTTCCTTTCAGTTTTTTCTTTCCTTTCCATACCGAATTCTCAAATTGAGTCACAAATTCACTACAGACATCACAAAAACGACAACATCACCACAAGAACTCCTTATCTATCAATTAATACGTGTTCAATCCTAAAACTTATAATTCACATAATAAGATACCACTGAAACCTCTTATTCCAAAACTTTCAAAACACTCACCACGTTAGAGGCATTACTATTATTTTGTTGAACAGAATTGAAATGAGAAGCAGGAGGCGGCTGCGATTGCGATTGCGGATGTATTGGAGGGGGCGGCGGCGTCTGCCTGTAAGTGGTGCCGTCGGGCTCAACCGTCCAGCCAGCCTCCCGAGCGAGTGCAGCGATGACGTCGTTCATGTCGGCGCGCGCAGGGAGGGGGAAATTCCCGTACTGGCGGAGACCGGCGAGCATTCGGCTGGTGATTGCTCTGCGGTGGCGCTCTCGGAGCTTCGTTCGCTCCTTCTCCTTGTCTCTCTCCTTCCTGCTCTTTATTGGAGTGGCGGTTGCTGCGGCGTTGCTGTTGGAGTTTGTGGCGGCGAAGCCGCGGAGGCGGCGCTGCGGCTGGGGTTGCTGGTGGTACGGTTGGGTGGAGGTACTGGTGGCTGGCGGCGGCGGAGAGTGTTGCGGATCGAGATCCTGCGTCGCAGCGGCGAAACAGTGGTTCATTGCGTTGGCGTTGGTGTTCATCGTTGCTGCATCTCGTCGCTCAGTCACCACCGTTTCTTAGCTCTCTCCTTCTCGGACTATCACACACACAATCTTCGTTGCTGGTTTATCATTATTTGCATTTCACACCCTCCAGATAGCACTATTTACAATGTTTGCATCAGCAGAAGATTAAATGCCGTTTTCTAATAATGTCAAAATTACTTTATCCAGATTGTCTGTTCTAAAATCTAGCAGTACCATAAAAGTGGAGTATCATGTTAGTACTATTATTTAGGTCCGATTAATAAAAATCCCATTTCATTTTTATTATAATTAATAAATAATATCTTATACGTATTATTTTATTAACTCACTTTTCTCATATTTTAATATTTTTTTCAATTAATGTCAAACAATTAAGAGTAAAGACTCATATTACAGAGGAGAAAATAAGATTCATATTACTGAATGGAGGGAATACTACTTATATTTAGTAAATTATCAAAAAAATTATGGAGGGAATACTACTTATATTTAGTAAATTATCAAAAAAATTATGAAGTTTAGTTAAACTCTGATCAATTTTAAAAAAATGATTGAAAATATTATAACTTTGATATTTTTCACAATTCTCCTATGACGAAAGATTCCATCATGCTCTACTTTTGAATGTACTAATATAACGCATACATAGTAAAAATTTAAGATATGATTGACTAAGTTTATTAAAAACGTAACTTAAGTAGGTGAATGTTTTGTCAACATAATATTTTTGCAAATCATACATAATTTCTCTCAAATTATACATTATGGGACAATTGTGAAAATTTTCAAAGTTATGATATGATTGACCATTTTTAAATCAGAGACAGACCAAAATTTGTAGGGGTGAGCAAAAAAACCGAAACCGAATATCCGAACCGAACTAAACAGAAATTTTGAAATTCGGTTCGGTTTTAAAAATAAAAAAATTTCAGTTTTTCGGTTCCGGCGAAAAAAAACCTGAAAAACCGAATTATATTTTAATTACAATATTATATATTTACTCTATTAATTTAATATATTATATCATATATATAATATATATTCTTTTAATTTGTATTATATATTTATATTCTATTAATATATATATATATATATATATATATATATATGGATGTATTCATTTCCTTTTCCTATATTTCCTCATTTTTCCTTCTTAATATCAGCCATTAGATTAGAGAAATTGACGGTCAAGATCAACATTGGGTAATTAATCCCGTGTTGCATTATTTGTCCTATTTTGTGCATTATGAGGGTACAATAGTAATCTAATAATGGCTGGAAACCGCTACGAATAATGCACCACATGGTCACGAGTAATGCATATAATTGCCTATATAATGCACAATATGTGAACTGCAATGCATACGAACAAGATGTGCTGTGTTATGATGTTTGACACACGTTTCTTGTTTCCCTAAGGGTTTAATAAGCTTAGGGGCTAGGGTATAGTACGTAGACATGTATGTAATCTTCACATGGTAACGAGTAATGGATATAATTGACTATATAATGCACAATTTGTGAACTGCAATGCATACGAACAAGATGTGCTGTGTTATGATGTTTGACACACGTTTCTTGTTTCCCCTAAGGGTTTAATAAGCTTAGGGGCTAGGGTATAGTACGTACGCATTAATAACAAATTATAAAACGATACGAATAATTCACCAAATTGTCACGAGTAATGGATGTTATTAACTATATAATGCACAATATGTGAACTGCAATGCATACGAATAAGATGTACCATGTTATGATGTTTGACACACGTTTCTTGTTTCCCCTAAGGGTTTAATAAACTTAGGGGCTAGGGTATAGTACGTAGACATTACTAAATGCACGTATGTAATCTTCAATCCGTTGATTAACCCATATACACAATACCTCTAATAATGCATAATATACTGAGATAATGACAATTAACAGCTACATAATGCACTACCTAAACCAAATAATGCACATACGTATATTCCAATAACAACAATTTGTTAGTAATGTCTACGTACTATACCCTAGCCCCTAAGCTTATTAAACCCTTAGGGGAAACAAGAAACGTGTGTCAAACATCATAACATGGTACATCTTATTCGTATGCATTGCAGTTCACATATTGTGCATTATATAGTTAATAACATCCATTACTCGTGACAATTTGGTAAATTATTCGTATCGTTTTATAATTTGTTATTAATGCGTACGTACTATACCCTAGCCCCTAAGCTTATTAAACCCTTAGGGGAAACAAGAAACGTGTGTCAAACATCATAACACAACACATCTTGTTCGTATGCATTGCAGTTCACAAATTGTGCATTATATAGTCAATTATATCCATTACTCGTTACCATGTGAAGATTACATACGTGTCTACGTACTATACCCTAGCCCCTAAGCTTATTAAACCCTTAGGGGAAACAAGAAACGTGTGTCCAAACATCATAACATGGTACATCTTATTCGTATGCATTGCAGTTCACATATTGTGCATTATATAGTCAATTATATGCATTACTCGTGACCATGTGGTGCATTATTCGCAGATACCAAAATGTGGCAGTTACTTTTCCGTCAAATGTCAATAATAACCCTGTAATGCATACAACCACCTTCTATAATGCAACACGGAACCAGTTTTATAGAATCAATCTGATCCGTTGATGCCTTAGATCTAACGCGTAATATTAAGAAGGAAAAATGATCTAAGATGTGAAAAGGAGAATAACGCTCTCCTATATATATATATATATATATATATATATGTATATTAATATATACTCCATATTTTTTTCGGTTTTTCAGTTTTTTTTTGAAAATTTCAATTTTTTCGGTTTTGTTCAGTTTTTTAAGTTCGGTTTTCGGTTTTTTGGGTTCGGTTCGGTTTGGGTTTTGAACTAAATTCGGTTTTTCGAGTTTGGTTCGGTTTTGACAAAAAACCGAACCGAAACCCGAGTGCTCACCCCTAAAAATTTGATCAAACTTTATGATTGTTTTAACAATATGCAGTTACTGGTATTGCCTCTCTTAATGTTTCAGTAAGTTCACATTTGGAACTTCCACATGATATTTGGATTCAAAGATTGTTTGAAGTAAATTGAACCGATATTGACGGATATTATAAGAGCATCTACGATAAGGATAGGCTAGCAATAGTCTAGCCAAAACTCCTCCCGCCACATCATCATGCATTTCCCACAGCCTAGCCATAGCCTAGCCAATGCCCTAGCCTAGCAAATAAATTGATAAATACGATTGATTCATTTTAATTGTTGGTATTTATAAAAAAAATGAAGTGCAATGAGTTGCAAATATAGAGTATAAATAAAAAAAAATCGGTTAGCCTATCGTTCGCCGGGTAATAAGCGGTTAGCAATAGGCTAGCGATCAGCTAACCGGTTAGTTCGTGCCCAACCTCTCGTCCGTCGCCGTTCATCCTTCGCGTTAGCCTAACACAATAGCAGACGTCCGCCATGCCCTATCCGCTGGCCTGTGGCTAGGGGCGGACGTCCCTTATTGTGGATGCTATAAGGATAAGAGGTCGAGACTTATAAGTCAAAATTAATTTTACATGATATTTTTCCAAAATTAATTATTTCAGTCTCTATCTATAGCTAAATAATATTCATATGGAGTATATGGTTTAATGACTATATCTTACTTATTTAAAAATTTACAAGCCTTTACAACGAACCCTAGTTTTTATATTCTTACTCACAATTCTCTATAGAGCAGAGAGGGAAATAGACACTCCAATATATCGAGCAGTTGAAAAGCGAGAGATTACACAATTCAGACCAAGCTGAAGGATTACCATTTTAACCCTGTAACCCAAACCTAACAAACTAGAACAACACACAAACAAAGGTAGTGGAAGGGAGCTAACTGATCCTCTCTCCACAAGCCAAACGGAGCAAGTTTGAGTTGATCTTGCAAAACATATGATTTTGCCATCAACAGCTTCCCGTAGTTAGCGAGTCAGGTCGGCAGATGTCTCGTCTGCAAAGGGGGCATACCCTGAGAACAAAACGGTTACCTCAGGTCATTCATCAGGGACAAATTTCGTCAACCATTACAGCATAGGTTAGAAGAAACACCTGTGGATTTCTTTGAGCCATTTATCGATGCATGCTCGATGGAATTCATGATGGCAAGGTAGTACTCGCATGCTGTCTCCGTCTTCATACTCAACAAGACAAATGTAACACCTGCTTGGGTTTAAGGGACATGGGTCGTAAATAACAGGATATCATCTAGCCATCCCCAACATTAGATGAATCGTTTCAAAAGTATCCATGAAAAACGCAAAACATGCTAAAGAAATTCCAGAAATGGGATAAAACTGCGTTGCAAAGTATGATTCATAACATTCACTTACTGCACAGTATCTTCACATGACTTCCTTTTGAATTTACAAAATATCTTCAAAGGCAGGGAGTCCACCACTTCAATGGGTGCTGGAACAGATCCAATTGAAGAAACAGAAGGCCGAGACAAGACGACAGATTGCTGGTGAATTTCATCCAGAACCTAATTAAAATGAATGCAACAGATCTCACCCCATTTTACCAAGGAAAAAAGCATGCGCATCATACAGGGAGATCTATAACATTACCTCAAATAAAGCCTCTGCTAGCATGACAATTCTTGATATGCTAGCCCTAGCATTAGCATCGTCATTTGAATTAGGCTCTCGAGCAGCAATGCGGCAAGTACAATGACCTCCTTGATGTTGACCAGATAAGATGCAAGACCTCTCCTGAGCAGACAAGCTCTCAAATCGGCTTCCATGTCTCTGAAGTGCACGAACCTAAGAGAAGATTCATGGATTGTTAGTTATACACAGCATGGATGTGAGCTGCATAGAAACATTATTTTTGGAATTATGGACAGAAAGGTCACTGTCATAAGAACCTGATAGCTTAAATTGTTTAGGCTCAGTATTGTTCAGATATTAAAATGGCTGCATGCATTTATCTGAAACATCCTAAACATGGTTTGCACTTTGCAGGTTTCAGTCTTCAAGAAATATAAGAGAAGATGTTTACACATGTTTAGAAGCCATTTTGATTCCCTATCAGATTCCCCAAGCTTAAGCACATAAAAAGGAAGACCAAATGTGAAAAACTCACACGCATAGACATAAAATCTTGAAGTTCATTTTCTTGGGTTAGTTTGTAAAAGGTGTATTCAGAGATGAATTCGTCAACGTAAGCAAAAACATAGAAAAAATTATTATTACTAAAACTTAGCCCATAATAGTTAGAAGAAAGCTCTTGCAGTTTCTTGTTTGCATCAACAGAGTTTCGGGAGGACAAATTCCAAGTATCGGTAGCCAGTGCATGTATGTAGCTTACCAATCTAACATGGTAGGCCTTTAGGAATTCAAGGTTCACTTCATACATAATTATTTTAGCTACTTTCATAATAATTCTGGCTAGATTAAATCTCTGTGTGTGTAAGCCAGAAGGAATGGTGGTTCTGGACCTAAAATCCAAATTACCCCCAAATTTTATGTCCATATTAGATATTGTACTCATGATGTCAAAAAATGAAAAAGGAAGTAGAATACATAAAATTCAAGAGAAAGCATTAGTTGCATTTATTACCAAAATTTACAATTGTATGTGAATAAGTGAGAAAGATTAAACTACCTGTGATCTTATTCTTCGCCGGCGCTCCATGAAATTTGATCTATGTTCCAGTAGATCTCTATACCTGGTCTCTCTAGCTGCTCGTGGGGTTCCATATGCATTATTTTGATTACCGTAAAAGGGGCTAGGAAAACTGGACAGGACATTGTCAGAAGTGTTCTGATGAGTAAAGCTATTATCATCGGACGTTGCATCCAGTTCTGCATGGCCTAAACCCTGTGCCACAGTATCCTGATGAGCAAGCCCCACCTCCCTGTCTTGCTGAAAATTATATAACTCCAAATCAGAAGCAGCAGTTCTACGAAGAACTCTGTCACGAAGCCTGCCAACACTTAATGTTCTACTGAACCTAATATTTCGTTCGGCAGGTTCTCGAGCAAACTGTCTTGCAGCATGCCTTGTTCCATCATCATCAGTGTTTACATGATCTAAAGGTGAAAATAAATTGGGATTGCTATCTACTGTTGTATTATTTCTATTTCTCAGTATGCCTTGACCATTATTTAACTGTCGGCTATCTTGAAAACTTCTGGAAAAAACAGGATTTGGGCTAGATGCATTATTTTCATCTTGCCTTCCAGGAAACCTACTGGTGAAGCAAGCAGGAAAAAAATCACAGCCTTGTGACCTCTCATTTCTATTTACATAGCTACTAGAGGGATCAACACATTCTTCTACTTCGTCATTTGAAGTTGTGAGACCCATTGAAGGTGTTGGATAAGATCTAGTGGAGCCCAAACTGTCACCTCTTGTCAGACGGAAGCTCAAGTTTCCAGGATTAGTACTAAGGCGAGAAAGGAACCGGCTAGGAGGATTAAATGACCGAGAGGAACTGTTGCCTTCTGTAGAGGCATTATTGCTGATGCTAGGCTCACCCCAGTCGTGGAGCTGAATGCCAGAGTTTATACAGTTCATGTCATTGCTCTCCTCCGCTTTTTCTGTCCCGTAACATTCTGCTGAAACTGGACAGGAGCCTAATTTATTCTCACTTGGACAGAAGGCAGTCTTTCCATTTTCATCAGTTGGGCCATCAGAGACCTGAAATTTCAACATGATGTTACTTGGCTGGCATTTTCATAATGCTCATTAATCTAATGTAGTACTAGTTGTGAGCAATGAACTATTCGCAATTTGGCAACAGAATAATGATGGGCAACTGATCACTTCAAGAAAAGGCACGAGTTAAACCAGCTACGCCAAGCCAATGTATGCAGTCAACATCAAAATTTCCATCAATTCATGTTCTTACGTTAAATCAGATTGCAGGAAGAAATGCCTAATTCAATTAAGTTTCCCACAATTTTCCCATATTCACAATTTTAATAGCACATACCAAAACGAAGCTGATTTTAACCAATTCCGCACAATATAAAAATGACGAAATTACATGCACACCAATTCCGCCATCTTCCAACTCAAACATAAATTAGATCTACAAAAAAATCACCGAACAAATCAAAATGAATTAAACAAAAAAAAACACCTGTCGTTCATCACGGTTATCGCAGTGAGATCCGAGGCAGGACGACTTCAAAACTCTGCTTCCGCTGGATCGACTCCTCCGAATGGCACCTCCAGACGACGAAGAAGAAGAGGAAGAAGGCAATCGGCCGGCAGCATTGTGCTTGCTACTGCTCAATCCCATTCTCTTTTCATTCAGTCATCATTGAAACAAATGCTGAGCGAAGATCCGCCGCAATCAGTGGCAGAATGCTGGATTGCTTACAACATGTCCAGATCCAGAAATTGATGGTAATAATTGCGATTTAAGCAAACTGTATCAGTATTCACCAGCTAATGATTACAAGCATGGCGCAGTGGGGGTAGGGGAGCGTGAAATGTGGCAGAATTTGAGCCTTTGAGGATTCAATTCGAAATTGGTGTGACGCCATTTCTGCTTCGACATGAATCTGTTGAGAAAATGGGTCCACCGCAGTCGGCCCAATTTCAAATTTTCAAATTATTTTTCAACCATATTGGGCCATAAAATAAGGCCAAATTAGATGCAAGCATTTTCTAAAAGAAGAGAGAATTAGGCATCAAATTTTACTGGTTTCTTCTCCCTCGGAGAAATAAGGCCCTACGTGGTATGGTGGAATGGAATGTAGGAATGTAACATTCCTATCTCCATTTCATTCTTTTATATGGTAATTTTTTTCTTAGGCATCACCATTCCATTTGGAATGGTCATTCCATTCCATATGGGAATAGTGATTCAATCCATTTAGTTAATGAATGACTATTCCATTTTATTTCATTTTTCTTTCTTCTTATTTTAAATTTTAATAAAATTATATAAATATTATTAAATATTATATTTAAATTTAATATCATCTTAATTTTAATAAAATTAAAATTTAAAATTTTTAATAATTGAAAAAAAAATACACACACCCCCCACACCACCACCACATTACACACACTAACACATATGCACACACACATACACGGATACACCCCACCACACGCACACGCACTACCACCACACCACATATGCACACACACAACACCACATATACGCACACAAGACAATATTTGGCAAAAATATTTTTGAATGAATTTTTTTTTGGTAGAATCAATATATTAATTATTCATATTTCATTCCATTCCATTTCTATATTATTTGTAGTTATCAAACATAGAAATTGAATCAATCAAGGAATAACAATTACATTCCATTTGTATTTCTTGTGCTTACCAAGCACAAGAATGGAATGAGTCATTCCATTCCCATCTCCATTACATTCTCTCCTCATTCCATTCCATCATACAAGAAATTGCAATTGAATTTCACACATTTTGAATTTAGAATTGGATTGCAATTCCAAATCTTCCAATTCCACATTTTGAATTTCATATCAAAAGTAGAAAATTGTAATTCCAAAACCAAATAGTCATAAAATTTCACTATATATCCACAACACACACTTTACACATTTCACACACTCCACACAGTTCACACACTACACACATTTCACACACTACACATAGTTCACACACTACACACATTTCACACACTTCACACACTACAAACACTACATACACTACACACATTTCACACACTACACACATTACAAACACTACACACACTGCACACATTTTTCACACACTACATACATTTCACACACTACACATTTCACACACTATACACTTCACACAATTCACACACTACAAACACTACACACATTTAACACATTTAACACACTACACATTTTACACACTACACATTTCACACAATTCACACACTAGAAACAATACTCACATTTCACACATTTCAAGCATCCTATTTTTGAATTTCTTTTCAGCTTTTAGATTTTTTTTTATTCAAACCGAACCGAATCGAAAAACTGAAATTGTTCAAAAGTTTAAGCTAAATCAAACGAAAAACTAAACTTAATTTGAAACTTTAGTTTGTGTGAAGTGTGTGTGTAGTGTGTGCATTTCGTGTAAAATTTGTAAGTGTGTGTAGTGTGTGTACAATGTGTATATTTTGTGTATAGTGTATGTAGTGTGTTTATTTTGTGTGCAACAATTCCTCAATATCTTGTTCATTCGCAACAAAATATTTTCTTTGTGCGTCATGTGTGTATTTTGTATGTATAGTGTGTGTGTAATGTGTGTAGTGTGTGTAGTGTGTGAAGTGCGTGCAGTGCGTGTGGTGTGTGAAATGTGTGTAGTGTGTGAAATGTGTGAAGTGCATGTAGTGTGTGAACTGTATGAAATGTGTGTATTGTGTGAAATGTGTGTAGTGTGTGTAGTGTATGAAATGTGTGTAGTGTGTGAAATGTGTGAAGTGTGTGTGTGTTGATTTTTCAATTATTAAAAATTTAAAATTTTAATTTTATTATAAAATTGTGATGATATTAAATTTAAATATAATATAAAATAATATTTATATAATTTTATTAAAATTTAAAATAAGAAGAAAGGAATATGAAATGGAATGGAATTGTCATTCCTTAGCTAAATGGATGGAATGACTATTCCCATGTGCAATGGAATGGTGATTGCTAAGAAAAAAAATTACCAAGGAAAGGAATGGAACGGATGTAGGAATGTCATTCCATTCCTCATTTCATTCCATCATACCAAAGAGGGCCTTAAGAATGAGACCAACGATGAGGCTCAGAGACCAATTGATTCTCATTAGAGATATATGTAAATTTAGGGCTCGTTCACTTCATCTCAATTGAAAAATGCTAAAATATTTGTTGACTTAATTGTATCAGGGCGGTTCCACCAAGCTGTAAATATACGTGTGTGTTTGGTGATCCATATTTGGCTGACAAGACGCATTGGTCTTTAACGCATGAATATTTTTTTGTCCCTATTATTTATCATTAATTCCTGTACTACCCCTCCCCATCAATAATGCGATAATATGAACACCTCACTGTGACTCGAACCCAACGGCATTCTGAAACGCAAGCTGTTCATAAATGCATTTTCCTTTTTTGTGTTTTGAAGATGCCACGTTAGTTATCCCCTTATGTTGGGTGATCACTCATACTTTGAACATAGAAGCAAATTTGATCTAAGATTTAGGGCCCTTCTTAGTATGGTGGAATGGAATGGGTTGAAGGAATGGAATGCAGATGGGAATGGAATGAAGGTGGGAATGGAATGACAATTCCATTTCATTCTTATGCTTGGTAAGCACAAGGAATGCAAAAGGAATGGAATTGTTATTCCTTGATCGATTTCATTCCTATGTTTGATAACTACAAATTAATATAGAAATGAAAATGTAATGAAATATGTTGATTCTACCAAAAAAAAAACACTACACACATTTCACACACTACACACATTTCACACACTACATGCACTACACACATTTCACACACTATATGCACTACACATATTTCACACACTACACGCACTTCACACACTACACACATTTCACACACTACACACATTTCACACACTACACGGACTTCACACATTTCACACACAACACACACTTCACACGCTACAAACACTACTCTCAAGCATCTTATTTTTGAATTTGTGCAGTGTGTGTAGTGTGTGAAATGTTTGAAATGTGTGTAGTATATGCAGTGTGTGAACTTTGTGAAATGTGTGTAGTGTGTGAAATGTGCGTAGTGTGTGTAGTGTGTGAAATGTGTGGTGTGTGAAATGTGTGTAGTGCGTGTAGTGTGTGAAATGTGTGTAGTGTGTGAAATGTGTGTAGTTTGTGTAGTATGTGAAGTGCGTGTAGTGTATGAAATGTGTGTAGTGTGTGAAGTGCGTGAACTGTATGAAATGTGTGTAGTGTGTGAAATGTGTAATGTGTGAAATGTGTGCACTATATGTAGCGTGTGAAATGTGTGAAGTGTGTAGTGTGTGAAATGTGTGAAGTGTGTGTGTGTGGATTTTTCAATTATTAAAAAATTTTAAATTTTAATTTTATTATAAAATTGTGATGATATTAAATTTAAATATAATATAAAATAATATTTATATAATTTTGTTAAAATTTAAAATAAGAAGAAAGGAAAATGGAATGGAATGGAAGGCCATTCCTTAGCTAAATGGATGGAATGAATATTCTCATGTGGAATGGAATGACCATTACAAAAGGAATGGTGATTCCTAACAAAAATATTTACCAAGTAAAGGAATGGAATGGAAGTAGGAATGTCATTCCATTCCACCATACCAAGAAGGGCCTTAGGGATTTAGAAATTGGGGGAATTCAGATTTGACCTTAATTCGAACAAACAAAGGGCGACGGCGGTCCGATGGCTGTCAACGATGAGCGACGGAGACTGCTGAGGCAACACGACTACTCACGAGCTAGACTTTTTAAGACGGAGGGGCGTAATTGTGATGGCGCTGGCGAGGGGCTGTTGGTTGCAGGCGGTGGCGGCGGCGAGAACAATGGAAGGTGCAGTAGATGCGAGTGAGTGAGTGAGAGACGAAGTTTAATATTATTAATTATTTGTAGATTTATTTATTTTCTGGTAAAAATATTGGAGGGGTAGTACCCGGTGTCGCAATGCCGGAAAAGGTTTGGATCTTCGAAGCAGTTTCTTCAGCACCGTTTGGAGAGAAGAGGGTAGTGAGAGAAAGTAGCCATGCAATTTTGAACCCTCAAATGCACCATATTGTGTAAATTAGGGCTGGCAAATCGTGCGGATTGGGTCGTTATCGGGTCAACCTGATAATGACCCAACCCAATAAGGCCTAACCTGAACCCGACCTGTTAAGGAAACTGTAAATCCGAACACGAACCCGACCTGCTACCTTCAAATCCGAACACGACCCGCACCCTACACGATATAATATGGGTTGATACGACACAATAACAACCCGAACTTGATATTACACGATTAAAACCTAATATTACTCGATTAAACATTAATTTTTAACCTAATTTACACAATTAATATTCGTTTTATTCTATTTAAACCTAATTTATAAGAAATTAAAAAATTAAAGTAATATATATATATTTTTAAATAATAATAAAAATAAAAGTATTATTTCTTTATGGGTTACCCGTATCCGACCCGCATCCGACCCGAACCCAACCCGAAATTATCGGGTTCTTAATGGGTCAACCCGATAAGGACACGGATCCAATAAGACTTGACATCGACCCAATAATTTCGTGCGGATTCGTGTCAGATTATCGTATCGTGTCGAAAATTGTCAGCCATAAGAGCATCCACAACCGTGCTCTTGCCAGCGGCACGGTTGTGGGCCCGGGCGGTACTATTCATGCCTGCTCTCTGGCAAGAGCACAACACCCACAACTGTGCTCTTCCGCAAGGACGAGCACAATTAATATAAAATTCAATTACACAAAAACATTTCCATAATATTAAAATTCATTTAAAACCCACAATAAATATTACAAATGACAAATAAAATTAAACATTGCATAATTAAAATCCTAAAAATTAAAAATTACATAATTAAAATCCTAAAAATTAAAAATTACATAATTAAAATCCTAAAAATTAAAAATGACACTACTCGTTGCCGAATTTCGCCCACATGTGGTTGATTAGGTCTTCTTGTAGTTGATTGTGGATTCGAGTATCGCGCATTGTGTGTCTTGTCTCGATCCTCTCGCCAACCGTCGTATGCTCGCCTCGGCGTAGGGGAGACCTCGCTGTTGAGCTTCCGGCTTCGTCCTCGTCGTAGAAGCTAGCCGCCCTCGGCCCTTCGTCGGCTATAATCATGTTGTGTAATATAATACACGTGAACATGATGTCGGCGATATTATTCACGTACCACAGCCGAGCCGGGGCCTTCACAATGTTGAATCGAGCTTGAAGGACCCCGAAGGCTCTTTCGACATCTTTCCGCGCTGACTCTTGACGCTGCGCAAAAAGAACCCGTCTCGGGTCGTGCGGGTTGTGGAGCGTCTTCACGAACGTCGACCACCTTGGGTAGATACCATCGGCGAGATAGTAACCCATGCGGTATATATTTCCGTTGATGGTGAAGTCGATCGCCGGTGCTACACCATTCATCACATCATTGAAGAGTGGTGACGAATATAGCACATTCAAGTCGTTGTTGGATCCAGCAACGCCGAAATATGCATGCCAAATCCATAGGCGGTAGTCGGCGACCGCCTCAAGGATAAGCGTTGGGCCGCCGCCTTTGTGACCGCTCAAGTGTTGCCCCCTCCAAGCAGTCGGACAATTCTTCCACCTCCAATGCATGCAGTCAATGCTGCCAAGCATTCCGGGAAAGCCATGGACTGATTCGTGAAGACGAAGCAACCGTTGGCAATCATCAGTGGTGGGTGCTCGAAGGAATTCATCCCCAAAAGCAGAACGAACGCCCTCGCAAAAATTCTTTAAACATAGGATTCCAGTGGACTCACCGATATGCAAATACTCGTCGAACATGTCGGCCGTTTGCCCAGTAGCGAGTTGTCGGATGGCACACGTACACTTCTGCAACGCCGTGATACTTTGCCGGCCGGCTGCATCTACACCTGTTTGAAAGTATTCAACACGTGCGGACAATGTGTTGACAATTCGCATGAACAAGCACTTTGACATGCGAAAACGGCGCCTGAAGTAATCTGCCGGAAACCGCGGCTGGTCGGCAAAGTAGTCGGCAACGAGCCTTTCGTGGGCTCCCTCCCGGTCACGATGGATGTACCGTCGATTTGATCTGGTTCGTTGAGGAGGAGGAGCAGGGGTATTCGCCGCGACATATGCTTCGTAAGCGGCACGATGTTGTTCGTAGTATTCTTGTTCTTCGCGTTCCGCTTCCGCCATAATATGGGTGAAATCCATTTGAGATTTTGAGTGGGGGATGAATGTGTTGATAGTTTGTATGAGAATTATGAATGAGAGATGAATGAGAGATGATTTGATGTGATAAATGGATGATGAATGTGTGTATTTATAGATGATTTTGGGGAAATAAAAAATAAAAAAAAATCAAAAAAATTCAGAAAAAACGGGAAAAAACGGCCATATTTTTGGGATTTGGAAAATATTTTTTTTGAACCCTCAAATGCACCATATTGTGTAAATGGTGGGAACTCCAAAAGGTTGAGGGACGATGTAGTCATTTCTCCGCCAATTTTGGTGAATTGTAGCGGACAAGATTTCCAAAATCAAGTGCTCCGCCTGAATTATTTCAGCCTAAAGTCAAGATGTACAGTGCGGGCCGCAGCTATAAACTAGGGCAATGCATAGATAGTTAGTGAACACCGAACCGAAGACTTTCTCATGATTTGACCCAATTATGCTCAATTAATGAACACCGAACGGGCCCTTAAGATAGGATAATATAACGTTGCAGTTTATTGATTTGATTCAAATTTGATTGCATTATTGCTTATGTATTCCCAGTTGTAATAAAAAAAAATTAAAACACCAGCAACTACAACACAATTATTCATTAATAAATTGTTTTTTAAAAAGAATAATGTAATCAATACATGTGTTCCATAAGTATACTTTTACATTGATAATGCAATCAAAAGGAGTTACAGGGAGCTCAATATTATCCTGCAAGCCTGTTTTATTTTCCCTTCTTCATAAATCTTGATAAATCTTCTATGTTCCCCCCTCTCTAATGAAGTAACATTGTAATCCTATGTATATTTCTATCTATATAAACTCTAAACGATCATCGATGCGTCCTCTCAAATCGACAACCTATCTATATCAACGGGTGCTCTTGTGGATCAAAAACGCGGTTGTGACAAGTCCTGTCACAAGGATAGGGGCAATCCCCCCTCTGAAACGGGCTTCTATCGTAGAACCAATCTCCAACAGCTTTCGCAATCGTCTGCACAAACAATAATGCACTTTCAATGGCAATGAGAAGATTTGCAACAAACATGTAAGAGAAGAATCAACCAAAAATGACCTTGTTATTCAACTTTGGAGAATCACTCCTAAACCAGGTTTCCTGCATTTCAGTTTGGCAATGTGCATAGCAAGAATTGATGAATAATCCTCTAGATATCGACAACCCTAATCCGTTTATTGTTTGGATAAACTCTGATCTGAAAGCTGATTAAAACAAACCAAAAAAAGGATTAGTATTCTAGAAAATTTGTTGACTGTTTCCTCTTTTAACTTACCTTGCATGATTTTGAGCTGAATGGAAGAGCAGTTGTGTATATCTGCCTCGCAGCCGTGCCAGAGCCCTCGTGGATCAGCAACAGCGGGAGCCAAGATGTTCTTTATCTGGTTCAGAGAGACGACGATAAACAAGGGAGGCGAAGCAGATAGAGTTTGCCTAAAATGTGATGTTTCTTTCTAACCTGCCATGAATCATAGGCAGCGTTCAAAAGAAAAAGGGGCGTCCGGATTCCTCTTGCAGAGTATTGTGGGAAGAAACACTGCATTTTTTCAACATGATCATCATCAGCCGGATGCATAATTTTAACCAAACGCCATGGAACAATATCTTACAAGGCTCGGCTTCATTCTCAAGGTACACGATGGGGGCAGATTCTTCGCAGATCCCTGCACATTAGTCGATGAACAACATCAACAAAGTGTTATATTTCATCGAAAAGTGAGAGTGGGAGAGAGTGACGGCTCACATGTGTTGTTACTATGTCGTTGAAGTAAGCTTCTATATGTTGAGCTCCGGATACATCCTTCCTGTTCCAACAAAATGAGAAACGACGAATGTTGATACTAATGGGAACAGGCAAGTCTGACGAACGGAAGGTTATGAAACTTACGTATTTATGAAAAAACCAGCATCCGAAAGGCACTTCACTTTTGTGCCGATGGGAAGGAGATTCTTAAAGTTGTCACAATGAAGAATCGCGGCTAGTCCACCAGCCGAGCATCCAGATAGCATAGCCTGCGTACACATGATTTTAACGGGCTTATCCAAGCTAGAAAAAGCTTATATTCGGAGGCGAAACCATCATACATTTTCAGCACTCTTTAGTCCTTTTGCTAATAGGTCCTTCATAACAGCAAGAAACACCCTTGCCCCTCTGTAGTGAAGTCCTGTCGCCTAATCATACACACGAACACGAACAATTATAATTCATTCCTACTAGAATGTATCTAAAAATTTATTCACAAATTCATCATTCAACAGCTTAGCTATTGATCAAGACTCACGGGATTAACTTCTTCAACATCACCAGTAAACGACGATCCATCACAGTATCTAATCTTCACTCGATTCCAATTATAGAAATCTGGAAAGTGGAGCCAACAATCATGAAATAACCAATCAAGAGGCATATCACATTAAACGAACTTCCAAATCGAACAAAGCCTATATATACCAGGGTTGAACCCTGCCTTGTTGCCCAAAAGTCCAGAGAAAGGAAGCAGTTTAACCATCTGCTTCGAGGAGCCTAGCCGGTTTCCCTTACGAGCAAGGCAACTAGTCACATTGTTGCACCATCCTCCTCCCTATAAACCACACAATCCACCACAAAATCGAACTTTCAAGACCATCCAATACCAAATAAAATTTTCAAATTAGGCCAAACCTCAAGCTGAATCAACCAACTGTTAACTCCCGTTCCATATCCCTTATCGAAATGGTATGCCGGAGGGCTCCCATCCAAACACACTGAGTACAACACACACCAATCAAACACTGCTTCACAAAATCATTCAGAAAATAACGCAACTCAGCACAAAAAAACAATCTTTACCTGCCCCTTTTGCCACAGCATCTTGAACATAGGTAATATTCACATAAACGCTCTCAATTCTCACCAAAATCGCTGCATACATCACAATGAGCAGCCATTGCAATAAGCCCCCCCTCATTATTCTGCACATGAAAACAATAAAAATGACATCTTTAGATCTCCCATTTCATATTATTATACTACTAAGGTTTGTTAGCCATCAACAAACAAAGCTCGAATCTTTATTTCTCTTTTCGGTTGAACATATCATTCTACCAGAATTAGTTCAAGCATCAAATCAAACTACTATCTTCAGCTCGATTACGACACTGTTGACTGTTCCATAAACAGAAAAGACTGCAACAAAAGGAACTAAAATGGAATATGTTGAAATTGCTTGGGATTCTTGAAAATCGAAAAACAAAATAAAAAAATATCGTACCTTTAATTAAAAACGCTGAAACAAATGAAAGCCCACTTCGGAGCTTGAGCATTTGGAGCTGAAATCAGACTCAGGCTACAAAATAAGCAGCAGGAAATGAATTGAAAAGGAAACAATGGTGATATGCTAACTATATTAACAGCTTTTTGGATGTCGGATTTTTTTATATTTGTGAGCAGAGAACCCGAGAGGATGCTGCCGACACTTATTCTCGTCGAGTAAAATGGTGTTGCTCTACGATCGAGCTTATATAGGTTATTATTTTTCTCAAATGGGTAGGGCTTTTTTTAATCTCTTTTGCATATGGACAACTGTGTTTTTGTACTTTTTGCATGACATTTTGATGTAAAATAATGTTTCTGTTAACTTCATAGTTATAAAATGATACTTCTCCAGAATGTTTCTCACACTTGACACTTCAATAAATAGATCGGAGATTCGAGTCGTCACAAAATGAAATGAAAAACCGTTATAGTTTATTTTTGGGAAAAAATCTAATTGTTTGATTGGAAACATTAAATAATGAATCTTGATGAAAAATTATATTTGTAGAAATAAATTTGCAATGATATACGGGTTAATCAGCTATTTTTACAATACTATGCAACTTTTCACATGTAAGACACGTTTACTATTTCGAGTTTTAATTTGACTATGGTCTATGGATATTTCGTCGACCATACAAATTGAAATGTTCATCACGTTTTATATAAAAAAAGATCCTCATATAAATTAGATTGTTGGTAAAAATTGTTGTTATAACTAAATTAGTTAAAAATGAAGATTTAGATTCGAGCCGTGTGTCACGGAAAATGTCAAACGAATTAAAAAGGTTGCCGAAAAGTTGAAGACTCTTGTCGATATATGCACATGAATAAATGTGACAATTCGTTATAAATTAATTAATTAAAATCATAACCATTTATAGTTATAATACTATGTAATTTTACATTTTATTAGTAGGGGAGTGTTATATTGCTAATTCAATACTTAATTGCTAACTACAACTAAATAATAGTCATTAGATACTTAAATTAAGGTCCTAGATCATTAGCCCCAGGATGTCAATACGATAAAAAACGTCAATAAGGGTATTAATGTCAATTTACAATAAATTAGTTATAACTAACTTTTGAAAAATATCTCATAACTTTAAAATACGTATAACTTTCTCGATTTAAATGATTTTTTCGCACAACATATATCAAATTAAAGATAATTTAATAAGGATTCTAACGAGATCTCACTAGCATATGTTCCGATGTCAAAATTTGAAATATTTTTTAAAAAATTTCAATTTTTTCGTACAGCAACAAATGTCAACATGATATATAAAATATGTCAATATAATACATGTAAAATGTCAATATAAGCAATGTGTTAACATTCTCAAAGCATTGTGTTAACATTCTCAAAGCATTGTGTTGATATTTTCGAAACACTATATTGACATTTTCATCTAAAACCCTAATTTGGTAGTTTTTTTTTATCTTTTTTTATTTAATTAATAAAAATGAAAATTACACGTGACAAACTGTAGACCACAAGTTTTTTAAGTGATTATATTAATGCTTATGCTGGAATAATAGTTAGGACTCGCGTCATTTTCAACAATTTAATTAATCAATACTTTATTTTCTAGGTTTAATCTCAGTGATGATTAATTTTGAGTAAAGAGTTGTATACATAAATTAAATAGTGCGCTTAATGAGTTCAATCCCTCAAGTAGAATTTATTGATCTTTATTTAGTGTTTGTTGCTTTTGAAATGAATTTTGCCTCACATAGTACAAATTTAATTATAGCAGATACATGCACTTGAGTGCCTCTAAATTTTTACATGCATTATAGCAAAATTGAAAATTGGAATTGTTCATTAAAATGTCGAAACTATGAAAACATGGAATTTAGTCGTCCAAAAACTCAAAATCGGCAAACTAATAGTAGTTTCATCCACGATAAGGAGTTCCTTTTTTATACAGATTTTATAAAAAGTCTTAAAAAAATAGCATTGGATATCACTTTTATGTACTAATTTTAATAAAACATAAATGATATTATGTATATATAATAATGAAGCTTACCATTTATTGTAAAATTACAATAAGACTTTTATTGGTATATGGATTAAAATGACAAAAAGAAATTCTTATCTCTAGGGGAAGTAGTGTTGTTTTTACTTTTAGATTGTGGCTAACTATTCAAATTATTTAGACTTTTATTAGTGTATGGATGAAAATGACAAAGAGAAATTCTTATCCTAGGGGAGAAGTGTTATTTTTACTTTTAAAATTGTGGCTAACTATTCAAATCAAAATAAAAAAATTTTATTGGTGTGTGGATTAAAATGACAAAAAGAAATTCTTATCCTTTTTTAGTTTGTTGATAATTGTTATAGGAGTATTTGGCAATTGACAATTAGTGGTGGTGCTCAAGTGGGGCCAAATAATTATCATCCACCAATTAGTATGCATCAATCAGTGCATGTTTGAATATAAAATGCCAATACTGATGTTGATTAAAAGGTTGAACAATAATGATGGTAAAAGTAATTAATTATATCATTAATAGTTGAATTATAATTAGTATCTAATTAAATGCACATTGCATGGTCAGTCTCTGGCAATAACTAGTTCATGTGACTTCGGTTTTTGTCGATAATGTCAATGTCAAACCTAACAATTTGGATCATACAAATTTAGTGTACTCAAAATTAAATAAAACTTCAATTAATTTAATCCTCCTACTTAATTGTTAATTAAGTACTCACACACCCATGATGCGAAATTTGAAAATCACCCCCACCTTTAATAAAACAAGCATCTAATCCTAATATTAATGTACTACTCTTTTTGTGTAGTGGTGTTTGTATAAGTTATCCTTTTATTTCTGAACAAATCAGTCGGCATCCTACTGATTAAGATGTTTAACTTTAATTTAATTTTTCTAACATGTCAAAAAAATTTCATTGGTTGAGACTTCTAATACCAAACTTCAATGTTGATGTCATAATGGAAATTGGTCCACACCGAAAACGATTGAACATCAAGAGGAGTAGTAAATATTTTTTTTTATTATGACTTGGCTTTAAAGAACTTGCATCGAATAGAAATTCATTGACAATTAAATTCACCACAACTACTTGAAAAAACTAACCTCTCTTGTGAAACGAACAACTAGATGGATTTGGGTTAATTTGAACGTTATTTTATCTCATCAAATCTATAAATTCCTCTTCTTCTTAGCTACAAATTTAGGATGTTTAATTGTTTTATATTGCAATATTGCGTGGACATTTGTTTTGTTTATGGTAGTTTTAATCAAATGAAATATACTAGAGTAACATAGACTAACACTTATCACATATTTTGATAAAATTATTTCACAATTTCTCGGTTGTCTGGTTAAAAAGTTCGAAAATACCACTCACTGTAATATTCTTCAAAAATAAAAGGATAAATCAATAACATCTCTTTTAATGACAAGCAGATGTGTCTTGTAGTAATATATTTGTTTTATTTATTTCTATCATTAGGGCATTAGCAATGGGGCGCCCTAAGGCGCACGCTATGGCGCGCCACGTCAGCAGTTCTATCCTCCTACCTCCTCACCTGCAGTGGGGCGACCTAAGGCGCGCCACGTCATCATTTTTTTAATATTTACAAAATCCATACGAATTTAAAATAAAATAATACATTAAAATAAGAATTTCAAAAACTTCATTTCATTTAATAAAAATTAATACATTACAATGCGAATTAAAAAAAACGCAAACTCAGCGACGGCGGTTACGAGCCCACACTTCATTTTGGTTGGATGTAGAGAGAGAATATGTAAAGAGATAGTCGATATGTTCGTATGCACAACTGAATGAGAAACGAGATTTAAATAGAAAATCAAAACCGCGTGGCATCGTCCGCGTCGATCGTCCGCGACCTCCACAATGGGGCGGACGATGGCGCGGACGATGACCATCGTCCGCGGCCATCGTCCGCGACAACCGCAATGGGGTGGACGATGGCCATAGTCCGCGCTATCCTCCGCGACCGAAGTATAGGGCCCGACTATCGTCCGCGCCCTATGACACGCACCCGCAATGGGTGCGGACGATAGATGGCGCGGACGATGCGTGCCATCGGGCGTGCCATCGTCCGCCCATTGCGGATGCTCTTAGTCCATTCTCACGTGTCACATTCAAGTACTCAATTTCTATTCTCATCGTCTAACGACATGCAAAATCATCAATTACCGTAATTCTATTTAGAAATATAGAAGAATCCACATACAATTATCAATGGCGAATTCTACCCCAGCTGGAATTTGTTAGTATGTTCTACGAAATTTCACTATCAAATTCATTGACAAATAAATGGATTGATAATCAAATGATCAATCCATCAATCAGTATATATATTACGTGTAGGACTACTTGTCATCAAGATTATGCATATGATAGTTAAGTACATCTTATCAAAAACAAGTGGTCGGAGAACTAATCAGATACTCCATCTGTCTCATAGAGATATGTCAAATAAGAGAAAATGAGAAAAGACTTCTATAAATGGATACAAACTATTTATATGGGATGAACAAAAGATGAAATATGACTAATTTTATGGGATGAAAGGAGTAGTATAAAAAATGTCCCAAACTATATACGTAATTAAATCTCAAACTATTGGTTTTGTATCAAAATATATCACAAATGCATATTTTAGCCTCTTGAATCTTGATAGAGTTCATTGGATGCAATAATTTTTATTTTTAAAATTACATGACTCAATATTAACATCGTTTGTGCCACAAAGACAATACTACAAAATTGATAGTTTAAAAATTTTATAGTTCAAGACATTTTTAATAATGTGGATATAGTTTTGGAAATGAAAATTGCAGTAAAAGCCCAATACTATTTGGGTTGAAGCCCAGTCTATTAATACGATAGGCCCAACCCAATTATGGAAGACACGTGAATATCACGTGCCTAATCTAAACTGGAGCTTCGCATTCGTCAAATTGGACTCTGCGTTTCTGCAAAACTGCTTCCAAAGGCAATGCTGAGGTGCTCCTTCTTGCCTCCTCGATTCAGGTATGACCACGTTCCATTCACACGAAACTCATTGTTGTGGAAAATCTAAATTGCAATTGTTTTGTTTGTGTGTGTTTTTCTTTGTAACGTTGGCAATGGAGCTTTAGTGGTTCATGTTAATGTTCTTTTTCATTGGGATCCAATCACCCGGTAGAAGAATTGTGTTTTAAAATCATTAGGAAAAAGGTGCTGATGGAAAGGCTAGTTAATTTCTCCTCTACCATATTGTAGTTTTAATGGAGAAATGGATGCTAAGTAGAGATTTAGAGTGACAAGGTTTAGCATATTTGGGGGGAATTTATGTAGTATACTAATAATGAGAACTAATGCATGTGAATGACTTTGTGCTATATTAGGTATTGTTTTAAGTGTAATTATCTTGTTCAGGGTGTATTAGTAGTGAAGTTTGTGGATTGATTCAATTGCATAGTAGGGGATTTTCTTGCGGTTTGTAAACCTTTTTTCCTCTTTTCTATTGTATGGGGTAATCTGAAGTTTATTTTATCTGCAGCGCAGCTCGTTATAGCAAGATGAGCACAGCTCCTGGACCAATATGTCGAACGTTTGTTCCAGTTGAGCAGAGTGAAGTTACTTCAATCAGTAAAACAGATGGTGTGTGTGTCTCACAATAATGTTCTTTGATCTCTATTCTTTCTTTTCCTTAGTTCGTTTATTGCAACTTAATTTTCTCCGATTGCCCTCTGCTCAATATACCAGGCTTCAAATTCCGGCTTGTATCGTATAATATTTTGGCACAGGTATAATGATATTCTTTTGCTCATTCTATTGATTAAATCGGTCACATTTGCTACTTTTCTCCGATATACTCATTTATATTTAAAACAGAGAAATCCTTGTTGCTAGGGAGATGAAGATTAATCCTACTTGACGATTGGATATATGAACATGGATTTGTAATCTCACTATGGTTTAGCAAGCTGCTTTAATTCAAGTATTTGGTCTATTCGTATTCAACACTTCTGGTGTAGTTAGCATATCTCCATTTAATATTAAGGAGTTTCATATTTGATTCCTTTTATCGGTGCTGAAATGAATCAAGTAGTATTATTCTAGATGGCTTCTTCTCATAATGTATTGTCTTCTCAATTCTCATTATATTACCAGCTACGAATGGAGACAATTCTATGTAGCTGTTTAACTATGATCCCTCCAAGAATGGAGACAATTCTATGTAGCTGTTTAACTATGATCCCTCCATAAAGGGCTTTTCTGTGCAATAGATCAACCACACACTCTATTTCATTGAACACTTTTGTTATTCTCTCTATGCTATTGGAAGATGGTACAATTATCTTTATCAGTTAACTGTCATATTTTCAGGCATACGTGAAAAGCATTATATTTCCACATTCACCGGGTCCTAGTCTCAAGTATGTTCTCTAGCAAATACTTAACTTAATGGGGCACCTTGTGTCTCTAAACTCTTTTGCCAAATGATGAGTAAAATGTTTTTTATATTGCAATACTTTCATATTTCTAAGTTTATGTGTAGGTGGAAAGCCCGGTCGCAGGCCATTCTCACAGTTCTTAAGAGCCTTGAAGCAGATTTTTTTTGTCTACAGGTAAACATCATTTTCCCGCGTTTATAATAAAATATTAATACAGTGATGAATTCTTCATTTAATCCATCCTTTTTGTTGTTGTTTATTATAAAGAATTGGTTTACATACATATCAGGAAGTCGATGAGTATGATACATTTTATAAGAACAATATGGCGACCCTTGGCTATTCAAGTATCTACATTCAAAGAAGTGGGAAAAAAAGAGATGGATGCGGAATTTTCTATAAACAGGATAAGTATGTTGGTTCTTTACTTTCTCATTGCAGTTTTACATTTACTCCGGATATGCATAGTGCTTGGAGAAATACTTAATAGCAATTTTAGCATTTTTAAAACTTATTTATGTAAAATTTTGTAGTCTGAATCATTGCAAGTTCTTAGTAACCTCGTTAATTACTATTTCACCTGAACCAATTATCTTCTGCATATAGTGGAGGATACACTTTTTTATAAACATTTAAAACTTGCATTAGTCTTCTGATAATTAGCAAGCTGTATGTATGCCATGTGATGATTTCCTAGTACATTGATCTTATAGTGTTGGTTATTCTAATTAGTGCAGAGTTGGTCATAGAAGAGAAAATTGACTACAATGATTTGGTGGCTACAGTTGACGACGAAAAAACATCATCTTCAGATGATGGCAATAAGTTGCTAGTTGGTGGAAATAAAGAGGAGACAAAATCTGGTAACCTTCTCAAAATTGCTTCTTGCCACTGTTTGCATACTACTAATATTTAGTTAATCACAGGCCTTAAATGTTCTGATTACATACGTGATTGTCAAGAAAGTCTACAGTTTTGCATTTGATTTTCAGGTTCCGAGAAAGAGAGTTCAGAAGATCGCGGGGATCCAAATGATCCTCGTGTAAGATTAAAGCGTGACTGTGTAGGAACCATGGCTGCTTTTAGACTTAAAAATCCTACATTTCACTATGTTATTATCGCAAACACTCATATATACTGGTAAGTTGGTCTGCTTTTCAGAAATCTGTAAATTTAAATATCCCTAACGCATATTAGCTACAAAGAAAGAATAAATATGTTACTGAGGTTCTTACCCCATAATTATCGATAATCTTCTGCAGGGATCCAGAATGGGCCGATGTGAAAATTGCGCAGGTTAAGTACTTGCTTTCGCGCCTAGCAGAATTCAAAATGCTAGTAGCCAAAAAGTTTGATTGCTCGCCCTCAGTAATTGTCGCGGGGGACTTCAATTCAACTCCCGGAGATCAGGTCAGTTTAAGTAATTTACACACATTCTATTTCAAGAATCGTCATGACACCCTCCCTGCTACTTAGATGCAGTATCATTGATCATAGGGGTAGTTGCCAAACAAATCACGAACAATAGTTCTTTACTTGTAAAAATGCTTAAACTACTCCAGGTATACCAATACCTAGTCTCGGGCACGAGTGGCATGGGGCCAGAGAGCATGGATGATCTGCCGATCCCACTGGCAAGTGTGTATGCATTTGCAGGAGGGGAGCCGGAGTTCACAAACTGCACTCCCGGATTCACAGGCACTCTTGACTACATCTTATTTTCCCCTGATCAGGGTGTAAAACCAGTTAACTATCTTGAGCTTCCAGTAGCAGAATCCCCCGATGTAAGTGGCGGGTTGCCGAATTATTTCCACCCCAGCGATCACCTTCCGATTGGGGCAGAGTTTGAAGTCGAGGCATAGAGTTAGTTATTCAGCTACGAAGAATAGTGGTAGATTACATTGTGAGATTCACTTATTTCTTCTTTTAAATTCTTTGCCTTGTTTGTTGATTGTACCTTTAATTGATCTTAAGATTCTTTCCACCAAATTATAGTTTGTCCATTGAAGCATAACGACTACTCCCTGTTTTCTTAATCTTTGCAACAAAAACAATTTTGTCACTTTTATTTGGACGATGAGAGCAAAATATTAGGATCAAATCATATAAACAATTTTCTAAAAATATAGTAGTAATTTTTTTAAAAAATTAAATGAGAATTTGCATTCATTTTCCTTCCTTTGATCATGATGATCATCAATCCATGTTTATGTAATTCATTTTTCAAAATCATCAGCCCAACAATAAAATTAATTACGATAGCCCACGATAGAAATAACCCTCAAAACGACGACGTTGAGTTTCATAGAGCTACTAAACGTCGACGTATTGGCTACATATATATATATATAGGAGTTCACAGCAACGACTTGAGAATTCGGTAGTTTTCGATTGCAGTCTGCAGCTCTACAGATCTGAGCTTCGCCGCCGGTTTTGCAATTCCTCTCCGATCAAAGTAAGAATCCTAAATTTCTCACTTATATTTTTTTCTCACATTCGGATTTATCGATTTTTAAAAGTTCACATTCATGTTTGCAAGGAAATTTTGTTATTTAATTGCGATTCCTTGATCTGATCACTGAATTGAGTGCATGCTTTTATGTGGTTTGGGATATGTTGTATATGATGAGCTTGAGCTTCTTGTTTGTTAATTTACTATTTTGCGTATCAATTTACCGATCCATTGACTTGAGGAGTTGCCTTAGAAGATCATAAAAGTATTTTTCGAAAGTTTTTATTATCTGCGGATGAATCCAAGGATTTTTAAGAATTGGTCAATGATCTGTTATAATTTCATTATTTGGATGATGAAATGGAAAATTGCACAAAATTCACACTCATTTGAGCAAAGAAAACATAAATAGTTGGAGGAAAGGTGATTATAGGCAACAAAGATTAATTGATTTGACATCATATTGTAAATTGTGAACCTAAAAGTGTCTCCTGAATAGTTTGCTTTGGTATTACTGAGGAGTTTTTGGCCTTCGGTTCAGATCCTTTGGACCGTTAAAAGTTTTCCATGAGGCAGGTGGAAAAGGCTTGACTTTTGAAGAAGTTTAACGTTTCATGAGAAAACTGTCACCTGCCCACCATTCGCTTTATAACTGGATTCTTTATTTACACTAAACTCTGTGAATTGGTCAATGTGAATTAGTATAAATGAAGGATACTAGTTTGTTTTGGGCAGGCTTCTGAATGTGTTTAGGATCATTGGGACCCTTTTGTTAGTTATAAAATGTAGATGGTTGGTATAAAGGAACTGAACACTTTTATACATTATGTGTTTCTTGTGATGGAAAGTGGAGAAGACATTCATGAAATTAATCATAGATGAGTGTACTGATTATAAGAATGAAAGGTAAGTCATTTGGAAACTGTGAATCAGTCGAAGCAAATGGATGATAAGTAGTACTGTATATTAGTCTATTTTTTCTATCAAAATGTTAATAGTAATACATTAGATGTTAGAACCAGTTTGTTTTTCAAGGTTGTGTCTTGCTGCTTTTGCAAATTGTCAATGGCAGTAAGGGATCTTTGATTCTCGAGGAGTTACTAATGAAATATGCCTTTTATCAATCTTTTGTAACAGATGATTGATGATCAAGACCTGGGCTTCTTTGCCAATTTTCTTGGTATTTTCATATTTGTTCTGGTGATTGCCTACCACTACGTGACAGCGGACCCAAAATTCGAGGGCAACTGAAGATTCATTCTCACCATACCAATGCATAGATTTGCGAGAGTATGATTGTCATGTGATGGGTTAAATTTTGGACAGAGATACATATGATGTAGTACTTTTTATATGATGAGACAATGAATTTTAGCCTTACTGCTAATCAATGGATAATCTTTGATAATAGACTACTCAGAAAGATCTTCACACTTTTACCCTCCATAGTGTCGAAATTTTCTTGTTGCGTATGTGATTCTTGTTCAAAAAAGGTTTTTCATTATCTTTATCTGCATTCTGAGTAGTAGTTATGGTGGCATTTGTCTGGCAGATTCAATCTACATATCTTATGTTTTAGCGTCATTGTCCCTTATTTGAGTTATTCTGCCAGCAGCCTACTATGACAGAGGTAGACATGTAACGCTTGAGCGCGATTAGGGCCTCCGGGCCGGAGATGAAGTCTGAATTTAATCTTGATCTTGTAATGTCTAATTTCTTCATTCTATTTGCTTCACTTCTACACTCACTCAGAGTGTAGTGTGTGTGAGTGTGGAACTATAAAAATTGCATCTTTAGAAGGCTCACAGATTTATAGCATAATTCACATTATAGACAAGTACATCGGCAATTCAAGCATGCCTTAGTTTTCTTTTCTTTCACAAAACATATATCATATATACGTTACATAAATACACATATATATAATATTAATAATAATTCAACAATTTATTTGGTTCTTGGGCTGGCGGCGACGGCAGCACTTCTACAGCCGAGGCTATGCTGCCTCCTCCCTTTGCCAACCGAGTTGTCATTTCGGCTGTTTTTAGGCGTAACGGGCCACTGCCCGTTCGTGATGGCCATATCCCTCAAATTTTGAATGTTTTCGAGCGTTTCGATAATCGCAGGCATTTTGGGCCTGTCCTTCGGGTTCAAGCTCACACATTGTTGGGCCAAAAGGCCCATTTCCCTTGCCCCTCTAACGGAGTACTGACCCGCAAATCTTGGGTCCATTATACACCGCATTTTCCGACTGCTCGTCAAATAGGGTCGGGTCCAATCCACTAAACTTTGCTCGTGTTCGGCCCGACTTCTGTCCATCGCTCTTCGGCCTGTTAGAAATTCTAGTAGAACCACTCCAAAACTGTAGATGTCGCTCTTTGTGGTTAGGTGACCTGCACCAATATTTATTTTATAAATTATCTTGAACACAAAAATTATTTCATTTTGTTTGCCCAAAAAAAAATAATTTCATTTTAAGGTTTTTGATGAAAAAGAAAATTACCGGTGTTGACGTATTCAGGAGCGGCATAACCATATGTCCCCATCACACGAGTGGTAACATGAGTGTTTGAACCTTCCGGTCCCATTTTTGCTAGTCCGAAATCAGATAATTTAGCGTTGAAATCCTACAAAAATATAAAGTAAATATCAGCAATATATATTTAGGGTAATTCAGATTGTGAAAGTAAATACGCACCGAATCAAGTAAAATATTGGAGGCCTTAAAGTCGCGGTAAATAACTGGTTTCTCAGCACCGTGTAGGAAAGCAAGTCCTTTGGCTGCGCCTATAGCAATCTTCAATCTTGTTGCCCATGGCAAACACACAGACATTCCTATACAGAATTCACACACCAAAAATTCAGAAAATTAATTATGAATATTTGCAATTATAGTGTTAAACTTTTGAAAAAAAGTCATGTTTTGTTACTTTTGAATAGATGATTTTCCAAGCTTCCACGTGGCATGAACTCATATACAAGAAGCCTTTCTTCATCTTCACAGCAGTAGCCAATCAACTTAACCAAATTGGGATGCCTCAACTGCCCAAGAAATATAACCTCCGCCTTCAAACACACAACAAATTCATAATGTTAGTGTAAATTATTAGTAATATATAGTAATTCATTATTTAATCAAGGCATATAAATCAATCTTTGCATGTGGCTAGCTAGAAGCATCTTTTTCCAATAGATAATGACAATCAAACAAAGTATAGCATGCCAATAATTCAAGCCAAGCTAATACAAAGTTATTGTATATATTTCATGAATTTCTTTAAAGAAAAAAATATTAGTATAATATGTAGATGTATAAAAACTAAATTAGAAACCACGAAGTTTGTCTTGCGCTTTTCATAAACTAAATTATAAAGGGAAAATTCTGGTCTGACGTGCGCTTTTCAAAAATAGAATTATGAATCACGAAGTTTGCACTTTTAGCAATCATCTCATCCATCTCATTTTTGGCGAAATGCGCAATGAATTAGCAGCCGATGTTATGTATGTCACTCACACATGTATCATCCTAACATGTCACATCATCGTGTATTTCGCATGAAACGAGCCGAATAAAATAATTATAAAAAATTGAAACGTCATGATTTATAATTCAGTTTTTATACGAAACAGAATTCGACCATCTCTCGTGATTTAAAAACTTACGAGCCATTCGCGGTGGCCTTGGAGGCCTTCGATATTGAGCAGCTTGACCGCAGCCGGCTGAGCTTTCAGCCCGGGTTTGAGCCCCTCCTCCAAATAACCCTTGTGGACCCTACCAAACCCTCCTTCTCCGAGGAGGAAATGGGCGGCGAAGTTCTGCGTGGCGCCGCGCAGCTCGCTGAGCTGGAAGTCGTACAAGTCGCCCGCGAACGTCTGCGCCAGGTCCTCGTTGAGCCGGCCCGACGTCGACCTCAGGCTGCTGTCGGAGAAGGACAGCTTCCTGAACGAAGGCATCTGCGCCGGCGCCGTCAGATTCTTCGACGAAGAGTTGGACGTCGACGAAGGCGGCTTCTTGCTGCTCATGTTGCCGAAATTGGCGCGGTCGTCGGCCGAGCAGCAGTACCTAGCCGTGAAGGGCTTCCACTGCTGCTGCGGCTTCTTCGTTTTCGGATAGATCTTCATTCTTCGATGCTATTGTGTGTGTGTTGTGTGTGTATTTTGGGAGGGAGAGAGTGTTACATTCCATCTTATTATAGAAGATGGATTTTATTGGATGCTTTGTTTATTAATTGGTTTTTTTATTGGATTTTGGATTAACTAATGTGGTGGAATTATTTTAGGCTTTTTGGTGGGGTAATCTTTTAGTGCAAGGAATGTACTTCCTCTGTTCTATATAGTTAAGTTATTTTTTTCATTTTGAGATCACGTTCTATCATAATTTAGTCATTTTCATGTACGATAGTACTCATAATTACCACGCACATTTTTCATTTTGTACCTATTCTCTCTCTCTATAATTACATACTCCATACATTCCATAGTAGTAGAGTCACTTTATCATTTTGGTATATTCCATAGTAGTGAAGTCATTTTCTTTTTTAGTAAAAGTCAACTTACTTACTTTACTCTCTCTTACTTTATTCACTCTTCATCTCTCTACCTTTTTCATTTCTTACTTTATTCTTCCATTACTTAACTCACTTAACACATTTTTTCTTAAATCGCGTGCCGAAAAGAAACGTCTTCACAACTATGGAACGGAGGGATTAACATTTTTTTTCTAGTCTTTGTCTCAAAAAAATGTCTCAACTATGATAGGACGAAGGGAGTACGGTGACGAATTGGACATGTTTTGAGGGGGTGTGGTATAAGAAGACATTCTTTCTGTAACTGCTTCAACCACTCTACTAATTAATTAGCTAGGGTTTTTATATTTATGTTTGTTCTAATCTCTGGCTATGGAGATATGTATATAATATATGAATGAACTTTTTTTAATTTCGTCATTTGTCTTATAGGGAGTGTCTTGATGCAGAATATTAGTGATATGTTGGGTATTGTTTGGGTGAAGTGTCGTCGTCTACAAGAATAACCTTGAATTGGTGTAGGTATAATTTTAGGTTACATCACTACATGTGTGTGCTAACCCACCATTTTGGAAAAAAATTATCGTGGGACAATCACGAATTTTTGAAACTTCTTGATTTGTGATTTAAATTGTAGTAAAAGAATTGAGAAAATATTATATTTTGATCAAACTTTGTGATATTTTCTGTTATTTTTTTCTTTTTATGTGTAATGAGATCGTACCATCCTAAACTAGAACCGCGGTTTAAACCGGAACATGCCATGGTTAAAGGTCACCGGCGTACACAGTGACGAGGGAATTAGGGGTTTAAGACCATCTCCAACCATTTACACCAAACTCAAATCCATTTTTGGATATACGTCACACCAAAGAGTAGTTTTACTCTAACCATTTACACAAAATTCAAAATTTACACCATTTTTGAGTTTTGTCTCACAAAATTTTTGCAGTAACACCATATTTGGTGTTGTTTAACAAAAAACACCAAAAATGGGTTTGAGTTTGGTGTATGGTTGAAGAAGATTTCTACACCAAAACTCATTTTTGGACCTATCATTTTTTTCCTTTTACTTTATTTCAAATATGTGAAAATTATTAAAAACTACCCTTTTCCAAAATATTTCAGCATTTTTGCAATATTGTAAAAACAAATAGAATAATATATAACCTGACAAATTAATTATACCCAAAAATTCCACATGATCGATGGAGATAAGGAAGTTTCTTCTCCATTCCTTTAGTATTATTTTTTGTTTATAAGATCTGTTTTAAATGTGCAGAATGAGAAACGAGTAAGTAATAATACAGAGACTGTATTAATAAAATGGGCATGGGATGCCGTTGATGAATATAATTCCAAATATAAACGTATTGATGACACCGCCCACATATATAATTCTCTGGTGTAAATACATTTAGTTTTCCTATAATTTTTTGGCACATATATATACCTCATTAATTTTGTTATTTTGTAGCAACACCTCAATAATATTAATATATGGGAGCAGTTAGAGAAATGAGGGCAGAAGTGACGCTGGGTATCGCACTTTCCAACTCCACCATTACAACCAAACCCTTGAAATTTCAATTGGTTGCTCTAATTCTTACAATTTTTTCCCAATACACGTACATGTGTCTAAGTTTAGATCAAACTTTTATATAAGTACATGTAAGCAATTTTTTATTTGAGATGATATATGAGAATATTAAACATATAATCTATACTTTCATCAAATTCTGGTTCACTCAAGGTAAAATATTGTATTATTGATTGATATGTTCTGATTTTACAACAATCAAGATTTCAGCATTTTTATAGCTTGATGACTTATATAACGTTTATACGGCGTAAACAAAAATGAACAAATGAAATGATTTGATCTAATGATTTACAACATCATTTCACTTCCTATAATGTGATGTCATTTTGATTGACGTCCAATATTACCACAAGCCATCCACCCCAAGGGCCCCCACACCCGAGTCTGATAAAGTAGTGAGAGGGTTAATCACAGTTTGATATCAATTTGCTCCTCAAGGAAGTGGTCTCGGACCTAATGCATGCGCACAAGGAGCCACGAGATTGGGTGAAACTTTCAGACTGCCACTATCGTGATTCAAACGTAAGAAATTATATTCAATTGTCTCCTTGAAAACCAACTGAGTTACACGTACGAGCAAGTTACGTTTACTTTTGTTAGGGTAAACACATCGCAATTCTATATTTGATACATAACACTAATAAAAATATATGTAAGGTACAAAGCATAGACATGCATATGTACCATGTAAAAGCATATATAATGCATGTATATAATAATGTTTGGCCGGGATCGATTTTATGAAATGTGAAGACAAAAGAAGGAGAATCTTGACCTTACCGTGATCTTCACATTGATATTTATGACCATACATCATATCTGCAGTTAAAGACAGAAGATTCTTGCTATAAACAAATTTGCAAGATTTTAATTTATGCAATTATTTAATTTTGTAGTCAATCTTGGCTACCTATGGTTTGAGCCACTCTATGTAGTTCATATTCCGCGTAAACGTGCTGAAAATTGTTGCAAGAGGGTGACAGATAAATTAAAACGAACTACCCATAATTGAAGGAGTTTATTTGTAATAATGGTTGGTATATAATTTTCACATATATACATTTATTTATTGAAAAAGTATGACACATTTGTCATTGTGTTTTGGAGCGTGCACAGAACTTTTGATTAAAGCCTTATTTACTTATTCATTAATATAGCATATATATGGCGCTATTGCTTGATAAAAAAAAATTACTCTACCCGTCCATAAAAAATAGTTTTATTGCCCGTCCATAAAAAATAGTTTTATTAGTGAATGACATGAGTTTTTATGTAACATTAATAAAATATGAAAAGATAAAATCAATAAAATAGGATTAAGAAAGAGAATCTAGATAAGATAAGAGAAAGAAATATAAAAAATAAATAATACTTAGAAGTAACTTTCTATTTTTAGTCTTGAACTAATTTTGATAGATGGACAGAAAAAAACGAGACTATACTTTTTGAAAAAACGGGTTCAAACCCCATCATTCGCTGGGAGACTTTCGGCCTTAATCCGCAAACCCAGTAGAGCAGGATTAGTCGGATTCCGTCATAGATGAGTTCGGTACACCCATGATCAAACCAAAAAAGAAAAGAAAATGAGGAATACTAACTGATGGTATATATATCGAAATTGAGAAGAAATCATATTGTTTTGATATCGGCAGTGGATACTATTCTATGTAAGAAATTTTGATTTAGAAAAGTGTTTGTGAGCCCACAATAAAATTCCTCTAAATTAGTAATACTCTTTCCTTCCCAAATTAATTGAAAAGTATTTCATGAGATGAAAATGATGTTTAATGAAATAAGTCAAACTAGAATAAAGTAATGTAGATAGTTGAGAACAAATATAAATCGAGTAATATGAGATTGAAGGAGTATGGTACAATTTTTATATTGGTCTTCTATTATGTGCTGAACCGTAGTGAATATGCGAGAGGAATCTTTTTTATTGGGCCAAAGGGCCCTTTCAACTACTTGTAACATATTGCATTGGGTCGGCCCAAAATAGAACACACGTTAAATTGAAAACTAGTGTCGTATTCAATTTTCAATTGATAAAATAGAAGATTGACATATTCTATCCTCATTAATTATTATAATTTCTCTAATCTTATATTTTCAATGGGATAAGAATCAAACAAAATTAATTCATATAATATGAATTGTCACGGGTCAGGATAGACTTAAACTCCAATTTTCCGAAGCAATAACCTATAATTATGTTTTATCTATATCCAGACTAATCCTAAGAGAATACCAAGAAAAGTTATAATTAATTAATGTTAAGAACTCACATTTTCCCTATTGATTTAATTGCTCTTGTGAGTGAATAGAATGTTGCAATCAAATAAGTAGATTTCGCTTATAAAAGATTGGTAATTTGCATTTACATCTTCAAGATCTTCGAATCGACAAATTAATAAAATTCCTTACTTATATAGTGTATTACCATTATGCGTTGATTTTATTCTTCAAAGAATATCACACATCCAAATACTATTCCGCAGCAACTTTTAGTTTAAACACTGAGCTATATAACAAATTTAAATTAATTATTGAAAAGTTTCCACCATAAAAAATAAAATAAATCATTAACGAAGACACTTTGAAGTCCTTTTATTATAAAGTATGAAAACGGCTTATGAAGTCCGTTGAAGTCCTTCAAAATTAATGAAGTAGAATTTGGTAGAAAGATAAATAAATAAAATATAATAAAAAAATTATACTTTAGATAATTTTTGGTCATATAACTTCAAGATAGAGTTTGTTTGGTAGAGTTGGGCGAATTTGGAGATTAAAGTTTTTAATTGAAAATCTATTGTTTAATACCACAAAAATGTTTATATTTGGAATTGAATTCTTCTCAATTTCACAATTTGAATTCTATAACTAAATTGAATACTTATTTAAGATTTCAGATAGTTGTAAAAATCAAGCACCTCCCAAAACATACTACACACTCAACACTACACACACACGATACCGCAAACACACACACTGCACACAATATTCACACATTGTGCACACACATACTACATACACTGCATGCGCACAAGCAATGCACACTCTTACAAGCAACGGAAAAGATCATATATAATGCATAACGTTGCTAAAAAATTTAAGAAATTATTCAGTTACAAATCAATCAGTATCAAATGGAGTAGTATTATTTAAATTTTGACTTATCAAACAATAATTTGAAATTGAACTAGAATATATAACTTCAAATTACAGAATTTCGATTTCAATTCTAATTCCAATTCCAGTTCCATGATTCGAAAAACTTTCAAACCCATAATCCCTCAATACTTCTGTCTCCTCTTCAAACCGAAGGTGAAACCCTTCTTTCCCATCTTCAACACTGCATTCTCTCTCTCTTCCATGGCTTCCTTCACCACTCTCTCATGCTCCTTTATAGGGAAAAAACCCTCTTCCCCATACATATTTTCTTCCATCCCATAATCTCCATAATAAGTAGCAATTCCACAGCTTTTCTCACTTTGCTTTTGATCTTCCACTCTTCTCCTACTTCTTCTCCACAACCAAAAACATGAAGATCCAAACTCACCCATATATGCAACAAATCTTTTTATATATTTTTTTTATTTTTGGTAAAAATAAACTAGCTACTATATTTTGAGAAGTGATTTCGATGTATAATATATATACACATTGGGTTTGGGGTGAGGGGTCGGTTGATAACAGTAGATCTGTTTGATTTTGTGTGAAATTAATTATATATGATGGCTTTATTGAACAAAAATCACAGACATGCAATGCAAATATTTATTGTTTGCAGCTGTTACATTCTATTGTATTTAATTGTATAGCTTCAATTTCTAGATTTTCTTCTCGTGTTCGAATCCCATCTATAATGTCTATATCTTCATTTGTATTATGTAGAATTAACTAATTTATGTGATCGAGTTAAGAAGCGGGAAAAATAGAGATTTTCAAAATGTTTTAAAGAAAAATTAATATGCATGAGAAAATCAAGGGTGGGACATTTTGGATCTAGATTTCTTAATTTGAGTAATTATTCCAAATTATATGTACCGTTTAATTTGCATATAATGCAAGTACATATTATAAGTCATATCATTATATGGTGTTTTATCAAACTCAATCATTTGCAATTTTTTAATGGAAATTAAATGTGGTATTTATATATACTTGTAGTATCTTGCTACTTGAGCTTAAAATTAGTAGTATTTGATTAATAATTTTGCAGTCTATGGATTAAGGTATCAATTTGAGTTGGGAAATTGATGCTTGAATTTGGGGTATAATCTTGTCTGACGATTTCAATTTTCAGAGTCAAAATTTATGTATTAAAAATTCGATTTGTCGGATATCAAAGGGATTGCAGATAGGCATGCACAAACCGACCCGGCCCGGCGGTTAACCGCCGGTTCGGGCCCGCCGGTTCATGAACCGGAACCGGGCCCGGAACCGGCGAGTTGAACCGGCAGAAGGGTTGAAGGGTCGGAAGGGCCGGTTCAGGTTCGGCAATATATTGAACCTGAACCGGCGGTTCGAACCGCCGGTTCAAAGGGTTAAATAGTGTTTCGTAGGTTAGGGGTTCGTAGGGTTCGCGTAGGGGTTTAGTATAGCCGTTGGAACCGGCGGTTCGCGGGGTAAACCGCCGGTTTGTCGGGGTAAACCGCCGGTTCGGGAGCCGGTTTCTGACGGTTCCGGCAACTTTTCAGAGGCTAGGCCGTAGGGTCAGTGTGTAGGCCTGCAAAACCGGTCAGAAACCGCCGGTTTTCGGTCAGAAACCGGCGGTTTTCTGACGGAAACCGTGGACAACCCGCCGGTTTAGGGTTGAACCGCCATATGCTTTTGTATATGCAAAAACAATTACATAATTGTATTTGTATATACTCTAGTCGATGAAGTATATTTCTCTATACGGCTAAATGAGGGAAACTTTTGACAATTCTACTATATTTGTTGATTGTTAGACGAAACTCAACATTTAAAGTTGAATTGCTAAAGGTGTCCTTAATTTAGTTATGTAGAAAGATCTTCTTCGCCGGTTAAGAGTATATATATAATACACTTATACGTTTAAGAACTTCAACATCGTTTCTTGTCATTTGTAATTAGTTCTTCACTAGTAGTCTCATTTGTATTTAAATTTTGTTTAAGACTTCAAGACCGCCATATGTTTTCAATTTGTAATTGTTGTAACTTGTAACGTGTAATTTGTAAACATGCAATTTCAATAAAATTGCAACTTTATCCGTATTTTTTTCAATTTTTTTTACTCACATTTCATACAAAAAACAAACTTGAAATGTGTAATGTAAGTTGATTAAAATTGAAAAGTTGAAAAATGCAAAAAAAAAAAAAAAAATTCGTCGAACCGTCGAACCGGCCCGGAACCGGCGGTTCAAGCCAAAAACCGGCGGTTTTGAACCGCCCCGTAACCCGCCGGTTTTTTGAACCGGAACCGGAACCGCCGGGAGCTAGGCGGGCCGGTTCAGGTTCATACATTCCCCGACCCTTGAACCGCCGGTTCATGACCCTGAACCGGCGGTTTTCGACCCTTGTGCATGATCGATTGGCATTGACTTTGACGTATTTAAAAGAGGAAATTTGATTTTTTTTCTTAAGGATAGAATTGTTAAATTAATTTTGCTAATTTGTAACTTGGCATGCACAGTTGACTTTTTCGTTTATGATAGGATAGAATGGTTTAAAAAATTACTAATTTGTAATTTCACATATATTGGGACCTGGTTATGAAAAGATTCATTTCTCTGGTATAAAATTATATTTTCCTTGCATATGATTATTACCAATTCTTTTTATTCTTTTAACTTTTCACATTTTTTCAGTATTTTGCGTATATATACACACTTTTCGTTTTAAGTAATAATTATAAACAATATCTTAAAAATTTAGATATTTAGAGATGTAAAAATTTTCTAAATTATTCGTTCATATTTTTTTGTTTTGCTCCATCAAAACCTGAAATCCAAATGTTAAAAATGAGAAGATTCAAGGTCAATCTTTTACCCTTTCAAATCAAGAATAAAATCATACTAAAATCAAGCCAAAAAGGTCAAAACAATCAAATTGAGCTTCTTACAAGAGAATCATAATTCATAAATATGGAATTTGTCGCTTGAAAACCGACGCAGTCCAACAAAATTTTTTCATGATCGTTCACATTCATCACAAATTAGAATACGACGACATATTTTGTTTGCTACCTAATTCATGTGATTTTATATATAGTTATAATTGCTGTTACTGCCTGGGACGACAATTGAAATCCAAATATGTGGATTGACTCGAATAATCCAAATTCCAACAATTAGCTAGGGAGTGCCAATCTAAATGACTCTAAATTGTATAGAACATAATCTGATATGGTTGGCCCAAAATTAACTCTGTAACATAGAGTTAGCCCAAAACGATATTTCTTAGGTATTATTATTTAAATTTTCAATTTTCAATATTTTTTGAAAGTTTGATTAAATGTATGTGAAAATATATTTTGATTCATTAGTTGAAAGTTATACTCAATTATTTTATTTTTTATTATTTATTTCTACATTTTAAAAAAGTTATACGAGTACAATATAAATTAGAAAATTAAAACAAAATGTATTCTCAGATCTTTTCGAGTTGAAATAATACTCATTTGAGAAGTCCCGGCCACTTTTGCGCACTCGTTTTGTAAAAAATGATAATAAATAGTTAAAGTGGAGAAAAAACAAAGTAAGAGGGAGAATAATGTTGAGAAGAGTCTTGAGTGAGAGATTTATTCCCAAATATAGAAAATAGACATCTTGAGTGAGACAAACTAAAAGAAAACATGGACATTTTAAATGGGACGAAAGTATATTACATGGTGATGGTGGCATGCAAAATAAAGTTAGAGCTATAGTCACCTACAAGCCAAAAAAATGGTACTCCCTTCGTCCGTCATTAGAAGTTTCATTTATGGGCGGCACGAGTTTTAAGAAATGTTAAGAAAAGTGGATAGATAAAAGTTAGTGGAATAAGGGTCTCGCTTGTATATATTAGTTTTAAATAAAATGTGAGTGGAATGAGTTAGTGGAAGGTGAGATCCTCTTACCATTTATGGTAAGGAGGTTGATAGGGTTCGTTACAACCATGGTTTTATAGGAGTTTATTACACTAACATGATTGATAATGTGCAAAAAAATGGTGAATTTGAGTGTGCAGGAGCTATAAAGTGTTGAAGCGGCAAAGTGCAGGAACAACTTGATCAACTCGAGAAAGAGGCGAAAAATGATTAGAATCAAAGATAAGTTGATCAGTTGCGAACAAGTAATGAAGTCTGTTTAGACAACAAGTTGATCAAGTGGAGTTCACCACAAGAGATGATGAGTCATAGGAGAGAAAAGAAAAGATGTCATCTTAAGGGCATTAATGTCAGGATGGGCTTACCCTAGGGATTTGGGCCCAATGTCATCCTATAAATAGTAGAAAGAGTGCACACAAGAGGAGTTCAACATCATCATCCTTTTCCATCACCACATTCCACACTTCACACTTTTTCGTAGCATGGAGTAAGCAAGTTAGCAGCAGTCGGAGTCGTCGTTCCACCCCTACTTTCATCTCTTCTTTCTCGTCAAGGAAGGAAGGACCTGGATCTGCCAAGAAGTCTTCGTAGTTTGTGTTTTCCTTACACCCCGAGGGGTCAAACAATTTCTACTCTGTTTTTAGTTCATCTTTTTCGTAGCTTAGTTGTTTTTAATGTTTTTCGCTCAGTTGCTATTCTAGTTACTTTCCGTTGTGGATCGACCTTTAAATCCTTGTTTGGAATTCTATTTTAGTTGCGTCTTTTGAAGATCATTTATAAATGAAGTTTTTAATGCAAGTTGTTTTGGATCTGATGTTCTCTGATTTAATTGTTGTCGTTAGTTTTAGTTCCACCTTGTTTATGATTTTTCGTAGTTAGATCTAAGTTTTTTAGTTCATCAACTTGCATGAGAATAGAGTAGATACTTTAGATCTGTTTTCTTTACGTCAAATTTACATGGATCTGTGCTTGATTTGTCTGATTTACGTTTTTATATTTGTTGTTTTGTTTAGATCTGATGTAGGTGTTTTTGTTTAGTTGCTTAGCGAAGAAGAAGGTCGTAGTTCGTCAGAATAGGAGTTCATGTCACCTTTTCATTATTTACAGCTTTTAGGTAGTGCGTTTATTTGTGTCAGTGGTCCCAAGTTACTTTTATCTTTCCATCATAGTTTAGTTGATCAACCCAGGATGTTTCCTAGTTTTGAGTCTGTCTAGTCTAGATTGATCAGTTCAGTTTAGTAAGTTGATCAGTTTCTGTTTCTTAGTTTAAAATTAACACACTGGAAAGCGTGGCCGCAACCAACTTCCCAATGTCTCAACCACAACTCAACTCGCCTCTGTCCCTGAGGGATTCGGCCCTTAGTTCCATTTACTGAATCATAGTATTGTGGGTTAAGGTCTTGAAAGCCCTGAGTCTTTTCGTTTGCATACCCAGCGACCAGTAGTTGTTCGCCGACTTGAACCATCTATTGTCTAACTTATCAAGTTGCGCAACTCTACGTGTTTTTAATTTGCATGTGAACTCAGAGTCTTAGAGGACCAGCTTTCAGAGGCGTTCAGTTTCATATAATTGGGGTTCTCCTGATTTGAATCTGGAGAGAATTGGGGAGAGGGTGGCCCACCACAGCATAAATAAATATGGTGTTCAGTTAATATGAATTGGGCAAGTTTTGGTGTAGTCCAGAAGTGGTGTTTTAGGTGTGTAGACAAAAATATCTGTCATCAATAAAATAAATTCCAGTTTTGGTGTCCAAGTTCCTCAATTCTGGGCTCCCAAGAATTGAAAACCACCAATTTGCCGTGATTTATTTCAGGAGCAATTTTGATGAACAGTTGCAGGCTGAGCCCCATACCTTGGGCCTGCCAGAAATGTAACACACAAACTGAATAACAGAATTTGATTGGATATGGACCCAAATCTGGCCATATCTAATAAACTGAAAGTGAACCGAAACTTCTATTCGCGAACGGACTAAAATGGAAAAACGAGACTCGTGGACAGAGGGAGTGGTAGTGGAACCACAATGACAATCTTATAAACTTTACTAGCAATAGACCATAGATTAAATTAAATTATTCAAGCAATAGAGCACAATGCAATCAATCTCAAATAGTCGAGTAATGAAGCACCAAAAGTAACAAAGTCCATTTCAACATTTATATCATTAACTTGTAATAGATCATGCATTAACCCAAATGATGAACTATAAAATGGGAAGAATACGAGCTTAAATTTCTTTGAACGAATGACTTGAACAAAATGGAATTCTAGTTCTAGACTACCAGTAAATAGTAGCAGTACTTATTTACTTAATTTAATTACTCTTCATTAGCGTAAAATAAGTGACCAGAATAGTAAATTGAGTCGCGCAATCCACCACACCACAACAGAACACGGGGGCGTCGGTCGCACTTGCGGGTTGTCGCGTTCGCTCGTGCCGCCCCACACCTTCTAGCTTCCCTTTAAATTCGACCCATCTAGTTTACCTATCATCTCTTTCACTGTTTCCCTCTCTAAATCCATCCTCACTCACTCAAATCTCCACTTCTACTACTACGCACTCGCATTCAAGTACACACACATACATAATGATAGACCGAGAAAGAGGACGAGGCCGCCTTTAATTTTTTGTTGCTATTACACAACTTTACAGCTCAACTCTCAATTTTCATGTCTCTCATCCTTTCTCTCTCCTGCTTCAGCTCAATTTGCACAGATCGAATCTGCTAGTGCTGCTGCCACCTCCCTGTATTTTTGTTTCTTCACTGTCAATTGTTTTTTACACTGGAAACAGCTCAAAATTGTGAAATTATTTAGGCCACATAATTCTTTGTTTCGCGATAACTGAATTTAGCTGTGGTCAGTGCTTGGAATCGGAGGATTACTTGTGCAATCGCCTTCTGAATGCTGTACTTTGATGAATGAGGTTTTTTGGTGGTCCGGTTTTTGTTTGAATTGAGGAAATGATGATGAATTATGGGGTTTTGATCGGAGAACAAGTGGGGAATATGTTCTGGTTTGCTAGATTGAGCACTTTATGTCCTTAACAGAATGACATTATGGCATGTTTTGTTTCTCTCTGTTCTTCTATCTGTTGCTGTTTTGCACAATCATTATTTACTATTTTGTGCTTGTTTTTATTATGGTTTAGTTCCATGTAGAAGCAAAATATATGACCGCTTGGAGGAGGAATATAAATGTAATTAGGATATAAGTGTTATACACAATTTTGTTGTTATCCAAAACCAATAATCCACATAACACAGGATGAAGAATTAGAGAGAAGGGGTATCGATTGTTTCTATTGCAATGTAGTAACAGATTTGGAAATTTTAATATCTCCGTCCACAGTATGTTTTATTAATTAGCTACTCTTGTAGGGGGCTTAGAACTTTGCTAACGCATGCAGATCAGATTAGTAGGAATTTTTAATCTTTAAGCAAACTGATGTTACGAACTTGTTTGATAATGTAGAGGAAAAAAATTGTTCTTACTTTATGATTTATGACACAACTTGAGGCTCTATTAACGTTTTTCCCTGGTCATGGTTCTAAGTGTTGCGTAGTTGTACTTGGGCAAAATTTCTTACATGGGTGCAATATTATACACTGCTACTGAAACTTCTTTGAACACTTAGAGTGAAAGAGATTAATTTGAAGTTAATTCGGTTCATATTTGACTCATTGTTTATCTGACTTCTCTTTATTTTGACAGGACATAACTTTGATTTCAAAGAGTGACTGCTCTGTGGCATGATCGCCTCTGTCTCTGCTCATGATTCATACTAACCTTATTATGCTTGAAGTGAACTGCAATGGAAATTTTCTCTCCGAGTTTTCAGCAGTGCATTCTAATTATATTGCTGTACAGCCTAGCAGAAATAACTGGAGCTCTTAGTCCGGATGGTATGCTGTTCAGTTTTTTTAGCATCCTTTTTCTATTTGGCTTGCATATTTAACAGAATGAACTGATGACTTTTTTAACAACCACACTGTTCTGATTTTTGGTAAGGACTTTGACGAACATGAGAGCTACCGAGCTACATTGACAAAAGAGAACAATGAATATCTGAACTGGCTGATATATAAAGTGGATTAAGTTTCTATTTAATACTAGATTGCCTCGCCATAACTTTTTAGGTTACTTTTTTTTATATCAAGATGCCATGAACAGTCCCAATAACTGAGATCCTTATACCATACAACTCTTATATACCAAGTTCTGGTGGATGCCTTGATCTGGTAGCATTTCTTTGTGGTAGGAAAGCTAATGCATTTCTTCTGATTCGCAGGTCAGGCTCTTGTCAATTTTAGGACTGCAATAGTAAGTTCAGATGGTGTTCTGCAGCAGTGGAGACCAGAGGACGAAGATCCATGTAGATGGAAAGGAGTAAAATGTGACTTCAAATCAAAAAGGGTTACAGCATTGTGAGTTCCTTGATTCCTTGGTGTTCAGAATGTCTTAACATGTTCCAGTTGAGAGGGATTTTTCTTAATGTCAAGTGGGCTGGATTTTTCTTGAATTCATGCTATGTGCACATAGTCTAGTTAAGAAGTATTTTTTCCAACAAATACATTCTTGTAATCTCTTCACAGCTCTTTATGTGGATTGTGTATTGCAGTACCAGCCCTGCTTTTCAATTGTTTTTCACCCTAAAAGTTGCCATGTTTCTTATATATTCATGTGTTTCTGTCATATGTGAGTATGTATGGATATTTGATATGACAGAAGTGGCAGTTCCGCCTAATTTTATTGTAAAAACCAAAAAGTGATTGCTGTTTTTGCTGGTGCAGGAGCCTCCCTAATCACAGATTGAGTGGACCCATATCACCAGATTTAGGGAAGCTAGAAAGCCTGCAGTTTTTGTATGTATATTTGATTCTTATACATCACATTTTCATGAACCCCTTTCTGATGCTGCTTAAACTACTTTTTCTATAGAACTCTTCATGACAACAATTTATATGGGGCAATTCCTCCAGAGTTGGGAAACTGTACACAGTTGCAGTCAGTGTAAGTACATTGGGTGGGCTTGAGAGATGTTATATTCCTGAATTGCTGCCAACTTAACTACGATTTTAAATTGTATCAACATAAACTTGTCAATATCATTTTTTTGTCTCTCATCTGTACATTTCTTTCAATATGGTGGCCATGAGAAATTTCTTAAATCTGTGTTGGAGCATGATAGAGTGGAGAAGTGTAGAAGTAATGCATATACTCCTTTCACTAGAAAGTAAATAACACTCCATCCTTTATTTATTCCCCCCAATACTCAAGGTCCAAAGGACAGCTCCAGAGTTACAGTTGAGCATGCATTCAGTATGTGCTCCAATAAATATCTCTATATGCCTTAAGATGATACCTTAGCATTTAAAGTTTGCTCATATCATGGTTGAATGTTCCCTTAAAACATTTGTTACGTGAAAGCAATGAAAGTTAACAAAATTATTCAAAACTAGGGGTGGCAAATCGTGCGTGTCGGGTCGTTATCGTGTCGACACGATAACGACACGAACACGATAACAGCAAACACGAACACGACCCGTTAAGAAAACCTCAAACACGAACACGAACACGAACACGACACGAAATCCTCAGACACGAACACGACACGAACACGACACGAACCCATTAACGACACGAACCAATTCGGGTCAACACGACACGATAACAACACGTACACGAGATGACACGATAACGACTCGATAACAACACCTGATAACGGTTAAACCTATTAAAAATAAAAATAATAAGAATTAATAATATTAAAATATTATTTGTTAACGGATAACACGAACACGACACGAACACGTATTGTTAACGGATGACACGAACACGACACGAACACGACACGAACACGACACGAAATTTTCGTGTCCTTAACGGGTCGACCCGATAAGGACACGAACCCAATAAGCTCTGACCCAAACCCATTATTTTCGTGCCGGTTCGTGTCGTGTTATCGTGTCGTGTCAAAAATTGCCAGCCCTATTCAAAACTATGCAAAAAAGTTAACAAAGCTTGGGTCCTTGGTCTTCCTATCACAGTCTCTTCTTCAAGTTTCTTGAACTTAAAAGTTCTGTTGTCTTGGTCAATTTCTGAGTTTCTTATTGATGTATTCAGATTTGTTGGTTTCTTAATGCACCCTAACATAGTGAATGGAGAAGCACAAAAATGAGATAATTACTGCCAGGCTTTATTGGCCTTATCCTGCTTTAATTAGTTAGTTTAAATTTTCATATATTTGTCAGTATTTTTTGTTGTATTGTTCAAGTATGGTGTCTTGCTTTCCATGTTATACAGATTTTTGCAGGGTAACTACCTAAGTGGATTCATTCCTGGTGAACTAGAGACCCTTTCTCAGCTCCAAAATCTGTAAGGACTACACTGAGCATTTATTGATTTTCAACTTTGTGTACGGCTACATATTTCAATTTTAACTCTATTGTTGGAGTTTCATTTTAATTGATTCTTAATTTGAATTTGTTTCAAATTTTGTTTTGCTTTTCTATGAAAATAAGGCTTCTCAGTGAGTGGCTGGTCATTTCCTCTCCAAGTATTCTGAGAGTGTTATCATTAGTCTTCTCATGCTGATAATGAAATCCGAGCATTAATGTAATATTATAAACACTACCTCTGTTGAGTGAGCTTCATTTCCTTGCCGTAAATTTGTGCACTAGGTTCTATGTCTTTGAAGCATTTGGACCATGGTCCCCTGGTGATATATTATCAAGAGTATGATGAGAAGTATTATTACTTTATATTTATGACTATCTCTTCTTATGCCAAGCTGCCTTTGTATTATTAACTATGTCTGGCAAATTTTAAGAGCACAACCAATAAATGTATCGTGTAAAAGGGTTTTAAATTTCTCTTATGAGCTAAAATTTCATCCATTATATTGTTTTCTTGTTTATTTGGTTTTTTTGAATTCTATTTTTCAGAGATCTTTCAAGCAACTCTCTCAGTGGAAGTATTCCCGCCTCACTTGGGAAGTTAGGCAAGCTCTCAAGTTTGTGAGTGACGTGATACCTTCCAAAATTAAAGTATTCTTGTATTATCATCTTTGTTCTAACAATATCTTTTATGATGTTTGAAGCAACGTATCAACAAATTTTCTCGTGGGGATGGTACCATATGAAGGTGTTCTTGCAAACTTTCGAAATGATTCGTAAGTGATAAATTCACGTGGGCTACATTATCTTCATGTTTATAAATTTTTATTGCAATTCCCATCGTGATTTATTTAGATTATTTCCTTTTCTGCATATTCTGTTTTTTATGCCACCAGTTTTGTTTCTATTTGAGTTATTTACTGTCAAGGACTCAAGATAACCTATATGTAAGGAGATGGGAGAGAATGTGGAAATGTTGCTTTTGAAGTCTCTTATTGAACTCTACTGCAATTCCAATGGAAGGAGAGAGTCCAACCTCTCATTATTTTCCTGATATCTGTTCATCTTAATTTCCCCTCGTCCAGAAAGAATCATCTAATGTTCCACACTGGTAATTAAGTTGTGAAAACAGTAATTTAACCTACCGAGCCGACTTGTACATGGATTTCTAATGGCTAGGACATTAAGTTTTGAAAACAGTAGTAATTATTATTGCAATTAAGAGCAAAGTGGCTAGGCCAATTACAGGGTTTTCTGTTTTGAGTTTAATTGTAGCGCATGCGCATGCACCTACCTACGCTCACCAACACCATATGTCTTGATTTTTGTTATTTGTTGCTACTTTGTGTGTATGATGTGATCTGATGTTCCTCTTGGCAGCTTTCTTGGTAACCGTGAGCTGTGTGGCAAGCAAATCCAGGCATGCAAGAACAGTGGTAGTGGTTCCTCAGGGTCTTCTCAGCCTTCTGGCTCAGGTAAAATGTTCTGCATGGTAGACATCTCGTAAGCTTAGATTTTTTATCTAGTCAAACATCCATCTTCATCCTCATAGTCATACCTTTGCATAATTTTTCCAGGAGCATGCTGTTACTTGACATTATTGTTAGCTTCTCCTATTAAGTTGATGTGTAGAATTGCCAACATGCATGCCAAAACATAGCCAGTAATTTTATTTTTAAATAACCATTTTCTTTTACCCTTTTTTCCTTTACTTGCTAACCTTAGTTCTTCTTGGAGTTGGGGAGGGGGGAATTGGGGATTAAACATGTCACTCGCCACATAAAGGTGATGAATACAACTACAAGGCTCATGGTGAAAAGCTAATCTTAACTTACTGACAAAGGAGTATTTATCCATCCTTAGAAGTGATAGAATTTCTCCTTCATTGGACAAGACACCATAGATACAATGGTATTTCAAGATCTGGGGATCTTTATCGTAAATATAGTCAACCCGAACTGAATGATCTTAGGTGATTAGACAACTTTTGTTACATATATTTGTGTGATCCTATGGAGAGAAAAGATAGGCACTACCATGTAATCTCCTGACTAGACTTTTTAGTACATTTAAATTATAAGTGAATCTTATCTTCTCATTTCTCCCAATGTTCAGTGAGAAAAGACGAGGCTTGTAATCACTATAACTGAACTTGTGCTCTGTCAAAAAGGCTGGTTAATCCCATTCCTAAGGCAATGTTCGCCAATCTTGTAAGTGCTAGAGACCAAAACCTAATTGCAGATAGCAGAAATAGTCATACCAGAATGAATTATTTTGTGGCATAGCTTTATGGAGGCTGCTGGATATTAGTATACTTACTGTCTGTCTGTATAGAAATGAGGTTACCTAGGATTTTGGTCATCTAAGAACCCTGATGTTTGTTAAAACCTTATATCAATGGCAGAGTGTTCTAGTCAAAATTTAGTTTTACCTGAAATATACCATGTATGAATTATTTAACACCGTGAAGGTAATAGTCCTCTGATGACATAAACCACATCTAGACCAGATTATGTTTGTGTAATTGTGTTCATCATTTTGGAATATCAAAATCCATGGATCAATTACAGCACTATAATCTAATGTTAGTTGTACCTGAATTTTTTGCTGACCAGACTGATGGCAAAAGCTCATAGGACAATACACTAGGCTGTATTAAATCCTATTTTTCACCCTTGGATGTTGTGTTACTACCTTTTCAATTGTATCTTTCCTATATGTCCAATTTGATAGCATATGGCCCTTTTCTTTGTGGTGTTTTTAGCTCTATTACAGGCCAAGAAGAATTCAGGCAGGCTTCTTATAAGTGCACTAGCCACAGTGGGTGCATTGCTTCTGGTCGCACTAATGTGCTTCTGGGGTTGTTACCTGTATAAGAGGCTTGGTAAAAATGAAGGCAAAGGCCTCGCGGTGGATGTCAGTGGAGGTGCGATCTGATACTTATCCATGAAAAATGATATTTTTGATGCATCTTTTTTTTAAGCCAACCAGATCTCTTTCTCCTTATTATTTTCTTATTTGAAGCAAGATTTTATTTTTGATATTGCTTCAGGGGCCTCAATTGTAATATTCCACGGAGACTTGCCATACTCTTCGAAGGATATTATTAAAAAATTGGAGAACCTAAATGAAGAGCATGTGATTGGGGCAGGCGGCTTTGGGACAGTTTACAAGCTTGCAATGGATGATGGCAACATATTTGCTTTGAAAAGGATTGTAAAGGTTAATGAGGGCTTTGATCGCTTTTTTGAAAGGGAGCTTGAAATTCTTGGCAGTATCAAACACAAATACTTGGTGAATCTTCGAGGATATTGCAATTCCCCAACTTCTAAATTGTTGATATATGATTTCCTATCAGGAGGCAGCCTGGATGAAGCTCTTCATGGTTTGGACTCCTTCATCTGTTTTTACGATTTGAAAGTTTATCTTGCACTTTCTTAGTATTCGATTTCTTCTACAGTGCTATGAGTAGAACATGCATGTGTTTCATAGATCACATCAATTACTTTTCCATTCCTTAGTGTGACTGCTAAATATTGAGTGTCATACTAATCACTACATAATCTTTGAAAAGAACATTGTGGATTTCTAATAATATAGAATTTCTTTGAAGTCTTTGTCAACTACGTTAAGAGTTCGGCACTGTTTGTCCAAATCTTTACAGTTGTATGCGTCAACATGATAGTTTATAGTTGTTTGGAGAAAAGTAGTACTCCCTCCGTCCCACAAAAGATGTCACACTTGTGGGATGGCACGGGATTTTAGGAGGTTTTGTTTTGTGTGTTAGATGGAGAGAGAAAATATAATTTTTATATTAATGTGAGAGAGAACTTTTTCCAAAAATGTAAATGTGACATCTTTTGTGGGACAAACTAAAAAGGAAAGTGTGACATCTATTATGGGACGGGGGGAGTAGTGTATATCCTTGTACGTCATTTGTCCATATGTTATTTCCCAGTTAAAAGTGGCGCGAATGTTTGGAATCTAAGAAGGTATTATACTTTTCTCCTAGGTGTGACAAATTAGTTGCTTTTTAGTAAGTACCTAAGGGAAATAAAATTTTCTTTTTTCTGGAAATGATGATGCATATGGCATCCTGGGAGAGAAATACTAGTATGAATTAACTTGGAAAACGAGCAAGCATTAATCAGTGCAAAGATAATTTCTTTCCTTTTTGAAAAGGTATCCAACTTAGACTGTTTAAAACAAACATATGTAGGTTTCCTGTACACATTTATTTAAACCCTGCTAATATAAACTCGTGTTTTTCCATATGATTATGCTAATTTTGTCTTTATTGCAGAGAGAGCTGACCAACTGGATTGGGAGGTTCGTTTAAATGTTATCATGGGAGCTGCTAAGGGCCTAGCTTATCTGCATCATGACTGTTCCCCAAGAATTATTCATCGTGATATCAAGTCAAGCAATATTTTACTTGATGGAAATTTTGATGCTCGAGTATCCGACTTTGGACTAGCTAAATTACTGGAGGATGAGGAATCCCACATCACAACAATTGTTGCCGGCACATTTGGTTACCTAGCTCCCGGTAAGGGTTTATATATTGCTAGTTTTCATTCTTGGCTTGTCTTTTACCTTTTTCTATGTGAAGGCATACAGTTTTCTTAATTGTGAATTATTCTTTACGGAAATATCTCCACCCCGATTTAAAGGAGTCAAAATTATGTTAGTCATCAGGTTGGAGGGTTGTTGGCGGGAAGTCATGTGAAATAATTCCGAAATAATAAATATCAAGTGCAAAATATATTATTTGTTCCTTGATTTCTCCTCACTGACGACAAGCAAATACTCCCTCCGTCTTATAAAAATAGGGACTCTAGGGACGGCATGTGTTTTAATGCGAAATTGGTTAAGTAGGAGAGAGATAGAAAGAAAAAGTGAATGAACCATTGTTAGTGGAAATTGGGTCCCACCTTATAAGAGAGAAAAACTTCCCAAAAATGGAAGTGGACTAAGTTCGTGGGATGGACCAAAATGGAAAAAAGAAGACTATTGTTTGGGGACGGAGGGAGTATGCTAACTTACCGAGGCCTTAGAATATCATGGCATTATTGTATTCTTGTCGAATAAGGAGAGGCGAACACATAAAAGTGTTGTTATCAGGAATATAGTTAAACTGTGTCGTTCCTTCATGTTTGTATGGATTCTTTAGCTATCTACTTCTTAATGATTCTTACAAATAATCTAATGCTTACTTCTCCAATCATACGAGCAGAATATATGCAAAGTGGAAGAGCTACAGAAAAGACTGATGTTTATAGTTTTGGGGTTCTGGTGCTTGAAATTGTGAGCGGGAAGCGGCCAACTGATGCATCCTTCATTGAGAAGGGCCTCAACATTGTTGGATGGGTATTGGTTTTCCTTCTCCTATAGGCGTTGAGAGCTTTTAGCATTAATCAGCAGACCGGTCTTTATTGATTTTCTTAATTTCTTAACATGAAGGTGCCACTATGGTAGATCTTCGTTTATGAAATAGAGAACATGTTTCTCACATGCATTTATTTCGATATGACACAGTTAAACTTCCTAGTTTCGGAACAGAGACAGCGAGAAATAGTGGATCCGCACTGTGAAGGAGTGCAGACTGAAAGCCTTGATGCCATTCTGTCAATAGCTATTCAGTGCGTTTCTTCTCTCCCTGAGGATCGTCCCACCATTCACAGGGTTGTCCAAGTGCTCGAATCTGAGGTGACAACCCCATGCCCTAGCGACTTCTACAACTCTGACTGAGGAGGGTGCTGTTCACTGTGGTAAGAAAGAGGTATTCCTCCATTTTCATCTGTTGCATCGAGAGACAAATTGCAGCAACAGTGCCAGCACAGACAGGTCCAGACTCTGCTTTTAAGTAATTTTCCAATTCTTTCTACCAAAAAGTGTGATTGGATATGCTCATCGTTTGTTCGCCCGCCTCGACTCAGAGCAAGCAGTATATGCCACTGGATTCTTTGCCCTCCCAATCCCTTCCTCAGTTAGCTCCTGCTGCTTTGAGGTATTTGTTTTTGGTTCAAGTCCCATTTTTCCATTGTGCTATGAGCTATTTCATTGCTCTCTCTCGCTCTCGTTATATTTGGGAATTCAATTGTATATGAAATGTCTAAATTGATCGATCCTTCTCACTAAATTTTTGTATAATATTTCCATTCACTTTCACCACAGATTGTTGCGATTTTTTGTTGACCACTTATATTGTTTATATTCAATCTTCGTTTGGTGATTTATGTTCATATACGAAATGGCTTTCATGGACAGATTCTTTCTTATTAGTGTAATATACTATTGTTGTAATTTGCCAATATCGCTAGTTCTAAAAGAATAAAGTAAGGATATTGGTCCTTAAAACCATAAACTTTGGTAAAAGTTTGGTATTTTCTACGAACTTTAAAATTGATTTAGAATATCACAAACTTTGTATTTTGTTTGGTATTTACCAAACTGATCCAAATGAGATATTTTTATTAAAATCTTATTTTACGTGGGCAATCGTGATACGTTTTTTATGATATTTTAAATCACTTTTTAAGCTCATAACAAATAGGATAAAAAGTCATGTAGGATAAAAAGTCATGTAGAAAACTACGCTGATTTAATTGTGTCAATTATGATAAAAAAAGATTCCTTGTAAGGTAGTCAAATAGATGATAGACATGCCGTGAAAAATAACAAATAAATGTAAATTTTGTGGTATTCTATACCAATTTTCAAGTTCGTGTGAAATACCAAACTTTGACAAAAGTTTATGATTTTAGGGACCAATATCCCATAAATCGATAGTGATGATAGGAATATTTTTGGTATATTCCGTACTCAAAATTACTTGGTTTTATGGATTTCTTGAAGAAGAAAAAAAAGGAAAAGAAAACAAAGAAGTTTGACAATGAAATTGGCCCCGATGCTTTATTTGTTTGAAGTATGGTCCGGTTGTGATACCCTACCCTGGCCCGACACATGTTGCCCACCCGTCCGGTCCGTCCCGACTCCCCCACAGTGGAGGGGGACACCTGTCGCGCCCCTCCATGTCTCCCCTTCTTTATCCCCACGGTGAATGCTCTAATGATCCTATAGCAAAATATAGTATTTCAAAGAAACTTATATGCGAATTTAAGCATTCCGGTTAAAAAAAATAGATCACTTAACGCAGATTCAGTGACATTTCCAGACCTACAAAACTTTAAATCGAACCAAACTCAGAAATTAATTTGTAGAATTAAAATCATTATTTCATTATTTCATTTGTAGATATTGTTGGGCCGACGCTGATGGTTTGAATTGAAGGCCCAATAAGCTTCATGTTCTTCAACTTCACATCCTTTTCTTCACCAGAAAATACACAGCAAAAATTTCGCGGCGAAACGGAGAAACCTTCGATTTTCGGTGTGTTTTGAGAACATCGTTCAATTATTTAGGAAAATTAACACTGTAATAAGTGAAATGGGGACAACCGAAGAAATTTTAACGGAGCTTCTCGGCGTTGAAATGGAGCTTCAGGATGTTCAAGGTATTTTTCCGTTATATTTTAATTAAATGTTTTTTTGCCGCTTTCCTTTCACCATTTCCTCCCAAAATATACTACTACCCCATTGTTGCTGTTTGTTATTCGGCATTTCCCGCCACATGTTTAGCATTTTTTTTGACATGTATTATTAACTGTATTCAATCAAATTTACGTAAATGTGGTATCCTCCGGTAATCATCGTTGATCGTACAATCAACTGTGTCTTCTGCTTATTTATCAATAACACTTGCTGTTTTTGTGTTTTACAATTGTGTAGAATTTTCAAATGACATAAGCTAATGTAGCTAAATACACTTCCATTTTTTTGAATTGAGTTTTTATGAGGGATATAGGTTGTGGTGCTAAGTTTCTAAATGTTCTGCTTTCATGCTGTCTCCCAGAGCAAATAAAGGCGTTGCTCGAACAACAAGAAAATTTGCATGAAAGGCAATCCGAACTTAAAGCTCTACTGGAACATAATGAGTTATCTAGGAGCCATGGAGGAGATGAAGCTTCTGTTTCTGTGGAGAACTGGTCTTGGACATTTGAATGGGATTCCCAAGCTGATGATGTTAGGCTAAATGTCTTTGGCATATCTGCATATCGTGCAAATCAGCGAGAGGTGGAGAAAGCTATCCAGATATGATTTTGAGCTGTTTTCTTTATACAGAAAATTAAGTTGAACTTTCGATGTGATTTTGCGTTGTCTCAGTGAAGAATCCACTTGTGTTATTTTTTGGCTGCTTTTTTTTAGAGTTTCAGTTGATTTCAATTATATATATCCTGTATTAAATCCGTGGAAAGGCTGGTAATCTTGCTCTGCCTGAACTAAACCCATTTTCTGTGTCCATAGAGTAGATTGCTCGTTTAAATGCTGATGAGAGTGATAGCTGCTGGTTCTTGTATTCGACTTGGGATTAAGATATGTATACACATCGCAGCGTGTTTCTTTGTCTGTTCGATATAAAATATATTCCATTGTAGTAATTCAATGAAATGAAACAACAGATGTATCTTAATTCACGAGATGCTACTTCATTCAGTTATTGCATGTCAAAGTTCGTGGTCTTCTCTAAACAGATTTTAAATGCAATCATGAGTCGAAGAGATGTTTTAGTGATCATGGCAGCTGGGGGAGGCAAGAGCTTGTGCTACCAACTTCCAGCAGTCCTCAGAGAAGGAGTGGCTCTTGTTGTTAGCCCTTTGCTGTCACTTATTCAGGACCAGGTTGTTTTTTTTTCAATGGATATTTGTCGAATGGCTTAAAGTTAAGGAATAGCAGTTCTGATTTTACTCATTTCTTCAGGTAATGGGTCTGGCTGCTCTGGGTATCAAAGCTTTCATGTTAACATCAACAACCAACAAGGATGATGAGAAGTTCATTTATAAAGCTCTAGAAAAGGGAGAAGGAGAGCTGAAAATTTTGTACGTCACTCCAGAAAAGATATCAAAAAGCAAGCGGTTTATGTCAAAATTGGAGAAGTGTCATCATGCTGGTCGGCTCTCTCTGATTTCCATTGATGTAAGTATATGAATGGCTGATTATTGAACTCTTCCTTGAAACAACCAATGCTGCTCTTATTCCCATGTTGACATGTTCATTTTTTCATTCATTTCCTTTTCTGTTTGGGTAGGGAGGTTTGTAGTTGAATTGTTGTATATATTTCTGAGGTTAAGGAGGCAATCTTGTGTAGAGTTATCTTTTGTGCTATTTATGACTCCTGATATTTAAGGTTTTACATGATGTCATATTCTGGTGTTGATAGCAAGACTTAATATTGTTGACCTGGAAATAGGACAAGTAGAACCTTGAGAGATTGAGTAACAATGTGCCACTCGGGAATTGGAAAAAATTATCTATAATGCTGGACAACAGGAAGATTCCATAATCAGAAAGTATTTGAAGAATGGAATTGGACACTGCTCCATATCATTGGATGAGGAAACAGTATTTGGACTAGCTATCTCATATGAGAGAACTCGGTATTTGGACTTCCTGTATTGTGGTTTGGTGATCATGTGACCGTTCACTCTAATTGCAGTTTTTTTTCGAGGGGTTTATTGTAAGGTAATTGCTTGCTGATATTTGGTGGCACAATGTTTTTCTTATCACTCTCCAGGAGGCACATTGCTGTAGTCAATGGGGTCATGATTTTCGTCCAGACTACTGGAATCTTGGTATATTAAAGACTCAGTTTCCTGATGTTCCCATGGTTGCTTTGACTGTAGGTCATGTTCTTCATTTAATTGATAAATAAGAACTTGGAAGATTATTGATTGTATATATTTAATTGCTCTGTCATTCATTTTATTTTGTTTGTAGGCCACTGCAACGAAGAAAGTACAAGAAGATCTGATTGATATGCTACATATTCCAAGATGTGTCAAGTTTGTCAGTTCAGTCAACAGGCCCAATCTCTTTTACATGGTATTGCTTTCGTTCTGGCTTTCTTTCCAGTATATTTAGGTGAATTAAATCTTGACTTACTAGCCTCTGATAATGTGAAATGATTCACAGGTACGAGATAAATCATCCCTTGCAAAGTCAGCAGTTGATGACATAGGCTGAGTTCATACAAACATCATATCCAAATAAAGAATCTGGGATAGTATATTGCTTTTCTCGAAAAGAGTGTGAACAGGTATACTGTATCCTTTATATCCTTCCTGGTTGGTCATGCTCATCTGAGAAATTAAGTTTGTTTGTGACTTTCTCTTGGTTTGGTGATAATATTATTTTTTTGATCGGTAGAACTGTCTCTAGGTTTTTGTACAGGATGGTTGGGGAGCGTCAGTTGGGTGATAAGGATCTGAAGTTTTACTTGGCATTATATGATTTGCTGCCTTCTAAATGTCTTTGCCTCATATGAACTTCCAGCCTGATGTAGTACTTATCTGGAACTAGATTCGGATCGATAACTTTCTTTGGTTGCTCTCTTTTATTATTTGGCATGAAGATTGGTCACAGTAACTTCTTAGTAACGGTTAATGCATGTGTTTTTCTGTTTTTTACTTTCTGAAGCTGTGCTCTGTGACTAGTTCAAGCATATCTAACTAGGGTTGGATAAGATGATGGTTGGATTTTTGTATTTTGAAAAATCAGTTTTCTTTAGTAATTCCTTTAGTTGTTAAAGTTTTTTATTTTATTAACCATCCATAAATGATAGGTTGCAAAAGAATTGCGAGAGAGGGGAATCACAGCTGATTATTACCATGCAGATATGGATGTCCATGCTCGTGAGAAAGTTCATACAAGGTACAATTTGACAATTTGCTTCTTCATGCGCCTAAAGGGACTTTTAAGAATGCTTGCATGGCATTTGCATTGCATCTATGCTGCTAGACTTAAGAAATCTTAGGCTGAGAAATCTCTTAATATTCTTTGCCAAAATTTTGGACGCTCTCATTTTGCTTAATCCAGTACAACAACAAGATGAATAATTGCTTCTTTACAACATAGATGGTTTGGTTGAGTACCAGTCATTACTTAGGAATCTGGTATGGGATTTGGGAAATGAATTTGTGCTTTCGAAATTGTGAATCAGGAGTTTTTAGTGAGTTCTGGGGACATCCGGCCATACCTTTTCCCTTGGGACTTAAGTTACGATACTCTAGTTTGGCGTTTTGCTAATGGACAGGCCACTAGTGTACAACATGATGATTGTTATACAGTACTAAAGATGAATATCCATGAAGAAAGTCCTAGCTGCACTAGGTTTTCCTATTGTTTTCAAACTTGAAAATGCACATTACGAACTTTTTGGGGCTGTAATGTTTGAAACTATTTCTCAATTTCTGACTAATCTGATGCTTACGTGTTCTATGATATGGTTTCCTTAATTGGTTTATCTATGTGATATGATATCATAGGTGGAGTAACAGCAAGTTACAAGTCATTGTTGGCACGGTATGTTCGATTATTTTATTATACTTCAATATTTTGGTTGCAAAACAAAATAATGTGGTCTTCGATGTTGTGCAGGTGGCTTTTGGAATGGGAATCAACAAGCCAGATGGTTAGTATCTTGTGTTAAATTTGTTATCATGCTGAAAGTTGGAGGCTCACTTGGATTATATGACTAGTCGACTATACGCTAGTAAATAAAGTGACTGTTCCTTGCATTGTGGTTAAGACTTAGAATCAGTTACTTAAAAGAAGAGAGGTAGTTGAGGCCTTGACAAAATTTTCCTCTAAATATAAATTTTTAAATTGTGAAATATCAAAGAACTCAAGTTTCTTGCTGACCCTTCAATGTAGCGAGTGGCTAAATTTTCTTAAAATAAGTTATGTCCTTGATACATAGAGCATTCCAAATCTGTCAAAAGGAAATTTAGTTTACTGATGAGTTTTGAGTTCTCGAACCGCATAAATATGGCTGTAGAACAGTAAAATATAGATATAAGCGGAAAAGTAAATAGACATAGTAGAGAAAGTAGTAGTATATTTGGTATATTTTATTACTCAACACATGCCACATATATATAGTACAAGACACTAAGTTAGGCTATGTCACATCACCGATGTGGGACAGAATACTAATATTCTTAACACTCCCCCTCAAGCTGGAACATCTATATTGGCCAGCTTGGTACAAAGTTCTCAAAAATGTTTTTCCTCAAACATCGGCAGCGTAGCCGAAACTATAGGGTAGTAGCAGTTGCAGCTGTTGCATAAGTAGAGTTGCAAGGCAGAGTAGTAGTAGCTGTAGCTGTAGCAGAGTAGCAGCTATAGGGCAGTAGTAGCATATGCAGAGCAGTAGTAGCAACTGTAGCAGAGTAGAAGATGCATGGTAGTTAGTGTCAGCTGTAGCAGAGTAGCAGCTGGACAGTAGTTGCAACTGTAGCAGATGCAGGTGGTAGTATCAGCTGTAGCAGAGTAGCAGCTGTAGGGCAGTTGTTGCAACTGTAGCAGAAGTAACAGATGCAGGCATTGACAGTTGCAGCAGAGTAGCAACTGTAGAGCAGAAGTAGTAGATGCAGCGTAGTAGTGATAGTTGTAGCGTAGTAGCAACTGTAGCAGGAGGACAACTGTAGAAGTAGAATAATAACTGCTGACAAGAGCGCACGTAGATAAAAAGCAAGTAAGAGCGCAGGTAGATAATACCGCGCAGAGCAACGGAGCAGGAGTTGAACAACATGCAAATAATAGCGCAGAATACAGCAACGTAAAAACCCTAGTTTGGGCAGAGTAGCGGAGTAGAGCATAGCATAACTGTAATTTCGGAAAGAGTGGTATAGCAGAACCATAATAGTGCAGAATGCAGCAACGTCAGAAACCCTAGTTTGGGCAGAGAAGAGCAGTTGTGCAATATAGTAGTGGTAGAAACCCAAATTTCGGCAGAGTAGAGCAGCAACACCGTAAACCCTAGTTTGGGCTTAATAGCGCAGGAGAGCGGAACAAAACATAATTTCGGGTAGAGTAGAGTAGTGACGGAAGAGCAGAGTGGGGATAGTAGAGCGGGCAGCGGCAGAAACCCTAATTTAGTTCCTTTTTTTTTTGTTTTGGAAACCCTAATTTTCTAGAGACGGATTCGAATCCGCTCTGATACCATGTAGAACAGTAAAATATAGATATAAGCGGAAAAGTAAATAGACATAGTAGAGAAAGTAGTAGTGTATTTAGTATATTTTATTACTCAACACAGGCCACATATATATATTACAAGACACTAAGCTAGACTATGTCACATTACCGATGTGGGACAGAATACTAATATTCTTAACAATGGAAATTCAAATTATGTACTTACTGTCCTTGTATGCATTCATGATAACTTGAGATTTCCTATTATGTAATGATTAACTAAAAAGCTGGTTGTAGTCAGGTTCATTGTTCATCACAGCCTAAGCAAATCAATGGAGACGTATTACCAGGTTTGTGTTGAGTGAATTTAGTTTTGCCTTTGTGGTCTTCATATTTATTGTTTATTGTATTACTGGAAAGCCTAATTTTCTCTTACCAAAGGAGAGTGGTCGAGCAGGAAGAGATGGGCTTCCTTCTGAGTGCTTGCTATACTTTAGACCAGCTGATGTTCCTCGCCAGGTAATTTAGTTAGTGATCTGTTTTTGACTCATATATCCACATCATTATGAATCTTATGTTAACAGTTTTTCTGCAGAGCTCAATGGTTTTCTTCGAAAATGCAGGGTTGCCCAATCTGTATGACATTGTGCGATATTGTCTGGTAAACATCTTCTATCAGAAACTAATAATATTATAAAAGGTTGAGATTATCCTTTAAAATTATTAGCTTTCATCGCCCATCCTATGTGTTCAAATATCTATAGATATAATTCCAAAACGACAATTAGTGAAGTTCTTATTTAACAATTCTATCTTTTGTTGTATTCGTGGACATCCATCTGTCTTGACTAGTTTGTAGTATAGTGAATAGTTCCTTCAAGTGAGTTATATGAAATCATGAATAAAGGCTACCGCCTACCATGGACTAACATTAGGCCCTACTCTGATTTGCTACACAACAACAGTTTTGCATTTTGATTCTTTCTTCTTAGTTGTCTTTGTATATCAAGGTTTTTGAATATATGACTAGCTTATCGGCTTTCTGGAAATTTGCAATTGTTGTTTCAGCTTTTATCTCTTTTCTACAGTCTAAACAGCAATGTCGGCGGGGAGCTATCTTTAAGCATTTTGCGGAGCCTTTACGAGATTGCAATGGTACAACTTAGTGCTAGCTATTGCTATTTTAATCAATTGCTTTTTCCCTCAGAACTGCCATCTAAGTTTCTATTCTCTTTTCTCAGGGATGTGTGATAATTGTGCCTCCAACAATGAGTTCAAGGAGCTGGACGTATCTGGTAACTTCATATGATTTATGACTAAAAAGCTCTTACTTCCTGATTTAATAGTTTATGTAAGCTGAGAATTAGTTTAACTGTGGACAGTTATCAACTTTTATGGAAAGGAAGAAAACTGGATTTCCATTTTCCACTTTGGGTTATGGTTACCTTGTAAACATGATGGCAAACCTAATAATCCATTTGATTTGACTGGTCAAACATGCCTCATGTCAACATTGGCCATATAAATGTGATTTAAGTTATATCTGAATAAATATGTAAAAATGCAGATCATGCAAAATTTGTAGTATCAATGTTGCAAGAAATACTAGAGAAAGACCAAAGGGCAACAATGTTGCAATTAGTTGACAAGATGAAGATCAGAAACAAGGATATGGGTATGTTCCTTCTCATGGTCCAATTCCAAATATGAGTTTCCCTCATATCTTTGACCACTACAAACTTTTTAAAATTGGCTCTCTTGTTCTCAATTTGGATGCTAATAAGTTTTGACTGAATATTGATTGGTCCATCCAAACAACACGCTTTTCTTTGATCTTTTGATCGATATAAGCATCTTTAGAGGATGATTTGTGCACACATACAAATATTGAAATCTTTGAAATTATACGTTTGTCCCATGGAAGGTGAAATGGAAGTTTGATTGCCGTGTAACTTGATTGATGCCTAAGTTCACAAATTTACCCTACTCAGAATTTCTTTGAATTCATGCAGATCTGGTGCTAAAAAAGGAGCAAATGGACAATTAATAGTTCAACTTGTAGTGGATATGTTTTGGTATGATTTCGAGATCCAGTTCTCTTTTTCTGTAATCACCATTTTCTACACCTAAGAATAGCCTTTGATATTTGATCTTCAATACATTGTATCATTTTCTCTGAGCTGTTCAAAATTAAAACAGCAGAGAGGGTCTGCAACTGTGTCCTTCTGTTGTGATCTTTAACGAGTGAGTTATCTGCAAATAATAGACTCTGAACTATGAAAGAATAAATTGGATAGTTCCTGTCATGCACTGCTTGAATTATTTTGGTCCTGAAATGAAATAAAACACTATTCAGTTATAGAAGGAATAATTTCTTTGGTTCATAGTTGTTCAGATTGTACATAATTCTCCTTGTGCGTTGCCCTTAGTAGAAGTTGATTTCAGTGAGAACTTTTATCATTTTCCTGTAACACTTGCTCCTCTAGTGCAGAAAGAAGAATTCCAGCACACTTCATATACCACTAATGCGTATGTGACAGTGGGGCCTTTAGCAAAGCAAGTATTGCATGGCAAGGATGCTTAGTGCATATTTAGTTGCCTCTAAACATCTCAAAGCAATTTATTATTGACTGTGCCTCAGCATGAAGCAGGCAAACCAAATCAAATACTTTGTTCTAAACAGATGTCTGATATTACAGCTACGAATCATCTTTGCATGACAGAAATTTGGTAGCATGTGATGCAGTTGATTTGAGCATGTTATGTATTTGTGTCACTTGCAGGGAAGAAAGCAGTCAAGCTTGAAGTTCGTTCTGGACAGCAAAGCAGTTTGACTAACTTGAAATCTAACAAGCGCAGCAGATCTAGCGTACTAGAATTTAAGCTTGATGAGCTGCGAAAGGAGCTTGCTTCGCTTGATGGTGGGATTTTCCCTCACTCGGTTCTATCCACTCAGCAAATCAGCGTGTTGAGTGACACGAAGCCAGAATCAATGGAAGTGGTGTGCTTGCTAATTCTTGTTTTTATGTTACTTATGTTCCTTGAGGCCGTTGCTGTGCTTCTGCGTGCCTGCTGCAGTTGCGCACGTGTATTTCTGTAGACCTTATTACGTTGCGATTCTTTATGAAACTCAAAATGGTTGTTCGGTATTTGTCCATTTGCAGTTGGAGAAGATAATCGGAAAGGTGAAGGCTGAGAAATATGGTGAAAAGATTTTGGATGAAATCAAAAGTTATGAACCCAAGAATGAGATGGATGAGGAGCCTTCTCATAAGAAAAACAAGAAGCCACTAGTTGTCATAGAAAGCAGTGACGATGAAGCATGAAGATTTAGGTTTTATATGATGGGCTAATCTTCATCAAATATTAACTGGAATCCCGCTACTCTGAAACAAGTTAATTTATCTAATTTGCAAAGTAAGTACTCATATTGTTAGTTGTGTTTAGATAAAATCATAAAACAACAATTAATGTATGGACTTTTTATCCATTTTGCAATTTTCGATATTTTCGATTTAGTTATACTTGATTTGCTGTCTTTTTTGCAACAGAAAATTAGAGTTTTAAATTTGCATTATGGCAACGTTTTACTATCATGTTTAAATTTGAAAGATCTCATTCACAGATGACTTACCGTTTAATTTCAAGATAATTATATATTTTTTTGTCCCCGAACATTTAAAATTATCTTTTAAAGTCTATTAATTTTGATGTAACATTATTACTTTTTCACTATTTCAAACTTTCTTGGACAAAATACCCTTGAGCCATATAGACATTTCAATCTATTTATTCTCTTTTCTTTATTAAAATATTTTAATTTATCTCTCTAAATATTTTTTCCCCCTCTCTTTCTTCTGTTTTCTTTCCCATTTTTTTCTCATTTCTTTTAATAAAAAGGCAAAAAAAAATTTAGGGAGAGAAATTAAATATTTTTAGTAAAGAATAGAGAATAAATAAATTAAAATAACCTTCTTCATGTCCTTAGGGTATTTGCATCCAAATCAATTTGAAATAGTAAAAAAATAGCACAAACTATATTATATTGAAGTAATAGATCTCAAAATTTATTTTCAAATGTTACATACCAAGATTGATACCTTATCAAAGTCCGCGAATAAAAAAAAATGTTCCCTCATATGTAAATAATAAAAAGTTACTACTCCATTCATTCTGTGGTAGTGAAGGCGTTTATTTTCGTCACGCGATGTAAGAAAAATTGTAGTACTCCATTAAGTGTGTTAAGTAAATGAAGAATAAAGTAGGAAATGAAAAAGGTAGAAAGATGAAGAGAAAATAAAGTACTCCCTCCGTTTCTTCATAGTTGAGGCAAAACTTTTCGGCACGGAGTTTAAGAAATGGATGTTGAATGTGTTAAATTAATAGATAAAAAGTAAGATAGGAGAAAAAATAGAGAGAATAAAGTAAGAAAAAGTAAAGTATGAAAGAGAAAAAAATTACTATATAGGGAAATGACTCAACTATGAGAAAACTTCCAAAAATGGAAAAATGACTCAACTATAGAGAAATAGAGGGAGTAATAGAAAATAAAGTATGTGAGAAGAAATATGTTGACTTTTAAATGACTCCACTAGTATACAATGTACCAAAATGATTTTACTAGTATGGATGGAGGAAGTACTTTTTTTCTAAATCTACATATTTTTAATTTTAAAACGTTAGGGTTGCGTTAAAGATAGAACCATTCTTAAGTGTAGAACCTAGAACTCTACATATTTTATTCATTGGATGAGGAAAAAATGACGGTCAAGATTAAAAATCATACATATTAGACTATGTTTTCACGACATTCCGGACTCAACATGTGAAAAAACTCACATGTTGATGGAAGAATGAATGAAACGAAGAAGAGTCAATGCATGCTTTATTTTTTCACTTATCTGCATTCACCCATTAATAATAGTTTTGGTTGTAATGGGAAGTTGTTGTGCAAATCAACACCATTGGATTAAAAGATCTAACGACCTCCGTTTGACATTTGTTCTACGTTTAAGAATGGTTCTACGTTTAAGAATGGTTCTATCTTGATCACAATCCTAAAACGTTAATCTTATTTCTTAAATTATTAGAACAAGATAATTATATTATATATTTATTTATTTTAAATTAGTATTAAAAAAATCGATTACGAATAAATCAGAGTTTAATTCTGACTACATTATCTGCCTCCACGTTGTCACCAAAAAAAATCATTTTGGGGGGAAAAACCTAAACTAGGGCTTTTTTCAACCGGCGAAATTCACTCAGGCAATATGGCGGGGATCCAGAGAGGCGGCGGCTCCCGGCGCCCAGCAATGGAAGACGATTCCAAGCTCGTGTTCGAGACTTCGAAAGGTGTTGAGCCGATTTTGAGCTTCGACGAGATGGGTATAAAGGAAGATCTCCTCAGAGGAACCTACAACTACGGCTTCGAAAAGCCTTCCGCTATTCAGCAGCGGGCGCTTGTGCCGATCATCTCCGGACGTGACGTCATTGCTCAGGCGCAGTCCGGTACCGGCAAGACTTCCATGATCGCGCTCTCTGTTTGCCAGATTGTCGATACCAAGTCTTCAGAGTACGTTCCCTGCTTTTTAATATAAATTGATATGGTTTTGAATTGAGATGGTTATAGTTTCTTGATCCGTGCCTTTGGGTCAATTGAAACTGCATTATGATAAACAGCATAATTCAATATCAAATGCGATTATCTTTTAATGTTGATTTTTTCTTAAAATTAGAGTTCAAGCGTTGATACTATCACCTACGCGAGAGTTAGCTTCCCAGACAGAGAAAGTGATATTGGCAATTGGTGACTATATAAATGTGCAAGCTCATGCTTGTGTTGGAGGCAAAAGTGTTGGCGAAGATATTAGAAAACTAGAGCATGGAGTTCAAGTGGTGTCGGGCACTCCTGGCAGAGTCTGTGATATGATCAAGAGGAGAACACTACGCACTAGAGCAATCAAATTATTAATCTTGGTGAGTTATTTTTTGTGCTAATTCAATTTCCATGACATGATATTGTAATGGTTCTTACAACATTTGCTCTCTTTAATATCGTCAGGATGAGTCTGATGAAATGCTGAGCAGGGGATTTAAGGATCAGATTTATGATGTCTACAGATATCTTCCACCAGATCTTCAGGTGATCTCTATGTGCATGTATGTATTTAAATTCATTTCTACAAGTTTGGGCTCCACATGCTATGATGCAGTAGTCAATTGTTCAGTGATTTATCTTCTATTTTATTGTAGATTTATTTAGAAGTAGTAGTAGAATATTTTAATTAAGGAATAATGTAGTTGGTTTGCTACAGCCACAAGCATATTTGATGTCATATCTGAAGAGCACCTTTAGCTGATTTGTACAAAGATCTCTCTTCATGGGTTCATCATTTTTTCTTTTCCTGTTCCTTTGTGCTTCTAATTTGTGGTTTATCATGGTGTGTGGCTAATGCTCATGTGAATCTTGGATGTTGTCTGTTTTTAAAATAGTACTTGATTTATTGCAACTGGTGCTGTAGGTGGTGTTAATTTCTGCTACCCTTCCAAATGAAATATTGGAGATCACAAGCAAATTCATGACTGACCCAGTTCGTATCCTTGTAAAGCGTGATGAATTGACTCTTGAGGTACATTTGCTTTTATTTTTACTATTACGGGCTTCTGTGTTTTTTTCGTAACTTTTACTTTTGTTGTTTGATTCTCCATGTTTTGTTTATGACAGGGCATTAAACAATTCTTTGTCGCCGTAGAAAGAGAAGAGTGGAAATTTGATACTCTATGTGATTTATATGATACCCTTACAATCACTCAGGCTGTTATCTTCTGTAACACCAAACGGAAGGTAATTTGCCATTCACATTCTCATTACTTAATGTTAGTGTTTGCTATTCTGTTAGTAAATTGTTGTTTTGATTGCCCTGCATTCTAGAATCCATTAAAAATTCCTCAATTACCTTAATGTTTATTCCAATTCTTCAGTTACCTTCCCTTTCTTTGAATGGTGATGAGTACTATCTGACATTTTTCTGTTGCTTATTAAATACTCCCTCTGTCCCGGTTTAAGAGTCCTGTTTTGCCATTTCCGTCCGTCCCAGTTTAAGAGTCACATTTAGAATTTACCATATTTGGACATAAAATTTAACCTCATTGTTGATGAAATTTACACTCAAATGACATTACTTTCATAAAAATAAAACAAAACAAAATCCTAAACATACAAAAAGTTAAAAGGGTCTCACTTTCCACTACCTCACTTCAATTATTACACACTCCAACAACCACAACCTTACTTCAATTATTACACACTACAACAATTTCTTAAAACCCGTGCCCTAACTAAATTGCACTCCTAAACTGGGACGGAGGGAGTAGCTCACTTTATTCTTCCCTTCTCACAATATTTCTAATTAGTAGTACTATTTATGCAAAATTTCCCCCCTTGTTTTTGACAGGTGGATTGGTTAACAGCAAAAATGCGTGAGAATAACTTTACTGTCTCATCTATGCACGGAGATATGCCACAAAAGGAACGTGATGCAATTATGGGAGAGTTTAGGTCTGGCCAGACTCGGGTTCTTATCACAACAGATGTATGGGCCAGGGGATTGGATGTCCAACAGGTAACCATATCGTTTGAGGACTATGTCTTTATTATGAGAAGTTTCTCATCCAATGTTCTTAATTTGCTTTTCTCTTGCAATCTCCAGTCCACCAAATCTTAATTTACAGCATCTAACTGATCTACTTAGTGTCAGCTCTATTAATTATATAACGGACTTGATGGCTATGAACATTCTCTGTTTACTAGGCAGTAGTGAATTCTTCATATTTGTATGTTCAGTGTTCCACATTAGAAGGTATGTAGTGTCTTAAATTTGATCAACAATGTTATTTTGGATTTCTAAGTGGCATATTCTATACAGAGCTATTATTGTTAACTTCAAAACCTTAGCTGATCTATGATTGATGATGCAACCAGTCTTAAATCTTCTTGAATTTTTGTTTGTTTTAGGGATCGTTCATCATCTCACATCTCTGCGTTGTCTCTAATACAGAATGTTTGATAAACTTGTTTTCATTTAACAGGTATCTTTGGTGATTAATTATGATCTTCCCAACAACCGTGAGCTTTACATTCACCGCATTGGGCGGTCTGGGCGTTTTGGAAGAAAGGTGAAAAAATGCTTTTGATCAACTTGGCTAAAAAAATAGAGCATTTCTTTAAATCAACTGCCTGTGTTTCTGTTACTGCTGCCATCGTACTAACATATGTGGTTTGTTTGTGCAGGGTGTTGCCATAAATTTTGTCAAAAGTGACGATATCAAAATCCTAAGAGATATCGAACAGTACTACAGTACACAGATCGACGAGATGCCAATGAATGTGGCTGATTTAATTTAGCTGGATGGTTGTTGGTGCAGCTCGCCAGTACAAACCTGGGCTCAGCAAAAAAGTTGGACGTGCACTATGCTGGTTTTTCGTTTTCAGCGTCTGCGTGATTGAGTGGAATTACTATATACGTGGTGTTATTCTGAGTGCTATTTTGTATCGAGTCCAGCTTTGTTTGTGATCTGTGTAGATACTCAACTGGAATTGTTTATTGGTATTGGCTTCTTGAATGCTGCTTCTTTCCTTTCATGTGTATCTTGGTTCTAATTCCACAAATGAATGCAAAAGTTACTTAGCCGAATTGGAATGTTTGGGCACAGTGAGTTATATATTATTTGTGATCTCATTGTAATTAGTACTTGTAAAGTGAGTGCACAATTATTAATAGACCTTTTGCATAAACCATTAAACAACTCAAATTAAGTAACAAGGAAAAAAGGTATAGATTTGTCGGTGAGTTACATAAGAGAATAGGCTTGATGAGATTCAGGAGGATAGGAGGAGGTCGTAATGGTACAAGGAACCTGATGAGGACTCCATACATTAAAATCACAAAAAAGAGGAGATGGGAAGGCAAGAAAAACCCCCTTAATACACTCCCACTTCTTATATGGCACCAGTGGAGATCCCATACCTACAGGAGCCATCATCAAAGCCTCAAGTCCTTTCAGTGGTGGAAGAGGCCGAGCCTCCAGAAGGTGGAAGAACCCCTCCCTGCATCCACTGGGGCAAGCCAGTTTTCATTTAGGATTGGACTTCACGTCTTCACCTAAGCATTTCACTGAACAGATCCCAAATGAGCTAACAATACTACGCAGTTTTATCCCAAGAGTGTATTTAGATGACAAGCTCCCAACTTAAACTTTGATATAACTTTCATTTAGGATTGGACTTGCTGGTGTATTTAGATGACAAGCTTAGACAGTATAACTTTGAAATAATACATCAAGTCATAGTAAAAAGAGATTCTCCATAGTTGAGACATAAATTTTGCATCTACAACAATAATAGCAAAAGAGTTGAAAGATTTGAAGTTCTGCATACAATAAAACAGTGACAAGGGTAGGCTTTAGTTATACCTTACACCAGCAAGGCTAACAATAAGGAAGTCGGTGCTTAATAACCAATATCGCTTGGATCTCCCGTGTACTCTGCAACCTGCTCAAGCTTCACATTCAGCAGCTCATGAGTATCAGCATCCCTAACCAGACCAGTTTCCTTTTCTGAATCCCGTTCCAGCAGAGTACCATACACACCCTTGTGCCTGCCACACAAAACAAGGACAGGTCCTCCGCGCTTTGGAAGAGCAGTCTCTAGTAAATCCTGATCGACCCCTTGCACCAACTCCTTGCTCTCATCAACCGATATGTCACAAACACCCGGCCCCACGACATCCATAACAACCCCTTTCTTCAAGTATAATCTCCCACCCTTCAATTCCTGACTAACAATCCTTACCCTTATATGATTCCTCAACCAATCCACTCTCTCATTCCTTGCCTTCACCTTCTGTTCTCCACTCTTCCTATCATTTTTATCTCTACGCATATCACTCTCTTTAACCCTCGATTCCTTCAATTTTCTAATACACTTCTCCTCCCCCGCCAAACCCACCTCCACCACATCCCTACTCCGAACTTTCACCTTTTCATTGCTCTTTGACATCCTCACAACTAATAGCTCTCCACCATTTCTCACCTCCAAGATTCTACCTTTCATACCCATCTCCCTCCCATTTACTATCATAACTTCCTTTTCTTTAACAAACCCTTTCGTATCCTTCTCTTTCACCCCCTTCATCTTCTCCGCCTTCCCATTGGCCGTCACAGGATTCGCACCGGCATTACCATTGGTGCTAATCTGTTTCTCCGGCACTGGAAGCTCATCAGTGAAACCTAATCCACCTCTATCTCTCTTCCTCGTAACCTCAGCAACCTTCACATCCTCCTTCGCATTGCGGCCAATCCCTCTACCCTCTTTCCAACCGTACCCCGATAGCAACGCTGCACCAAACCCCTCCACCGGAACATCTTCGAATTCATCCAACCCCGGACCATCCGGTAAGTTCCCCAAATCCTCTCTCAACCTCCTCAACTCCATATCCGAAATCGTTTCATAATTACCATTAGGAGCAACGCTCACAGCGGCCGAGGGTTCCCGGAGATTGAGGCCATAGCCAGTGGAAGTATCGGTGGGTTCGGGATTAGAGCCAGGATCCAGCTCGAATTGTACAGCCGCATCCTCGCCGTCCGGTTTGGAAATCGGCGGGAGAGTATGGAGGTTTTTGAGCTTTTTATTAGGGCGCCACGCGTTGGGGATTGGAGCAATCGGTTTGATTTTGGATTCCTCCGCCGGCGGGGGCTCGTCGGAGCGGAATTCACTGACAAAATTGACGGAGGGAGAGCCGGCCGCCGCATTGGACGGCTTTTTCAGTCGATTGGATTGGGATTTGGCGTTGATGGAGAAGGAAAAACTCATTGTGGATTTTAAAGAAAAACCTTCAATCAAACCCAGCAAGCTCAATCAACTGACTTCGAATTGTGACGTATCGAGGAGTGTGAAGGGGATTGGTGGAGATCGAAATTTGGGTTTCGGAGTTGAGCGAAGATCCTTTGAAGTTTGAAGGAATTTAGAAGAGAGGAATGGTGGATTTCGCGTTTAAGAATAAGAAAGATGAATGAAATTAGGAAATTAGGGCTTTTCATTTTTTCCTTTTTTTTTGGGCCAAAATTATTGTTACCTTAGCCGAAATTATTGTTTCTTTACTTTGTTTTCCTTATTTGGGCCCAAACTTTAATAGACTACGTTTCATGCAATAATGTCTAAACTCCTTGCCGCTAGGACAAAGGCTCTAGATGAATAAATTGCTACTCCTGCTATATACTCCCTCTGTTCATAAAATATTGTTCAAGTTTGATTCGGCACGAATTTTAAGAAATGTAAAGAAAAATTAGTAGAAAAAGTTAGTGAAATGAGAGTCGAACTTATATATTAGTTTTATAATAGAATGAGAGTGTAAATAGTTGATAGAAAGTAGAGTCCATTTATCAAAAGTAGAAAAAAAGTAAATTGGATAACTTTTCATGGACAAACCAAAATGGCAAAATTGGACAACATTTCACGGACGGAGAGAGCATGAAGTTTTTTTTATTAAAATAGTAGTAGTACTTAAAAATGTATTGAAATGTTTATATTTTATTTTTAGTTTATAAATAATAATTAAGTTTTTCAAATATAATAATCCTAACATATTCTTTTACGTTAAACTATTTATTGGTTCAATATTAGTTACACTCCATGATTCGTGTTTAGCTAGGCTATCAAGTTATTGGGATTCAAGATAAATCACGATTCATGTACTATCACTTATTAGCTAGGTAATCAAGTTATTTAGTTTCAAGTGTATGTATATAAATATGTGTGGGGCATTGAAGTTTTCAGGATTTTGGATTCGGGGGTACGAAAAAATATCCAAACAATCTTTTTCATTGTCTTAAATATAAATGTCTTGTATAGACGCCAATATAACGACTAAATAAAAATTATATAGTTTAGAAATAAATCTTTTGGATATAAAAGTATTTGAGTAAAGTTTTAATAACTTTTTATAAGATAATACTACTAGTTTTTAGAAGTGAACCTTGTGAACATAAATAATTTAAGCAAAATGTCTATTATTTTAGAAAATATAAATATAAATATTTTATTAATTATAAATGTTTCATATAGATATGAATATAATTGCTACACAATTGATAAAATAGTTTATAGGTAATTTTTTTTATTATTTGAGAATTTGATCAAGAAGTATATAAACTTATTATTTCGATTGTTTTAGCAAACAATAAAATACATCTATTCTTTCAATTGTTTGAATAAAACTAACAAAAATAAGTAAATCAATTAGTATTTTAAAGAAGTAAAAGGCTATAGAACTTTTAATTGTTTGAATTAAATAAAACATGAAAAAAGTAAACAAATTGTATTAACAAAACTAAACAGAAAAAGATTTGAAATAAGTAAAATGATATAGAAACTTTAATTGTTAGAATAAAAGAATTGAGAAAAAAAGGTATAGAAATCAAAACGTAAAAGAATTAGAGAAAAAAAAGTATAGAAATCGAAGAATGAAGAAAAAAAGGTGTAGAAATCAAAATAAAAAAAATAAGTTAAGCAATTGAGAGGATTCGACTCAAAACCTAGGTTTTGAAAATGGGGAGCACAACCACTTTATCAAAGAAGCCTTTTATTAAAAGTACCTCAATACACGGTATTAGAGTATCCACAACCCCGGCCCAGATTCAGGCCCCAAGTCCCTTCCACGTCATCATTCCCCTAAAATTCTGCGCCAGACCACAACTCCTCTAACCCTGCAGTCCCCATCCAGGTCTCAACTATTAAATTGCACTATTCACAACTACAAGCTATTTTACTCCTAAAAATTCATTGTTCAGTCGAATATAAAAGATTACAAACCCTGGAAAATAAGATTACAAACCCTGGAAAATAAAAATTACAAGTCCTAGAAAATAAAAATTAAAAGTCCTAGACAAAAAATATTGAAATAAATAGAGGATAGAAGTGAGAAATTGGTGGAAGATTGTTGAAAAAATGGAATATAAATAAGCCAAAAATCGGAAAAGGGGGGTTCGGTTCCGGCCCGAAGGCCTAATAACGCCGGGTCGGGACGCAACGGGGCGCGGCCCCGGGCTGCTCCACCGGACCTAGGTGTGGTCCGACCTGCGGCGTTATGGATGCTCTTAGTATTCTAATTTGGGGGTACAGTTGTACCCCTTGTTGTTCTAAGGTGGATAGTCATTGTTGTGACGTCAATAATATAAACTCATTTTATTCGAATTTTAAATTTTATATACCGTGGAACAACTTGAATGTGATATTCGACCAAACAAAAATAGCAAAAGTTTAATTGTATTAATGTTATGTTTTTAAATTGATTAATACTATCATGTTGTTTATAGGGAAATATGACAACATTGGCACTTGATATGACCACGTTTCAAGGCACAAACCTTATTTTATTTTTATTTTTATTTTTATTTTTATTTTTGCCATGTTCACATGAGTATATTTTCACTCTGTTTGAATAGATATTTTATCCATAAGAAGATGATACTGTAGAAACCTTGGTTATCCATTTTGGCAGTGAATAGTACTATTATTTAAGTTACTTGAGTCATATTCAATTTTAAATAGTTCAAAGTTTTGTTTTTTTTAAAAGCTAAAATGCTCAAGCTAAATCAGTGGCGAGCCAAGAGCGTATCAGAAAAATCCCGCAACTAACCAAACTAACAAAGACAAGCAAAAACAGCAGCTAAGCAACACAAAAGGAAAAACGCTACCAAAACAAAGAGGTCTCCGTAAAACACACACCCACGCAGCACACCCAGCCGAGAGGAAAGAGCAACACACAAGCATAGAGAAGGCAAACAAAAACGAACTGGATCCCACCACCAAGTCAAGCCCAAAAAAGTAAACGAGCACCTAAGAAAAACTCATCCCATTGCAGCGAAACAAAACCAAGGCCGAGGAGCAAGAAAAGAGCAACACAAAAAGACCTCCGTCGGACACAATATCTTAATCACTGATTCAAAACCTCTTTGTTGCTTATGTGGTCACAATGAATTTGAAATTTCATCCATGCTATCACTCAAGAGACCCTTTTTAGGGGGTTCCAGCACCAGCCCTTTTGTTCGGGTATCTTGGAGCCTTTCATCCTCTGATGTCACTAAAATTTTCCATTGCTTGTGTTGGGATAATGGAAAATCCGGGCACCATCCTTTCACCCACATGCCTAAGCGCCAAAAAAGTCGTCTCTCTTCGAACTCCCAATTAGGCTTAAAAGCTTGAAAGGTAATCTTATTTCGAATACCCAAATAGATCATGTGATGATGTAATACATAGATATCCATAATTGCTTGTCAAAGTTCTTGAAAGCAATACTAAACCAAGAGAGAAGACACATCCTTGTTTGTTTGGTGAGGCAGAGAGATAAGTTCTAGTAATTTCAAGTTACTAAAGTCATTTTTTTATTTATGACAAAAAACAAAACATTCGATATCACTTACTTTATTACTAGTATTATTTATACTTTACACTCTCTTCTTTATCTTATTTTATTTTATTTTTATTATTTAACTTACTAAACACTCCCTTAGTCCGCGAATAGGAGTCCCGTTTTTCCATTTTAGTTCGTCCGCGAATCGGAGTCTCGGTTCACTTTTACTATAAATGGTAATAGGGTCTCACATTACACTAACCCATCTCTCACACATTTTATTTAAAACTAATATATAGAGACCCATATTACACTAACTTTTTTTCACCCACTTTTATTAATATTTCTTAAAACTCGTAGCGCCAATAAATGAGACTGCTAATGACAGATAAGAGAGTAAAACTTTTTTAAAATCTCAAGTCAATAAAAATATCTCAATTAACAATGAAACACATATAGGAATTCATTTTACAATCAAGCTAGGGAAAAAAAAGCATACATCATGTCTCCTTCTCCATTGAATTTTACAAGACATTTCTCAAGTCATCTATAAATCTCTTGATATCATTATTAACTTTTCTCTTATGTCGTTTTATAATGAATCTAGGGAAACAAATGCATCCTTGTCTTGTTTCCTTCCCAATAAGGATTATTATTCAAATCTTCAATATTTGACCCATAAAATTTTAAAATCATGACGAAAAATGGAAATGAATAAATATATATATGAATGTCTGATTTTACTCCTACAGCGTTCACGTCAAGTGAACATTTATCAGACATCTACCATTAAACAATGCCTAAGTATCTTAGTCAAAATACAACTTTTGAAGAGAATTTTGTATTTAAAACTCGAAAACATTTTCAATACCTAATCAAAATCCTCTCACAAAATTAATCTACTAAAAAGAGTTCACTCTTTGCGTGTTTTGTCGGATAATGGGGAACAAAATCCAACTGTTTCATTCAAATTTGAGTGTTGGTGATTTTTATTACTCGATATATAATCATTATAAACGTGAACTCAAAAGTAGTACTCCAACAACTGGATTTTAGTAATTAAGAAATGAGAAATATACACAATAAATAACAAATAAATTTATCTTGGAAACGACTCGCTTTTATCGATCAACACATCATGCGCCAATTGCTTGCGCAAACCAGTGAGTAATAAAAGCTTTTTTTGGTAATATTACAATCAATATATCAAGGTTCAAGTCATTTTGTGCTGATAAAGATATTTGTATAATAATTCACGTGAAATTCTACTATGTTATAGAAGTAAAAAAAAGAAAATTTTAATTTAGTAGGGGTTTAAGCCCTTATTATGAGCATGGGCAAACTCACAAAGGGCTGAAGCCTGAAGTCTTCACCAATGGAAACATTCATTTCCTTATTCTGACTTGCCTTCAGTTCCTCAATTGATGGGCCCATTGTTCATGGATTGCTATTTGATTGTACGTATTTTATTCCAAGAACTTAAAAATTGAGAATCTTACATTGTGGTATCTATTCCATGTGTTATTACTTATTTATAATGGTTTTTATGAAAATGTCCTAAATTTTTTGCTACAACGACATTACTCCTTAAATACAGACAAAAATTGCATTAATTGTCAGATGAAGAATTTAATCAAAGAGAGGGAAAGGTAAAGATGGACCACATTTTCGTTAGATGCTACTACTACTAGAGTCTATATATAGAACCATATATCTCAAATTTAAATTCACTATAATGTGGAAATCTGATTTGAGATTTTTGCTCCTTGTGGCAATGAATATATTGAAATCTCATTTGGCCATGCCATGGGAATGGGATCCCTTTAAGGTGACAAATGATCTCACTTGGACCAAATTCTTTCTACTCACCTCTCTCTTCTTCTTCTTCACTTTCATTGCCATTGAAATCATCTCAGCAACCTCTCCAAACATCGTGGGATTTGTAAAAGTCCAAATCAACAACTTCTCCCCCACTTTCTCCACTTGTTTCTTGGCTTGTCTGTTGTTGCCACAGTTTGTATTCTGGTACGTGTATCCGATGATCTTGTTGTCGTTTTGGTTGTACGCGTGCGTCTCTAGCATCTTCACGAGCTTCGTGGCGTGGGTTGGAGCTCTGCTGTCGGAGATGCCGGATTTGAGCATATCTATTGTAGCCGGGAACAATGGAGATGATGGTGATGAGTTGCATGATCAAGTTTAGCTCATTTTCTAAATTAATTCATTTTGTTTGTTGCTTTTTATTTTTAACTTTTGTTGAATAAATTATAACTACTTCTCTTGCATCAAAGTACATATGTTAATCACCCTTGTTCTTTTTATGGAAGCGTATGTACACAAAAAAGTAGTGGTAGTTCAAAAAATTTAAAAAAGAATATATAATGGTTGGGGTTGTATTCACCTAGAGAGAGAATGAGATTACTTATCATGGCTGTTGGAGAAGATTGCACCGAATCAGGGAAAAGATATATGAGAATCAATCTTTACCAATTATAGGAGATTTGAAATCAATATAATTATGTTAATTAGGTTTACCATATAGATGAGTCCTTAGCCCTATATATTGATGCTATGTGTATAATGTAAATTCATTCAGAAATAATATACCGACTCTACCGATACTTTTATCATGGCCTCAGAGCAGGAATGATCTTGGCTCAGAACAATATCATCATAGCCACAATATACCAAATTCTCGACCCCATAGCCAAATCAACCACAGAAATCGAACCCTACATCAGAAACAATGTCAGACACCGAGGATGATACAAAAACGGATATGAAAACACCAACAAAGTTAAGGAACAGCAAGAACGTTACTGTCGCGTTCAAACTGAATGGAAAGAACTACCCGGTCTGGTCCAGATTGATGAAAGTCAAGATAGGAGGCCGAGGGGCCTACTCGTACATAAGGAAGGAGCCTCCTGAACCCGGAAGCAAGGGGTACGACGACTGGGAGGAGGACGATCTGGTCATTTTTTCATGGATCGTCGACAATATCGAAGACGATATTATCGCCTATTTTGCGCATCACCAAACCTCGAAGGCGTTGTGGGACAGCCTGAGGGTAACTTATGAAAGTAAGGCGGATCCGTATCTCATCTCCGACCTGGAGGAGAAAGCAATTAACATCAGACAGGGAAGTCTCGATCTAGAGACATACTACCGGAAAATAAATGGGCTGTGGATCAATATTGATCGCTGCCAGAAGCAACCAATCACGTGTTGCGACAAGGGTGTCGACCAATTCCGAGATTTCTCCAACGGCAAGCGGCTAATCAAATTCTTAACAGGACTGAATCAAGAGTATGATTCAATCAGGAGAGACATCCTCAAGGATGGGTCGAACACATCGCTTGAAGAAGCCTACGGTTGGGTAAAGAGGGAGGCTGTCCGGAGGAGCACCAACACAGCCCCCTCACCCGCCGGAGACGACGACGGCAGAGCAGCCGATTCATCGACAGGAGAAGGAATTGGGTACGGCCTCGCTGCCCAGAGCCAACGCCCCAACTCGCGTGGACCACCACGACCCACCACGACCACTCACCGACCGGGAAGCAGGCCGGACAAATCACGGCTAATCTGTTCTCATTGCGGGAAACTGAGACACTCTCGGGATGAATGATTCCTTCTAATCGGATATCCGGAGTGGTGGGAGGAGAAACAGAAGGAGAGAGCTCAGGCAAAGCTCGCGGTCAGCGTAGATGAGAAGGGGCAGCCAGCTCAAATTGGTGCCGGAAATAGGGAAACAGCGACTGGCCAAGGGAAATCATCGGCTGGAGCTTCGACCGGCGGTGACGGCGTGCGTAGAGTCGGCAATTTCGCTGAGAGGGCGGAGGGGCTGAGGAAGACGAGCGGTGCCGCCTCTGGAGGTAAAGTTAAACCAAACCCTAGTAATTTTCCCTATTCTAATTTTGACCCAAAGAAGAAATGTTTATTACAAATTGGACCCCATGATATTTCATTTAGACCCCAAGACCCTATGGGTTATCAAACACGGCCCCAGAATATGAAAAATTCTAGAAAAAACATAAATATTTGCAGTTTTGTGTCAAACAACCCCTTTGCACCGTTAGAAACTATTTCCGCTGCATTTCATGTTTATAATAATGATAGAACGAGCAATAAGGGTTGGAATTTTTACTGTGGAGCCACGGATACTATGACCCCGGATAGGAGTGATTTTAGGCCATCCACAACGCTGTCTCTATACCGTCTCTTAACTACTATTTGAGCACTATTTGAGGGCCCCACTGTCCTTTTTTCCTCCATCTCTTAACTAAGAGACGGAACATGCAACGCTCCGTCTCTTAACCGTCTCTATACCGTCTCTTAATTACTATTCATTCAATTTAATTTATAATTTTTTTTAAAACCCAATTCAATTTAAACAAACACACTTTATTAAAATTAAAACAAAAAAAAAACACACAAAATAAAAAAAACACAAAAAAAAAATTTTAAAAAAACACAAAATAAAAAAACACACAAAATAAAAAAAAAACTAATCGGAAGGGCTAATCATCCTCCGGAGGCGGTCGAGGTTGAGGGGGAGTCGGAAGGCCAAGTTATGCTGCCATATGCACAATTCCGTTCCACCAGGCCGCGAATTGGGAGTGCGAGAAACGGGAAGTGTCCGCCATTGTGGCGGTCATGTACGCCACCATAAGTGTGTCCGAGCCTCCTCGCGAGCCCGATCCTGAGGCCGACTGGCTTGATTCGCCTCGGCCCTTCCTTGCTCTAGCCGCTTTCGCCGCCTTCGAATTTAGATGATAGGAAGAATAGATGTGTAGTTGTGTGTAAATGAGGATGAGTTTAGGAGTATTTATAGAGTAAAAAATTTAATAAAAAACAAAAAAAATATATAAAAAAACAAAAAAACGGTAATAATACCGTTACAAATTTTTATTTATTTATTTAAATTCGAATTTTTTTTTAAAAAAAATATTTATTGCGTCAGCACGTGACGACGCCCACTCGCGGGCCGGCGAGTGGGCGTCACGCACGACGCCGGGCTGCGCCACGTCGCCTAGGCGCGTGGCGAGACAGCTCGTCTCGTGGCTCGCCGAGGCGAGACGCGCGACGAGACGGGACGAGATGGAGGCTGCAACGCGTCTCGCCGGGGTCTCGTCTCGCTGAGACGAGACGCGAGACGCCGGCGAGACCCGTTGTGGATGGTCTTAGTAGCTATGGTGAAATTGCTGATACATTTATTAGAACTGCGAATGGGGAGTTGATTACTGTTGTTAGGTCGGGAACTATCAATATATCTCATACTCTATGTTTGTCAAATTGTCTACATGTTCCTACGCTATCTCAGAGATTGATGTCCATAAGTCATGTGACTAGAGACTTGAAATGTACACTTCTGATGCACCCCACTTTCTGTATATTACAGGATATTCAGATGAGGAGAATTCTTGGGCGTGGCACTGAGAAACAAGGACTTTACTACGTGGATGAGATAGCTCAACATGGCAATGCGATGCTGGCTCACGGAACCACGAAACAAGAAATTTGGCTGTGGCACCGAAGACTAGGGCACCAAAATCTCCTGGTTACTTTAAACTTCTTTTTCCAAACATTTCTATTCCTACCGATTTTTCCTGTGAAACATGTGTTTTAGCCAAGAGCCACAGACAGTCTTTTAAGCTTACCAACACCCATGTGAATTCTATTTTTTCCTTAATACATGCTGATTTGTGGGGCCCTGCACCAATTATTGGTGGGGCAGTTTTCGATATTTTGTGATATTCGTGGATGATTGCACTAGAATGACTTGGATATAATTTTTGAAACATAAATCTGAAGTTGTGCAAAAATTTTTCTTATTCTATAAAATGATCCAAACCCAGTTTCACACCACTATCAAAAGCCTTAGGTCCGATAATGGGAGGGACTTTGTTAACAATTCTATGGCCCAATTTTGTAAGGATAAGGGAATGATCCATCACACATCCTGTGCCTACACACCTGAACAAAATGGGGTAGCCGAGAGAAAGAACAGAGCTATCCTTGAAATCACCCGGGCTCTCATGATCGAATCCAAGGTACCCAAACATTTCTGGCCTGAAGCTGTAGCCACATCTGTCTACCTCATGAACCGTCTCCCTACCAAAATCCTCAACAAAAAAACCCCGCTCGATATCCTCTCCAAAATGACCAAAATTCCCCAACACCTGAACCTTTCACCTAAAGTCTTTGGTTGCACCGTTTATGTCCATATCCCGAAACACGAGAGAACCAAACTATCACCTTGTGCAACAAAATGTGCCTTTGTCGGGTATGGGATAAACCAGAAGGGATACCGATGTTTTGATCCTCTCACAAAAAAAGTCATTACCACCATGAACTGTAACTTCCTAGAAACCGAATTCTTTTACCACACCCACCTTAGTAGTCAGGAGGAGAGTGATCCAGGTAGTTCACCAGACTATCTAAGTTGGGTTGTGCCACTTCCAAACTCTTCGATTGAGGATCCAACAGAACCAGTTGTCATTGCCGCCGAGCAAGTCTCACCACAAGAGTCATCTCATCCGCGATCCCCGGATCCTCCTTCAATGATATCCGAGGTAATTCCTGAACCCAGTCCTAGTGAGAATACAGTTTCTCCTAACCCCTTGAGTCCAGATTCCCCTGAAGAAGATAATACGATTGACAGTGATATTGGAGGGTATGTTCTCCCTCATCGGACTACAAGAGGAATACCATCAAAGAGATACTCCACTGAGAAGATTGGGAAGAAGAGCCGTTATGGAGTAGCAAATTTTGTGCAAGGGAATTTGGCTAAAATGTCACGAGCTTTCGAAGCCGCACTGTATGAGGAAGAGGAAGCAATGAAACATAAACATTGGAGGGATGCTATGCTTACTAAAATGAGGGCACTAATGAGGAACAATACATGGGTGAAAGGCAAGCTGCCTGAAGGAGTAAGGACAGTCGGGTGCAGATGGGTGATCACTATAAAACATAGACCAGATGGCACGGTGGAAAGGTACAAGGCCAGACTTGTGGCTAAAGGGTACACCCAAACCTATGGAATCGATTATGATGAAACTTTTCACCTGTGGCGAAAATTAATACTGTGAGGGTCTTGTTCTCAATCGCCGCCAACAAGGATTGGCCACTTCACCGGTTCGACGTGACTAATGCCTTCTTGCACGGAGAGCTACCAAAACCAGTCTTCATGGAACCCCCACCAGGCTTTGCTAGTGAGTTCCAAGATGGAGAGGTGTGCCAACTGAAAAAGACATTATACGGGCTCAAGCAGTCTCCAAGGGCTTGGTTCGGGAGATTCACGGAGGTGATGAAGAAGTATTGATATAAGCAGAGTAATTCCGATCACACATTGTTCATTAAGAAGAAAGGAGGTAAAATTACGTGTCTAATCATATATGTAGATGACATGATTATCACTGGAGATGATACAGAAGAAATGATCGAGCTAAGGAAGAACTTGTTCAATGAATTCGAGATGAAGGATCTAGGACTCCTTAAATACTTCCTGGGGATAGAAGTGCTAAGATCGAAGAAGGGGATCTTCATAAATCAGAGAAAGTACGTCCTCGACCTACTGGCAGAAGTGGGAATGTTGGACTGTAAACCCGCGGACACTCCAATGGTCCAAAATCATGGGTTACAAATGAAAGGAAACACATGACTTGCCGACAGGGGGAGATATCAGAGGTTGGTTGGAAAATTGATTTATCTATCACACACTAGGCCAGATATTACTTATGTTGTGGGAGTTGTAAGTCAGTGTATGCATGCACCACAAGAAGAACACTAGGAGGCAACATTAAGAATAGTCTGATACTTAAAGGGAACGGCAGAACATAGACTTCTGTTTGAAAAACATGGGAACTTGGAGATACATGGGTTTACTGATGCGGATTGGGCCGGAAATCCAAATGATAGGAAGTCAAGCGCAGGATACTTCACCTTTATTGGAGGTAATCTTGTGACATGGAGAAGTAAGAAGCAGAAGGTGGTAGCACTCTCTAGCGCTGAGGCAGAGTTTCGCGGAATCAAAAGTGGATTGACCGAGCTACTATGGCTAAGGAGGATTCTGAAAGAGTTGGTCCTGGACTCATCGAAGACCTGCAAATTGTTTTGCGATAACAAGGCAGTCATCAGCATTTCTGAGAACCCAGTTCAGCATGATCGAACCAAACATGTTGAAGTTGACAGACACTTCATAAAGGAGAATATTGAAGCAAAGATAGTGGAGATGCCATTTGTCAAGTCCGAAGATCAGTTGGCGGACATCCTTACAAAAGCAGTGAACTCGAAACTATTTCGGGAAGTATTGTGCAAGTTGAGCATCGGTAACCCCGTCGCTTAACTTGAGGGGGAGTGTTGGAGAAGATTGAACCGAATCAGGGAAAAGATATACGAGAATCAATCTTTACCAATTATAGGAGATTTGAAATCAATGTAATTATGTTGATTCGGTTTACCATATAGATGAGTCCTTAGCCCTATATATTGATGCTATGTGTATAATGTAAATTCATTCAGAAATATATACCGATTCTACCGATACTTTTATCAATTACAACTTTCATTTAAAACTTGTCATGAATTGTGTAAAACCAAAAACTCAAAATTTTCCTAGAAAATAAATTGGAGGTTCATGTCATGAATTGTTTTTGTTTCGTAACTCTCTGCTCGCCTCTCGCCGGGGGTTTTGAGCATTTTGGTGCATCTAATGCACATATCAAAAAAAATCTACTTCATTGTACGATAATATGGATAAATGAACAGAAATTGGAAAGTCACATTACGATAGACTCGAATCCGAGACTTTTGGCTTTAGACATTAGTCACACTATCACAAGGCCAACACACACGTATCAATCAATATGCTTATTCTTGTTCATGGATCCATGAAGGAGTTCAACATTATAATTAAACTTAATATTTCTTTTCTAATGGCACATTACATAATGTGATTGACTTGAATATATGCATTGTTTATTTTAATCGCTAATTATTCATAATAAAGTTAAGACTTTAATTATGGGAATGAAATATTGAAATTTACTACTACCGTCGTCTCACAATAGTATGATTTTTTTCCTTTTTAGTTTGTTCCACAAGAGTATGCACATTTTAATTTTGGAAACTATTTTCTTTCTATTGAGGTGGGACCCATTATCTACTACCAATATTTTAATTACTTTTTCTTTCTACATCTCTCTTACTTTACTAATTGTGCAGTAAATCCCTGTCCAACCTAAAGTGCATACTCTTGTGGGACGGAGGGAGTAGTATTTATTAGTGTGATGTAATTATTTGTTACAGGAATCGCACCGTGAATTAAAAATTTTGGATACGACATTGCCAATGTAGTACTACTACTATTTTATATTCTCTCCGTCTCACATTACTTGAGTCATTTATTTTTTGGACTCGTTTTGAAAAAATGATAGAGAGTAAAGAAGTGAGAGAATAATGTAGATGAGAGTCTTCTCGTTCGTATTCTCTCTCTTACTTTACTCTCTCTCGACTTTTAACTATATAATTCGTTCGTATTCTCTCTCTTACTTTACTCTCTCTCCACTATTTACTATTATAATTTTTTAAAAAACGAATGCAAAAAAAGAAGTGTCTCAAGTAATATGGGACAAAGGGAATATCACTTCGACCAAGTTTCAATTATATTTACAGTTCATTTTCCCATTTGCAACTTGTCAATTATATGAAATTAAGTTGCAAAAATATGTTACATGATTTTAAGTAATCAATGCTCAAACCTCCAAATGTGCTTTTGCCACTAAATTATCTTTGTTGGAAAAAGAGCAAAGATATTTGTTGGTTTTTCCCAAACAGCGTCCGAGGACTGTTTTCAATGTTTTAATTTGGTAAAGGTTAGGTTAAATTGTTCTAGACATATATACTCGTGTTAGGAATTAAGTTAAACGAAATAATAATAATCACATTGTCATTATACATATGTCTAGAAGAATTAAGTTAAACGATATAAAAATAATCACATTGTCCAGATACATATGTACTTGTGTCTAGACCTCTGATGATATATATTTTTTTGTACAAAGTACTAAAATATTCAAACTATATTGTCCTAAGAATTTTTTTTATAGTTAACTTCTATTATTCTAATATCCAATCAATTTATACAGAATACATAAATTCAACTGAACACAAACTTTGGGACAAATCCATAAAACTTGATAACTCACTCCAAGGAAACAGGAGATTGACTACTTGAAAATTATTGTGGAATATTTCAAATAGGATACACAAATCTTAAACTTTCCAATGAAATAATCTCACAGAATCTTACTTTTCCCATGAAATAATATCACTTTGAACTTTAGAATATGTAGATGTCCTTTCTTTATTTAACAAATACTAATCTAGAAAGAATATCTCTTATGGATACGCAATCTTCAAATCAATCTATAGCTCCATCTTCTTTGGGATGCATTATTGACTTGTGATTAATTAGAGGTACTTAATTAATATATTTACAATTAGAGGTACTTAATTAAAATTATGTTTTGAAAATAACTTAAAATTTATTTAAATCTGTAATTTTCACATGATTTTTGGAATAATGTACTAGTAAAAATTTAGTGATTTGACAACTTATATTACTGGTGGTCACTCATCCACTTGCTAATTAAAATTGAGAAATTATATATGTGAAGGTATGCAATCTTGACCTGACTAACATAGTTAAGATAATTAAAATGTGTTGAACATTTTTGAATTTGAAATAACTGGCATGTTTTTGTAATTGATGCACTATATACATGTGGGACAGTTGTGGAAAATTTTCTAGTCATTGGATTGGAGAACTTGTCTTTTTATTTGTTGACTTAATTGGAATAAGTTAATTCAGGTCGATTTTAATGTATAGAATTATTTAGATTTATCATGGGATGATGTATTCATTCCTGATGGCTCAACCAGTCATCCTGGGTATTTATTTGAATCACCAATTCTGTAATACAATTAAATAAATTCAGTGGATTTAAAATCATGTCTTTAGTTTAGATTACTCTGCATTAGATTAATTTCGGATTTACTCACATATAAAAAAATGGAGGAATAAATGATGAATTTTGATTCGGACATAAGTTTTAAAAAGAATATAAACTTAGAATCAAGTCAATCGGATAAGCTTGTCAATAAATTCAAATTTTACAGTATCAAGTAGTCTAAAAGGTAGAAAAAATCAGTTCAATGTACGTGAACATAATTGAAACAATTGATTTACTTTTTTTCATCGGTTTTGTTTCGTTAGGAAATTTGAAAGAGTATATATCTTTTATGTTTGTTAAAATAATAAAATATTAGTAAATAGTAGTATTTTTTTTCTATCAAACTCTCAAATAATCAAAATATTTCTTCAAAACTATTTTGTTTATTGATAATCATGATTTTCACATCTATACAAAACATTCATGATTAATAAATTATACCCCTTTTAAAAATAATTGAAATTTTGCTCAAATTGTTTGTGCTCACAAAATTTACCTCTAAAACAAAAAAAATATTAAAAGTTTAAAACTTTGCTCAAATAAATTTCAAAAAATTCATTTTTAAACTATTTTATTCCTTATATAGTTGTTATATTCATACCTATACAACATATATTCACAATCTATGTAGTTATAATTATTTGTCGTACACCATATTGAAAATCTTGGATTCGTCTCATCCTCCTTCATACTGTAAATTAACATGTTGAAATTTAATAAAGAGAGTTAAATGACACATCATGTTATCTTCATCACATGTTTTTTCAATTTATAAAGAGATAAATGGCACATCATATCATATTCATCACATATTTTTTCAACTAACCATCCTCTTCTTAAGACAACTAAAAAAAATCAAACATATCTATATACAAAATTGGAAATTGAAGCCTTCAATTTCAAATTCAATGTTTGGTATCACAAAAATATTTAGATTTGTAATTAAATTACAAATTCACAATTTGAATTTCATATTCAAAGTAGATAATTGGAATCTCAAATTGTTATAAAATTAAATACATTCACCGCATATCCATAACTCACATACAATAAACACACACATACACACCGCTCACACTACACATACCACACTGCAGATACACACACACACACGAATATACACATTGGGCGTATACTGTGACGCCCCGAAATTTCGTTCCTTTCTTTCCAGATAAATCAGATTTATTAGCCTAATTAATTTTTCGTTTAGAGGACATGTGATCGTAGGATTTCCGTTGTAAGCCCGACTTTTGAAATTATAAGTGCTCGATCTTGGAGAATAAGGAATTATTCATGCAAAGGAAAAGAGAATAATTATTTAAGAAGAGGATTTACATATCAGATCAATGAAAAAGGACCACACAATATTATTGATAGGTGTGAGATTTTGCTTACACATTAGTTCATATTGAAATACAAAAGCGGAAGCTACAACTTAGAGCATCCACAACCGTGCTCTTGCCAACAAGCACGGTTGTGGGCCCGGCCCACTTTTTCTGTCTGCTCTTAGGCAAGAGCACAATACCCACAGTCGTGCTCTTCCGCAAGGACGAGCACATGGGTCCCACCATTCTATTATTCAATTTAAATAAAAACATTTTCACAAAATTAAAATACATTAAACATACCCGGAATAATATTACAAAATACATTAAAAATTAAAAATTACATAATTAAAATCCTAAAAAATAAAAATTACATAATTAAAATCCTAAAAATTAAAAATTACATAATTAAACTCATAAAAATAAAAATTACATAATTAAATTCGTAAAATTAAAAAAAACTCACTACTCGTTGCCGAATTTCGCCCACATGTGTTTGATTAGGTCTTCTTGTAGCTCAACGCGGGTTCGGGTATCGCGCATTGTGTGCCTTGTTTCGATCCTCTCACCCACCGTATGCACACCTCGGCGTGGGGGAGACCTCACGGTTGAGCTTTCGGCTTCATCCTCGTCGTAGAAGCTAGCCGCCCTCGGTCCTTCGTCGGTTATAATCATGTTGTGTAAGACAATACACGTGTACATGATGTCAGCGATATTATTCATGTACCACAGCCGAGCCGGGGCCTTCACAATATTGAATCGGGCTTGAAGGACCCAAAGGCTCTTTCGACGTCTTTCCGCGCGGACTCTTGACGCTGTGCAAAAAGAACCCGTCTCGGGTCTTGCGGGTTGCTGAGTGTCTTCACGAAAGTCGACCACCTTGGGTAGATACCATCGGCGAGATAGTAACCCATGTGGTATGTATTTCCATTGACGGTGAAGTTGATCGCCGGTGCTACACCATTCAACACATCATTGAAGAGAGGTGAAGAATATAGCACGTTCAAGTCGTCATTGGATCCGGCAACGCCGAAATATGAATGTCAAATCCATAGGTGGTAGTCGGCGACCGTTTCAAGGATAAGTGTTGGGCCGCCGCCTTTGTGGCTGCTTAAGTGTTGCCCCCTCCAAGCAGTCGGGCAATTCTTCCACCTCCAATACATGCAGTCAATGCTGCCAAGCATTCCGGGAAAGCCATGGACTGATTCGTGAAGACGAAGCAACCGTTGGCAATTATCGGTGGAGGGTGCCTGAAGAAATTCATCGTCGAAAGCTGTACGAACGCCCTCGCAAAAATTTTTAAGACAAAGGATTCCAGTAGACTCACCGACATGCAAATACTCGTCGAAGAGGTCGGCCATTTGCCCAGTAGCGAGTTGTCGGATGGCACACGTACACTTCTGCAACGCCGAGATACTTTGCCGACCGGCTGCATCTGGACCTGTTTGGAAGAATTCAACACGGGCGGACAATGTGCTGACAATACGCATAAACAAGCGCTTTGACATGTGAAAACGGTGCCTGAAGTAATCTTCCGGAAACAGCAGCGGGTCGGCAAAATAGTCGGCAACGAGCCTTTCGTGGGCTCCCTCCCGGTCACGATGGATGTAGCGGCGAGTTGATCTAGTTGGTTGAGGAGGAGGGGCGGGGGTATTCGCTGCGACATATGCTTCATAAGCGGCACGATGTTGTTCGTAGTATTCTTGTTCTTCGCGCTCCGCTTCCGCAATAAGATGGGTGAAATCCATTTGAGGTTTTGAGTGAGAGATGAAGGTGTAGATAAGTTGTATGAAAAATATGAATGAGAGATGAATGAGAGATGATTTGATGTGAAAAATGGATGATGAATGTGTGTATTTATAGATGATTTTGGGGGAAAAAATTTAAAAAAAATCAAAAAAATACAGAAAAATGGGAAAAACGGCCATTTTTTTGGGATTGAAAAAATATTTTTTTTATTTTTTGGTATTATTTTTTATTTTTAAAAAAGATAAAAAAATTTATTTTCCAACGGATAAGCCGTTGGCCAATCAGACGCTGCCACGTCGCCTGCTCGCTGGTACGGACGTGCTTGATGCATCGAGCAGCGCCGTGCCAGCGTCTCCGTGCCGTTGGCACGGACGGACGGACGCGGCGGTGCTCACCATTGCAGATGCTCTTAGCATTCAAAGATGTCGAACTAAAGTAGTTGGACACTAGCCAAATAGAGTAACTAAATCTAAGTGTGGGGAATAAAAATCCTCATCTTCCCTCATCCCCATCCTTCTCGATTTTCGGCCTCCACAAGCTCCAAAAGATGACAACCCATGTACCTACAAGTGAAACACCAAAATTGGATTAGAATGTTCTCACATAAAAATTTAGGGAATGGAAGCTTGACAAAAATAGCAATGAGAGAAATCAACATGTCATCATCCTGCCAAGTCCAAAGAATGGACAAAAGACCAAGATATTCCAATTTTCCCAACAAAGGAGTACATGCAAATAGTGATTAGAACATGAGCTCATAGTAAGCCCCAAAAGGGAAGAATCCTGCAGGAACTTTGCATACACACAGCTATGAGATCAGCCACATCAAGGCAAAAAGGGCAGCCATAGAAACAGCCATAAGTTACACCAAAAGGGACATAGATAGTCTACTTACAAAGATCAAAATGGAGCAAGCTGGCAGCCCCAAAATAGGAGGCTTTGTTTCCAAGTTTCAGTCACAAACACCCAAGAAATGTGGCTATATAAACCACCCAAAACCACTCCTCTTTCACACCTCTCAAGCACCCCAAAGTTCGAGTAATACCAAAGAGTATCAGGGAAGAGGCAGTGGCAGGAAGCAAGAGGTGGTAGCCAAGAAACCAAAGATTCACCAAGTGAGGTAATCCTCACAACACCATACCCTTTGCATCATATAGAACAACCACATGAACGATTCCAGAACTTAGAATTTTAGAAGCATGATCACTTAGAATAGCAACAATCGACAGTAAGTTCGAACACCTTCAAATGCTGCCCCAGAAACACAATCAGCTTGCATACACAACAAATAAAGAGAACAACATAGCCAAACCCCAACAATGCATAGATACTGCCATAACTCAATAACAATGAAACAACGGGGGGAAAGGGGGGAGAGGACTTAGCTTTAGGCCGAGAGGGAGTCAACGAGGCGAGCCGGGACGCAGAGGCGACGATGGAGACAACGGACGACGACCGCCTCGTGGTGTATCGACGGCATTTCTGCCCGGATCCACGCTGCTGGAGTCGCCGGCGACGCAGAAGGCGGTGCTGAGAGCTCGTCGAGCGAGAGATGGAAACCGACGAAGGAGAAAGGCGACGCCTTCTTGATGCGAAGCATTTTTCCATTTTTTTCTCATTCGTTCTACATACTTTTATACAAGTTATGACTCATTAAATTGTGGTTTTCATTGTAGTTCAAGTAATAGAGGCTGATATACACAGACATCTTATCAAATAGGCGGAGAGATAAAACTGCCACTTTGCAGTTTAAAGAGCAGTTTTTTAGAGCATTACGCGGGGGAACAAATATGAGGATGAAATTGGATAATTGAGAGAGCCACACACGTGGCAGTTTACAAAGTAGTAGATGGAAGTTTAATTTGAGTATTTAATGCCCAAATATTGAGCATTCTATGGAGACGCTTTTAGACGGGAAATTAGAGAGAAAAGAAGGAAGAAGAAGAGAAGAGGAATGGAGATCCAATCTTCATCATCTTGGAGACGGACTATCACCGGCGATCGGAGATTGCCATTAATCTTACGGTTTTTCTTCTTTAGCATGTGTGGCTAGTTTGTCTTCATTGCTCCTAACACTAGTGGGATGAATTGATTGTAGAGATTGTATATTTAATCATTCATTTTGGGTTTTATCTATGGTTCGGATTTTATATATGCTATGTTTTGATGCATCTAATGTTGTATATTTTTCGCCTCTTTCTAATGTCTCTTTAACTTGGAAATTGGATGATAACATAGATGAAAAACTTATGAATTTTACCTTGTTAAGAGAAAAATGCATAAGTGAATATTGATGTAAAAAAAGTCTTCAAAGTTGAATTAATACTTACTACACTTCCGTGGGAGTTTAGTTTGATGAGAAGATGTTATGTGTTAACTGTTCAGCTAACCATAATTTTTATCTACTTTGAGAAGTTAGTCTAGTATTTATTGCGCTTCCGCGGAAATAATAGTCTAATGAGTAAGTACTTGGCTATCTGTTCAACTAGCACTAGTACTATAATTCTTTAAGTATGTTCAGTACTTTTAGAGTGTAAAATTGATCTTCGTTCTCAATAGCTTATGAACTTGAATATAGAATCAATACAATAGTGATTCATCCGAATGTTGTTAGGAGCAATTGTTCTTTATCTCTTGAGTATCTCTATTTTCGTACTTTAGTTTTTAAATTGTTTATGAATCTTGTCAAACCTTGTTAAATAATCATACGTCTCCATGTGGTTCGACACTCTTTTACTACAACTACATCTGTACTCTTGCAGAAAGGATGTAATTTTAGAGCTATTTGATTTACTTGTGTGTTATTAGTTCATTGATATAAAAGCTCGAAAAATACACATCAAGTTTTTTCATTGGGAGGCAACCCAATGAGTTTTTAGTTTATAATTTTCCCTTAATAAATCGAGGGTTTTTTTACTTAATTCTTTCCTTCGATGTATTTTAATGAATTGAGTATTTTTTTTATGTTTTTTAATTTTTTTTTCGTGTAGGAGCAACATGGAGATATGACTCACATTGGAGCTTATAGGGAAGCACACCTGCAAAGGAATGTACACCCACCCTCCCACCCGAATGCACTATGGACATCATGCCAAGTTTGGGTGAGTTTTCTATCCCTTTACTTTTTATGTTCTTCTTTGCATGCACTGAGGACAATGAAGCATTCAAGTTTGGGGGGGGGTTGTTTGAGTTTGAATGATTTTTATGCATGATGCATGTTTCTTGGGTGTATTGTATGCTAAAGGTGTTTTGAATCAATGTAATTGACGGGTGCATGCTTTATCTTCGGCTTTCTGGTTGAGAAATCTTGCTTGATTTTTCTTGATCTTTGAAGCTTAGGATGGATGGAATTGGTGCATGAATTTATTTGAAAGAGTATTTTGTGATTACAACCGATTTCTTGAGTTGAGGAGAGTATGAAAGTCACATGTCTTGTGAAAATTATCTTGGATCGATTTGCTTTATCGAGTTGTGTTCTTGCATTCATTTGTGTTAATGATATGAGAAGATAAGGCACTAGGATGAACTCCATGGCCAAATGATCACATGCCTAGTCCACCAAATGATCCCATAGAAGTCACTTTGAGCTTAAATCCCTTTTGTTTGTGTAAACACTCAACCAATCACTTAGCTACTTAAATAAGCCTCATTTTAGCCTCATCAATAAATATTGCTACTATTTGGGTGTTAAATACAAGTTTGAGCTTTGTTGTTTGAGTTTTGAGTGTTGGGTGGTGTCTTGTAAAAGTGTAGACATTTTGAGACTTGATTTAATCTATAGGTGTTGAGAATGAAGTTCTTAGGGAAAAAAAAGACGACCTCCAAATTTGCAAAAGTAGAAGTCTTTTAAAAAAAAGAGAAAAATAGAAAAACAGAAAATGAAAATGAAAAAAAATAAAGTTTGATGAAATAAAGATAGAACTTCTATTTTTAAGATGTAATCTTGTCTAGAATGATCTCAAGTTGGGGGAGTGAAAGTTTGGTTGTAATTTGTAAGTCTTATTGTTTGATTCTTTGGAAGGAAGTTGTAGGAGGAAAGAATTTGGCACTCAAATGTGTAGCTTTTGAGCTCACTATCCATATTTATCCTACCTCATCCCTAGCCCCATTACAACCTTTAATTAAGACCTTGGATCTTATTGTTGATACATTGTGGATGTTTTGTAAATAGCTTGGTAGAGTTAAAGAAGTTTGATTTGAAATCCGCGAGTCTATGAGATTAGTAATGCTTGACGAGTCAATGACGACGGTTTGAGTTGTATGATCTTATGCTTGGACTTACTTTGACGTGCACCTTGACTTGAAGTTTTAGGTTGATGAGTGATTGTTCTTGAGAGTGGGAAATCTTGATTGGAAATGTTGGGGGTTTAGATTTTGTCATTCACGTCCCTTCTTGATTCTTTGTGATGAAAACTTTTGAAATAATTTTGTGAGTTAAACTTTGTTGAATAATTGTGCTTAAAGTTCATCTTGCTCGAGGGCGAGCAAGAACTCAAGTTTGGGGGTATTTGATGCGAAGCATTTTTCCATTTTTTCCCCTTCGTTCTACATACTTTTATACAAGTTGTGACTCATTAAATTGTGGTTTTCATTGTAGTTCAAGTAATAAGGGCTCATATACACAGACATCTTATCAAATATGTGGAGAGATAAAACTGCCTCTTTGCAGTTTAAAGAGCAGTTTTTGACAGCATTACGCGGGAGAACAAATATGAGGATGAAATTGGACAATTGAGAGAGCCACACACGTGGCAGTTTACAAAGTAGTAGAGGGAAGTTTAATTTGAGTATTTAATGCCCAAATATTGAACATTCTGTGGAGACGTTTTTAGACGGGAAATTAGAGAGAAAAGAAGGAAGAAGAAGAGAAGAGGAAGGGAGATCCAATCTTCATCATCTTGGAGACGGACTATCACCGGCGATCGGAGATTGCCATTAATCTTATGGTTTTTCTTCTTTAGCATGTGTGGTTAGTTTGTCTTCATTGCTCCTAACACTAGTATGATGAATTGATTGTAGAGATTGTATATTTAATCATCCGTTTTGGTTTTTGTCTATGGTTCGGATTTTATATATGCTATGTTTTGATGCATCTAATATAGTATATTTTTCACCTCTTTCTAATGTCTCTTTAACTTGGAAATTGGATGATAACATAGATGAAAAACTTATGCATTTTACCTTGTTCAGAGAAAAATGCATAAGTGAATATTGATGTAAAAAAGTCTTCAAAGTTGAATTAATACTTAGTACACTTCCGTGGGAGTTTAGTTTGATGATAAGATGTTATGTGTTAAGTGTTCAATTAACCATAATTTTTGTCGGCTTTGAGAAGTTAGTCTAGTATTTACTGCGCTTCCGCGGAAATAATAGTCTAATGAGTAAGTACTTGGCTATGTGTTCAACTAGCACTAGTACTATAATTCTTTAAGTATGTTCAGTACTTTTAGAGTGTAAAATTGATCTTCGTTCTCAATAGCTTATGAACTTGAATATAGAATCAATACAATAGTGATTCATCTGATTGTTGTTAGGAGCAATTGTTCTTTATCTCTTGAGTATCTCTATTTTCGTACTTTAGTTTTTAAATTGTTTATGAATCTTGTCAAACCTTGTTAAATAATCATACGCCTCCATGTGGTTCGACACTTTTTTACTACAACTACATTTGTACTCTTGCAGAAAGGTTGTAATTTCAGAGCTATTTGATTTTCTTGTGTGTTATTAGTTCATTAATATAAAAGCTTAAAAAATACACATCACTTCTCCCTAACCGGGACTTCACCAAATAGAGGAATAGGCGAAGAGAGAGAGACGCCGGCGATGATTCCGCCGGAAGGAAAGGAGACGAGGCACAGCTCCTCAGTTCCTAATTTAGGGATTTTAAAATTGGAGAAATTGGGAAACGATGTGTGAAAATTGAGAGAGGAGGCGGAACAGGCGAGCTCCAGCGACACGGAGCGGTGTCGATTTCACCGGAGGAGGCGTGAGAGTGAGGGAGAGATGCGCTGTTTTCCTTCCTCAATTAGGGATTTAGAGAGAAATAGGTATGTGAAGGGGAAAATCGGATTTATAGGGTACTTTACGTTTAAAATAACGTAAATGTACTCATTTTGTTATCTCTTCCATATATGGGAAAAACGCCACCCACATTGGCTTTTTTTATTAGTGAAGACGCCACCCGCATTGGCGTTTTACAATTTAGATCTGTATGTCGTCGTATTGTATTGAAATACATTATTGGTTAAAAGACGCCAAGCTGGTTGGCGTCTTTTGGTTAAATTTAATTGAAATTTAGATTTAATTGAATTCTGGTGAAATTGATATACCCAAATAAGAGGCGAATAATTTTTTTTATTGTTTTCAGTTTTTGATAACTTTCTTTTAACCATTCACAAATTTGTCTTCATTGAATTCACTTGACGAAAAGAACTTGGATTCAAATGAATTCTGACGAAATTTATCTTCATTGTTGTTGACGAAAAGAACTTGGATTCAAATGATTTCTGGTGAAATTTATATAAGCCAATTTGTTTTTTTCTCTCTTTTTTTAATCAATTGTCGACGACGCTTGGTCTAAAAATTTTATTTGCAGCAATATCAATGGCAATAGGCGAGAGTGGGAATAAGAAATTTGTTGTGGGTTTTACATCTATGCGATTTTGGGATCTCTGCAATTTTGAGATTTCTTTCAATTTTAGGAGAACTAAGAAATTGGAAGTATGTGGAATTTCAATTTAGAGAAAAAATTCATGGAGTGGGTAGATCTACAGAAGGAAAAAGAGAGAGAATTTGTTTTCAAGTTAGAGACGCCAGTCACATAGGCGTTTTACAGTTTGATATTTCGTCCATTTTTTCCACGACGGAGTGCACCGTCTGGACTGACTCGCCAGTCTGGTTGGCGTTTCTACAAAACACGCCAACTAGGTTGACGTTTTTAGGTAAAAGACGCCAGTCACGTCGGCGTCTTTAGGTATAAAGACGCCTATATCTGTGACGTTTTTAGGCATAACACACGCCACTCGTTGTAGCGTTTTTTTGATAACACGCCAACCCCGTTGGCGTTTTTTTCATTACCTATACTTACATAAAATACGCGAAAATACGGTTCTAAATTGTAAAACGCCAATGCGGGTGGCGTCTTCACTAATAAAAAATGCCAATGTGGGTGGAGTTTTTCCCATATATGAAAGAGATAACAAAATGAGTACATTTACGTTATTTTAAACATAAAATACCCAATAAACCCAATTTTCTCAATGTGAAGTGGGGAAGATATCTCGGTGGAGATGAGTATAATTGAAAATTTGGGCCAAGGAAGTTATTTTAGTTTGGGCCATTTCATGGTTGGGCTAAGTTCCATTTAATTAAATAAGTGTAGTGGGTTGCCTTATTTTTTTATTGCTGGGCCAAGTGAATTAAAAGGAAATTGGGCTAAGTTCCATTTAATTTATCAAGGGAAGTAGGCTGCCTCATTTAATAGTTGGGCCAAGTTAATTATGGGGCTGCACACGATTAAGTCTTGAGACTACCAATTAATGTAAGATGGGCCGAGAATGATTGTTTGATCGAGATGGGCCAGATGAACCGAGACGTGGGCAGCGAAATTTAATTAGGCCGAGATTTCATTGTTGGAGGAATTAATTTAAGAAATTAAGCTTGGATGCTTGATCATAAATTAATTAATTCCCGAATAGTTTACTAAGTTTCCGAAGATGGAAGAATGATGAAGTTGAGAACGCGAAGGGTCGACCGGTGTCGAACGCGAAGGGCCGACCGGCGTCGCCCCGCGACGCCATGGGCGGCCTTAAGAAAAATACAAAGAAAAGATTTAGAAAGGGATTTTCCTAGAATCCATATTTTATTAAATAAGTGCCCGAGTTTTGTTTTCGAGAAAATAGAATTACTCCGAACTTAGTAAAGTGAATAAATAAATTCTGCAAAGTAGTGAAGCCGAGGTAAGATTAAGAAAATCCTATCAGCCGAGACTAATATATAGGTGCTATCCAATATGATGCATGCATTCCTTCTAAGGAGAAATAGTTCAAGTACTCATTAGCGTGCTGCTCTATTTATTTTTAAAGGGAATTTTTCCTGAGGGCAGAGCGAGGCCAACACGAGTAATTAAATGGAGGAATAAGCATATTAGGTGGACTTTCTTTTAATATCCATCACATTAGTGTGGATATAAATCAAATACTTGTGAAATTATGAAATATCATCTTTTCTCAAAATGGAACTATGATTGTTTTCAAGTTGTTGTCATGCCATAAGTGTTTGTTTTGATGAATGGAATGATGGGTGACCATGGGAGGTGACCACCTCCCCGGCACTTGAATGGAATGGAATGGAATGATGTGTAACCGTGGGAGGTGACCACCTTCCCAACACTTGAATGGAATGGAATGAAATGATGGGTGACCGTGGGAGGTGACCACCTCCCCGGCACTTGAATGGAATGGAATGGAATGATGGGTGACGATGGGAGGTGACCACCTCTCCGACACTGGAATGTTTAGATATGGAATGATGAATGGTGAAAGAACTTAGTCTGCAGTTGAACTTTTAGCTCACAAAAGAATTTAGTAAGTTCGGGCCTTTTAAGAAAAACCATCGTGTGTTACGGGTGATGGCTTGACAACTATATAATGTATGTTTTGCTTTTCGCCACGTGTCCACTGAGTACTCTTGTACTCAACCCTGCATGTATTTATAAATGTGCAGGTTGAACGTCAAGAGGATGGAGTGATGATCGAAGTCGATGTTATTAAATAATCAAGTTGATCTTCCAACGATTAGTGTCTTCATACACGAAGTCGTTTAGTAAGGACTTATTCCGCTGTGTTTTTGTGAAGTGAGAATTGTAGAATCTCACCATCAAACTCTGATTTATTGATGAGATGTTTATCCTATTTCCAAGACCATGTAATTGAATACTTGGCTTCTATTTTTTTATATCAATCGACTTGACCTTTGTGAAATTTCTCAAGCTCTACCCTTTTCTTTCCCCGCTTCTTCAAATCCTTCTTATTAGTCGCGGTTTACCCGCTTTCGCTATCCTTAGCAAAATGCGGTCGTGACATATACATAGAGACTACAACATAATATAATATTCAAATAAGTATTTTTAACAAAAATAGAAGTTATGTTACAATATTTAAATAACACTACCTTTTATTGTGTCTCATACTTGATCTCTACTAGTATTCATATTCCAAAAACTCAAAATTACTAAAAAAAAGGTTGGGAGAATAAAATATTTAAATAAGCTTTAAGCTAGTAAAGCAATGAAATTGTTGTGTCTCATACTTGATCTCTTGATCTCTACTAGTATTCATATCCCAAAAACTCAAAATTACTAAAAAAAAGGTTGGGAGGATAAAATATTTAAATAAGCTTTAAGCTAGTAAAGCAATGAAATTGAGTTTGTGAAGAAGATAGTAAAATATATTTGTGCATACCTTCAATCTCATTACTTATTTTTTCAAGTGAGTAAGTTTTCATTTTTTGTTAACCTATTATCAGTTAATGTCGAATTAAGAGTTCAAATTCTATTGTCTAATGCAATTTAGATGATTTAAACAAAAGGTTGGGAGCTGAATAAACATAACAAAATAAGAAAAATGCCATATGATGAAGTCATAGGCTTATAATTAAAAACATAAAAAGAGTAAAAGGCCCAAATATTGAAGTCCACAAATCTAAAAACAAATGCACTGGAGTGCATTGTTTTCCTATCTAACTTCTCAAAAATGATGAGTTAGATGAAATATGGCTTATGTGAAATTTAATTTCAGGGAGGGGGGAGGCAGCGCATCGTAGGAGGTAATTGTGTGTTATCGATTTCGTGTCATTATCGTGTTGCATCAATATAAATTAGATCCCGCCGCTAATAAATTATTATTATGTGCAGTCATGTTCGAATTTGAATATAGCAGGTCATGTTCATGTTCCAATTGAAGATTTTATTAGCAAGTCATATCCATATTTGACATTAACGAGTTGGGTTGTTATTAGGTCGTCCTAATAATAATCCAATCCACTTGATTAGCCAGCTATTATTGTCGGGTTGTTAATTTCATTTTTAAAGTAAAACATATGCTCAATGACAGTTTTCATTTTTTTTACATTGAACTCCCTCCGTCCCAAGGAAGATGTCACACTTGGGGATTGACACGAGATTTTAGGAGGTGTTGTTTTGTGTGTTAAGTGGAAAGAGAAAATAATATATTTATATTAATGTGAGAGAGAACTTTTTTCAAAAAAGGAAATGTGACATCTTTTGTGGGACAAACTAAAAAGGAAAGTGTGACATCTATTATGGGACGGGGGAGTACTATATGTAGCATGTCGAGTTTGTGCTCCGATTGAAATTTTTCTTAACAAGTCAAGTTCAAGTTTGATATTAATGGATTGAGTTGTTATTAGGTAGAAATCATAATAATCAATCCACGTGATTAGTCAGCCCTAATTGGTTGTTAACTTCTGTTTTATACATGCTTGGTGAGCATTCACGATTTTTATTTTTTACATTGTACTACTATAAATGCAGTAGGTCGATTTTGTGTTCATATTGAATATTCTTCTAGCAAATCATGTTCATGTTTGGAATTCATTTGCTATTAGATCACCTGACAATAATCCATTCCACCTAATTAGCAACCCTAATTGCCAGGCTGCTAACTTAAATTGTATAATAAAATACAGTATATACTATGTGACATTTAGCATTCACAATTTTCGTTTTTTTTTCATTGTATTTTCACTGCACACAAGCCCACAAATTTGACTCTTTACAATATTACTCTAGGAACTTATTTTATCACACCCACTACAAAAAAGTGCCAGTCAAGAGATATAAATATTTTTATAAATATATTAAATTATCAATAAATAGTGAAATAGGCGTGCCCTTTGGCCTTTATCACGAGAAATGTGAGAAATAATGAAGGGTTAGAAAAAGAAAAATGCTTTAAAAATAACAATAATTAGGAGCCATACTCTTTCTCCTCCCTCACACCATTCATTTTGACCTAATACAACAACAAATTTATTGTAAATGTGATGGAGTGTGATAGCTCAAGACACTAACCAAGGCAGCTCTAATATGGAGCAGAAAATTCAATAAATGAAGAAGAGTTCGGCTGCAGGCAACACCTCGTTTCAGCAGCCGTTGGATGATAAGTAGTTAGAGACTTCTTTCTATTTTTATTCTACTCCACTAATGGAATTCCATTTTAATGAAGGAGATTAGATGTATTCTAAATGGGGGAGTGACGCATAAGAGTTATGCGTCGTTATTAATGAAACGCATAACCCTTATGCGTCTTTCGCTAATGACACAAAAGGTTTATGCGTCGTTTAAATACGCATAATGCTTATGTGTCTTACCCTAATGACGCATAACCCTTATGTGTCTTTCAGTCAGCTTTTAACATACATCGGGCAGAAGCAGCGCACAAAATACAATTTCATTTCCTTTCTCGGGTTTCCGGCGATTTCCAGCGTTATCTCCATAAGATCCGGTAATTTGTTCATCAATTTAGCTACATTCATCATCATTCATGTTTATTTTGCTTTCATTTGTTAGTTTTATCCAATTTATAAAATTAGGGCTTGTAGGAAAAATGTCCATAATTGTTGTTGTTTTAAATGTTTTTGATGCAGAAATCATGCAAGTATTTGTGAGATTGTATTGGGGTGGTAGAGTAGTTTAACTACCACATATGGGTATTGGTTATGAACCACCCCGTGCGATGAGCTCCATCATATTAAATTCATGTGTTTCCTATTCTGAATTGGTAGCAATGATCTGTGATGCGATGAGAATAGATATGAACCAACACACAATTGAATTATTATAGAGACAATGTATAGTCTTTGCTTCCGGTATGAGTTATACATGTTCTGTGATTTGCAATGATGAAAGTGTGATGTTTATGTTCAACAATGCTCAAAATTCAAGTGGGTGTATTGAATTATTTGTTGAGTATTCACATGTGAGGAGTTCATAAATCCCACCAGTCGTTGATTATGGTATTGGATCATCTGCGAGAGTTGAACAAATGAGCTTTGACTGTGGTATTGGATCATCTGCGAGGGTGGAGCATATGAGCTTTGATCGTAGTATGAATGAGCAGAGAGATGTTGTAGATGTTGCTGATGTTGGTGTTGGATTGAATGATGATCTTGATGCTCTGTTGATTCGACATCATGTGCGACAATGTGCCGATTTCAAGGTCTTCTCAATAATAGCTGATGTTCACGACAGATTTGGTGTGTTAATCAGTTATAAGAAGGCATGGTATGCAAATAGAAAGGCTATAGAGTTTGTACATGGTGGATGGGAGGAATCATTTAGGCAGTTGCCAAGCTACATGTTTGAACTCCAGTTACAGATTCTGGGCACAATTGTTGAGTGGAAGCACAACGAGGTGTTGAGTTAGAGGCGTACAATGGTGTTCAATTATGTTTTCTGGGCATTTGGGCTTGCAATACATGCGTTCCAGAAGGCTGCACCGGTGTTAACAGTGGACGGGACTCACCTCCGAGGAAGATTTAAAGGTAAATTGCTTGTTGCTTGTGGTTTTGATGCTAACAAGACATGCTTGCCTATTGCATATGCTGTGGTGGATGAAGAAACCAACGACAGTTGGTCGTGGTTTTGGGATCATGTCAGAACTCATGTGGTGAAATACGAGAGGGAGGTGTGCATTATATCAGATAGGCATAAAGGAATCTTGAATGCAATGGAGTCTGAAATCATGTCAAGGGCCCCGCAGATACACCACAAATTTTGTTTGCTCCATGTGAGGGCAAATGTGTTGAAGAAGCACAAGGGCCCCAATGTGAAGGCCATTATATGGAAGTTGGGGGTTAGTACTCAGGAACGTAAATTTGGCAAAAGACGTCGGGCACTATTTGATGTCAACAGTGGTGCGGTTCGAATGCTCAATAGGTTTACAAAAGAATGTTGGTCACTGTGCTATGATGGTGGACTTATGTGGGGGGTGGCCACAACAAACATGTCGGAGTGCTACAACAACGTGTTGAGGGGTGTGAGAGAGTTGCCTATTAGAGCGTTGGTTGATTTGACATTTTGGAGGATCGTACAATGGTGGGTGCAGAAGAAGACAACAATAGAACACACTGAAGGTGAGTTAACCCATGGGCGAGGGACAGACTTGCTAAGAATGACTCAAAGAGACGAAAACATTACATTACTGTCATTGACCGAGATACAGGGAAGTACCATGTCCGAACTCGAGGAAGAATAGAGAAAGGAGTGTCAAAGGGCAACAATGTTCAAATAGTCAAGTATTTGGATTCGAGTTGCAGTTGTGGTAAGTGGCAGATGTGGAGAATTCCGTGTTCGCATGTTTGTGCGGTTGCTAGAGACAGAGGTCATGTTATGATTGACCTCATAGATGATCGCTACTACCTAGATACATGGAAATCACAGTACTATGGTCAAGTTTCATTTGATGCACCAAGACACGAAGATTATTTGGTTGAACCTTCATGGAAATTGTGCATCACCCCTCAGCAGTTGATTCCTAGAACGCGTGGTCGAGTTAGAAGAAGGAGGATACTTAATCAAATGGATGTCCGCAAGGTAGATGAACCGAGAGCTCCCCGTCGTTGCAGAAATTGCGGTATAGAGGGGCATGACCGAAGAAATTGTTCAGCCGGTGCTGTTCAGTAAATACGTGGTATATATTTGCTATATTCCTGAATACTCCATCACATCAGTATGGTCCGCCGTACGAAGGGCCTCAGCAGCCATTTCTCGAATCTGCCGTAACCGAGAGTTTGTGTCATGTTCAGAGGTCAAATGACATATCCCCTGAAGGGTCTCAACCTAGATAACACAAATACAAAATCATTACAATCAATATATACAAACTTCAAACTAATACATTGTTATATACAAAAAACATAACATACCATTTTCTTCATAGACGAGGCTGACTCGTTCATCCCAACAGTTGACTGTGTCACAGGTTGAACTAGGTACGACACTGTGATCCTATTGTACCACGTCATATAGCCCGGATTAATGCGACCATCCATGGTCGACGTGGCATGGTCAAAAGTTGATTGGAACCTGTCGTGTCTCAAGTCCCATTCATCAATGAAGAACTTATGTACCTTTGCCCAATCAGCGCCCTTCCTTCCACGACGGTGACTTTTACTCAAATGTCCGGCTTTATGTAGCATCCTATCACAATACTGAGGAATACGCTGGTAGCGGTTAAATTGTCGGCAAACGCGTCTAGCCTCGTGTGCCTCGACAAATGACCAGCACACCAAATAAGTGTCGCACAAGAAGGATGCAGTCGAATCAATGCAGTAATCAGGCAGGATGCAATCTGCATACGGTGTCCATAGAAACTACAAAAACATAATATAAATAAATCACAATTAATTTCATACTATAGTAAATTCATTAACTAAGACAACAAAAATAAATTTCACTTGTCCGGGACGAATCAGTGATAATTGGTCACGATAATGAGCTACTGAATGTCTGGGAGCATTTCCAATTTCAGTAACTTCGTGCCACCTAAACATAATATTAATGTCAAAAGTTACCAAAATAATACATAATTAAGTGAGTTAATGTAAAAATAAAAATTACTTGGCTCCACACGGGGTATACGGCGTGTGCATAGGCGATATCAAGAAGGCTGGCCTCAATGTAGGCATTCTTTCCCACGCCCACAGCTGCAAAAGAACCATAGGTCCACCCACATCTCTTTTCTGTCTGCCTACAGAAGCCTCGCACAGATAATGATACAAAAATGCTAAAGCAGCACTACCCAACTGATATTAGCGACTTCTTCTGGATCGTCAAAGGCATTTAACCACATAAAGGGGACCTTGCACCCTGTGGTGTCCGGTATAATAAGCCCCCCTAACAAGATCAGAGCATGTATACGTGCTCTTTGGATGTATGCATACTCATGCAACCCATCACCCAAAGGTATCGTCGCTTGGTGGATCAGAGATGTCATCAACAAACCACCCTGCTTCGTTTCTGTTTCTGCGCCAGGTATCCATCCCAATAAATCTCGACACTTGCTGGGTCAATCTTCATATCCAATAGGGTAGTCACGGCCAGTGAAAACACGACCGTCTGCTCTTAAACCCCACAGGCTTTGCACATCCTGTAAGGTTACGGTAACTTCTCCAACTGGTAGGTGGAAACAATGTGTCTCAGGCCTCCAGCGCTCGATCAAGGCAGTTATAAGCTCATTGTCCGTCCTCATCGGCCTCCCACATTCAACCACGCCTGTGAACCCCCATACATCAAGCCAATACATCACATTTTCATGTATTGGCACTGCCCAAACCTTACTCTCCGTCCTACGAACTCTCAACACATTTGTTGTGTCATTTGCCAGCAATGAGGCTGAAATGTGTTCGTTTTGATGAAATAGTAATGATGGATCCTCAGGTCCATAACATAACTGTTGTTTGGAACTTGCAGATGCCATCTACTTCAAAACATTCACCCAAGATTCAATTTTTATCATAAAAACTCAACAATCTAACTAAATTGCAACTTCAATTGACAACGACAAGCTATATTCCAATTTGGAGACATAATCAAGATTCAAATTAGGCAACAAAAGGGGCGCAATTACAAAAACTTAATCAACTGCTTCTACCCATTTAATTATTTGCATATGAAATACACAAATTACCGAAAATCGACCAACAAATCCATCAATTTCATCATAAACCCTAATTTTGCTAAATTATATGCATATGAAATACACAAATTACGGAAAATAGACCAAAAATTCCATCAATTTCATCATAACCCATAATTTCATCATAAAAATCCATCAATTTCATCATAAACCCTAATTTTGCTAAATTACGGAAAACATGCACAAATTAAGCAATAAATGATGTATTTAGCCAAATTGAAGAACAATTACCGGAATATGGTTGCAAAATGGTGGAGATTCGCTGGAAATTGCTGGGATTCGTCGGAAATTGCTACGGTTTCATCGCTTGGTTCGCTTCGCTGCGTCTGCTCTGTTTGTTTCTGAGATGCTTCTGCCTTCTGCCTGTTTTTAAAACGCGACGGAAGACGCATAAGCGTTATGCGTCGCTAGCAAAAGACGCATAAGCGTTATGCGTCGCTATTGAAAGACGCATAAGTGTTTTGAGTCGCTATTGAAAGACGCACAATGCTTATGCGTCACTAAATAAAGACGCATAATGGTTATGCGTCCCTCTATTAACGACGCATAACGGTTATGCGTCACTCCCTGAGTCGGAATTCGTCTAAAGAGCTTCATTAAAATGGAATTCCATTAACATGCATTACCAAAAATAGAATTTTTCCGTAGTTAGATGGATCTTTTCTTGGCCGTTAGATTAGTGTAGACTTTAGTCTTTTGTTTAAAATAGCGGCTGATTAGTTTTTGGGACTTCAATTGTATTTTTACACTTTCTTTCTCAGCTTGAGTTCCAGTAGTGAATAAAGAGATTCGACTTCCATCTCATTCCATTCTTCGATTAATTGTTCTTCTTCTTTCAATCCTCAATTGCTAACAGTAACGCTTTGCAATAATAAAATAATATTGTTGAATTTATTTATGACTACCTTTTATTTTGTAGCATGGAAATATTTTTATCTTTAAATGTACCCCCACACCGTTGGGATTTTGTGGATATGAATAATTTTTTGACAAATTATTATTAACTTGACCGGAAAACTTGTTAAAAGTATCCCTAAAATTGACTAATTCCCTTTTAATGTTATATTTTTAAATAACCGATCACTTTTATTTAGGAATTTTTTTTCACTTATATACATACCTGTTTTATTTAGAAATTTTCTCATTATTTGATGATTTTAATTTAACATTGTATTTATTTTTAGGACGACAACAACAGAGCCAAATTCGACAATCACGTTAAGTTAAAACGGGTCGGCCAAAACCAAGCCGGTCAAATCCTGATACGGGTCGGGTCGGGTCGTTTCTCTCATCATTTTTTTAATTAAAAAATGGGATTTCTGTTGTTGAACATATTTATTTATGTTTATAAAAACAGAGCGTCATCCGCTGTTTATCGAAATCGAAACCCTCGCCTTGCTCACGGAATCAATTAGTTTTAGGAATTGTAGCGGAATTTATTGCTCGTGAATGATTCTCGGTGTTTATGCATTTAAATTTATCCGTATGTTTGAGTTTCAAAAGCAGAATCCCTAGATCTGTTGACGCCGCTGCACCTTCTTCGTCCTCCATTGGCGCCGTTGCATTCATTCACTCCAATTCTGTTCGGCTCCATCCCCATCAATCGCTGCCAACGCAAAGCAACACAAAATATAAGGTACTGATTTGCAATTTGCACAAATTTGAAATGTGAAACGCGCTCTACTGCAATGCAAACGCGTATTTGCGTTTAGACTTCGGTTGGATTGATCTTGTGGCTGCATTTCGCATTTGCAGTATCTATTTGGGATAGTCTCAGTTGCATGCAAGAGGAGACGAAGCTACCTCTGATGGCAGTTGGTGATCGCCAATTACTTTCAAGAGCTAGGAGGGTATCAAGCTGAGTGGAATTTGGTAAAAGTTTTTGAGAATGGCTCAGCAGTCGTCACGGCTTCATCGGCTGCTCACTTTGGTAGACAGTATCCTTATTTGACCTTTTCATTTGGGGATTGTAAAAATTCGTAATTCAATTGGCCGTATATCTTTGGTTGACTGTTCTTAGCTCACACTTTTGCCTCCATTAAGAATCTGGATACTCACCATTTTTTTTGGATTTTTAAATTTTCGTTGTTAAAGTATGACAAGGATCTATTTTCATTCATCAATAAACTAAAACACACCTTTTTTACCCGCTCTGTACGTGCTTCCATGTAGTTCCTTTTGTTCTTGTTAATTGGGGGTATTTTGAATGACGAATTCTCCTTAACAAATGCTAAGCGGGTTCAACCCAGGCTACAAGGTTTTCTGCAGCAAGGCAGATAGGGGAAATTGCCAAATCACATCCTCAGGACCTGAATGCTCTTTTGAGTAAGGTAGGGTCTTGTGACTTCATTTCTATGTTTTGCATTCTTGAGCTATGACGATATAGCAGATTTATTTGCATATCTCACAGAGACAGCATAATACATTAACCAGTGAGACTTTGTTGTATTCGGTAATTACATGTATTAATAATATTTAACTATTGTAGTTTTATTATGACATTTGAAGCTGGAAATTTATTTTCTCTATTTTTCTTAAGGTGTACATAAAGAAACAGTTATGGTCATTAATAGTAATTTCGATTAATTTATAACATAGGTTACAACATTATAAAAAGCTTTGAATAAAAAAAGAACCGGGAAGCGTCTTTAGTGTGAATATTGAAATGGCCTGTAGTCATTTTACTTGGGAAGAGCTTGTGATATTGAAGACTAAACTATGTCCAATTCATATTGATTTGTTATATTGAGTTGATAACTTGATACGAAGTGAGGGACTGAGGACTGTGGATTTTGGTATTTAGAAGCTACTACAAAGTTTAGGTCTACTTGGAGGTTCATATAAGCAGATGGGCGATGAGACTAAAGATAACAGAACATGTGGTGTATACCTTGTTGGTGCCTCAGTTACCAGTTTTTTAGTTGATGATTGCATCATATGTCGTGCAAGCATGTAATTTCCTAATGTGGTTGTAAATAGTATTTAGAGAGTGTTTAATACAACTCTTAAGACTCAAAATTATTGTATCATCTTTATGTTCATTTTGGAAAAATGATGCCTTCATTTTTTTGGTTTACTAGTTTCTTATTTATTCTTGTATTTCTGCTACCATGCAAATTTATTGCATGCTAACTATGGACATAACACTAGTCGAGTCAGTTAGAGGATGCAATAATGAGTCATTCACTGTTGTGGTTCTAGGGATCTTGGCTTGTGGTTTAAACCATTTTTCAATTATGCTAAAATATTTTCCTTGAATTATTGAGATGCTGGACCATGTAGTCTTGGTAAAAAATAAAAATCTCTTCTGCTGAGATGTATATGCATATTTATTTATTTATTTTTAATGTTTTCATTTGGTTCTTTCTGACTAGTCATAAGGGGTTTGTTAGGTAGAGCTTTTTATACTCCTGCTGGACAAAATTTTACGGTGAGATCCTTGTTCCTATGTCAGGTGCTTGAATCTTGTCGAATTCTTTTCTGAAACAGTTTGATGTTAGTGGCACTTACTAAGGAGTGAAAAGTCATACTCCCTCCATCCACCAAAAATGGTCCCATTGGTGGATGACACGAGTTTTAATGCATTATTAGTAAAGTATAAGAGAGAAAGAGATAAAGTGAGTAAAGTAGGATAGAAGAAGAGAAAATGTGGATAAAGTAGGAGACAAAAAATAAAAAGTACTCCCTCCCTCCCTCCCATAAAAATATGTGCACTTTCCATTTTCGTCTGTCCCATAAAAATATGTGCATTCCATTTTTGGAACGTTATATCAATTTAATAATGTAGGGTCCACTATCCAATAACACTACTTTAACTACCATTCTCCTCCTCTCTCTTACTTTACCAATTTTGTTTTAATTCACGGGCCATACCCATTGCCTATATTTTTATGGGACGGAGGGAGTAAGTAATAAGCTAAGAGTAACTTTCCATTTTTAGTATAGGACTAATTTTGGTGGACAGACAGAAATGGAAAGATGAGACTATTTGTTGTGGATGGAGGGAGTAGTTAATATTGGCAAGAGTTCTGCTGCATCAAATCTCTGGTCCAACAATTACTTTAATTTTGAATTTTTCTCTGATTTGATTTTATTTGATTTATATTATGTCTCTAGATGGATATATTGGCTTCTTGTTGTTTACCTGCGAGTACTGGTAATATTGTTTTTAACTTCTCAATTCAATGTGAGTGTGACCTGATCAATGAAAGTTACAGGTGTCACAATATCTACGTAGTAAAAAGTGGGATACCAGGGTTGCAGCTGCACATGCCATAGGGGCTATTGCAGAGAATGTGAAACATACATCTGTGACTGAACTTTCCAGCTCTGTTGATGCAAAAATGTTGGAAGCTGGGTTATCTGCCACCTTTGATGATGTGGTGGCTTTGCCCAACTGGCATTCTAGAGCTGGAGCTGGCACTTCTTTTGGAAGGTTTTTCTCTCTTTATGCTATTTATATTTTTTTCCTTACCTGTTGTTTCTAACTGCTTGCTTAGGATTTCTATGCTGGATGGATATATTACAGGTGGTGTCATCTCGCGATCGAGCCCAGATAATTGTTGCTTATTCTTTTCCTTGAAGTGACTGAAATCTTGCATTTTGCAGTTTTGATCTTAACAAAGTGTTGGAGTTTGGGGCTTTGGTGGCGTCTGGGGGCCAGGTACATTTCCTTGGGAGGTCGAAAGACAATAAATATGTCTTTGTCTTTATGTAGATGTTTAAGGGTGACATATTTTTTGGATAATGCCATATATAATGCCTGATTTCCGTTTCTGTCATGAATCAATTACAGTGCTTCTTCACCTTATGAAGATATCCTCTATGATACCTTTGTTACAAATGTCTTGTTGTATTTTTATGTGCTTCAGTGTTGTAATGATACTTTCCTTGCATGTTCTTTCATATGTTTATTTGAAGTGATTTAGCTAGTCTTCTAAATTGGATTTTTTTGGCTGATGGTCCCTACTTTGACAATTAGCTTTCATGGACGTTAATGCCTCATGCTAATTACAGGAATATGATATTGCAAGTGACAATTGCAAGAACCCAAAGGAACGACTGGCTCGGCAAAAACAAAATCTTAAGCGTCGGTTGGGTTAGTGCTACTACTTTGACTGTCATAATCTATGGAATGGATTTATCATAATAAAGTGCTCCAAGTGGAGCAGAAAGTCTTATTGTTGTTACATCCATACTGCACAAATATCTGCTAATCTGTTTCAACCGAAATCTATTACCCTGCTGTTTTGGTGAATTAGTGCGCTCATAACTCATATCACATGAAGTTTTAGAGTAGGGGTACCATTTTTAAATTTTATTTTAATTATGGGAGATTCTTTTGCCAGAAAAGCAACAGATTATAATCGTAGATTTTACCATCATTGTCTTTATCAGTCTACATATCTTATGCTGACGTAAAATATTGATCTGATTTTCTATACTGTGCATCTGTGACACTGGTTTATTGACTTGTTCTTGCAAAAATTCTCCTACTGTTGGCAAAACCTGGTTGTTCTTTTTACTCCCTCCGTCCCCGATTAATTGTCACTCTTTGACCGGGCACGGGTTTTAAGAAATGTAAAGAAAAGTTGGTTGAAAAAGTTAGTGGAATGTGGGACCCACTTTTTTATATTGGTTTTATAATAAAATGTGAGTGAAGTGAGTTAGTGGAATGTGGGACCTACTTACCATTTATGGTTAAAATGAAGTGTGACAATTATTGAGGGACAGACCGAAATGGAAAAGAGTGACAATTAATCGGGGACGGAGGGAGTATTTTTTTCCAGACACTAATGATTCAGTGCAAGAAGCATTGCAACAATTAAGTCCAATACTAACACTTTTTTACTCTGCAAGATTAGGGTATTTGTTCTTTGTTCTCCTATATCTGATAACTGAACTTGTATCTTGGACTATGTGATGTAAAATATTTCTCAGTCTCCCTTGATTTACTTGTTACCCGGGGTCCACTGCTCATGTATTAAGAAGATATTTCACTTTCTGTTGGCATGCTATGTGCATTCTGAACTGTATCAAATTGAGTTTCTTGAAGTACCACATATTTGTAACAAAATTTAATTTCCTAAAACAGCAGACTTCTCATATGCAGGTTTAGACGTCTGTGAGGAGTTCATGGATGTTAATGATGTCATAAGAGACGAGGACCTTATTGAGCAAAAAGTTGCGTACCCTGGGAATGGTACTGCGTTTCAGTATTTCTCCTCACAACACTCACATAACATCCAAAAATTTGTGACAACCATGGTGCCCACATCCAGATCCAGAAGGCCCAGTGCAAGGGAATTAAATCTCTTGAAACGGAAAGCCAAAATTAATTCAAAAGACCAGTCAAAAGGATGGTCGAAAGACGGGGATACAGAGGTGACACCTTCACATGATATGGTATCACCAAAGAGCATTCCTGTTGACACGTCAAGCTCATATAAGGTGATAAGGAAATTTCTATTGTTTTTTTCTTCCCCATTCTGTTGCATATGAAGAGGCTTTTTAGCAGTGCTTACAAGCTCTGTGGAACAACTTAAGGTGTTTAAGAGGACCTCAGCTTAGCTTAGCTCAAATTATAATCTTTTGTATCAATGTATCCTAATTATGATGATTTTTTGCAAAGTTTTCCCGCACAGAGGGGTATGGTTGGAAATTGTTTACTGATATAACTTATTAAAGTTTCCACGTAAGATATTTAAACCACATTTAGATGAATTCAGGATACATATCACAAGTTCCCAAATCCCAAGGACAGTAGGGTTCTTCTAGCAGTCTGAATTAGAACTAGGTTGATCCTCTAGCCAGAACATACATGGCCGGAAATTGCAACTTTTCCTTGTTTCAGCCTTTCAGGGGTTAAGCCTTTGTTTGCAAATCATTGAAGTTGTTGAACTAAGAAGTTAGATTTTTCCATGTCCCTTTTAATCAAGTAATGGTAAACAAAATTGTCAGACTAATACTTGGTAATAAGAATGATGCACTTCTATACTGTGCTGAGTGATCAAGAATTTATTAAGTGCTAAATTGATGACTTATTGATTAGGTCATATATTTCTACAACTATTTTTATGAACTTGGTGCAAAATTTGCGGTTTAGATTGCCATTTTGGTATGTTTTTAGGTGTTAGAAATTCTCATGATTAAAAGCACATTTGTACTGAACACCAGAAATTATGTGTCAATGATCTTCAAGTTTCTCAACGATTATGAACTTAGTACCATCCAAACATTTCTTCATTGTACAGTTGTACTGTGTGTTCTTCTGAATTTCGTTCTACCAAGTCGTTTCCTTTATATCTGGTCATTCCAATAGTTTCATTGTCCAGATAGTTTCTGAAATTAGTTTTAATGCAGCAACTTACAGATGTAATCTCTGATGAGGAGAGTTTTGAAATAGATGGAGATGGGGGTTGGCCTTTCCAAACTTTTGTCGAACAACTCCTTGTGGATATGTTTGATCCCGGTAAGTGTTATTTGTTGTGCCATGTTTGATCTTTGCACGAAATATATGTTATATGTTCAGGAAATTAAGCTGTCTGGTTGTGTTTCAGTTTGGGAGGTTCGCCATGGTAGTATTATGGCTCTTAGGGAGATATTAACCTATCAAGGAGCGAGTGCGGGGATCCTTATGCCTGAAGTGAGCTGCCATAGTTTGCCTGTTTCTGATTTGAAAGTTGAAAATGATGACACTACAATAAAACGGGAGAGGGAAATTGATTTAAATTTACAAGTGCCTCTTGATGAATTGGAACCAATTTTGAAGAAACCAAAAATTGAAGATGCAGCATTCCCTATTAGTGAATCCAGTACTGCAGATCTAGAGGTCTGTATGAAAGTTGATGAAGAAGGTCTGATTGTAATGCCAGGTTCAACTGGAGAAGTTGATATTAATTTTATGAAGGTGGAATCTCAATCTATTATTAATGATGCTACTGAGGTGAAGGAATCTACCGAAGACAATGAATCATCGGAGAAGATGAATATATTGAAGAATCTTACTCAAAACTCTGGACTCTTGAACTTTGTTAAAGATGCCAGGAATTCATGGCTGAGAAATCGTGAATTTCTGCAAGATTGTGCAATTCGTTTCTTGTGTGTGTTGTCATTGGACAGGTATGATTTAGATTATAGTTCAGTGGTCATAATTTTGTATTTATATATAATACTAAAAACTGAAGCTACATAAGGAACTAGAAACTTTGTGGCTCCAAGACCCAAGTATAATAACTACTACTACTTATTAATTTTGTGTAGATTTTCATTAACTATTTGTATATCTTGTTTTACTCTTTCACAACCTTGTTCCTAAGGTTTATGGAATAGCTTAGATGCAAATTTAATCGATTGGAACTTTTGTGAGATCTGATCTGGTGGATTTGACAATTTACAGGTTTGGTGATTATGTCTCTGATCAAGTTGTCGCGCCAGTTAGGGAAACTTGTGCTCAGGCTTTAGGTGCTGCGCTCAAATACATGCCTCCAACATTAGTTAGAGAAACACTGAACGTTTTATTGCAAATGCAGGTTAGTATTTGAATATAAAATTATCAGTTTCTATGTTAACGTTTTTTTCAGGGAAGCTCTTTCGTCACCAGCATCCTTTTAATGATTCCTTCTATTCTTTCAGCGTAGACCAGAGTGGGAGATTCGTCATGGGGGTCTTTTGGGCATTAAATATTTAGTTGCAGTTCGACAGGTACTTCAATGTGTGGTGTAACCTTAAACTAGTGTTAATGGTAGGGTGATAGATTGCTCTCAGCTATTTGCTTAATTCACATAGATATTGTGCAACAATATGTTTTGTACATTAAGTAATCCAATCTCGAGCAGCCTCGATATTGTTGATAGAGAATGGCAATAGGACTTCTTGCATCTAAAAGAATTGATTATAGCTGTTGTGGTTATTAAATTATAATTTTTGGTGTGCTGTGAAGAATTTTCACTTCATCTATCCTGTTTATATGTTACTTGGTGATGTCTAAATTTAATTATCTCTTAAATGCCTTTGTGGCACTTTTACTTTTTGTTGCTGCTTTTAACAATTATGCTTAATCTGTTTTTCTCTTGTATGATTTTGTGCATTTATACTTTGCAATTTTGTTGCACAACCTTCATTGACATTGCGGTTATTCTGTTATGATACCAGGAGTTGCTACATGATTTACTGGGGTCTGTTCTTCCTGCTTGTAGAACTGGGCTTGAAGATCCTGACGATGATGTGAGAGCTGTTGCAGCAGATGCTCTAATACCAACTTCTGCTGCTCTTGCTTCGATCAAGGGCCCAGTATTGCATTGTATTATTATGCTGCTATGGGACATATTGCTTGACCTGGATGATTTGAGTCCTTCGACTAGCAGGTGTTTTGTTTGGTGTCAATGTGTTGTATATACTATATTGCAATGTTCATTTGTGCTTCTTCACAACATGTTTTCTTAATTAGGCTTTTAGATGAATTATTTTACCCACATACTTCATTTTATGTTGGAATTCTGAATCAGTTGGAAATCATGTCTTGTAGGTGGTCCGGTCTTCTTTCTCTGGGTTTTTGTCAATTTTAATATACTAATACTGATTGCAAACTAAAATGCACATACTGAGGTTGATAACCTGTACTACAGACCCTCTTCACTTCTCAAGTATTAGGCATATCTAGCTCTACGTAATCTTCTTCACCCACTTTTGAATTTTTAGCTATCTTCTTTCTTGCATACATGCTTTCTCCCGTCTTACTTGCTACTACATCGCATATTCCTTTAATACTTGTACACTTTTGATGTAAATGTTGTCTCTCCTGAGTCCCGGCCTATTGTTGATCTTATCTCCTTTCCTTCCATTATTCTCTCCTTTTATGTCTAATTCATAGAGCGGTCAGTTCATTGCTATATTTTTGCGGTTGTTGCTGTAATCATACGTTTGTTAATAGGATTAATCAATTCATTGCTATAATGTGCACGCACATCTCCTATTCTTTGGAAAAATCCCAGGCAAAGTTAGCGTTGAAAGATTTTTTTGTTTGTTAAGATTATAGCTGTGTTCTTAGTTTCTAAGCAATAACTGAGTGAAAGAAAGCTTATTAAGAGCACAGTCTTGCTATTAACTAGTGTGGAAAAAAGAAAGCTTTTAGGTAATTACACTGGCAAACTTATCAAGAATAAAGTGTTGTTGCTGGTTTCAAAATGATAATTATCTGCACTTGTTCTTCACCTGTAGGACTTTTAATTGTATGTTACCATAATTATTTTCTCCTCGAATTTTGGCATTTGTGTGTATGTGTGTGAGTGATCAATAATTATTTTCTCCTCGAATTTTGACATTTTCTGATCTCTATTTGCAGTGTAATGAATCTATTAGCAGAAATTTATTCTCAGGCGGAGATGATTCCAAAAACTTTTGGTACGTTGGGCTCTAAAGAGAAACCAGAGCTTGACCTTAATGAAATTGATCTGACAGATGATCTAGAAGAAGGAATGGGTTCTCTAGAGAACCCTTATATGCTATCAACTCTGGCTCCACGGTTATGGCCCTTTATGAGGCACAGCATCACTTCTGTTCGCTTATCAGCCATCCGTACCCTGGTACTAAAGCCTTGTATGATTTAATTTAATTTAATTGTGTGACCTCCTTATAAAATTACATGTTTGCAGGAACGCTTGCTTGAAGCTGGCTATAGGAGGAGCATTACTGATGAGTCTAGCTCAATTTGGCCTTCTTTCATAGTTGGTGATACCCTTAGGATTGTTTTCCAGAACCTGCTTCTTGAATCAAATGAGGAGATTCTACTGTGCTCTGAGAGGGTCTGGAATCTCTTAACTAAAGTAAGATCTATCTGTTTAGTTTTCACTTTATGTTGATGCTCAGCTCTTTTGTCTTTTTAGCTAGTTGTTTAAATAATTTTTTTGCCTGCTCACCCTCTGTATAGTGTCCTGTTAGCTCACCCATCTCAGTATTATGCTTAAAATATGTGAAGTTTGTTTGAAGTTTTCTTTTCTTCTCGCTTCCTACTATTTTTGGCACTAAAATGCCTTTCTGATTAAACAGTGTGCGGTGGAAGACTTAGAAAATGCTGTCAAATTGTATTTCTCTTCATGGATTGAGCTTGCTACCACTCCATATGGCTCTCTGTTGGATGCAACAAAAATGTTCTGGCCTGTAGCTCTGCCTCGTAAAAGCCATGTCAAAGCTGCAGCTAAAATTAGAGCAGCAATGTTGGAGAGTGAAAATCAGAAAAATAAGGCCTTAGAATCCACAGAAAGCATGTCTTTAGAGAGAAATGGGTTTACTTCTGCTGATTCAACTAAAATAGTTGTTGGTGCAGGTTTGGATATTTCGGTGACTTGTACACGAGTGCTTACAGCAGCAGCTCTTGGTTTAATGGCTTCTAAGTTAAATGGTCTGTCTTTGCAGCACATATTTGAACCACTTTGGCAGGGGTTGAGTTCATTGTCAGGAGTTCAGAGGCAGGTAAATTTCGGACAATGGAAAATCTATGGAGTCTTTCTATGTGTTTCTGTAATTTTGAGTCTATGGACTTTTATTGCATGAATATGGGTTAGACAACATTTTGATGGCTTCTTTTGTTTGTTGATCTGGTCAGGTGGTTTCTATGGTCCTTATATCTTGGTTCAAAGAATTAAACGACATTTCCAAGGCTGATGAGGTTATTGCTGGGATTTCAAGTAAATTTAGGACGTGTTTGCTGGATTTATTAACTTGCAGTAACCCAGCATATCCTACAAAAGATTCTCTCCTACCTTATGCTGAACTCTCTAGAACATATAGTAAGATGCACAATGAGGCAAGTCTATTGTATACTGCTGCAGAAGCATCTGGCTTGTACAGTGATATCTTGTCATCTATAGAAGTGGACATTGAGAGTTTAACTGCAGATGATGCTTTGAGTTTTGCATCAAAACTTGCATTTACGGGTAATGGTATTTCTGAAGTCGAATCTGATGGACGGAATCTATTTGAGGAGTTGGAGTCTCTAAAGCAGAAACTATTGACTACTTCTGGATATCTCAAATGTGTCCAGGTAGCTTTTAGTTGCAAATAGAACAACACAGTACAAGTTATTTTGTAACTTAGATCTACTCTTATTTTTTTTCTGTGAGCACACACTACTCCTGAAATCATTGTTAGTTATATCTGCTCTCCCTGGATGGTTTTCTGATATTTTCTGACATTGATTGCTATTTTGTTGTGGTTTCAGAATAATTTGCATCTCACTGTCTCAGCTTTACTAGCAGCTGCAGTTGTTTGGATGTCAGAGCTTCCAGGGAAACTCAATCCAATCATTCTGCCTATAATGTCTTCCATCAAAAGAGAACAGGTATTTTGTACTTATTGTTTAGAAACATCACTATTCACTCTTAACACTGTTTTTATGTTGTCTGAAGGAGGAGATACTTCAAAATAAGGCCGCTGAATCATTAGCAGAGCTTATTTATCACTGCATCGGACGCAAACCCAGTCCAAATGACAAGCTAATTAAGAATTTATGTACTTTTGCATGCATGGATCCTTGTGAAACTCCCCAGGCAGTAGCTCTTAGTTCTGTTGGGTCAATTGAAGACCATGATCTATTAGCCTCTGGGAGTAGTAGTGGTAAGCATAGATCAAAAGTTAATATGCTCCCTGCTGGGGAAGACCGGTCGAAAGTAGAAGGTTTCATTAGCAGACGGGGGTCTGAACTTGCATTGAAATATTTATGCATAAAGTTTGGTGATTCTTTGTTTGACAAACTTCCTAAGATCTGGCATTGCCTTGTTGAGGTCCTCAAACCTTGTAATCATGAATGCCTGACACCAGAAGATGAGAAGCTGATTGATCAGTCTATTAATTCTGTCAACGATCCTCAGATTCTGATTAACAATATCCAAGTAAGCATTATGTTTTTTATTCAATGATACATGTAAAGGAAATCAATACTTTTGCAATAAATCTACAGTAAATGGAAACTCCTTTCTCCTTGAGTTTTACTTCTAAGATATATGCAAAATAAACTCATCATAGGAAGTAGGTCCTGCTAGGCTTTGTGAGTATAACCTGAAAATACACTATGATAATTATGATAGTAAATGTAACTGGAAATAAACCTAATGTATGTATATGTACATGCTATATTAAGAGTCAGCTATTTTTATGCATTATAATGATAAATGACTGCATAATTGAATAACTACTACTGATATCAGGTAAAATATCTCACACTCTTTTCTTATTTTTGTTTTTCTTTGGTTGTGGCAGGTGGTTCGTTCTATTGCTCCTTCCCTGGAGGCAACACTCAGGCAGAAAATGCTAACTCTCTTACCATGTATTTTCAGATGTGTTAGACATACTCATATTGCTATAAGATTAGCTGCTTCAAGATGTATCACATCAATGGCTAAGTCGATGACTTTGGATGTCATGGGGCCATTTATTGAGAATGTTGTTCCCATGTTAGGCGATATGTCATCTGTGCATGCCAGACAAGGGGCTGGCATGCTTGTTAGTTTGCTAGTACATGGGTTGGGTTTGGAACTGGTCCCATATGCTCCTTTATTGGTTGTCCCTCTTTTGCGGTGCATGAGTGACTGTGATCACTCGGTTAGACAGACTGTAACACATAGTTTTGCTACCCTGGTGCCACTTCTTCCACTAGCACGTGGTGTGTCTCCACCTGTTGGCTTGCCTGACCGTAAGTCTAAAAATAAGGAGGATGCACAATTTCTGGAGCAGCTAGTTGACAATTCTCACATTGAAGACTACAAACTCCCATTTGAGCTAAAAGTGACCCTTCGGAGGTAACTACTCTTTTCTGTCTATAATCTTTCAGCATTTTGATTTTTGCTGTAGATTGGATTAAACAAGTGTAACACATGATTTATTGTCAATGCAGTAGGAAGAACTGTCTTCTTTTTCCATAGGTACTCTTTAGCAGGCTTGGTTTTTGATTCATAAATTTTGAAATAAGATCATTCTGTCCCAGCATTATGTTGGTCTTTTTGGTAAGGAAGGAAAAGGACTATATTTAAAAACTTGAAGGAATCCCTCATTAGATCGGGGAGAAGATGCCTTTTTGGGTCAGGTCAGCAGTGGATTTTTAAAAATCACACAGAAAATTAACTGTATTTGATGCTATTAGAAAATAAAGTATGCCATTTAGTTTCTCCTTTTGTTTATTTGGGACTCTTTCAACTTTTCAAGAGGATTTTTATCTGTATGATAACAAGATAATTTTCCCTAGGATTAGTCTTATTTTGTTACTTTTCCTGTTTTTACCTTCTATGTTTATTATATGCCTGAGCATTTGGTTTGCAATTATTAATGTATTAGTATTAATTCCTGTCTTATTCTCATCTCTCATTTCTGATTTACATTTCCCCCTGCCATCTGAACTATTCTTTGACTGGTATATGTTGTTTACTCGTATTTTTGCCTTTTCTTTTTACTTTCAGGTATCAACAAGAAGGTATTAACTGGCTAGCATTTTTAAGACGGTTCAATCTTCATGGAATCTTATGTGATGATATGGGCCTCGGTAAGACCCTTCAGTCATCAGCAATTGTGGTATCTGATATAGTAGAGCATGTTGCTGCAAATAAGGGTGAGGATTTGCCACCATCATTAATTATATGTCCTTCAACCCTTGTCGGACACTGGGTCTACGAGATTGAGAAGTTCATTGATCCGTCTCTTTTGACAACACTTCAATACATTGGTTCTGCTCAAGAGCGATCTTCGCTGCGACCACAATTTGGCAAGCATAATGCAATTGTAACATCATATGATGTTGTCCGGAAAGATATTGATCATCTCAAGCAGTTCCTATGGAATTATTGTGTCCTAGATGAAGGACACATTATAAAGAATTCAAAGTCTAAAGTCACAGTTGCTGTGAAACAGATTATGGCTAAGCATCGCCTCATATTGAGTGGAACACCTATCCAGGTTTGTCATCTGATTTATGTTCCTTTTGCAAGCATAAGTTTGTGCTGGTTATTGACTAAAAACTCTGTTTCCATTTCAGAACAATGTGTTGGATCTTTGGTCTCTTTTTGACTTCCTTATGCCAGGTTTTCTTGGAACGGAAAGACAAGTATGCCATATATCTCTCACTTTTGGACACTGTTTTTTATTTGTTTATCCTTGGCATTATGGTCAGTGGATCATATTATGTCATAGCCTCACATGCTTATGGACTAACACTCTCTTAGTGTTGTGCAGTACATACTTACAATTTGAATTAAATTTAAATATGCTATGCATATTTTGCAATTTAAGACTCAAGAAGGATATGATTGGCTGTTCATACTTTCCAGGGCATTAGTTTCTATATGGCAGAGCATGATACTGTGTGTATATATGTGTGTTCTTGGAAAGTAGCATGTGAAATTACTTGTAGTTCCAAGTGAAAATAGGTCTTTTTTTGAGGATAGCTGATATCATGAGGATTGCCCGTGGAAACTGGATGTATTGTGATGCAATTATCCATTCAAAAACGGACCACGTATGCAGTAAATTCATGTTGCAATATCAGTGGAACCATGATCAACCACTACTTGTCTATACTAATATAATGTGATGGAGCATCTATTAGTCAGTAGTCTAAGCATGGTGCTTCAACAGTTTCAGGCCACTTATGGGAAGCCTCTGTTAGCAGCCAGGGACCCCAAATGTTCAGCAAAAGATGCAGAAGGAGGGATACTGGCTATGGAAGCATTGCACAAGCAGGTGTTTGTTTTAATTGTGAACCTTTTATCCACTGAAACAATCTATCAGCTTTCAGATGAAGTTTTTCTATTATGAATTTGTAATCCATCATGTTTGGTTGGGTGCTTCTCTATTATAGGTCATGCCTTTCCTTTTGCGCCGTACAAAAGCAGAAGTCTTATCTGATCTGCCAGAGAAGATTATTCAGGACAGATATTGCGACTTGAGCCCTGTACAACTGAAACTGTATGAGCAGTTTTCTGGTTCCCATGTCAGAAAAGAAATCTCAAATATAGTAACAGAAAATGAAGATGCAGCACCGGCTCCCAAGGCATCTTCACATGTTTTCCAGGTATTTAGTGTTCTTGTGACAAATCTATTTGTATTTATCATGCCCTAATAACCTCTCTGTTTTCTGTTTCAGGCACTTCAGTATTTGCTGAAACTTTGTAGTCATCCGTTACTGGTTGTTGGTGAAAGAATCCCAGAATCACTGCTACCTGTTCTATCTGAACTTGTTCCTGCAAACTCTGATATCGCTTCAGAGCTTCATAATCTATACCATTCGCCTAAACTTGTTGCTCTCCAGGAGATAATGGAAGAGTGTGGAATAGGAGTTGATGCATCCAATTCCGAGGGTGCAATTTCTGTTGGTCAGCACAGGGTTCTGATATTTGCACAACATAAAGTAATGAATTCCGTATCTCTTGTCAATGAAAACTGCTCATGAGTGTTGGGTTTCTTATTTTTTAATCGTGACTCTTTATGCAGGCTCTTTTGGACATTATTGAAAAAGACTTGTTTCAAACGCATATGAAAAAGTGAGTAGCACCTGTTCTTGTTGTCTTTATTCATATAGATATCTTCGTTGCGCGATATTTCTGATAATGATTGCTTATGTCTCCATCCAAGCAGTGTTACATATTTGCGTTTGGATGGATCTGTCGAACCTGAGAAACGCTTTGAAATTGTCAAAGCTTTCAACTCTGACCCTACAATTGATGCTCTGCTGCTCACAACACATGGTAGGATCTCTTTCACTTGCTAAAGCTAAGAAAGTAAAGTGTTTGTAATTGTGACTTTAACCTTATATTATTGCTTTCAGTTGGTGGCCTTGGTTTGAACTTGACATCGGCTGATACCCTTGTTTTCATGGAGCATGACTGGAATCCCATGAGAGATCACCAGGTAGGGATAGAGTCAGTCAGCACTATCTACTATTAGTATTCTCTGGCAGGTTTTTTGAAAGGGTAGAATTTATGGGTTTTTTTGGAATGTTAATTATCTGCTTTTTATCCTATCCACTGATTGCAATGTTCTAATGCTCATGTGACAAAGTTTGTGAATTTTGAATTATCAAGTATAGAACATTGAGTATTGGCTTCAGCTTATTGCCAGTTGCCATGAACAATCCATTATTTCTATTTGAAACCTAGTGAACTGTCTAAGTGATTGGATCCCTTCCATACCAATCGGGCCAAACGTTAGATAAACCCGACTTGATTTTAAACATGATTGATATCTTTGACCAAGAACAGGACAACAGCTCTAATTGGAGAGACAGATTTAGCATAAGATAATCCATAATTTTTACACATTGTATGACTTGCATAAGTTACAATTTTGAGTAGGCCTTTTTATTTAATCTGAAATAGT